>NC_064633.1:583337785-583985840 GCF_023864275.1 Schistocerca cancellata
AAAAGCTAATCATTTGCATATCACAGCATCTTCCTGTCGGTTAAATTTCGCGTCTGTAGCACGTCATCTTCTTTGTGTAGCAATTTTAATGGCCAGTAGTGTATTTGTCGAACTGTTCTCGATCGCAAATCGAAAGGGATGCAGGGAACTGGCGAATCGAGCTTCGTCCTTACCCCCAATGCTGACGCTACACATGCGTTTTGTACTTCATTTTCATCCTCTGTGAAAGTAGTGACGCCCGCTTCATGGCGTAGAGCACGCCAAAATAAATCATAGGTAGCGGCGATGACAGAGCAGTAAGCTCTTAATTACTTATTTTTAAACAAATAAAGAAACACACAGCAGGACATGCAGAACAGTACATAGTGGATACTACAGTGCCACACGAAATACTGTCACACCACCAAGGACTGCAGCGAGCGAAAACAAAACAGTAGCAGCTCTAAGTCTTGCAACGTACGCCGATTCAGAAGCCGGCAGCTAAACGATCAAGGTGTATACAGGGTTATTACAAATGATTGAAGCGATTTCACAGCTCTACAATAACTTTATTATTTGAGATATTTTCAAAATGCTTTGCACACACATACAAAAACTCAAAAAGTTTTTTTAGGCATTCACAAATGTTCGATATGTGCCCCTTTAGTGATTCGGCAGACATCAAGCCGATAATCAAGTTCCTCCCACACTCGGCGCAGCATGTCCCCATCAATGAGTTCGAAAGCATCGTTGATGCGAGCTCGCAGTTCTGGCACGTTACTTGGTAGAGGAGGTTTAAACACTGAATCTTTCACATAACCCCACAGAAAGAAATCGCATGGGGTTAAGTCGGGAGAGCGTGGAGGCCATGACATGAATTGCTGATCATGATCTCCACCACGACCGATCCATCGGTTTTCCAATCTCCTGTTTAAGAAATGCCGAACATCATGATGGAAGTGCGGTGGAGCACCATCCTGTTGAAAGATGAAGTCGGCGCTGTCGGTCTCCAGTTCTGGCATGAGCCAATTTTCCGCGGGCTACTCGTGAAACTTGCCCGCACGCGTTCAACCTTTTCTTCGCTCACTGCAGGCCGACCCGTTGATTTCCCCTTACAGAGGCATCCAGAAGCTTTAAACTGCGCATACTATCGCCGAATGGAGTTAGCAGTTGGTGGATCTTTGTTGAATTTTGTCCTGAAGTGTCGTTGCACTGTTATGACTGACCGATGTGAGTGCATTTCAAGTACGACATACGCTTTCTCGGCTCCTGTCGCCATTTTGTCTCACTGCGCTATCGAGCGCTCTGGCGGCAGAAACCTGAAGTGCGGCTTCAGCCGAACAAAACTTTATGAGTTTTTCTACGTATCTGTAGTGTGTCGTGACCATATGTCAATGAATGGAGCTACAGTGAATTTATGAAATCGCTCCAATCATTTGTAATAGCCCTGTACATACGTTACCTGGTCAAAAGTATCCGGATACCCCTATGCAGGCGGAACACGAAACTGACCACTCGGTATTGCCAGAGGTGGATCCGCCAGGAGCGAGGGTACTGTCGGTGCCGTCAGCACAAAAACAGTAAAAGCAGAACGGGTCGTCAGGGGCGCTCCTTGACACTGAACTTGGGCTAGTCAATGGATGTCACCTAAATAACAAATCCGGCAGGAACAAATCAACCCTTCTGAAAACGGCCTAAGTCGTCTGTTGGTGGTATGACCGTGAAATGGAAACGGGAAGGAACAACCACGGCCAAGCCGAGGCCAGACAGATCTCACGTTCTGACGGACAGGGAGCGGCAAGCATGGCGGAAGATGGCTGTAGGAACGAATCACTCGTGAATTCCACTGCATTGCAGTTAGCACGGTGACTGTGCGTGGGGAGTTTCAAATAATGGGGCACAGTGGTCCATCAGCTCGTCACGAGCCACACATTTGTGCAGTCAGTGCTAGGCGACACTTGAGGCGGTGAAAACAGCGACAGAGTGAGAGGGAGAGGTTTGGAGCGACGAATCACGCTGTACGCTGCGGGTATGGCGAATGCCAGAAGAACGTTACCTGCCACTGCGTGTAGCGCCAAGAGCGAAGTACGGAAGACGTGGTGTTACGGTACCGGCGTATTTTAGGGTGGGGTTCCCCTGTCGCTCTTAGGACAACGCTAGATGCGGAGGGATATGAACATACCTTACGATGTACTGCTTACAACAGAGCAACAGATCGGAGACAATGATTGTATCAGCATGAAAATGCGCCTTGCCATAAAAGCAGCATCTGTGTGACAGCGGTTTGTGAACAATAACATTTCTGAAATGGACTGGCCTGTCCAGTGTCCCGACCTGGACCCAGTGACCTGATCCCAATGGAACGCATTTGGGATGAGTCAGAACGTCGCCTTCGCTTCAGACTTCAGCGTCCAAATTCACTAGCTGGTCCGGGTTGGACTCTTGAGGGAGAATGGGCTGCCATTTCTGGACAGACTTTTGGACACCTCGTTGGAAATGTCCCCAGCAGAACTAAAGTCGTCATAAAGGCGGAGGGTGGGCACATCGACCCCACATTAATGTCCACTAACAGGGAAATGAAATGATCGTGTGGCATTGTTGGCCGGGAGGCCCCATCCGGGGGAGTTCTGCCGGCGGCTGCAAGTCTTATTTCAGGCGACGTCACACTGGGCGACTTGCGTGGCAGTAATGGTGAAGACAACACAATACCCAGTGTACGGGCAAAGAAAATCTGCAACCCAGCTGGGAATTGAACCCAGGCCTGCTGCATGGTAGGCAAGCACGTTACCACTGAGCTAAGCAGGCGGGCACTTAACAGGTGCCTGGAGACTTTTCATCAGACAGTGTCTGTTCACGTGTGAAACTTTATCCACCAGGATCCCTCTACAACGTCCACATGTGAGTAACTGGGATTGTGAAACATCCTGCATGGTTTGGTCCGCTGATGGCTGTGGGGTGTGCTTGTGCGGCGTGGTGTTGCGTTTGTAGCGTTATTGATGAGCATGCACATCTATACCTGCAACATACTCTGCAAGCCACCTAATGGTGTGTGGCGGAGGGTACTTTCGGTACCACTATCTCCTTCCTCCAACCGTGTTCCACTCGCGAACAGTGCATGGGAAGTATGATTGTTGGTAAGCCTCTGTATTGGTTCTAATTTCTCGAATTTTCTCATGGTTAATATGCGAGATGTATGTGGTTCAAAAAATGGTTCAAATGGCTCTGAGCACTATGGGACTTAACATCTGCGGTCATCAGTCCGCTAGAACTTAGAACTACTTATACCTAACTAACCTAAGGACAGCACACACATCCATGCCCGAGGCAGGATTCGAACCTGCGACCGTAGCGGTCGCCCGGTTCCAGACTGAAGCGCCTAGAACCGCTCGGCTGATGTATGTGGGGAGAGGAGCGAGTAATATGTTGTCTGACTCCTCCTGAAGAGTGCTGTTCTGAAATTTCGATAGCAAATCTCTCCGTGATACACAACGCCTCTCTTGTAACGTCTGCCAGCGGAATTTGTTTACCATCTCCGTAGCGCTCTCTCGCCAGCTAAACTATCCCGTGACGAAACACGCCGTTCTTCGTTGAATCTTCTCCGTCTCCTCTACCAGTCCTACCTGATAGGGATCCCAGACAGATGCACAATACTCAAGAGTCGTGCGAGCAAGCGCATTATAAGCCACTTCTTTCGTGGATGAATTAAATTTCCTTAATGCGAGTCTCGTGTTTGCTTTTCCCACTATCTGTTTTATGTGGTCATTCCACTTAAGGTTGTTTCTGGATGGTTACGAAAAAAATGGTTCAAATGGCTCTGAGCACTATGGGACTTAACATCTCTGGTCATCAGTCCCCTAGAACTTAGAACTACTTACCTACTACTACCTAACTAACCTAAGGACATCACACACATCCATGCCCGAGGCAGGATTCGAACCTGCGACCGTAGCAGTCGCGCGATGATGGTTACGCCTAGATATTTTACGGCAGACGCTGTCTCCAGCTGTTTGTCATCAATAGTGTAGCTGTACAGTAGTGGATTTCTTTTCCAATGTATGCGCAATATGTTACACTTATTTACGTTCAGAGTCATCTGCCAGAGCCTGCACCGTTCATCAATTCTCTGGAGGTCGTTCTGCAAATTCTTACTATCTTCTGGCGTTGCTACTTTGGTAAATGTAAGATAGGGAGACTGTGAAATGCAAAGCGGATTGGGAATTAAATCTGGACGTTACTGATGTGGGATTGTACTTCTGGAACTCGGTGTCCCCGTCCTTGCCAATACTGAGGATGAAAATTTGTTCAACACCAGGATTGCAGACAAGTTGCAGGGGCGTTTAGGGCCGCTAACTCTTAGCGCAGACTAGGAATCGCGGCACAGAGTGCTGGGACGGGCCTGCCGCCTGGTGGTGCTTGCGACACTTATTTATAAGGGCTGCGTCATTAGTGTCAGCGAGCAGGTCGTACATCACAGGCGGCAGAGCCGTCTGCCGACTACCTCAACAGGCGGGGGACCCCGCCTCCCCCGCAATCCAGTTAAACAATTGAGGTCCCCCCCTTGCCTCATCTGATTTATGGCACCCCTGATAACGACCGCAAACAGTTGATACCGCAAACATTCAACGCGTCGACCTGATTTATACAACAAAGACGTGCGAGCTGAGTGAACAGAATACAAAAACGACGATAATCAGATTTAGGATGTTCGCCTTCGTTGTCTTTAATGCCGTGGAAGGATGATACTGTTGAGCTCCAATAGAAGCACAGAACGCGTTGCTAAGATATAGGCTGAGTACTGCGCGGAGGGCTTAAAATTGCGTAATACTGCGTTAATATCTACAGAGAGGAAGGAATGTAAAACTTCACGTAATTCTCGAAATATAGGTAGCACGGAAATATAGTAGACGATCAGAAAACGACGAAGACGACGCTCTGGTATTCATTAGTCGTGAAGGTGGACAATCCAAGATGGCTGCAGTGATCGTTGGGATAGTCCAGACTAAAGGTGGCACCCAGTACTACACGCCTCGATGGAAAAGTCATAGAAATCTTAGTCATAGTCAAGGACGTTTGATAGCGATTTTCATTTCCCGTTTTCATTCCGAGTGTGTGACTTCTGCTGCATCCACTTACTTCAAGGCAATTACTACAGCGCAGGCAAAACACAATTCCCTGGATAATATACCACGCGCCTTGAGATAGGCAACCTGCCCCAGGGGTCGATGAAGTGGGTCGCGTTACCAGTCTTCGCATGTACGAATGTATTTTTTCGTCTAGTTTTATTTTCCACACCGTGCATAAGAACAAATTTTTATGAGAACCATCCCGTAAAAGTGTTTGTGCCAGATGCGCTTCTCGCTGAATGTTGTCGAACTACCATATTTTTCTTCCGTGACCATCTGTACTCCGCAAGCAGCTGTTCGGTGTGTGGCAGAGGCTACAAAATATACCAAAATCGCACCACCTGTGGCCCACCCTCCATCCTTTCAGAGAAATTTGAGCTCATACGGCGCAGATGGTGATTGTGATGGTGGTGATGATGATAATGATGATTGGTGCCAAGTCGTGGATAAACCACATTCTTTTTCTTTGTGAAACAGTAATTTTTCGCAATAGGCCTGGTAAATTGTCGTTCAGGAACTGGAGATAAATGGCACATGTTAAGTTGTCCTGAGAAGTTCATGGCCTCTGTGTCTGTGGACCACCTTTAATGCCAACATGTTGACAGTGTACTGAAGGTGATGCTTTGTTTCTGTAATAACTCAAGAATTTCCATCTACTTACACACAGTTCCTGTGATAATTTATTATCCGACCCTAAATGAATCTGGCATAAACAGTAAACGAAGTATAAGCTGTGGGCTGCAGGTCTTCGACGCCCTGTCTTAAAATCCAATGACAGAATTATAATTCCGTTCCTGACGGTCTTGTGGCCCGTGAGCTCACACACACTGACACAGGGGGATACGAATAAAGTAATTGCTCGGACAGAACTGTCCGCATAAGAGTGTTGTTTATGCTCCCTGCAGCTCAAGTTCTTCCCTGACCTGTCTTGCGGTCACCTTCTACTAGTCGTGGCACTAGCTCGTGTATAGCCGGCGTGCGAACCTGGCGAGGCCTATCGCGATACCTTGGAATGTAGCGAATAATCCCGTGTCTCCAACTCACTCGAACAAAACTGCTCAACTTTTCTTCCAGGTGGACTGTGGCACTGAGCAGTTCGTCGCGTGTGCCTGTCGATTAACGTAATTAGTTAAATTGTAGCAAAATACTGTGTTTGCTTCTGTGACGACGATGCAACCGATGATACGCACAGAATGGCCGATACAGGAGACAGTCGTACGGTTCGATCTCTGACAAAATCTTCACAGTCACAGGACTAGCTGTAGGCACAAACACAACAAATAAGAAACGAGCAATGAACGTAAACAAAGGCTGTCTCCAGCAATGAGATCTCACCATAAAATGCCCAAACATAACTAACAGGCCTGTTCAATAAATAATGCTACACTTTTTTTCCTGATCAATTTCGGTTGAAAAAATGTAGAATTTGTTGTGCGACATCATGTAATATTACTGCTTCAACCCCTGAAGTTTCATAAAGTTTGTCGCTTTGCTCCTGAATCTATGCTTGTCCCTCAATGAAAGCAACCTGCACAAACAAACTGCATGAGGATTGGCTTTGCCCTACTACTGCTTTTGGCTTTCGAGGTCTTGTGGATGAACGGCACTATGTCCAACAACATTATGTACCATCATTACACTCAGTCTGCATTTACTTAGGGTCTGCTATCGATCATTCCACAAGAGGCGGATCATCATGAAGTCTTCTTGCAATATGTAAAAGATTTCGAACGTCGTGACCTACCTGTGCACAACTGTGTCCTGTGTATAAAGCCTGAAAGAGTGAAAATTGTCGCCTGCGAACGCTTCTGGCGTCATCGCTGCACGAATGAAGCTGTTCCTGCTTCTGTCTGTGAGCTGATGCAGCCGCCAGGTCACAGGGGCCGTATTCTGGAGCAGCAGGGTGCAAATCCCCGTTTGGCTATCCTGATTTTGGTTTCTGTGGTTTCTCCAAGTCATTTAAGTCTCTGCGACGGACAAATAGAACTTCGGCACCAATGCTCGTGTCATTTTAACCACAGTTTCTCCTTCATCACCTTGTCGTCGCCCTAGCTTACTTTATTACTCTATCCATACAACCGCACACCTGTACCGTATGTGTGGAAGCAGGTATGTTGTTTACAAGTAGATGGCGCTGCACTGTACCGATGGTTTTTCTCTAGAGGCCGTGGTGGCCAAGCGGTTCTAGGCGCTTCAGTCCGGAATCGCGCGACTGCTATGGTCGCAGGTTCGAATCCTGCCTCGGGTATGGATGTGTGTGATGCCCTTAGGTTAGTTAGGTTAAAAGTAGTTCTAAGTTCTAGGGGACTGATGACCTCAGATGTTAAGCCCCGTAGTGCTCAGAGCCATTTCTCAGGTCTAGAAGTTGCTGTAGAGTAAGGAACCTCGAAATGACGTTCACGATTCGTGATAAAAGCAAACATGCTGTCATGGCGGCTGCAGTGTAACACGTGTTAAGTTCGGCTCGCGAAATTTAGTTGATTTCGAAGGTGTTCTCGCAGGTGGTGTTGTCTAGTACAAGTGGAAATCGTGTAAACAACAGTGTTCTGTGCAGTAGTGCTATTTTTTTTCTGTGCTCCGCCAATATCTTCGAGAAAATGGTAAACAGAAGAGTCAACAGCAGCGCGTCCAGCAGCGGGGAAGCAGCAGGTGCGGCGGGTCTGCTCTTGGCGGAAGGTGCGGCCGCGGCTCCCGGTATAGCGGAGCTGGTCCGCTCTGAGGTAAACGCTGCGCTTCGCGATAAAAACAATCTCGATCTGATAGCAGGCACTATATCAGATACTGTAACGGCAGCAGTATTGGCGAAAATGCGTGAAACTGTTGAGGCTAATACTGCCGAAATTACAGCACTAAAAAAGTCTGTGTCTGAATACGAGAAAAAGGCACGAGAGTTGGAAATGAAACTATCTGCCGCAACAGACGAGCTAGAACAGTACCAAAGGCGAAATAGTCTACGACTGTTTGGAGTAGCAGAAAATAAGGAAGAAGACACAGACAACCTGCTTATAGAGGTTGCGCGTGAAAAATTAGGTGTTGAAGTGACCAAGGCAGACATTGACAGGAGCCATCGGGTGGGACGAAAACTACCAGGTGCTACCAAACCTCGTCCAATAATAATTAAATTTCTCTCGTACCGAAAAAGGGCAGAGATCTTTACCCAGAAGAAGAAGTTAGCAAGGACAGGGCTTACAATAAGGGAAGATCTGACACGCGAACGGCTAAAGATTTTAAACAGTGCCATATCCCATTTCGGTCTTCAGAATGTGTGGACTCAGGATGGCAGAGTAATCATTAAGACAGCAGCTGGAAAGAAGACAGTCACAAACATGACAGAACTGAATAGTATTAAGTGAAGCTACTCGAGCCAAAAGTGCAAACTTAACACCATTTGCAAATTGTAACAGCCCTATACTCAGATATAGTCTTGTAATTGTATTAACTTTTCAATTATACCCATATTTGTACCTTCAACTAATTGTTTTTGTAACTGTATTAACTTTTCACTATTTTTTTGTATCTGTAGCTCTAACCATTACTTAATTTTAGTAACTGCTAATACTTTTTTCATTTTCTCAGTTTATTCTCTTCCATTCTGTAATAGTTCTATTGCAATTATTACTCTCTCGTTTAGCTCAGTAATCATCCATCTCTTCGGTTTAGATTGTTCATAACAAAAATCACCATCAGTATCACTTTAGCAAATTTCAGTCTAATTGTAGCTTCCTACGATAATCACTACCAGTATCACTTTAGTAAATTTCAGTTTAATTCTAGCTTCCTACGATAATCTATTAATTATTAAGCTTACTTCTCTCTGCTGGCAGCATCGGCCTATTAAATCACTCCCCTTTTCCTTATTTCCACCCTAACCTGTTTCAAATACGCTAATTACATTTCTCCTCTTACGACATAGGATACACAGTGACACACAGCCGTCACTATTTTGGTCATATTCTCCTTGCACCGAATACCACTAATCCATTTTCTATACTCCCGCAACCCCAGGAAATCTCTTGCAGTCGCCTTTCTTTCGGCACTCGCGGAGTCACAAACAGGGCGCGCAAAATCTTGGACACCCCTGTGTTATGTCACTCGGCGGAAGCACCGGCCAGTGCCCCTCGCGGCAGGTAGTGCCCAACAAAGGGACAAACCAGTCTGCCACCCTGCTCCAGGCCGCCCAGCGGAACGCGTCAGAGCTTTTAGCAGCTCACTGCAACATCCAGTCTTTACCTGCACATTACGAGGAACTTAGCCTCCTCTTCAACCAACTAAACTACCACGTAATCCTCTTATCCGAAACGTGGTTGAAACCACACATATCCTCTGCATCTATTCATCTCCCAGGGTACACATTTCTTAGGGCAGACAGATCAAAAAAGCGAGGTGGCGGGGTCGGCGCGTATATACGAACAGATCTCAAAGCGAAAGTCTTATGTACGTCAAATCCTGCTGAAGAAAAAGAGGCTGAATTCATGTTCATTGAAATAAATATACAAAGTCGGAAATTCTTGACTGGCGTCGTGTACAAGCCGCCAAAAATAAACTCAATGAGTTCCTTCCAGTCGGAATTACATTCACTTCAGTGTCAATACGAACATGTCGTCGTAATGGGTGACTTGAACATAGACCTGCTAAGAGACACTCCCTCCGCAACAAACCTAAGAAGACTGTTTAGTTGCAATAGCATGAATATTCTTCCATTACAACCTACACACCATACGGCGCACAGTCATACTCTTATAGACGTAATCGCAACGAAACAGACTGACAAAGTAAGAGATGTTGGTCAAACATCGGCCCCTGGCCTCTCAGCACATGATGTAATATTCCTGGCCTACTCTGTGCAACCCCCAAGGATCAAATCGCGTTACATAACTTGTAGGAATATGAAACGTATTGACCCTGACGCTCTAACAGCCGATTGCTCAGAAATCCCATGGCATCAAATAATTAGAGAACCTACAATCGACGGCAAAATTAATGAACTTGGTGATAAACTCACTGCCCTCTATGACAAACATGCACCTGTGCGGACAATCCGTGTAAGAAAATCTCCTGCTCCATGGCTGACAGCTGAATTACGTCAAATGATGACTAATAGGGATGCTGCCCACAGGCGTTTCAAGGCAGATCCGAAACCCGAGCGTTTCGAAGAATACAGAAAGCTACGGAACAGAGTGAAACAATGCATTCGCAATGCTAAAATCAGGCACGCTCGCTCCCTTGTATGCAGCGATCTGACGCCCACGACACTATGGAAGAATCTCCGTAGCTTGGGGGTCGGAAAGGCAAAATCGGAAACTACTTTTCATGTGTCAGCTAACGAATTAAATGAATTCTTCTCTGCACCTCTGAATACCAGCACGGCTGATAATTACCGTCCACAAGAATCCCCAAACAGGATAACTAAAAACGATACCTTCCATTTAAAACATGTAACAACAAATACGGTAAGAAAAGCAATAATGAGAATCTCTTCTGATGCAATAGGCAACGACAGTATCGGTATAACCATGATTAAGAATGTTGCCGATATCTTAGTACCTGTCTTAACTGACATATTTAACTTTTCCCTCGTGAACGGAATATACCCCACTGCATGGAAAAGAAGCATAATTCGACCCATCCCTAAGATCGAAAACCCGCAACTGCCTAGTGATTACCGACCAATTAGCATACTGCCTGCTGTTTCCAAAGCACTTGAATATATTGTTCATGACCAAATCACTGAACACTTGCATGAATTCAGCCTATATGACAAATTTCAATCCGGTTTCCGTAAACATCACAGCACAAACACTGCTCTAATTAAAGTAACTGATGACCTGAAACGTGCCATCGACAATCGAAAGGCAACAGTATTGACGCTACTGGACTTCAGCAAAGCTTTTGACACTGTTAACTTTGACATATTGCTCAGAAGAATGCAACAGCTTAATTTCTCTGATAGTGCAATGAGATGGTTTGAAAGCTACTTAAAAGACAGACAGCAATGTGTTGTCTGCCTAAATGAAAAATCTTCCTGGAAACATGTTTCCTCGGGAGTGCCACAAGGATCAGTCTTAGGACCACTTTTGTTTTCTTTATATGTCAACGATATTTCGTCGGTTCTGTCCTCCTGTAAATATCATTTCTATGCCGACGACCTCCAACTCTACCTAAGCGTCAGACCTGAAGACGTAAACACTGCAATCGCTCAGATGAATGATGATCTGTCTTCAATAGTGACATGGGCGAAAAACCTGGGACTTAAACTAAATGCAAAGAAGACGCAAGTAATCTTAATAGCCCATCAGAAACTAATAAGTTCAGATTTCCGCGAACGGCTACCTCCTATTCTGCTCGACGGTACTCCAATACCATATCAGAAAACAGTGAAGAACTTGGGTGTAACTTTGGATGAGCATCTCAACTGGGCGGAGAATACAGTCGCAGTCTGCCGAAAGACGTCTGCTTGTCTCTATGCTCTCAAAAAGTTTCGGAACATATTTCCACAGGACTTGAAACGCCAGCTCGTGCAAGCACTCGTTCTACCGAACCTCCACTATTGTGATGTGATTCAGCAAGGCACGAGTAGTGAAAACAAAAGACGGCTAGAGCTAACCATGAATGCCTGTGTGCGTTACACCTGCAACATTCGCCGATATGATCATGTTAGTGCTTCATACTCCGAGCTAGGGTGGCTGCGACCGGACAAATTGCGTGACTACCACACTCTATGTCTACTTCACAGACTCCTCGTCGCGCAAGCACCCCAATACCTTGCTTCAGAGATTAAAAACCTGTCATGCCATCATAATCGAAACACGAGGTCACTCTTATTTGGTATCCTAACTGTGCCCACTCACAAAACAAAAACTTTTGCAAACTCCTTCTCAGTTGCCGCTGTCCGCCTCTGGAACAAACTGCCCCTTACCTTGCGCAAAATTCAATCTCCTGCTGCTTTTAAGAAGAAGTTGAAGCATTTCCTACTATCATCTTCATAAAGTTCTCCACATAATTAATGTACCAGGCCAATCCTCTGATCTGTCAAATAGCAAAGCTAGCGTCTCCTATCTCGCTCCTGAGATGCCTTCCTCTTCATCTATCTCTATTAGCCACGCAATCTTCTTTTCCTTTATATTTCCTTAATTATGTTTCATCATGTCTCTCTATTCTTCTCCTCCCTTCACCATGAGTCTCCCTCATACTCCCTGCTGCCAGCACTCCTATCTAAAATTCGTCTGTTCAATAATGTCTAATTATAACAGTACTTATGATCTACGAATATAAACTCTATATGTATGTATTTCTAATTGTTTATTTCACTATTTGTACTAGATGTAGTTTAACATGCCTACTAAAACATATGAATGTAAAATAAGTAGAATGCCTGGTTAGATGTAAGAGAGGGCCTGATGGCCCTAATCTTGCCAGGTTAAATAAATAAATAAATAAATAAATAAATAAATATTTCAAGTCGATTACTAGAATATCAGCGACGGAACACAAGATTGTACGAGTACAGGATGTGGACAGGGAAGGAATCGGCTGCGTTCATTTCGCATTAGGGAAAACTAAATTTGGACGACGGACGCAGATTTGGACTGCAGACTCCCAGTTTGCATGGCCTCCTCGCATGGGTGTGAAAAAAGAATCGGAATTGAAATTCCAGGGAATTCTTAACACTAAACCAATGAGTGACGACGCGAAAGTTCCGAAAATTAAGATATCGGCTGTATTTAAGGTAAACCTCGCAAAGGCTAATTATTAACCGAGACTAGCAAGTTATTTGTTCCTGCATCAGAGGTTCACTTTTAACTGCCCTACAGGCGTCGGGTGTTCTTGTAATGCTGAGGTTTTTCTACTGTTTTCTTCACTCGGCAGAAGCTGCCCTGTCTTGTTGCCGTGCAATTTTTTCTCCTCGTGGCGATCTGTATCTGCTTCTGACTGTTCATGGCAAGGCAAAGAAGTAGGGTCTCTCTCCATGTTCCAAGATTGCTTCCCCGTTTATGAAACGATTATCTATGTACTTGCCGCATAAAATGGCCACAACAACAAATTTACTTATGCCAAGGTGAGTTTCGGATTGCCACTCATCTTCAGTTGGCGCAATACGGCTTATTATGCTTAAGTTAACTGAATTTCAAATACTAGAATCGACATGAGCGTAATAATGATGCACATATAATTTTATTACGCCAAGTCAAGTATCTGGAAACCAGAAACACGTCTTGGCTTAAATCAAATTATGAAAGAAGTGCGTTGTGGTTGTTATGATATTTTAAAGTAAGCTGTGTTATACTGTCATTGCAAATGATAGGCGATATGTGGAAAATCTCCTGGAAGGAGATTTTCTCAATTCTGAATAACAGACAGTCCTTGGACAGCAATGTGTTATAATTCACAAGCGCCCCAGGTCGTTAAGCGGTCCAGTGGACTTCCCCTGTAATACATAGAAGAAAAAAGAGTGACGTACGGTAGTGAAGTGGTTTGTTTTACACTGCAGAAACTAAGTATATTGTTTCAGAAAGGGGAACGACAGTCCCATTGAAGTAATTTTTAGTCAGGCACGGTGAAGACGTTTAGAAGTACAAGCTGAGTAAGGGCAGTAAATAAGAGAGAGAATGGCAATAAAAAACAATACAGAGAATGGTGCAGAAAGGCACGTGCTAACGAGGCCGCTTACCTGACGTGGCAAGGCCAGTCGCTCTCGACAGATGTTTCTTCAGGATTTTAACGACCGCAGAATTTACCTCACGGATTCAGTATTCCCCTGACGTAAGGTCGCTTACAAGCAGCAGTAAACGTCCGTGCAAAAGACGAGTTACCGCCGCGATTCACGCTCAGGTGTACTTGCTGTATCAGTTCATGGCTAACACTACAAGATATATCCGGTTCTGTCACCGGAGGCGTGCCAGTTTCAAACATTGCTCTGCGGTTGACACTGCCGACTCAGTGAGCACGAGGCCTCGCCATCGCAGAGGTAGCGATGAGGCCAAGACTCTGCAGTATTGTGGTGGAGCCGGGATCAAACCCATGTCCGGCCGTTCTGACGTAAACACTACCCTAGTTTTCACTCAAATCATCTTAGGCGAATTCCGGAATGCTTCCTTCAAAAAGAGCATGGCCGAATTCCTCTGCACCCAAACTATATGGTATCAAATGGTTGAAAAGGTGTTCTTTCTTTTTGGTATTGGATACTATTAATTACGTGTATGTTCTGTATGACTGTGGACAACGGCGTTCTATTGTAGCCTAGAGCGCCCTATTCCCTAACTACAATCACAGCTCCTTAGACGACACAAATAACCAGAGGCCTATCTCTTTCCACGTCCTCCCCAGTCTAAACTCGTGCACTAATGACATCGTCGTCGACGGGACGATAAACTGCGTGTCCCATTTTGTTCAGTCGGCTGCATTCTTTTCTTCGCCTACAGCACACCTCTACTTTCAGCAAGACAATGCTTCACGCATCGCTCCCTTATCTCGTTTGAGACTTGCAGGATAGAGGGACCGATCCTACGACCCGACAGTATGGTCTCTTAAGCCCATCAATCCAATTCGATCGCCTCGCTTCCCAGTCGTGTCAGAGTGGCGTGAGGAATCCTCCGCCGACAGGGGATGCCATCATGGTTCCGTTGACCACGTCCGTACTGGTCGCACCTGTGAGACCGTACAGCGATACGAGGTAGCGTTGGGGGCCGCTCCGAACGATCGCCGCCGTGTTGCGAGCGCTGGTACGACGGTATTCGATCAGGACGAGCGCCGAACTCTACCGGAGCATGGCGACAGCCGTGCCGCGACGAGTCATTGGCGAAACTCGATGCTACGCTCTTCCTGGTGGCTGCGTCTCAATCATTTGCTCAGCGGTCTAAATTAGGATGCAGTGCGAGCCCTGATTTCTCCCATCTCGTCTTCGCAGTCGTTGGGCGCGTTGTACGTTTTTCGCGCTACGATCGTTCTGCAGTCTGTACAAATGCTCGCTCTCCAAATTTTCTCGACACTGTTTCGCGCCTTCCATCGACGGATTCCCGTTTCAGTTCACTGATACTCGGACGTTGATCGAACCTACCAGTTGTTGTTGTTGTGCTCTTCAGTCCTGAGACTGGTTTGATGCAGCTCTCCATGCTACTCTATCCTGTGCAAGCTTCTTCATCTCCCAGTACCTACTGCAGCCTACATCCTTCTGAATCTGCTTAGTGTATTCATCTCTTGGTCTCCCTCTACGATTTTTACCCTCCACGCTGCCCTCCAATACTAAATTGGTGATCCCTTCATGCCTCAAAACATGTCCTACCAACCGATCCCTTCTTCTAGTCAAGTTGTGCCACAAAATCCTCTTCTCACCAATCCTATTCAATACCTCCTCATTAGTTATGTGATCTACCCATCTAATCTTCAGCATTCTTCTGTAGCACCACATTTCGAAAGCTTCTATTGTCTTCTTGCCCAAACTATTTATCGCCCATGTTTCACTTCCATACACGGCTACACTCCATAAAAATACTTTCAGAAACGACTTCCTGACATTTATATCTATACTCGATGTTAACAAATTTTTCTTCTTCAGAAACGCTTTCCTTGCCATTGCCAGTCTACATTTTATACCCTCTCTGCTTCGACCATCATCAGTTTTTTTGCTTCCCAAATAGCAAAACTCCTTGACTATTTTAAGTGTCTCATTTCCTAATCTAATTCCCTCAGCATCACCCGACTTAATTCGACTACATTCCATTATCTTCGTTTTGCTTTTGTTGATGTTCATTTTATACTCTCTTTTCAAGAGACTGTCCATTCCGTTCAACTGCTCTTCCAAGTCCTTTGCTATCTCTGACAGTAGCGTCTAATAAATCCAGCTGCATGCCTCTGATTTTTCTTCGATGTCTTCCTTTACTCCAATCTGGTGGGGGTCACAAACACCCGAGAGTACTCTAAAATGTGTAGCACAATTCTGTACGCCGCCTTCTTAACATAAAAGGTTCACGTTCCTAGAATTTCCCCAATAAGCCGAAGTTGGTCATTCGCCTTCCCTACTACCGTCCTTATGTGCTTGTTCCATTTTTGACGTTTTGGAACATTACGTCTAAGTGAAAGTGAAGAACAATTAAATGATCTGCTGAACGGAATGAACAGTCTAATGAGTACACAGTATGGTTTGAGAGTAAATCGGAGAAAGACGAAGGTAATGAGAAGTAGTAGAAATGAGAAGAGCGAGAAACCTAACATCAGGATTGATGGTCACGAAGTCAATGAAGTTAAGGAATTCTGCTACCTAGGCAGTAAAATAACCAATGACGGACGGAGCAAGGAGGACATCAAAAGCAGACTCGCTATGGCAAAAAAGGCATTTCTGGCCAAGAGAAGTCTACTAATATCAAATACCGGCCTTAATTTGAGGAAGAAATTTCTGAGCATGTACGTCTGGAGTACAGCATTGTATGGTAGTGAAACATGGACTGTGGGAAAACCGGAACAGAAGAGAATCGCAGCATTTGAAATGTGGAGCTATAGACGAATGTTGAAAATTAGGTGTACTGATAAGGTAAGGAATGAGGAGGTTCTACGCAAAATCGGAGAGGAAAGGAATATGTGGAAAACACTGATAAGGAGGAGGGACAGGATGATAGGACATCTGCTAAGACATGAGGGAATGACTTCCATGGTACTAGAGGGAGCTGTAGAGGGCAAAAACTGTAGAGGAAGACAGAGGAGATTGGAATACGTCAAGCAAATAATTGAGGACGTAGGTTGCAAGTGCTACTCTGAGATGAAGAGGTTAGCACAGGAAAGGAATTCATGGCGGGCCGCATCAAACCAGTCAGTAGACTGATGATGACAAAAAAAAAAGTCTAAGTAATTAACCGACGTGGCTGAATCAAGCAGCACACCGCTAATACTGTATTCGAACATTGCAGTATTGTTTTTCCTACTCACCTGCGTTAATATTTTGTAAGGTGGCGTCATTCTGAGCGACATTACAACTACCACTCCGGAAAGAAGACCCTTTAATAGTACAAACATCGAGACAGGAAACCGTTAACGATACTGACATCAGCTAGGGATCTTAATTTGTAGCAGAATATCTGCACGTTGGGCGATAGTGAAGTGGACGGAGACGGGAGGCTGGCAGGAGAACGGGAAAGACACAAGCGTGGCAGGCAGGCCTGAGAGCTGAAGACAACAGCGCCCGTAAGCTACTGGAAACCCCAGGCGGGTGGACCGCGGCTTAGCAGGAGTCACGTGCCCGAGGACAAGGAGAAGACACAGGGGCTCGCTCACAAAACGCGTGGTGGCGTGTAGGTGGTTTTCCCAATGGCCGGAGCGGAAGCTTCTGGAACATTCTGGAAACTTCTAGAAGCTTCGGTCGATTGCGAAACTGAGATTGGTCGGCGCTCGGAAACGAACGCCTTCCAGCAACGTGATTGTCCACGCACATTAAAGAGGGGAAGAAAAAAGAACAGGAGCGAGGAAAAAGCGTAGCGACTAGCAAACACTTGTTCCTGGGGTGTCGAGGAGATAGAGGTTGATCCTGGCGAGGTGTGCGTCCTCGTTACTGGGACAGAGGACTTGTAGCGAGAGCCTGAGGATCGTTTGGTGTTCCACGGCAGCCGTGAATATATCACCCGACAGTGCCAGACAGAGCTATTACCAAATGTGAATAGGCAGAACTATAATGTTGCTCGTACTGTGTAATCCTGTATAGAGTAAATTGCAGAAGAGTAAAGAATTTAACACTACTGAGTGTATCATTTCGCAGCTAGTTCTTTCCTTTGTCATTTTATTATCTCCTTATTTGTGTATTTCATGTTTGCAACCACCTGGTGGAGGCAGTGTTTGTAGGTCAGCACATCTGAACATTCTAGCATATACTGAGGATATGGTTAGAAACCAACCAGATTTGCATACGACTAGTTGCTGTCACGTTTAGAGCAAAGGATAAGCTTGCCCTTCTGGAGAGCGTATAAGTGTCATGGCGACAAATTAGCGTTATAAAATCCGTTGTGCAAAATTTTTCACTTGTACGTTCGGCTCGCAGGCTTGACCATCAGCAGAAAAGAGCAAAACAGAAGCGGTAGCTTACAATTTTCCCACGCCAATCACACCTAACAGGAATTCTGTCCAGTTTAGCCTACATGCTCGTACAGTCACTCAGCGAGCCTCCCAGAGAGTGGCTCCTTCGTGCCGCAAAAGGCTTACGGGGCAGCTTTCCAGTGTATAAACAACGACAACTCGGCGAGTTTTTTCCCGGGTCCTCAGCTCGCAGTCGGGCCGTCCTCGATACCACGTGCCTTGAAGCGCCGACCTTCTGCTGATGAGAAGGCAGTTTCACGGGCGTTCGGCTTCTGTGCTGTGCCTCACGGGAGCACCAGTCCGCGTCGAATGCAAGCACCGAACACGTTCCAGGTTTCTTACAGCAGCAGCCACATGTGTACACAAGAGTCCGCAGCTCGTGGTCGTGCGGTAGCGTTCTCGCTTCCCACGCCCGGGTTCCCGGGTTCGATTCCCGGCGGGGTCAGGGATTTTCTCTGCCTCGTGATGACTGGGTGTTGTGTGATGTCCTTAGGTTAGTTAGGTTTAAGTAGTTCTAAGTTCTAGGGGACTGATGACCACAGATGTTAAGTCCCATACTGCTCAGAGCCATTTGAACCATTTAAGTACTCATATAAACGATGTACTACCTTTCAAATAATACCTAATGTGGTTGTAGATCACCGCAAAGTATGTGGATGAGTGCTTGTAAGGCGCGAAATTATAGCCACCTTACCGTATAAAGGAGACCACTGCCAGAAATGCAGAATCGCTGAGTTGTGAATAGGCACACGCAAAAGAAATAAAATATGCTAGCTTTCACACTCTGTACAACACTCGTAAGCGCAACGTACGGGACGCCTGCCACTGTGTCACGCGTTAGTGTACGAGAACGACCGCTTGAGCCCGCTGTACTTCGCCTGGTCCCGCCCTCGCTGTTTCTAGGCGGCTCAGGAGCACCTGCCAAAAACGAATGCAAATTACGATCTGGAAGTAATCAAGATGCCGATGTAAGATTTTCTCTGTACGTGTGCCCTTCAGCGCGACCAGCGGTGAATGACTTGGCGCTGGCCTCGATCGTACAGAAGTCTGTGTTTCCGCTGTTGGGGAAAAGTTCAGCCTCGAAAATCACCTCGGCGTCGTTCTCGAAATTACCCGCCACGCAACGATTTCTGCACCCGAGGAACAAGGAAGCATTGCGTGTGCCGGCCGAGGTGGCCGAGGGGTTCTAGGCGCTACAGTCTGTAACCACGCGACCGCTACGGTCGCAGGTTGGAGTCCTGCCTCGGGCATGGATGTGTGTAATGTCCTTAGGTTAGTTAGATTTAAGTAGTTCTAAGTTCTAGGGGACTGATGACCTCAGATGTTAAGTCCCATAGTGCTCAGAGCCATTTGAACCACTTGAAGCATTGCGTGGGTGCCGTGTCTGGAGAATACGAGGCAGGAGAGCTTCCCGCCACGTTTCGCCTCGACAAGGACGTTCCGTGTAGATATCCCCCCCGAAACATTGTCAGGAGCTTTCGTCTGCGTGTTCCTCTGACGGTTTTCCCCTGATAGGCATAATGTGTTATCAGGACACCGTGGCAGTCTCAAACGTCCTTAGGATCGTCTTGAACGGCGGTGAATGATTCTTCGTCATTTCTGGCGGTGGTGACTCCACACGTGTCCAGCGCTTGCGTTGTTCTTTTGTCTCGGGACCACGGTGACACACCCAGCACTCGTCCACGGCGATGAGGGGGCTGAAACAAGTGATGTAGATTTGTCTGACACAGCTGCAACATTCCTGTTACTTCCTCTATACGGCGGGTTTCTCGAGAGGTCGCGAGCAGTCGCGGAAAGCTGCGGTCGGCGAACTCGGTCGTATTCTAAATGACGTACGAGATACCGAAAATCGAGCCGTGACTGATTCTCGCTTTTCCCATTACCGCGTCGATCGTGAATGGCAGATCACGGAGCACCGGCCAGCGTACTTCTCCTGCTGTTCCCGGCTCTCCACAGAGACGCAGTCTGCCGCTTCGTTCTCCGTCATGAAAGTCGTTCGTCGACAAAGGAAGCATCCGCAACACGCCGCCGTGCTACCGTACGATGCCGCACTGTTGCCTTCTACATCTACATCTACATGATTACTCTGCAATTCACATTTAAGTGCTTGGCAGAGGGTTCATCGAACCACAATCATACTATCTCTCTACCATTCCACTCCCGAACAGCGCGCGGGAAAAACGAACACCTAAACCTTTCTGTTCGAGCTCTGATTTCTCTTATTTTATTTTGATGATCATTCCTACCTATGTAGGTTGGGCTCAACAAAATGTTTTCGCATTCGGAAGAGAAAGTTGGTGACTGAAATTTCGTAAATAGATCTCGCCGGGACGAAAAACGTCTTTGCTTTAATGACTTCCATCCCAATTCGCATATCATATCTGCCACACTCTGTCCCCTATTACGTGATAATACAAAACGAGCTGCCCTTTTTTGCACCCTTTCGATGTCCTCCGTCAATCCCACCTTGTAAGGATCCCACACCGCGCAGCAATATTCTGAGAACGAACGAGTGTAGTGTAAGCTGTGTTTTTAGTGGACTTGTTGCATCTTCTAAGTGTCCTGCCAATCAAGCGCAACCTTTGGCTCGCCTTCCCCACAATATTATCTATGTGGTCTTTCCAACTGAAGTTGTTCGTGATTTTAACACCCAGGTGCTTAGTTGAATTGACAGTCTTGAGAATCGTACTATTTATCGAGTAATCGAATTCCAACGGATTTCTTTTGGAACTCATGTGGATCACCGCACACTTTTCGTTATTTAGCGTCAACTGCCACCTGCCACACCATACAGCAATCTTTTCTAAATCGCTTTGCAGCTGATACTGGTCTTCGGATGACCTTACTAGACGGTAAATTACAGCATCATCTGCGAACAACCTAAGAGAACTGCTGAGATTCTCACCCAGGTCATGTATATACTTGCCACCAACTCGGCGCGGGTAGCTGCGGCGCCGTTCCACTTCGAATGCAAGAAAACCCTCTATCGCGCGATACTGCGCCCTGTCAGTGGGTAGCGCCGCTTTGTTTTGACGCCCCTAGCGGCTTGCCACGGTACTGCGGCGCGGTGTTCACTGCGTAGAAGGATTGCAACCAAACGGTGAAATAATTACGCAGCTTTACGCCTTCGGTGTGATAGTCGATACAAACAGGAGAGGCGAGCAGCAGTAAGTCGGTCGCCGGCAGCTCCTGGCACACAGGCCACGCAGGAAGCGGCCCGCGGCCCCGGCTGTCACTCACTCACGCAGTGTCAGGCGCTGCGCTGTGCTGCGCTGCCCTCGCCGCCTCCGCCGCCGCCGCCGCTCCTACGCGCTGCCTCTAGCCGGACAGCAGGCTGGCGGCACGCAGCGTGGCCACAGCTGCCGCCGTAAAGCCACACGGACCGTGCATCCGAACGTTGAGCGTTGAGCGTGCCGAGTTTGTGACGTCATAGCGTGGAATAGCACGTTCGGGAGCCTTTCCGAACGTGCAGAGCGATATCTGGCATGTCAGATATTCTGAGCGTGCGTCTGA
Organism: Schistocerca cancellata; assembly: GCF_023864275.1. NCBI lineage: Eukaryota > Metazoa > Arthropoda > Insecta > Orthoptera > Acrididae > Schistocerca > Schistocerca cancellata. The sequence goes on from NC_064633.1 coordinate 583,359,454, forward strand.
GCGTTTACGCCACCTACGTCACATGCACGCCGTCTCCCTTCAGTACAGAGTTGTGAGGCGCCATATTGGCATTCATTTCAAGCCTATATATATATATATATATATATATATATATATATATATATATATATATATACACACTCCTGGAAATTGAAATAAGAACACCGTGAATTCATTGTCCCAGGAAGGGGAAACTTTATTGACACATTCCTGGGGTCAGATACATCACATGATCACACTGACAGAACCACAGGCACATAGACACAGGCAACACAGCATGCACAATGTCGCCACTAGTACATTGTATATCCACCTTTCGCAGCAATGCAGGCTGCTATTCTCCCATGGAGACGATCGTAGAGATGCTGGATGTAGTCCTGTGGAACGGCTTGCCATGCCATTTCCACCTGGCGCCTCAGTTGGACCAGCGTTCGTGCTGGACGTGCAGACCTCGTGAGACGACGCTTCATCCAGTCCTAAACATGCTCAATGGGGGACAGATCCGGAGATCTTGCTGGCCAGGGTAGTTGACTTACACCTTCTAGAGCACGTTGGGTGGCACGGGATACATGCGGACGTGCATTGTCCTGTTGGAACAGCAAGTTCCCTTGCCGGTCTAGGAATGGTAGAACGACGGGTTCGATGACGGTTTGGATGTACCGTGCACTATTCAGTGTCCCCTCGACGATCACCAGTGGTGTACGGCCAGTGTAGGAGATCGCTCCCCACACCATGATGCCGGGTGTTGGCCCTGTGTGCCTCGGTCCTATGGAGTCCTGATTGTGGCGCTCACCTGCACGGCGCCAAACACGCATACGACCATCATTGGCACCAAGGCAGAAGCGACTCTCATCGCTGAAGACGACACGTCTCCATTCGTCCCTCCATTCACGCCTGTCGCGACACCACTGGAGGCGGGCTGCACGATGTTGGGGCGTGAGCGGAAGACGGCCTAACGGTGTGTGGGACCGTAGCCCAGCGTCATGGAGACGGTTGCGAATGGTCCTCGCCGATACCCCAGGAGCAACAGTGTCCCTAATTTGTTGGGAAGTGGCGGTGCGGTCCCCTACGGCACTGCGTAGGATCCTACGGTCTTGGCGTGCATCCGTGCGTCGCTGCGGTCCGGTCCCAGGTCGACGGGGACGTGCACCTTCCGCCGACCACTGGCGACAACATCGATGTACTGTGGAGACCTCACGCCCCACGTGTTGAGCAATTCGGCGGTACATCCACCCGGCCTCCCGCATGCCCACTATACGCCCTCGCTCAAAGTCCGTCAACTGCACATACGGTTCACGTCCACGCTGTCGCGGCATGCTACCAGTGTTAAAGACTGCGATGGAGCTCCGTATGCCACGGCAAACTGGCTGACACTGACGGCGGCGGTGCACAAATGCTGCGCAGCTAGCGCCATTCGACGGCCAACACCGCGGTTCCTGGTGTGTCCGCTGTGCCGTGCGTGTGATCATTGCTTGTACAGCCCTCTCGCAGTGTCCGGAGCAAGTATGGTGGGTCTGACACACCGGTGTCAATGTGTTCTTTTTTCCATTTCCAGGAATATATATATATATATATATATATATATATATATATATATATATATATATATAATTATATATATATATTTTACACAGGGTGTTACAAAAAGGTACGGCCAAACTTTCAGGAAACATTCCTCACACACAAATAAAGAAAAGATGTTATGTGAACATGTGTCCGGAAACGCTTAATTTCCATGTTAGAGCTCATTTTAGTTTCTTCCACCTACGCTCAATGGAGCATGTTATCATGATTTCATACGGGATACTCTACCTGTGCTGCTAGAACATGTGCCTTTACAAGTACGACACAACATGTGGTTCATCCACGATGGAGCTCCTGCACATTTCAGTCGAAGTGTTCGTACGCTTCTCAACAACAGATTTGGTGACTGACGGATTGGTAGAGGCGGACCAATTCCGTGGCCTCCACGCTCTCCTGACCTCAACCCTCTCGACTTTCATTTATGGGGGCATTTGAAAGGTCTTGTCTATGCAGCCCCGGCACCAAATGTAGAGACTCTTTGTGCTCCTATTGTGGACAGCTGTGATACAATACGCCATTCTCCAGGGCTGCATCAGCGCATCAGGGATTCCATGCGACGGAGGGTCGATGCACGTATCCTCGCTAACGGAGGACATTTTGAACATTTCCTGTAACAAAGTGTTTGAAGTCACGCTGGTACGTTCTGTTGCTGTGTGTTTCCATTCCATGATTAATGTGATTTGAAGAGAAGTAATAAAATGAGCTGTAACATGGAAAGGAAGCGTTTCCGGACACATGTCCACATAACACATTTTCTTTCTTGGTGTGTAAGGAATGTTTCCTGAAAGTTTGGCCATACCTTTCTGTAACACTCTGTATATATATATATATATATATATATATATATATATATATATATATATATATATATGCCTTTTCTGAGCACCAGCAAATTGAGAATCACTGGAAAACCCGTTGTTAAATGTGTTATTCGTTCCAATAAAATAATGAGAAACATCACATTTGCGGCAAAAGAAGTATTGTAACTTGTGTATTGTGAGAGTAGGCTATTTGAAGGCAGCGACACACTAAAGATCCAACCAAAACGCACTGTTCTTGGTACACGTTGTTATAGTTAAATTTCAATTAGTAACATAATTGTCTACGATTAATGTCTTTAGCAAGGGGTAAGACAATATGGCTAAGCTCAAGGAGTTTGTTTTTGGTGTAGCGTAACGAGTAACGTCTCTGACCAATGATGGAGTTTTTGTTGGGGTGGTGGTTCGCGTCGGAACATTTTCAAATTTTTTTTCCTAAAATTAGCGTTTTTATTAGGTTCTGATACTTTATTATTAGTTTCATATATGTTATAATATTTGATGTTATATAAATATAAGCTCACCTTTTTTTGAGGGGTGAGTTTGTTCGATTGGCTTAATTTACTACACAGCTTGCGCTACTTGTATAAAGATATTTTGCTCCTTTTTCTTTTACGCTTCGTAATTCACATGTTGCAAAGATTCTGCTACTGGGTATGAACAGTGATCAAGTAAGACTGACCTTGGGGTTTTACTAAAATGTGGTAATCATGAAATAATGTTTATTTTATGCGGAGAAGTATTGCAAATTTCTACCGCACTGTTTTTAATGGAACTTTTATAAGCCTGTGTCCTTATTGATTGGACATGGTACTTTCCTTTTCGTAGACCATGAAGGAAATGTACATTTTAGTAGAGCTAACATGGGAATTTTACGCGCGCCCGTTGAGTAAACAGCGTCATTTACGAACTAGAACCATCCCTCAACTGCCGCTGGAGTGCGTTGCGATCGCGTATACCACGTAGGGGCCCACGTACCGTATGCACGACTCGCATCGTTCCTGAGCGTTCAGCATCACGTTAAACTTGGCACGCTCAACGTTGACGTTCGACACCACGGTCCGTGTGCCGACGGCTTAACGAAGACCGCGAATGCGAGAGACACACATAGAAATGGACGTAATGGATTATGAACGCTACGTGGCCAGAAAAGGTCAAACACGCGAGAAAGGCGTAACGTCGATTTCATTGTTAACTGCCTGTAACCTTCCCCTCACTTATCGACCTTAATGACAGTGAAAAATTAAACCGCGTGTACCTAATTGAAATTTGGGAAAAGCAATCGTCACCGAAAATAATCGGTCGGTAAAGAGGGGGGAAGGATCACAGCTAAATGAAAGGAAAAATTCACATGAAATTGGTGGAAATTAATTTTGAAAAAAAAGGTAAAGTTAATAAAGAAAGTAAATGTGCGTTCGTTACGTTAACAATTAACTGGCGTTAATCAGATATTTGATATTTGGGGAAAATTACGGTCGCCAGTCCTATGGACAACTACTACAATAACTGAAAACGAAAAAGGTTAATGCACATATAATTAGCACTTAAAGCGTGGCAACTGGAGGTTGACACGTGTTGTGTGAAAACTGAATGTTTGTCAGAAGTAATAAATTTCGCTACACTCTGACTTAATTTAGCAAAAGAATTAATAAAACCGGAAAACTGAAATTAATTTAGTGACTGAAATTAATAGTGAACTTTGTTTCTGAAGCACTACGAAATTGGATAAAATAAGGTTAGTCTTGGGCTAACTCAACAATCATCTCAAAAGCAACTTTAATCTACGCAATTTTGAACTAAGAGATTTAACTTTGAACTTGAATTAAATGATTTTGAACAATTAACAATAGTAAAATTTAGTGCGTGCCAAGCTGAGCTACAGTCACAGGTAAGCTAAAATATGGTAACAAAACTCGCACTCTTATTTTGTGCTTTTGTAATCTAAATATAATTCTGTTTGGTTATGGTAGCCAGCTATGAATACTTTAACTGAACTCTGAAACTAAAGCAGTGAAATGCAACGATATTACTTTAAAGCTGGCGTTTGAATTTCAACAACACTCTGGTTCATTCCGGAAATAGGAAGGGACCCTGCTTGGTAATGCAATTGGGACAATGAGCAAGAAAAGTTGATGCTAAGTTGCTGTAATTTTGCCAGGCAAATGGAACAATTTTGAAAAGCTGAGATCTGCCATACAGTTCTAAAACTTTACGTGCTTCCAGTCTTCCTTGTTGGTTGTTTGAAGGTTTGAAGCCGTCGATCGAGGAGGTGGCGACAGTCACTCATTGTCGGCCGTCGCTGTTGCAGAAGCTGGATATTGGCGCGCCTCCTTCTCGACACGTCACCAGGCGAAACGGGCTCTTGATGTGCGCCAGCTAATGTTTCCCGTCCGCTACACCGTGTCAGAAACTATCATCGCAAGTCGAGCGCAATTACATGCTGCCCAACCCCGAAAGCGCGGCAACTCGCGGGAGCTTCACACAACACACCTGCTCCACTCGCTACTCCAGCCAGACTCCCTCTCTGCCCGCGCTCCACGCGGCAGAGTTAACACTACCAAAGATCCTAAACACTTTCGTTCTTCACACGACCTATCGATGTAATCGTTCAATAGCAATTTTCCCTAGGCAAGACCCAGCGTAAAAATACAAATAATATTTACAAAACAAACCAATTATACATCGACATAAATACATAAATAAATATATATACAAATAGTAAAACAATTACAATATATAAAGGCACCGAAATATAATATCTTCAGGTAACAAAATAAGGAAAAAATTTATAGTACAATAGATGGAAATAGGAGGATATGCATTTCCGGCATTACACGCCTCTTTCGGAATTTGCTCAGTACGAGCACCGGAGACGTCGACGAGATGCTGTACAGCGCCAGATTTGCACCTGGTGGCCAAAATTGGAACTAATTTTTTCCAGCGTAAATCGGTTCCCCATTAACGCATTACCATATTGACAGAGTTTCGCTCAGGTACGACAATTGCAGCCCACACTGGAACCCCGTGAGCGCCTGCACTTTAGTTATAACTACCCGGTACCGTCCAAAAAAAAAAAAAAAAAATGGTCTAAATGGCTTTAAGCACTATGGGACTTAACATCTGAGGTCATCAGTTCCCTAGACTTAGGACTACTTAAACCTAACTAACCTAAGGACATCACACACAACCGTGCCCGAGACAGGATTCGAACCTGCGACCGTAGCAGCAGCGCGGTTCCGGACTGAAGCGCCTAGAACCGCTCGGCCACAGAGGCCGTGGAAAGATTTTTAGCTTACTTCAAATATTTAGAAATGTAAAATAGTGCTCTTCACAAAACGCAAAAAAATATTATCCTAAGACTACAACATCAACGAGTTGCAGCTAAAGTTATTCGAATCGTACAAAATACCTGGATGTACCAGCTTTTGACGATATGAAGTGGAATGATCACGACTCTAGTAAATCAGGTGGTAGACTTCTGTTCACTGGTGGGTTACTCGGAAAAATCAATCAGTCTAGAAAGGAAGTTACACGACCCTCAGGGGCCCCAATCTACAACACAGTTAAAATGTGTTCGTCCCATACTAAATACGACTTACAAGCGTTATCGACGCATACAGAGAAGCGCAGCACGAATGGTCACAGATTTGTTTGGCTCACGGAAATTCTGGAAAACCTCGACTGGAGACGCTTGAAGCAGATGCAGACCATCCAACGAGAGCCTTCTTACTAAGTCCAAGTACTACAACTGATTGTGAGTCAGGAGTACAGAAATATACTACGGCCCGCTACCCATAGTTTACGTAGGGACCGAGGAGACAAGAGTAAGTTAATTAAAGCATGCACAGAAGCGTTTAAGCAATGGCCCTTCCCCTGCTCCCTTCACGGACCAAATCGTGATAACTGGTGCAGAGGGAAGCACCTTATCCGATGCTCTTCACATTGGTTTTGTAGGGCACGGATGTGGACGTAGATGTAGACAGCGTCCCGGCTCCTTTTGGCGACATTCCACGAGCTGCGCGTTCAGCCGACCTAAATCCTTTGGAATACTATCACTGGGTCCAGTTAAAGCAGTTGGTTTACGCGCGAGACATTCCTAATACCGCGAAATGTCGTCATTATACCAAGAGGCTACGTAACCAATCGACAATGTCCGTAGCTATTTAGAAAGGTAAGACAGGCCATATTGCGAGGAGTAGCTCTGTGCGTCTGAAAAGCAGAGGGGTGGGGGAGCATTTTGAACCGAGTTTCTAACTTCGGAAACAGATGCAGACCATCCAACACACACACACACACACACACACACACACACACACACAAAGCCTAGTCGTCTTACCGAGCTTAGTGGCACAGTCTATTTCCATTCGGACGGACTCCGGTTGAAACCCCCATCAAGATTTGAGTTTTCTTACATCGCCTCAGCCAAAATCCGGAGTGTCTCCTTTCAAAAGTACTCCAACGAGTTGTTGCAATATACACACGCCATCCGAGGTTGCGCTGCCTCGTCGACGGCACTTTACACCGTATTTTTCTTATTAGATCGTTATCTTCAGGTGTTACGAGCGGTGGCTTTACGTGATCTCCCTTTCTGCAACACATGCTGTACTTTTAGGTGAAAAGAGAATCATTATAAACGAATCATAAGTGCAGGATGATGAGAGGCTGCAGTGACTAAACTAGCAAAGAAAACTTTTTCACGAGCATCTGTCAGTACATCATGCAAGCTAAAACTATATATTTTCACAAAAGCACTCGACTTGCAAAGGCTGGACACAAATTTATTAACTAGCTATCCAAAGGTGTGGCTTTGGTGACCTAATGCATAAGTGTCAGAATACGAAACCAAAAGTCCGCACCTGGTCCTGGGATACTTTTTCTGTCACTTAGTTTTTTTTTTCACCTCTGAGAATGGTCTGTCCAAGTGAAATAATACCAAATTTGGCAGTAGATAAGAATACGTAATTCTATAACTGGCTTAGCGCGTTAGTTCCAAAGTAGAAGGAAGGCAGTGGCATGCCACTTTCAATACTTGCGTGCCTACTTAAGAACTTCTCGTGATAATAGTGTTTTCCATTTATTGCCGAGTCATAAATGAAACTTTTGTATCGAACGACAGAGCCAGTCCTACCCTTGAAAATGAATTTGTTGTTGCGAAAGGAGTTGGACTTGAACAGCAAGAAAAATAAACTATTGAGACTGTAGGAGGCGGAAAATCGCCCCCAACTTCAGCGACGTAACCACTAGGCAAGTCTCTATTGCGAGCAATTTGGCTGCGTCTGGATACAAAAATTGGCGCGAGATCGATAGCGGATTACGCAGTACACAACGGACATTACTACTGCAAGTAACTCGAGCTCAAATCAGTATCGGTAAATAAAGGTACAATCATCTTCAAGAGAAACACACAATCACACACACACAGAATTTAAAGTCAAAGTCCTGCCCCAGAGAGTGAGGTAACGATTCTGTTCTAACATCAGCGTACTGGGGCCTTGGTAAAGAGACGCGAACTGCCGATCCACCCGCCAGACCGGTGGTGAATGAAGCAGTAAATGGAGCTGTTGATAATATGCCTAGTAAGCACACAAGTGTTTCGCGAGTAATAGTGTAATAGTGAATATTACAGGAAGTGCTACTATCGACTAACTCGAATACAACATTGCGTATAATACGTGAACAACTGTGCTTCGTTACCAGAGATACAGCTGCTTTTTAAACCGCTCGTTGTTACCGCAGTTGTGATTAGTTAATTTGCCGATTGTCATTTTTCTTGTGAAGATCAAGTTGTGAAGTTGCGCTCGACTTCAGATACATTTCTCACGTGGTTACGATTGTGATTTGATAGCTAGTTCCACTGGATAGTTCAAGCATGTTGCGCGTATTTGCAAATGCAGAGTATGCCCACACGGCTTTGCGTCTGCGTCTTGTAACGGAAACACTGCTTGTGGAGAATACGATGGATGACTTCCTCACCGCAGGGCATCAGATTCACGCGTATTTTCTCGTGTCTCCACTAAACTGCGTGCGACTGCTGCAGTGCCCAGCAATCACATTTCATCTGCGCGTGCGAACGAACAGAGCACGGACGAAGTAAAGGACATTATTCAGTTGGCAGAACATAGTACCTCAACAGGCATACGCAGAATTTCTGCGCGCATTCACGCATGCAAGAATACGACGGACATTACGGACGCACGGCCTCTGTCCTTATCAACCGCAGTCGATGCAAAAACTTTGAGAAAGAGATGAAGGCAGACGACTGGAATCTCTCGCTGGCTGGCTGCAAATCGCCGAGGCATCCCATTAACTCGCTTTACTGTTGAAGCCACTTACACTCGTGTAGGCATTAACAAGACTCGTAACTCACATCCGTGTTGCGACGAAAACCCGCGTGCCTTTGTGGAGACACGGGTCCCAGAACGCTTCTCTGTAGACCTGTAATGTGCTGTGATAGACAGTGCCTTGATTGGGCATGTTGTGTTACTGCCCCATTCCCGAGACTTCCTTGAAAACGACCTTCCAACATCGCTGCAAGAGGTTTCTTTGGTCACAAGAATGGGTATGTTCTTCCAGAATGTCGACGTCCCTGCACATTCTAGTCGCTAGGTGACCCACCGCCCAAACCTAACATTCCCCGGAATGTGGATCGACAGAAATGTTCACGTTTCTTGCCCACCAATGTTCCCAGACCTTACCCGTATAGATTTTTGTCTGTGAGGACGGTTGATAGGCAAAGTCTACAAAGAAAACATAAGCACAAGAGACGATTTGATCCTTCGGATTACGAATAGTGTCCATAAGAGAAAGCTAATGTGACCTCAGAAGAGCTAGAAGTGGTGCTGGAAACACAATTCTAAACTTTATTGAAGTTGGAGGTGCAATTTATGAAAACCAACTCAGAACTTGATGATTTGCCACGGGCATCTAGAAATTTTCAGTCAAATTAGTCTGTACTGTTACCTACTCTTGCATCTGTGGGTAGTTGTGAAAGACTCTTCCACCAGAAAGTAACGCAAAATAGCTCGGATAATGCTCTTATGTATTGAAAAATACCAAGGAGTAACTCTATCCCCCAACATCCTTCAAAAGGTTTCTGCAAGACGTCGCGTCGTCTATTTTCCACATTAATGCTGCTGATCGCGTCAGCAAACTTGATTTTAACTTCATTAGACCGTAAATAATTCCACAGCGCAGATGCCAATGAACCGAACTGTACTACCCTCCTTACCTACAACTGAGACTAATCGATCACTCCAGTTGATATCCTAACCACTGTTTCATTCATATATTCTTAGAACTGACTAATACCAATTGTTACTCATTCATAATGTAGTCATACTTTCCTGTGTTTTGTGAAGGACACAATTTTAAATTTCTATACGTTAAAGCAAGTTAAGCTTTGGATCACTTTGGAATCTTACCTAGATCTGCCTGGAAATATACGCTGACGAGCCAAAGCATTACCACAACCTGCGTAATAGCTCGTTTATCCGCCTTTCGAACGAAATACATCGCTGGTTCTCCATATCAGGGATCCGACAGTTTGTTGGTAGGTTTGTGGAGATATGTGGCATTAGATGTCTACCCACACGTCATGTATTTCTCATAAATAACAGGCCCTGATTTACGTTAGCGGTAGTGGCTCCCGATAGCGACCCAGATGGCTTCCATACTGTTTACATCAGGCGAAAGTGGTTATCGGGACATCAACGTGAGTTCACTATAATGTTCCTCAAACCACGGTAGCACGGTTTTGCCTCAGAGACAGACAATTCATCTACATCTACATCTACATCCATACTCCGCAAGCCACCTGACGGTGTGTGGCGGAGGGTACCTTGAGTACCTCTATCGGTTCTCCCTTCTATTCCAGTCTCGTATTGTTCGTGGAAAGAAGGATTGTCGGTATGCCTCTGTGTGGGCTCTAATCTCTCTGATTTTATCCTCATGGTCTCTTCGCGAGATATACGTAGGAGGGAGCAATATACTGCTTGACTCTTCGGTGAAGGTATGTTCTCGAAACTTTAACAAAAGTCCGTACGGAGCTACTGAGCGTCTCTCCTGCAGAGTCTTCCACTGGAGTTTATCTATCATCTCCGTAACGCTTTCGCGATTACTAAATGATCCTGTAACGAAGCGCGCTGCTCTCCGTTGGATCTTCTCTATATCTTCTATCAACCCTATCTGGTAGGGATCCCACACTGCTGAGCAGTATTCAAGCAGTGGGCGAACAAGCGTACTGTAACCTACTTCCTTTGTTTTCGCGTAAATGACAGGACACTGATTTGCTTACGCGGTGAGGGCGCCCTATAGCAACCCAGATGGGTTCCATACTATTTACATTAGGCGAATGTGGTTATCGGGACTTCACCGTGAGTTCACTATAATGCTCCTCAAACCACTTGAGCATGGTTCAGACAAGTACACAGCTGAAAGATGATATCGCCGTTGTGGAAGACATCAAGCATGAAGGATTTCATGTGGTTCGCTCAGCTGTCAGCGTGTCTCAGATTACTACAACAGCTCCCATGCAAGCGTAGGAGAATGTCTCCCATAGCTTAATGCTGCTCTAACCAGCCTGCGTCCGTGTCGTACTGCACGGTTCGAGCCGCCGTTTACCTCGATGATGGCGTTTGTGGAGACGACCGGCGACCCAGTGCAGAAAAAACGTGGTTCACCCGGAGAGCCGGCACGTTTCCATTGATCGACGGTCGAACCCCGAGAGTGCCGTACCCAATGCTATCGTAACTGTAGATGACGTTGGGTCAACATGTGAACACGTAGGGGTGGTCGGCTGCGGAGCTCCATGTTTAATAATGTGTGCTCCAAAACACTTGCGCGTCCACCAGCACTGCGCTCTTTCTGAAAGATGCCACAGATCACTATATATCCTACTTCACAGAACAGACTCTAAACATTCTGCGTGGTGTCTGTCTGCTCTATATCGTGTCTCCCTACCACTTTCGCGCAACGACGCTCTAAGCGTGTTTTTTAGGGAATTGACTAATTTGAGCCTGGGACATGTTGCTGGTAAGGAGACGCCAGACCACACATGACATGTAGAATTCAGAAGAGTTCAGTGAGACTAGCGATGATATAACCAAATACTTAATGATTTCAGCGTCAGCTCCACTGCACTCCCTGTAAAAGAATCTTAATACTAACTAAATTTAGTGGAAGGGGTTCAAGGCTTTCCTATTTGTAGTTAGCTGGTAAAATAACGTCAAAAAAGCAGTTAAGTTTACCATTGGAAATTTTATTCTACTCACAAAACATCGTTTATAAATTGCACTATTGATAAAAGGAACTGTTTTAATACAGGATGGTAAAAACCAACTTCGTTCAACAAAAATGTGAACGAATATTTCCTGAATGGGTTTCCAAGTTCTACAGTGGATGGAAAGATGACCTATGCCATATCACATCTATAATCTAGGTTTAAATTAAGTTTCTCAAGAGAGAAAACTATCAAAATGGCCTACAGTGACCCTCAATTATCTTTAATTACTTATCTAACTTGTCGTAAATTACAGTGGCTGATGTGGCTTCTCAATAACTATATAACAGAAAACTCATCGCGTTACAGATTTTTACTTCAAGTGGCAAATGTGAACATCATGAGCTTTAATTGACGATCGACACTAGTATTACGTAAAGAGGGGATGTAACGGATGAGACTTCTGCAGTTCTGAGTGAAGCCTAATGCGTTCAAAAATGCGGCATCGCATGCGTTCATTACCTTGTCGGTGTTCGTCAGGGGGCGACGGCCGGCGCAGCTCTGTCCAGCTCGCCCTCTCGGAAGCAACTCTCTCTTAACTTCTCCTTACTACAATTTACCGAATTTGGTTAAAAAAAACTATCTGGCTGTGTTTTCATCTAACCAATCAGGGTCTCAATGTTAACCTTAAGCTCTGCCTACAAAAATTCTGTCCATCCAATGAGAAACGTTATACTTTTCGTGGTGGGGCAATGTTTTTAAAGTTTGCAACGTAACAGGCAAGCGAAAAAGTCTCACGCTAAAACTTGCAGCTGGTGTGGTCCTTTTAGCGTTATCGTAAGATCTTTACTGTTCTTCTGGAGCGCTCTATCTTTTAACATGGGCTCGGGGGTGGTCCTAACGTAACAGAGACGCGAAAAAGTCTCACGCTAAAACTTGCGGGTGGTGTAGTCGTAGCGGTTAGCTGGCGACGTGGCTGTCCGTCCCTTATCATAGGGCCTTCTCGCTTAACACGGTTCTGCTCTCGGCTTCTGTTCTCGTTTCTCCCCTCGGAAATGCGTCTGTCTCACGGTGGGAAGGTATGACATGCATTTAGGCATTCTTGTGTTAGTCTGTGGCATTCCATTTGCTCACTCGTTACTCGTATTACTTTGGTTAATTTAATGTCACGATTTATTCGGAGCTATGTGACATACTACTGGATTTGCTTATCATGTCAGGGTTTTAATGGAAGGAGTTGGATTTGCCTGACACCTTACAAGACAAGCCCCCCGAACCCCACGTTCTGTAAAAAGTCATGGATGTACAACCATTTAGCACCCAGTGGTAGTTTCACTGTCCTCATACCTCTTTCCTTGGATGCCCACGACGGTAGCACGTGAATATTTCACCAGCTTCGCCGTTTTAGAGACACTCGTTCACAAGTTCTGCGCAGCAATAATCTACCCTTCGTCAATGTCACTTATCTCAATGGACTTCCCCGCCTGCAGCCCATACATACTTTTGTTACCACGTCACGTGCCCGCGGTGGGCAGTGGTCATAATGTTTTGACTGATCAATGTATGCAGCATTATACGTAATTGCATCATCTCTCTCCTAATGCAAGTTTTGACTCCATCCACATCAGAAAACGCATCGCACTATTCCTACATAAACTTCATATATACACGAGTACTGTGCAAGCCCCTGTGAAGTGCAAGGCAGGGGGTACTTGTCTCATGCTGGTGGGCGTCAGAGCCAGTTTCCGGTACCTGAAGGACGGGGGTTCGTTGTCCCGCCCGGTTTTCAAGTGTGGGTGGTATTCCCAGAACAGAGCGGCGTTCTCTAGCCTTCTCACAGGAAGCGGCATTTTGCAGAGTAATGCTTGTTATGTGAGCAGCAAACGACCAACTGAAACGCCTGTAATCGTCTCCTGATCCGCAGAAAGGCCTACAGGCAAAACAATTTTGCGGAGCAGTTTGAAACTTTCGATACCTGAGCAAGTTGGCTGGCACTCTCGCACGGTTAGTAGCCTTGTGTCCTCCTTGGTGTTCATGCTTTACAGTGTTTAATCTTCTGAATTGGGAGTTAGCGACTATTCGTGGACAACAATGTCACTTTATAAATACGAAAAGACTGCAAGAAACGCACGTACGTTCCCATGCGTGGCTGTGGTCTTCAGTTTAGTCCTCCTCCGATTTCTCTAGACGAGTGTTGCGCTTTAGGGAGCCTGCTGATCTTAAGAAGGTGCGCGCCTTACGTCAGTAGGTAACTGGAGACGAGGTCCAATTGACGAAGCGGACTTCGCTAGGTTTAACTGAAACCAATGTATTCGATCAGTTTCCGTGGAAACCGGAGTATGGCGTTTTGTGTGTCTCATTCCTTATTGACTTTCAGCTGTATTTCTGTTCTGTTGTCGTGGCGGTCATCAGCGGAAGTTTATGGCAGCCAGTTGGAGGCGGCGTATGAACTGTTAACGGTCAACACATTCCAGTCCAGCGATCCCACCTCGGATCCTTTCTGAGAGTAGTTGAAAAGCTACAAGGCTTTCAGATAATGACGGTGGATTAGTGAGCTTAACCCAGCCTCGCGGTTCAAGGCAATGGTGGCGAGCCGTATTCAGACTGATTTATGACGTCAGAAGTGCAGAAGATCAGTGCCAAGAAACGACACTCGTGTGTGTGTGTGTGTGTGTGTGTGTGTGTGTGTGTGTGTGTGTGTCATGTCCAGAATGAGCTGGGACTAAATCACTTTCCCCCCCCCTCCCCCCTTGGACAGCACCCCTTGACGCTTCGTCATCCTGCCATACAATCGCCAGGAGACTTAGGCAGTAGGAAAGCATCATCTGTCAGCAGCACACTATCGCAATGCCAAAAGAGACTCACCGTCACTTTGCCTGATGATGGCTGGGTCTTCGCGTCTTTCGTCGGTGGTGAATCCACTCCTGTATCTCAGGGTCACAACTATGAGCTCAGCACTATTAACACGCGATTAGGCGCCCAAACATCTGGATTGACCTGATACAGGTGCAACATTTCCGTTCGGAATTCTGATCTGCGGCTTTTTGAATGGAAGCGGGTGGCGACGTTTGACATGTTACAAACGTCGGTGCAGGACATCAGAACCTCACCCGTGACTAATATTCACTGTTTTCCAGCACCAGAGCCGCCTCCACTTCGTCCTCCGGTCACTCAGACGTGTCTGACTACGCTGGAAGCAACTGTACCACCTGACCATTGTGTCACATGGTGGTTCACTGTCGCCCCACACGCCCAAGAAATCAGCACTGAATATTTCAGCGCTGGTCCCGTTCAGACGCAAACAAAGAAAAACTTATTTACGTAAAGTAAATTTTTTCAACAATAATTGAAACTTAATGACTACCCTCGTACTCGTTATCACTTAAGATCGGAAACTGAGGGAGAACGAGTGTAGTGTCGAGGGTGGCAGAGACTAAAATCCGAGGCGCCGCTCTTACGTCAGCGGTGCACTGCACTGCATGCCTTCCTTTTCGCTACATTTTCGCGAGGACGAGGAGTCGGTGAGCGGTGCGCTGCGGCCGTTTCCTACTGGTCCCCTCGTTCCGGGCGTGTGAGGCTAATAGTGACTTAGTACGCAAGTTGAGTGTACGGTCTTGCTGTTGTTAAGTGCCACTGACAGGGCGAAAAATTACCGACTCTCGGGATCAGGTGGTCTCTATGAAAGATTTATTTCCTGAGGCTGTGAAGGGCATTTTGCTCTGATTGTGCCCTGAGCAAAATGCCCTGGAAACAGAAAAGATTGTAACAACTACAGGGGTATCTCTTTAATCGGCGTTGCGGGTAAAATCTTCTCAGGTATTGTTGAAAGGAAAGTGCGAGTATTAGTTGAGGACCAATTGGATGAAAATCAGTGTGGGTTTAGGCCTCTTAGAGGTTGTCAGGACCAGATCTTTAGCTTACGGCAAATAATGGAGAAGTGTTATGAGTGGAACAGGGAATTGTATCTATGCTTTATAGATCTAGAAAAGGCATATGACCGGGTTCCTAGGAGGAAGTTATTGTCTGTTCTACAAGATTATGGAATAGGAGGCAAACTTTTGCAAGCAATTAAAGGTCTTTACATGGATAGTCAGGCAGCAGTTAGAGTTGACGGTAAATTGAGTTCATGGTTCAGAGTAGCTTCAGGGGTAAGACAAGGCTGCAACCTGTCTCCACTGTTGTTCATATTATTTATGGATCATATGTTGAAAACAATAGACTGGCTGGGTGAGATTAAGATATGTGAACACAAGACAAGCAGTCTTGCATATGCGGATGACTTAGTTGTGATGGCAGATTCGATTGAAAGTTTGCAAAGTAATATTTCAGTACTAGATCAGAAATGTAAGGACTATGGATGAAGATTAGCATCTCCAAAACGAAAGTAATGTCAGTGGGAAAGAAATATAAACGGATTGAGTGCCAAATAGGAGGAACAAAGTTAGAACAGGTGGACGGTTTCAAGTACTTAGGATGCATATTCTCACAGGATGGCAACATAGTGAAAGAACTGGAAGCGAGGTGTAGCAAAGCTAATGCAGTGAGCGCTCAGCTACGATCTACTCTCTTCTGCAAGAAGGAAGTCAGTACCAAGACTAAGTTATCTGTGCACCGTTCAATCTTTCGACCAACTTTGTTGTATGGGAGCGAAAGCTGGGTGGATTCAGGTTACCTTATCAACAAGGTTGAGGTTACGGATATGAAAGTAGCTAGGATGATTGCAGGTACTAGTAGATGGGAACAATGGCAGGAGGGTGTGCACAATGAGGAAATCAAAGAAAAACTGGGAATGAACTCTATAGATGTAGCAGTCAGGGCGAACAGGCTTAGATGGTGGGGTCATGTTACACGCATGGGAGAAGCAAGGTTACCCAAGAGACTCATGGATTCAGCAGTAGAGAGTAGGAGGAGTCGGGGCAGACCGAGGAGAAGGTACCTGGATTCGGTTAAGAATGATTTTGAAGTAATAGGTTTAACATCAGAAGAGGCACCAATGTTAGCACTGAATAGGGGATCATGGAGGAACTGTATAAGGGGGGCTATGCTCCAGACTGAACGCTGAAAGGCATAATTAATCTTAAATGATGATGATGATGATGATGATGATGATGATGGTTGTGAACGGGACAAAATGAAAATTAAGTGACGCTGTGTATATAACTGCACATGAGATCCGTAGGAGAAAGAGCGATGTCTGGAAGAAGTGCGTTGCTGTAATCCACGCGACAGATGGAAAACATTCGAATTACATTCAGTGCAAAAGAAAAGGTCTTATTCTTGTTTATTCCATCTCCACCGCAAGGAAACACATGTGCCGTACCAAACTAAAGCAGGACGCAGGGCAGTGTCACTGTAATGTTCCCGTGATCAAAAAGAGCGCTTTTTGTGTTTTTGTCATGGAAACTGGCTATTATGAGCTGAAACGAATTGCGTAGCTTGTCATTCAGTTCTGTCGGCAACGCTGCGGCTGGAAAAAGATCCTGCAAGAACGGGACCGTCGACGACTGAAGAGAATCGTTCAACGTACCAGAAGTGCAACCTTTTCGCAAATTGCTGAAGATTTCAGTTCTGCACTATCAACAAGTGTCAGCGTGCGAACCATTCAACAAAGGCCCACTCGTGTACACTTGATGATTATTGCACGACACAAAGTTTTACGCCTTGTCTGTAACTGTCGATGACTGGAAACATGTTGCCTGGCTGGACGAGTCTCGTTTGAAATTGTATCGAGCGGATGGACGTGTACGGCTATGGAGACAAACTCACGAATACAAAAACTCTGCCGGCCGAAGTGGCCGTGCGGTTCTAGGCGCTGCACTCTGGAACAGCGAGACCACTACGGTCGCAGGTTCGAATCCTGCCTCGGGCATGGATGTGTGTGACGTCCTTAGGTTAGTTAGGTTTAACTAGTTCTAAGTTCTAGGGGACTAATGACCTCAGAAGTTGAGTCCCATACTGCTCAGAGCCATTTGAACCATTTTGAACAAAAACTCTGCTTGTCAGTAGGGACTGTTCAAGCTGGTGGAGGCTCTGTAATGGTGTAGTGGGGCGTGTGCAGTTGGAGTGATATGGGAGCACTGATACGTCTAGATACGACTGACAGGTGACACGTACGTAAGCAATCTGTTGATTGTCTGCATCCATTCATGTCCATTGTGCAATCCGCCGGATTTGGGCGATTCCAGCGGGACAATGCGACTCTCCACAAATCCAGAATTGCTACAGAGTGGCTCCAGGAACACTCTTCTGAGTTTACACACTTCCGCTGCCCACCAGACTCCCTAAACATGAACATTATTGAACATATCTGGGATGCTTTGCAACGTGCTGTTCAGAAGAGGTCTCAACCCCCTCGTACTGTTACTGATTTATGGACAGCTCTGCAGGGTTCATGGAGTCAGTTGTCTTCAGCACAACCTCAGACATTAGTCGAGTCGATGTCAGGTCATGTTGCAGCACTTCTGCGTAAACTTCTATGTGATGTCGAGTTACCGCGTCCGCATCTCAGTGCTAGCGACCGAGCGAGGCGGGGTCCAGTTAGTTACATATTTCGTGGACCTTTTTCCACGATACATTGTATATTGAAGCGGAACCAGTCATTCACATCGCAAATTAATTTGCACATATGTTTACACGCTGAACATTTCTAAGATCTTTTTTTCGTAAATGAAAAAGATATACAGATGTGAATTAGTCATTTTTACCCACCACCTATTACACAGTACAATAACAAAAATTCTTCTATGGAACAGAAGTAGTTGTCAAGCACAAACTTCCTTAGTATGTTTTCAAATTTTACTTTGCTCTCTGTCAGACGTTTTACATCACTGGGAAAGCGAACAAAACTTTTTGTTGCAGCATTGTACACCCGTTTTTGTTCTAGAGACAACTTCACTCTGGAGCAATGAACGTCATTTTTCTTTCATGTATTGTAATTCTGTACACCATGGTTCCTTTTGAATTGCAGAGGATTATTTATAACAAACTTCCCTAGGGAACAAATATACTGCGAAGCAGTTGTATGCCCAACTCCTTAAACAGATGTTTACAAGATGATCGTGTGTAAGCACCGCATATTATTTATTCTTACAGTGCGTTTTAGCACAACGAAGACTTTCTTTCTTAAAGACGAGTTACCCCAGAGGATTATTCCATGCGACATTATTGAATGAAAATATGCAAATAATGTCATCTTACTGATTTATGTCTCCTCAATATTTGCAATAATTATAAGTGCAAATGTGGCTGAAATAAGTTGTTTTAGCAGTTTCAAAATGCGCTTTTTCCAATTTAAATACTCATCGATACGGACACCTAAGAACTTTGAAGTTGTCGCCCTATTTGTCATTTCCTCACCATATGCCACACTTATCCTTGGTGTAGTACCCCTACATGTGGAGAACCGAATATGTTGCGTCTTTTTGAAAATGAGAGAGCGACCATTCGCAGAAAACCGGTTTTAAGAACTTTGTTTACATGTCTTCTGTTTCTGTATGTATGCTTGTATTATGAGGTGTGGGGTTGATCTGTTGTTCTGTTATTCAGCGCAACGGATTAATCTGAGATGTACCCTTTACCCTGTGGCTCCTGCAAGATGCAATATCTACCCCCACACTACTACCGAAGTCAGACAGACGCTCCTAACGTACTAAAGGGAAATGCCTGAGAAACTTTCAGCAATAAATATCTTCTGGATTCGTCCTCTGTAAGGAAATGACACAAAAATTCACAAAATTTCTTACGTAACTAGTGGGATACTTGGGTACTGGAGTAGTGCTAGTTAGTGTAAGAAAAACATGAAACTAACGAAAGTTATTATTTATTTTGCAAAAATTCTGAGAAATCACAATGGCACTTTTAGTTATGAATTGAACAAGGTATATCCTGGTTCTTTTCGGAATGTGAAGTTCCCTCTCAAGGATAGGATTCGCTAATGAAATTTCTATACAAAGTTTAAGATGGTTGTTGACGTGGCATAATGGCTGAGAGCTGCACCTAATCAACTTGAATAATTATCTGTTACAATGTTGCTAGGTACGGTCGAGGCTGTTGCTTGTGAAATGCAGTGAAGTGTACTGTTGTGGAGGAAATATGGGGCTCGCAATATCTGTAGCGCACAATACCGTAAGCTGCGATGACTGCTGTCTGCGCCGCTCGCTGCTGACAAATAAGATAACTCTCGTTCTATCTGGATTGACCTTCGCCAATCAAACTCTCCCTACGCCTTGACGAAGTCAAGGATTCCTATTCGCCCCTAGTCTAACTATTGGCGTGGTACACCGGTCAGATAACCCGTCCACCGCGATGCCACTCAAAATTCGCTCGCAGGCGTTTAAGTATAACTCTGTCACACCGCACAATAAGTGTGTCGGCCAACACAGTGAACAATGCTTAATCGCAAGAACTCAATATAGAGTAGCACTGTTTCGCTCTCGACAGAGGTGCTCTCCCAGTGAAGTACTGAGAAGAGACTTGTTCCTCACTCCAAGAGTGACAACGGAACGGCACCTCTCGACGCCAGACGTGAAGGGGTATATCTTTCAGTCTCTTCCATTATCCTTCACCTCAAAGCGTCAGAAATATCGTCTGCCAATCAGCATTGCTCTTCTAAAACGGGAGAATGACGTTTCGTTTAAGGCGACCAATCCAGAAACCTGTAGTTTTGGCGTTTGCTGTCTCCCTTTGAAAATCTCTGAAACTGCCTGCTATGTTTGTAAAGAATGTTTAGGCTGGGTGCTCCCACACAATGTAGCGGAATTTGCTTTTAAGCCGAACACGGGGTCATTCCTCCTTTCACTCGGGCGAACGCTGTCTGCTACACGGGCAGTCACTGGCCAACATAGGCTGGGTCGTACTCTGAAGGGACCGACGTCCAGTTGTGCGGTTTCTCTCCCGAACTAAAAGCTTCTGTGACCATCATGTCTGGAATGTATGTGTGTACGCCAGCCTCGAGTATTTCAATCACGGTGCGCTTACTTGTTAATTTCATATAGTTTACATGAATTCATACAACATTGATGAAGTCAAGGACTCCTATTTGCCCGTAGTCTAACTATTGGCGTGGTCCGCTGGTCAGATAACCAGTCCACCTGGATGCCAGTCATAAATTCGCTCGCATGCGTTTAACTATAACTCCGTCCGTTCACACCGCACAATAAGTGTGGTGGCCAACACAGTGAACAACGCTTAATCGCAAGGACTCAATATAGAGTCGCACTCTGATTCGCTCTCTACAGAGGTGCTCTCCCAGTGAAGTACTGAGGAGTGACTTGTTCCTCACTCTTTGAGTACACGTACGACCGCACACGCACTCGTTACGTGTTCTCGCTCCAAGAGCGACAACGGAACGGCCCCTCTCCATGTCAGACGTGAAGGGGTATATCTTTTGGTCTCTTCCATTACTCCTTTAGCTCAAGGCGTCAGGAATATCATCTGCCAATCAGCATTGCTCTTCTAAAACGGGAGAATGACGTTTCGTTTAAGGCGACCAATCCAGAAACCTGTAGCATTGGCGTTTGGCGTTTGCTGTCTCACTGTGAAAATCACTGAAACTTCATGCTATGTGTAAAGAATGCGTAGGTTGGGCGCTCCCACACAATGTAGCGGAATTTGCTTTTAAGCCAAACACGGGGTCATTCTCCCCTTCACTCAAGCAAATGCTGTCTGCTCTACGGGCAGTCGCCGGCCGACATAGATAGGTTGACTTGTCCTCTGAAGGGACCGGCCCCCCAGCGTACAGTTTGCCTCTCCCGAACTAAAAGCCCCTGCGACCGTAGTGTCTTGAATGTGTGTGTGTACGCCACCCTCGAGTATTTCAATCTCGGTGTGCACTTGCAATTTACTAGTTATTTGCATGTCATTTAAATGAATTCATACAACAGTGACTTTATCTTATCGAGTTTGGGTTCGAATGAAGCGTCTTGATGTGCGGAATATGATTGTGAGGGCGGAATATGTAAGCAATGAAGGTCAGGAGACCACGTCGTCTTACAGTGTCGACTGCAATATTAGTTTCATCTGCAAAAAGAATTAATGCCGTTTGTTGTACAATGACCGGAAGATCGTTTGCACGTCTGAAAAACAGTAGTGGACCTAAGACTGAGCCAGGTGGAACACCATACGTGATTTCTCGCGAGCCAGTGTTATGTTGCTGGACTATATTGGTTGAGTTGACAAGTGCAACTCTCTGCATTCTTTCGCTTAGACACGGCGCTATACGTCGGCTGGCTATACCGACAGTCAGATAAACTGATGCAGATGTGAGCGACAATTCCGCGGACAGAGCAGCAGCGGCCGCCGCTCCCCGGCGCGGGCCTGGCGCTCTGCGCGCCGGGTTGGCCGCGGTCAGGGCGGTGCCGGCTGCCGGCTGCCGGCTGACAACCGGTCGTCCGCGAGCTAGCGAGCGCGTGCCGATGCACCTTGACCCGCTTCTCCGCATCTGCATACCTAATGATACGCACACGCCGGCCGGAGAGATCGGAACGGAGAGGACGAGAGGCGGCAAAACAAGTCGAGGGGCGGAGAGAGTGAACCGGGGGGCAGGGCAGGGGGCGGTAGAAACAGTACACAAAGCCGCACATGTGACGAGCGAATGAAGCGTAGCGGCGAGCGACGTAACGTTAGGGGGCAACCGAGAAAGGCGGGGTGGAAAACAGCGGTGCTCGGAGTCTGTTCAGCTGTTCCGTTAACGGCCAGAGTGTTACGTAACGAGCCGCCTGATCTGGGTCACCTCCGCCTGCTCTCGCCGTCCGTCGTCGCCTCGCCGACGCGTTCTGGAGGATATGTGTAGGGCACACATACGATACCGATTGAGGGGTAAAGAGGGGCGGGCCCACGTCAGACGGCTGGGCACTGGCCACGCCATGCGTGACCTGGCACTCTCCAGACTACAGGTTCCTACGTCGCCCTGCTATGGTGCCCAAACAAACAGCGTACAACATTCTGAATGGAGAAAAATGATGGTTCATTTTTCGGTCCAATACCCTCAATACACTACTGGTCATTAAAATTACTACATCAAGAAGAAATGTAGATGATAAACGGGTATTCATTGGACAAATATATTATACCAGAACTGACACGCAATTTGGAGGCACAGATCCTGAGAAATCAGTACCCAGAACAACCACCTCTGGCCGTAATAACGGCATTGATACGCCTGGGCATTGAGTCAAACAGAGCTTGGATGGCGTGTACAGGTACAGCTGCCCATGCAGCTTCAACACGATACCACAGTTCATCAAGAGTAGTGACTGGCGTATTGTGACGAGCCAGTTGCTCGGCCACCATTGACCAGACGTTTTCAATTGGTGAGAGATCTGGAGAATGTGCTGGCCAGGGCAGCAGTCGAACATTTTCTGTATCCAGAAAGGCCCGTACAGGGCCTGCAGCATGCGGTCGTGCATTATCTTGCTAAAATGTAGGGTTTCGCAGGGATCGAATGAAAGGTAGAGCCACAGGTCGTAACACATCTGAAATGTAACGTGCACTGTTCAAAGTGCCGTCAATGCGGTGACCGAGAAGTGTCACCAATCGCACCCCATACCATCAGCCGGATGATACGCCAGTATGGCGATGACGAATACACGCTTCCAATGTGCGTTCACCGCGATGTCGCCAAACACGGATGCGACCATCATGATGCTGTGAACAGAACCTGGATTCATCCGAAAAAATGGCGTTTGCCGTTCGTGCACCCCCGTTCGTCGTTGAGTACACCATCGCAGGCGCTCCTGTCTGTGATGCAGCATCAACGATAACCGCACCCATGGTCTCCGAGCTCATAGTCCATGCTGCTGCAAACGTCGTCGAACTATTCGTGCAGATGGTTGTTGTCTTGCAAACGTCCCCATCTGTTGACTCAGGGATCGAGACGTGGCTGCACGATCCGTTACAGCCATGCGGATAAGATGTCTGTCATCTCGACTGCTAGTGATACGATGCCGTTGCGATCCAGCACGGCGTTCCGTATTACCCTCCTGAACCCACCGATTCCATATTCTGCTAACTGTCATTGGATCTCGACCAACGCGGGCAGCAATGTCGCGATACTATAAACCGCAATCGTGATAGGCTACTATCCGACCTTTATCAAAGTCGGAAACGTGATGGTACGCATTTCTCCTCCTTACACGAGGCACCACAACAACGTTTCACCAGGCAACGCCGGTCAAATGCTGTTTGTGTATTAGAAATCGATTGGAAACTTTCCTCATGTCAGCACGTTGCAGGTGTCGCCACCGGCGCCAACCTTGTGTGAATGCCCTGCAAAGCTAATCATTTGCATGTCACAGCATCATCTTCCTGTCGGTTAAATTTCGCATCTGTAGTACGTCATGTTCGTGGTGTAGCAATTTTAATGGCCAGTAGTGTAATATCTCATTTGCAAGCAAAACGAGACACGAAGGAATACCAAAATATGCGTTACGTACTATCTTCTAAACATTCTACCACGTATTTTATCCGCAAATTTTTTCTGGTGCACGTAATGTTCATTTCTTAAAATGTTTGGACGACACTTCCGCTGTTATAATTGTGTAGGCCTCCGCGGCCAGATTCTGTTAACAAAAGTGTCATGGTTGTGGTGCCTCGTCATACTGTGCAAAGCTGGAAGGCAACTGCGATTGTGCTCGAAACAATCCTTTTACTCTGTGACGGTTATTTTACAATATGAGGTAGCACCAACCTCCCCCCCCCCCCCAAAAAAAAATGTAAACTGTCCCTATTCTAAGATTAAGCAAGGGTCCATAACCTTTCTAAACTTTTAGCGTAATAAATACGGCTTGTGGCTGTCATTCCGTTAACAAATTGCATTTCGAGTTTCGAAGGTTTGTCATTTTCAAGGATCTGTAAGCGTCAAATAAGTCAGGCTTCAAAATGACAAGCTGTAAAAATAGCAAACACAGAATGGTTCAAATGGCTCTGAGCACTATGGGACTTAACATCTATGGTCATCAGTCCCCTAGAACGTAGAACTACTTAAACCTAACTAACCTAAGGACATCACACAACACCCAGCCATCACGAGGCAGAGAAAATCCCTGACCCCGCCGGGAATCGAACCCGGGAACTCGGGCGTGGGAAGCGAGAACGCTACCGCACGACCACGACATGCGGGCTAGCAAACACAAATCAAATATATATCGGCGGCCATAAGCGGTATTTATCACTTTTAAAAAAGGTAAAAAAGCTTTCCTTACTCTCTCAGTTTCCAGCAGTATGGTATCTTTACTGTTTAACGTTTGTTATGAATTTTATGCGGCCATAAATAATTTCTACTTGTTATTCCCTTACTTCTGATACTTGTCATGGTATATTCCGACTTTCTGTAGGACGGAAGATTCCTCATAACTCCACTTCCGCCTTTGGGTAGCAAACTGAGCGACGAGACGTAGCCTTAACGTTCCTTTGACGTTGCGTTGACGTTAAGTTGGCGCTGCGTTGACTGAATGTTTATGTCGGTGTTGCGTTGGCGCTGGACTACTGTCAACACATCACCATTTAATGGTGCCGTTCGCACCCGTTCAGTTCCATTCCGTGACAGCCCACTGTTTGATGCAGTCCGCAATGAATTCCTACCCTTTGCCTTTATCGTCATTTCCGAACTTACGCCTGGTGTATTTAATCAGTTGTTGGCTGCATTTCAATCTCTGTAACTCCACCTCCCCTACAGTTTTTGTCCTCTACTGCTACCTCTAGAATCAAGAAAGCTATACCCCGACGTATTAACACACGTCCTATAATATTGCTCCTTCATCTAATCCAAGTTTTTGGCGCTCTTCTCTTTTCCTTTCCTCATTTCTTGTCAGTGCACCTAATTTTCAGCATCCTCCTGCAGCACCACATTTCAGATGTCTCGACTCTCCTCTTTTCCAGTTTTCCCACAGTCCGTAATTCACTCCGTACCAGTCCTGTACTCCGACGTGCACTTTCAGACATTTTTTTCCCAAATTGAGGCTTATATTTGACATTAGTAGACTTCTTTGCCGCGCGGGATTAGCCGAGCGGTCTCAGGCGCTGCAGTCATGGACTGTGCTGCTGGTCCTGGCGGAGGTTCGATTCCTCCCTCGCGCATGGGTGTGTGTGTTTGTCCTTAGGATAATTTAGGTTAAGTAGTGTGTAAGCTTAGGGACTGATGACGTTAGCAGTTAAGTTCGATAAGATTTCACACACATTTTTTTTAGACTTCTTTTGGCGAAGAATAATGTACATTATCCTCTAGGTACAACACTCCCGCTTACTAGCTTGCTTATTATTTCCTTTCTTCGTCCGTCATGCGTTATTTTCCTTCTAAGGGATTAAAATTCTTTTACTTCGCCTACTTCGTGGTCCTCAGTTTTGACGTTAAATTTATGCCACTCCTAATTACTATCGTCTTTCTTCGCTTTACTATCAATCCATATTCCCTGCTCAACAAGCTTTTCATTTTATTTAACAGGTCCCGAAATTCTTAGTCTCTCTCTCACTGAGAATGGCAGTACCACCTGCA
The DNA here is from genome assembly GCF_023864275.1 of Schistocerca cancellata. Classification (NCBI taxonomy): domain Eukaryota; kingdom Metazoa; phylum Arthropoda; class Insecta; order Orthoptera; family Acrididae; genus Schistocerca; species Schistocerca cancellata. Next base: position 583,385,561 of record NC_064633.1, read on the forward strand.
GATCTTACCATTCATATTCCTACACACTGTTTTCAATCCCTTTTGGGTATCTTTGTTTTACGACCAAGTACCGACGAGAAAGTAGAAGCACAAGAACAATAATTTCCTACACGAACTAGCTAACTTAAAATCACTCAGAGATAGATCAAAAGAACTGACTTCCAAAATTGCCAAAAACGGAAAAGCTAACTACAGATATACCGAAGACGGAAATAGGTACCGACAGCGACCCCCAATTCGAAAGGGCTTATACGGCACAGACAACTTCTCATCGCGCCAGACAGCACGACAGCACAAATATAATTCCAGCAGGAGGAACAAGCGTGATAGTTCGCTCATTATGACAAGAAACGGTAATATCCGGATTTTACAGCATAGAATTCCTGGAACACAATCGAATTGTATGTGAGGTTTCAGCATGGTTTCCCTTACCCTTAAGGCAAATGAGAAGAGTGTCGACCACCCTCTCAGGCACTGAGAATAGGAAAAGAAGTTAGGACGCACAAAGAATCTCAAATTTTATCAAATAAACAGCATATCAGCAACAACGGATGATAAGACACGTCTCCATCAGCTCTCATGTTGCTGCGTTTAAAGCCGTCCCCTAGCTAAATGATTCTGTCCGAAGTTCTGAGGAACGCCGGCTTCAATTGCAGCGTGCCCAGTAAAGCACTCCTTCCACGAAATCGGTTTCTCCGTTGAGCGCTTCTTACCTGACCGTAAACTGCACGATCGCGAGTGCAGCGGCGGGACGAATTTTGTGGCATCGCAACGCGATATTTCGAGAACGCCTCAAAGCGTGGAGGGCAGTATCCCGCGTGCTGCTTTTTTCCGAAAATTGAGCCGAAAATGGACCTGTACAATGCTACTCGTATATCGCTTTCTACATCGTCATACACCAGAACGAGCTGAAGCCGTACTGAATTACGTCTTACTACATCGAAATTGTCCTATTTGGTGGTTTTTGTATTAGAGCTAGGGAGTGTGAAGCAACTGTTATTTCAAGACACTTGCGCATTAATTATTTCTAAAAAAAATGGTTTCTATATAGTACCACAATTTCTGGAAATTGCAGGTCGTTGATTAAAAATGCTACCATATCTCTTAGTGTAAACGATGTTGAAAATGGTTCAAATGGCTCTGAGCACTATGGGACTCAACTGCTGAGGTCATAAGTCCCCTAGAACTTAGAACTACTTAAACCTAACTAACCTAAGGACATCAAACACATCCATGCCCGAAGCAGGATTCGAACCTGCGAGCGTAGCGGTCACGCGGTTCCAGACTGTAGCGCCTAGAACCGCACGGCCACTCCGGCCGGCAAAAGACGTTGATGGAGTATAAACATCTCCAGAATTTTCCCAACTAATAGCTATTTTCATCTCCACTGATAATGCAGAGGTGAAAACTGTGAAATGTTCTTTGAAGTCATGTGGCGAAACAAACGACAAGTCTAAAACCTTTGATCAACTTCTAAAACATTGACGAATATCGTATTTAGTTGTCCAGCGGCCTCGAGAGACACCAGGTCTCTGTTCGATCCCTGGCTGTACAGACAATTTCAGTATCTTACAGATAATCAGATTCCCTTGTTGTTCTTCAAATCTGTTGAACGATTTTTTTTTCAAGGAGAAGGCAGAATATTTTTAGAGCTCCCTGTCCAACATGTTAAGTTTCTTCAGTGTACTGACACCTCCACAAACACCTTCCGGATTTTCTCCGAATATTTTCTACGATCACTAATAAAGCTAACGCAGCCGTTCCATGAGAGCTCATTCGCAAATGTACGAGTAAGAGCTACGTGGCTGATGCGCCATATCTTGCCGACACGGTCAAATACGGGTAACCTTTTCAAACCTTTACTGTAGCACACGTGGCGTCTTAAAGCAGTTGAATTTACCGGTCAATATATTCGATGTTGGAGGGTTGTGCCCAATTCTAACGTTTCTTCTTAAAAGTTTACGACTCAGCAATAAGTATTTTTGGCCTGCCTCCAGAACAGAGCTGTCTGCCTGCCGTGCTGAAGACACGGGTTCAATTACCGGTATTGTTGGGGAGTTTTCGCTGGTGGGAAGAGGACCGTAACAGCGTACACTCGGCCTCGTGGAGCCATGTGGGTAGCTGCCTGAGTGAGAAGGGTCGGGGAAGCTGACAACGGCAGAGAGAGCAGTCTACCCTCTATACCGCATCCACATGACGCAACATGTCAGAGGATGACACGGCAGCCGGTCGACACTGACTGGGTGGTCTGGAATAGTTGACAAGTTGACAACTCCAAAGATATATCTGTTGGTTGGTTGGTTGGTTGGTTTGGGGAAGGAGACCAGACAGCGTGGTCATCGGTCTCATCGGATTAGGGAAGGATTGGGAAGAAAGTCGGCCGTGCCCTTTGAGAGGAACCATCGCGGCATTTGCCTGGAGTGATTTAGGGAAATCACGGAAAACCTAAATCAGGATGGCCGGACGCGGGATTGAACCGTCGTCCTCCCGAATGCGGGTCCAGTGTCTAACCACTGCGCCACCCCGCTCGGTTCCAAAGATATATCTGTCGCAGTTTTTATACGTAATATTGCGCACATACATTCCGTTTATATTGCCTTTAACGTAGAGCCACACGAGGAATAAGTGCAAATTACATGTACGCAAGTTACCTTGACAAAGGTGACATGTTCGACAACAAAGTACGGCACCACCTCAGGCGGTGTAGCCTTGGAGTTCTCCTTGTTGGCACAGGTGCGGCAGCCGCCACAGTCGCTGCTGCTTCCGTTGGAGACACACGTCTGGTGGGCTCTGCTCTGAGTCCTTCCACACCTTGAAAACAAGTGTTCGCCTCGCTCTGCATTTGCGTGCGATACCCGCAGTTTCCAGCTCTGATGTCAGCAGCGGTACATCATGACCACTCACGGCAGGCTTTGGCCTCATCGGAGCACCACCAGTTCACAGACTGTGTTCTCTGGAGCGGCAGTCACTTACGACTTGGGAGTACAGCTGGTCAGCGGAACCGGCTAACCAGCAACTAACTCTGTAGTTCCAAATATTACGCTCCGAACGGGTGTCAGTAAGTAATGGTATAAACGCTCATTTCACGTCAGAGAGCGAACGGACTTTCACGCCGTGTATTGTACACTTTGCGTGCCAAATACAACGTCCACTACTGGCCATTAAAATTGCTACACCAAGAAGAAATGCAGATGATAAACGGGGATTCATTGGACAAATTCAAAATGGTTCAAATGGCTCTGAGCACTATGGGACTCCTTAAACCTAACTAACCTAAGGACACCACACACACCGATGCCCGAGGCAGCATTAGAGCCTGCGACCGTAGCAGTCCCGCGGTTCCGGACTGCAGCGCCAGAACCGCACGGCCACCGCGGCCGGCTTGGACAAATTCAAGTGTGTTCAAGTGTGTGTGAAATCTTATGGGACTTAACTGCTAAGGTCATCAGTCCCAAAGCTTACACATTACTTAACCTAAATTATCCTAAGGACAAACACACACACCCATGCCCGAGGGAGGACTGGAACCTCCGCCGGGATCAGCCGAACAGTCCGTGACTGCAGCGCCTAGACCGCTCGGCTAATCCGCACGGCTCATTGGACAAATATATTATACTAGAACTGACATGTGCTTACATTTTCACGCAGTTTGGGTGCATAGATCCTGAGAAATCAGTACCCACAACAACCACCTCTGGCCGTAATAACGGCCTTGATACGCCTGGGCATTGAGTCAAACTGAGCTTGGATGGCGTGAACAGGTACAGCTGCCCATGCAGCTTCAACACGATACCACAGTTCATCAAGAGTAGTGAGTGGCATATTGTGACGAGCCGGTTGCTCGGCCACAATTGACCACACGTTTTAAAAAGATGAGAGATCTGGAGAATGTGCTGGACAGGGCAGCAGTCGAACATTTTCTGTATCCAGAAAGGCCCGTACAGGTCCTGTAACATGCGGTCGTGCATTATCCTGCTGAAATGTAGGGTTTCCCAGGGATCGAATGAAGGATAGAGCCACGGGTCGTAACACATCAGAAATGTAACGTCCACTGTTCAAAGTGCCGTCAATGCGAACAAGAGCTGACCGAGACGTGTAACCAATGGCACCCCATATCATCACGCCGGGTGATACACCAGTATGGCGATGACGAATACACGCTTCCAATGTGCGTTCACCGCGATGTCGCCAAACAGGATGCGACCATCCTGATGCTGTAAACAGAACCTGGACTCATCCGAAAAAAATGACGTTTTGTCATTCGTGCACCCAGTTTCGTCGTTGAGTACACCATCGCAGGCGCTGCTGTCTGTGATACAGCGTCAAGGGTAACCGCAGCCACGGTCTCCGAGCTGATAGTCCATGCTGCTGCAAACGTCGTCGAACTGTTCGTGCAGATGGTTGTTGTCTTGCAAACGTCCCCATCTGTTGACTCAGGGATCGAGTCGTGGCTGCACGATCCGTTACAGCCATGCGGATAAGATGCCTGTCATCTCGACTGCTAGTGATAATAGGCCATTGGGATCCAGCACGGCGTTCCGTATTACCCTCCTGAACCCACCGATTCCATATTCTCCTAACAGTCATTGGATCTCGACCAACGCGAGCAGCAATGTCGCTATACGATAAACCGGAATCGCGATAGGCTACAATCCGATCTTTATCAAAGTCGGAAACGTGATGGTACTTATCTCTCCTCCTTACACGAGGCATGACAACAACGTTTCACCAGGCAACGCCGGCCAACTGCTGTTTGTGTATGAGAAATCGGTTGGAAACTTTCCTCATGTCACCACGTTGTAGGTGTTGCCACCGGCGCTATCCTTGTGTGAATGCTCTGAAAAGCTAATCATTTGCATATCACAGCATCTTCTTCCTGACGGTTAAATTTCGCGTCTGTAGCACGTCATCTTTGTGGTGTAGTAATTTTAATGGCCAGTAGTGTATTCTGCGACGCTATCAACGCATTTGCGATCGCGACGATTATGGACAATCGTGGCTCTGTGGTAACGTGTCAAGCTTCATATACAAAGGCCTAAGGTTATATATTGAGATTTTTCCTGTCACGCATCCTTCGTTCACCTCTGCCAACGTTTAAGTAAAAACATACTAAGTTTTACCGTGGTTCTGAGCCTGCGTTTGACTGTGTGAGACAGTTCTAAGAACAATAGGCCCATGTCCAGCAAAGCTGTGTTCACGTATATCACATGTGCAGCAGCAGCTTTAGATGGCGGAGACGCAACAAGTCTTTTTTACCTTGTGGAAATGACGATTATTCACGAGTCGTTTCAAGGTAAAACAACAGTATTCCCGTTACTATAAATTTAATCGCGATCTCCAAACCTTTCCGTAATCTTCTGTTTCACTATCTCATAAAACAAAATCTGCTTCTTACATTTACACCCACATTCATACTCTGCAGTGAAGGACCGCAGCTCACTACTCGGTGTATGCCTCAGGTCACAGCCCTCGTGCTAGAACTGGAGTCTAGCTTCTAAGTCGCTTGGCGCCGTTGCTTGCACACGTTCAAGGCAATTGGCTGCCGCCGCACCAGCTGTGTCTACACGCTGCGCTCCTTCAGGTGTGTACCTCACTGGTGAGATGGCGGCTGGGCATTGATGAATTTCCCCTCAAACGACCCCAGCACCTTCTTGTCGAATCCTACAACGTGAACAATTCTTTGTCCGGGTTACAGGCTCTCTCTAAGTATCTTTAACAGCCTAGCATCTTTTCTCCAACGCGATTATCTTTTTCTCGTTACCAATCCATCATCATCATCATGATTTAAGACTGATTATGCCTTTCAGCGTTCAGTCTAGAGCATAGCCCCCTTTATACAGTTCCTCCATGATCCCCTATTCAGTGCTAACATTGGTGCCTCTTCTGATGTTAAACCTATTACTTCAAAATCATTCTTAACCGAATCTAGGTACCTTCTCCTCGGTCTGCCCCGACTCCTCCTACCCTCTACTGCTGAATCCGTGAGTCTCTTGGGTAACCTTGCTTCTCCCATGCGTGTAACATGACCCCACCATCTAAGCCTGTCCGCCCAGACTGCTACATCTATAGAGTTCATTCCCAGTTTTTCTTTGATTTCCTCATTGTGCACACCCTCCTGCCATTGTTCCCATCTACTAGTACCTGCAATCATCCTAGCTACTTTCATATCAGTAACCTCAACCTTGTTGATAAGGTAACCTGAATCCACCCAGCTTTCGCTCCCATACAACAAAGTTGGTCGAAAGATTGAACGGTGCACAGATAACTTAGTCTTGGTACTGACTTCCTTCTTGCAGAAGAGAGTAGATCGTAGCTGAGTGCTCACTGCATTAGCTTCGCTACACCTCGCTTCCAGTTCTTCGTCTTTTTTCTTTTGAGAACCGCGCGACCGCTACGGTCGCAGGTTCGTATCCTGCCTCGGGCATGGATGTGTGTGAGATGTCCTTAGGTTAGTTAGGTTTAATTAGTTCTAAGTTCTAGGGGACTGATGACCTCAGCTGTTAAGTCCCATAGTGCTCAGAGCCATCTGAACCTTTTTTTTTTTCTTTTGATTTCCAATACTCTCTGGCGTTGTAAATCCTTTCCGCAGTGTTTACGCCAGCCCTGGTTATACGAGTGCACAGAACTGCATAATACTCGTACCATTTGTACGCCGGATTTCCGCAGCGTACGTGACAAGTGCGCTGTTTTGTTGTCGACACTGCGGATGTTCGGTTCAGGTGGCAGACAGCAACACAATTCTCTAGTTACGTAGAGCGAGACCTGAACACACCGGTCAAACTGTAAGATAAATTAGTAATGTGTCATGTCAGACAACTGTTGCTTCAAAATTAATGCAAGGTTTCCAGCGACCGCAACCGGTTCCAAAGAAACGTTCTCACTTTTCAGATAAACCTGCCAAGGAAAGGGCTGGTATGCCCCAGCATTTCCACAGTCCCCCCTACGGATTCAGAGAAGCCATGAGAGACCGATGACAGCGACAGCCGCTTAGAGACATCGCCCAGTGCTGCCTATACGGTAGACTTGCCTGTCAGAGAAACAGAATGCGTCGCTTACAATTGTTGGCTGGACACACGGGGGGGTAGATTCAGCTACGTAGTCGGAAAATGTTTCCTCCCTCCGCATACAAGGTGGTCGGGAGGAAAGGTACATGGTTTCAGGGGTGATAGTAGTAGTGATTCTGAACAAAAAACTTCATATGGACATAAGACCTATTCCGAATGGTTTCCGAGACACACAATACATTTAATGTCACTCCGTTTTTCCAGTATAACACGAAAACCGCACCCTCCAGCGAACATAGTGCATTACAAAATTGAACAAACTTAAATTTCCTACGAAAAAGGCCCTATTCATTTTGGCACAGAGAGTGGAGAATATTAAAAATCTCTCGCGACGTGTATCGCTGTAGCTTAGATAAGCTTCGCAGGCCAGTCTGAGACAGTTTTCCGACTTGACTTGACAGACCACAAGTGTCTGGTATCAAATTGTTCGTCCCAACTTCTCCACGCTACTGTGGTACGTCTTAAAGAATAACAGTGTTTGAACAAAACAGAGAATAAATAACAATGTACATTAAATTACATGTGTTCTGTCTCGGAAACTATTCGGAATATGGCATACGTCCATACGAAGTTTTTTTTGTTCAGGATCGCTAATACTATCACCAGTCAGAGAATGTACCTTTATTCCTGGTCCAGCCTGTACAATGACCCCATTATAGACAGTGTATGAGGGTTGTATCTTAAGTTACACAGTTATCTACTTGTTCCATACATCATTTGAACTATTTTGTTATCAAGGTGATGCGGAACGAGTCAGTCGACAGGATAAACATACCAAATTAGTTCAGACACCAGTTAAAATAATATTTTTCAGTCCTACTCACGTATCTACATTCTCAACTAGAAGTCTTTCTTCAGAGGCTACCATTATTTAAATAAAAATTCGACTGTGAAAAAATACTTCAGTCCGCAGCTTGTGGTCGTGCGGTAGCATTCTCATTCCCGCGCCATGGTTCCCGGGTTCGATTCCCGGCGGGGTCAGGGATTTTCTCTCCCTCGTGATGACTGGATGTTGTGTGATGTCCTTGGGTTAGTTAGCTTTAAGTAGTTCTAAGTTGTAGGCGACTGATGACCACAGATGTTAAGTCCCATAGTGCTCAGAGCCATTTGAACCATTTTTTGAAAAGGACTTCTTCAGAAGAAATTATCTGAAATTAGGTGTACCACTTGAGATCACTATTCGTTTCAGGTTGTGACGTATTATTTATGACAAATTTCATTAGTGAATCTCTCTAGTCTCCATACATATAAAAGTGTATGTATGTTTTAACTACTGGTTCGATTTCAACCAAACGTAATACACAAATCGCGTAGGGGTCACAACCAGCTACATCTGAAAAGAGTGGAGGTGAAAAATAAATATTCTGCTAACATTAATTGGATCTCGACCAACGCGAGCAGCAATGTCGCGATACGATAAACGGCAATCGCGATAGGCTACAATCCGACCTTTATCAAAGTCGGAAACATGATGGTACGCATTTCTCCTCGTTACACGAGGCATAACAAGAACGATTCACCAGGCAACGCCGGTGAACTGCTGCTTGTGTATGAGAAATCGGTTGGAAACTTTCCTCGTGTCAGCACGTTGTAGGTATCGCCACCGGCGCCAACCTTGTGTGAATGCTCTGAAAAGCTAATCATTTGCATATCACAGCATCTTCTTCCTCTCGGTTACATTTCGCGTCTGTAGCACGTCATTTTCGTGGTGTAGCAATTTTAATGGCCAGTAGTGTATAAGGCATACGAATGGATTCAAATCTGGACTGTTTACTGCTGTTGGCAGCGTGTGTGGCGTGCTGTCGTGCTTGTGTTGTGAGAGAATGAGAGAAGGGAGAGGGCGGAACACTGTGTGTCGGTGCCGGAGCAGGCGTACAGACCTCCAATAGCTCCGAGGGGGCCGGCGGGCCTAGCGTCCACCGAGAGCGGACTGCTCACGCTCGCCAGCGCGTCGTGCCCTCAGTCCACGGGAAACTGAGGAGACGCGTAGGCGGCTGTCAGCAAAATCGCCTAGGCAGGAAAACTCTCAAACAAATAATATGACATGGGGAATGTACGGTGTAGCACTGCAGACGATCTAGCCCCCCCCCCCCCTCCTCGCTCCCTCCCCCTGCTCTACAGCAAGGAAAAGGTAGAAAAACGGGCAGTCTATCGCAACAGAATCTGATCTGAGGATTAAAAAACTGGAGGCCAGTACAGATGGAAACAGCGTCCCGATAAAGGGCAAGATTGAGGTTGAACAATCGTGGGCAGCGAAAGGAAGACCTCCAAAGAGGCGATAAAAAGTTTCTTCATGCAAAGAGTTGTGTTCCTAACAGCAAAGATGTGTGATCGATGACGTAATTCCTGAATCTGTGTATCTTCACACACAGGCACGATTTGTAAAGTAGCTTGCTCTGGTGTCTACTGAGGTCGTCGTCTTTCATACAACGCTTCATATAACCACCTCACTCCAATGGTTCACTTACTAATTTTAATAGTCTATCGTAATTAAAACAGTTTCAACTTCCTTGATATCAAAAACTGGTCCAAATGCGTCTGAGCACTATGGGACTTAACATCTGAGGTCATCAGTCGCCTACAACTTAGAACTACTTAAACCTAACTAACCTAAGGACATCATACACATCCATGCCCGAGGCAGGATTCGAACCTGCGACCGTAGCGGTCGCGCAGTTCCAGACTGAAACGCCTAGAACCGCACGGCCACTCTGGCCGGCCGTTGATATCAGTTCGAGAATTGTGACCTATCATGTCCTTAGGATCTGTAACGTAATGTCGTTGGAAACACACAATATTCATCTCCCATTTCGTCCACCTTAGCGTGTTGCCCCGTCCGCTCAGCCCGGCGCGCAAGCTGCGGCCCCTGGAAAAACCCGCGCGCGGCTCTCAGCCACCGGCGTTAGCCGCCGTGACCTGTCCAAACAGTCACCACTGCCGGCTTCTCGTAACGTCACCTGGCACCGCCATCTTTGCCCTTCTTTTCTTCGCTCCACTTTCCGAACGTCGCGTCGCAAGAATGACTGACACTAAGCCTCCGCATGATCTCTGAATCTTCTGATTTTCTCGTCGTAGTAATTCCATGAGGCACGAGTGGGAAGAGCTCTACAAGAAAATCGAGTCAAATACATTATGGCAAAACGCGTTCACTCTCCAGGATGACTTTGGAACTCCTCTGGCTTGGATGGGACACTGGTTCTGTCGGGAAGGATGCCATAAAACTCGGTATCGTCTCTTGAGGCACACTGGCCCCGTTTTCTGGATGCGACATTGAGGCAGAGTTCACTTCCGAGGTGGTCTCACACATGTTCTATCGGGGACAGATCAGGCGATCTTGCTGCTCACGGAATTACACTACTGGCCATTAAAATTGCTACACCACGAAGATGACGTGCAACAGACGCGAAATTTAACCGACAGGAAGAAGATGCTGTGATATGCAAATGATTAGCTTTTCAGAGCATTCACACAAGGTTGACGCCGGTGGCGACACCTACAACGTGGTGACACGAGGAAAGTTTCCAACCGATTTCTCATACACAAACAGCAGTTGACCGGCGTTGCCTGGTGAAATGTTGTTCAAATGGTTCTGAGCACTATGGGACTTAACATCTGAGGTCATCAGTCCCCTAGAACTTAGAACTGCTTAAACCTAACTAACCTAAGGACATCACACACATCTATGCCCAAGGCAGGATTCGAACCTGCGACCGTAGCAGTCACGCGGTTCCGGACTGAAGCACCTAGAACCGCTCAGCCACCGAGCCGGCTGAAACGTTGTTGTGATGCCTCGTGTAACGAGGAGAAATGCGTGCCATCACGTTTCCGACTTTGATAAAGGTCGGATTGTAGCCTGTCGCGATTGCGATTTATCGGATCACGACATTGCTGTTCGCGTTGGTCGAGATCCAATGCCTGTTAGCAGAATATGGAATCGGTTGGTTCAGGAGGGTAATACGGAACGCCGTGCTGGATCCCAACGGCCTCGTATCACTAGCAGTCGAGATGACATGCATCTTATCCGCATGGCTGTAACGGATCCTGCAGCCACGTCTCGATCCCTGAGTCAACAGATGGGGATGTTTGCAAGACAACAACCATCTGCACGAACAGTTCGACGACATTTGCAGCAGCATGGACTATCAGCTCGCAGACCGTGGCTGCGGTTACCCTTGACGCTGCATCACAGACAGGAGCGCCTGCGATGGTGTACTTAACGACGAACCTGGGTGCACCAATGGTAAAACGTCATTTTTTTCGGATGTATCCAGGTTCTGTTTACAGCATCATTATGGTCGCATCCGTGTTTGGCGACATCGCGTTGAACGCACATTGGAAGCGTGTATTCGTCATCGCCATACTGGCGTATCACCCGGCGTGATGGTATGGGGTGCCATTGCTTACACGTCTCGGTCACCTCTTGTTCGCATTGACGGCACTTTGAACAGTGCACGTTAGATTTCAGATCCCTGCGAAACCCTACATTTCAGCAGGATAATGCACGACCGTATGTTGCAGGTCCTGTACGGGCCTTTCTGGATACAGAAAATATTCGACTGCAGCCCTGGCCAGCACATTTCCAGATCTCTCATCAATTGATAACGTCTGGTCAGTGGTGGCCGAGCAACTGGGTCGTCACAATACGCCAGTCACTACTCTTGATGAACTGTGGTATCGTGTTGAAGCTGCATGGGCAGCTCTACCTGTACACGCCATCCAAGCTCTGTTTGACTCAATGCCCAGGCGTATCAAGGCCGTTATTACGGCCAGAGATGGTTGTTCTGGGTACTGATTTCTCAGGATGTATGCACCCTAATTGCGTGAAAATGTTACCACACGTCAGTTCTAGTATAATATATTTGTCGAATGGATACCCGTTTATCATTTGCATTTCTTCTTGGTGTAGCAATTTTAATGGCCACTAGTGTACCTCAATATCACCCAGACAGTTGACAGAGAGACGTCTCATGTGGGGACGAGTGTTGTCCTGCTGGAAATTAGCACTTAGATACTGTCGCATGGGAGGTAGCACGTGAGGAGTCAGGATGCCAGTCACGTACCACTGTGCCGTCGTAGTCCCCTCACTCACTTGCAGGCACAGCTGATGGCTCTTAACTCCAGTAACACTGCTGTCACTATCCAACATACTGCAAGACCTCTCCCGAGGTCACAGCCGTACCAGCTGACGACGGTCATGCGGCGATTCATCGGTGAACATAATGCGCTACAGTTCATCAGCAGTCCGTGCTTCCCAGACACCCCCCCCGCCCCCCGCCCCCCCCCCCAAAGTACAGCCGTGTGTGTTGTGTGTTGTGTGTAGTGGTTGTGGCGCTAACGGCAACCTACACGTGGGACGTTAATTTCCTGGTCCGGCTGCCGTTAGTTTCCGCACGCACAGATGTGGTTTAGACGTGCTCGGTGCGCAATACGCGAACCGCCCTAGTGGTGGTCAGACGTTGTCGACCGGAATCGTAACGACGAGTACGCCAGCCTTGACCTCCCCACGGGACTCCAACATCAAGCCACAGCCACATCAGAATGTCCCACAAATGTGGATACTGCAGCAGGCTGTCAAAATGAAGCGCAGTATTGACCCCCTTTCAAGCCTCTGTCAGGCACCGATAACGCTGTCCCATACGGGCTCCCGTTACTTCCGTCTCCTTCGCAGTGTTCACCCACCATCTGACCCTGCAGCCGGAACTCGCGTACCCTACCAGTCCTCGTAACGACACTCAACACGAACGACAGTAATGCATTCTGGAGGCCGTTCTACCTGTCACAGAGCACTGCAGCTCTATTGTATTGTGCATGTACAAAGTTACGCTGACACCCGACCGAGTCTTCTTTCGTCAGGCAGCGTGGAATGTGTGTTCTTATAGGACAACTATCCAAGGATTTCCACCCAATAATATCCAAACAGCAGACTCTGTACAAAAAAATGGTTCAAATGGCTCTGAACACTATGGGACTTAACAACTGAGGTCATCAGTCCCCTAGAACTTAGAACTACTTAAACCTAACTAACCTAAGGACATCACACACATCCATGCCCGAGGCAGGATTAGAACCTGCGACCCTTGCGGTCGCGCGGTTCCAGACTGAAGCGCCTAGAACCGTTGGGCCACGCCGGCCGCCGACCCTGTACACAATACATTAAATTGCCAATACTAAACTCTTTTAAGTAACAACAAATTCATATAACTTACAGAACTTAGCAAATGGTTAAAAGAATAAGCTATAAAAACAATAACGGCGGCTTTCCACAATAAAATTAAAGAACCTTTTACAGAAGTGCTTTCAGAGTTTACCCAAGAGACAAAATCCAATAATAAGTTAACTTGGCAATACAACTTAAGGTCATTTACAAAACCTTTTAGAATGATAATGACACTTGGGACCCTAAAATCGTAAAACATTAAGAGCAGTAATAAACTTAATAATAATAATAATAATAATATTGGCAACTTGGCGCCATAAAATAAGAGAAATTTCCTCTGCAATAACAAATTACAATGGTGCTTTAAAAGATTTTACTTCACAGACAAAGATCCAATAATAAGTTAACTTGGCATTACAATTTAAACTCATTTATATAAAAAATAACCTTGAGAAAGATAATGGCACTTGGCACCATGAAATCACAGAAGCGCAACACACAACCAATAAATATATTAACAAAATAATAATTTGATACAACCAAAGGGCGAGGGCAATTCCGAACGCAATCACAGACGAGCGAGGTCTCAACACTTTTGAGCCTTCCCAATAGAAACGGTCCCCGAAATAAACTGCTGAGAGCTCCCCGACATGCCTCCCACAACTGCCCATCACTTTACGCACCTTGCTTATGTTCTGTAACACAAGACAGATAATATCAATACACGATAAAATTCAAAAATCAAATAACAATATAACATCCCGACAGCACATGATAACCACGGCGCCGTTAACTCTGGCACTCTTAAGTGCCGGAAGCCAACACACACAAATCTTAATAAACAATTCTCGCTTTTTAAAACGAAACAATAAAAGCCAAGCGCACATGAATAGTCAAACCACAGAAGTGCCTTAACGACACCAAACGCGACTACTCCGCCGAGTTAATAATAACACAGTGAGATAAAAATACAGAACGTACCACTAAATGTTGCTACACAAACCAAATCGTGTTGTTCAGTTCCCAGAGGACAACATATACCACGCGGCAGTAATTCACTATGCATATACTGTCGAAGCCGCCTTTCTTAGGCAGACTTTACCTAACACATCAAATGCCAAATATACCAAACGTGAACACAACTCCGGGCCGGTAACAGGAACCACCTTACACACTACTCAAGCTAAATTGTCCTGAGGACAAACACACACACCCATGCCCGAGGGAGGACTCGAACCTCCGCCGGGACCAGCTGCACAGTCCATGACTGCAGCGCCCTAGACCGCACGGCTTCGCTCCCATACAACAAAGTTGGTCGAAAGATTGAACGGTACACAGATAACTTAGTCTTGGTACTGACTTCCTTCTTGCAGAAGAGAGTAGATCGTAGCTGAGCGCTCACTGCATTAGCTTTGCTACACCTCGCTTCCAGTTCTTTCACTATGTTGCCATCCTGTGAGAATATGCACCCTAAGTACTTGAAACCGTCCACCTGTTCTAACTTTGTGCCTCCTATTTGGCACTCAATCCATTTATATCTCTTTCCCACTGACATTACTTTCGTTTTGGAGATGCTAATCTTCATATCATAATCGTTAAATTTTGTGATGTAGCTTTGAAATATTACTTTGCAAACGATTGTTTTAAAAAAAATTATTCCCTTAAATAAAGTGCATGTGTTTACTGTGCAACCAACGGTAAATGATTAGGCCCCGTCCACACCTTTTCTTGCCTATCCCTAAGTCCCACGTGTCAGTAACTCCCCTGTACAGCCCCTTGAAGCCTGTAGCAGGTATTGAGAAACACCGTGTATGCCGCTGGCCACTAAAATTTCAAACACAGCGAAGGCGGCATGGAATAAACGTCAAACTGGCACGAAGTGTAGTATATAATCAGCAGCTGAGCAGAAGCGTGCAATGTAGGCAAGAGTAACGGCGTTCCCTCAGCAACGACATGTGCCGCCGGCCGCGGTGGCCGAGAGGTTCTAGGCGCTTCAGTTGTAAGTAGGCTGTTTATGTTTTCTTATTGGCAACGTTACGTAGCGCTCTATATGAAAATCACTGGCTGTGCTGTGTGCAGTCTGTGGCTAGTTTGCATTGTTGTCTGCCATTGTAGTGTTGGGCAGCGGCAGCTGGATGTGAACAGCGCGTAGCGTTGTGCAGTTAGAGGTGAGCCGCCAGCAGTGGTGGATGTGTGGAAGGAAATGGCGGAGTTTTGAAATTACATATATTATGACTTTTGATGATATTAAGATAAATACATTGTTTGTTCTCTATTAAAATCTTTCATTTGCTAACTATCCCTATCAGTAGTTAGTGCCTTCCGTAGTTTGAATCTGTTATTTAGCTGGCAGTAGTGGCGCTCGCTGTATTGCAGTAGTTCGAGTAAGGAAGATTTTTGGTGAGGTAAGTGATTTGTGAAACGTATAGGTTAATGTTAGTCAGGGCCATTCCTTTGTAGGGATTTCTGAAAGTCAGATTGCGTTGCGCTAAAAAATATTGTGTGTCAGTTTAAGCACAGTCGTGTATAATTGTTCTAAGGGGACGTTTCAAGGTGACAGCTTCGCTGCTGCTCTCGGATGTAATGGTTTTCAGTAAGGGAGAAGAGGGGAGGGGGCGTTTTGGCAGTGCGACTTCCTAAACCGGAACGAGGCCAGAGGGGCAGCGAGCGCGCGGTACGTACGGCGGCTGGCCGCGGCGGGCCCGTCGCAGCGGAGGAAGCGAGTGGGTGGGCAGCGTCGGGCCGAGGCTGCAGCACCACACTGCCCGCCAGCGCGAGTCAACGGCCTGGCGAGGGCCTTTAAAGCGCCACTCTCTTGACAGCGGGCAGGCTACCTGCTGCTCACGTCTTCAGCGGGGGAAGCCCCCCCCCCCCCCTTGCCAGGCAAACACTCTTGGCTGCATGGCGCACCTCTCAGCTACTCGCGGCCCTCCACCGGTGCAAACCCTCGTTCTGTGGTGGCCAGACGTGTTTCAACTTTGCAATACACAACGCACGGTGCGGGTTGATTCTTACAAGGGAACCTCCCCATCGCACCCCCCGCAGATTTACAGGGTTATTGCAAATGATTGAAGCGATTTCACAGCTCTACAATAACTTTATTATTTGAGATATTTTCAAAATGCTTTGCACACACATACAAAAACTCAAAAAGTTTTCTTAGGCATTCACAAATGTTCGATATGTGCCCCTTTAGTGATATCGGCAGACATCAAGCCGATAATCAAGTTCCTCCCACACTCGGCGCAGCATGTCCCCATCAATGAGTTCGAAAGCATCGTTGATGCGAGCTCGCAGTTCTGGCACGTTTCTTGGTAGAGGAGGTTTAAACACTTTCACATAACCCCACAGAAAGAAATCGCATGGCGTTAAGTCGGGAGAGCGTGGAGGCCATGACATGAATTGCTGATCATGATCTCCACCACGACCGATCCATCGGTTTTCCAATCCCCTGTTTAAGAAATGCCGAACATCATGATGGAAGTGCGGTGGAGCACCATCCTGTTGAAAGATGAAGTCGGCGCTGTCGGTCTCCAGTTGTGGCATGGGCCAATTTTCCGCGGGCTACGCGTGAAACTTGCCCGCACGCGTTCAACCGTTTCTTCGCTCACTGCAGGCCGACCCGTTGATTTCCCCTTACAGAGGCATCCAGAAGCTTTAAACTGCGCATACCATCGCCGAAAGGAGTTATCAGTTGGTGGATCTTTGTTGAACTTCGTCCTGAAGTGTCGTTGCACTGTTATGACTGACTGATGTGAGTGCATTTCAAGCACGACATACGCTTTCTCGGCTCCTGTCGCCATTTTGTCTCACTGCGCTCTCGAGCGCTCTGACGGCAGAAACCTGAAGTGCGGCTTCAGCCGAACAAAACTTTGAGTTTTTCTACGTATCTGTAGTGTGTCGTGACCATATGTCAATGAATGGAGCTACAGTGAATTTATGAAATCGCTTCACTCATTTGTAATAGCCCTGTAGTTATAATTTGACACAGTGGATAGGCCTTCAAAAACTGAACACAGGTAAATCGAGAAAACAGGTAGAAGTTGTGTGGAACTATGAAAAAATAAGCAAAATATACAAACTGAGTAGTCCATGTCTAAGATATGCGACATCAACGACACTGAGAGCCTAGGAGCGCCGTGGTCCCGTGGTTAGAGTGAGCAGCTTCGGAAGGAGAGGTTCTTGGTTCGAGTCTACCTTCGAGTGAAAATTTTACTTCCTTTATTTTCGCAGAGTTACGATCTGTCCGTTCATTCATTGACGTCTCTGTTCACTGTAATATGTTTAGTGTCTGTGTTTTGCGACCGCACCGCAAAACCGTGCGATTAGTAGACGAAAGTACGTGCCTCTCCAGTATGAACCGAAAATAATTGATCGCAAGGTCATAGGTCAACACAGGAAAACACGTCTGATATATTCTATACGACACTGGTGACGGCATGTGCGTCACATGACAGGAATATCTTGTCGACCCAGATAACTTGCACACCTGGCGAATGGGTAAAAAAATTCTCCTACCTTGCCCAATTTAGGTTTTCTTGTGGATGTGATAATCACTCCCAAAAAAGTGATGAAAACATAAGAGTTTGTCACATAAACTGCAACAAATGAATGCAAGAGTTTCACAGTCGCACAGTTTTCCCTGTGCTCTGTCAAAACATATGTTTTTTTTTTTTTACGTTTTCAAATGTTTCCGTGTGTAGACCGTCAAATCCTGCATATGTCCAAGCAAATCTGAACATGTCCTGGAATTTTGGAGAGCGAAGTTAATTATGTGTGAGTGCCTAAACTTTGATAATTGTCTGAAAATAAAAAACTAAATTTTTTACTCGAGGGAAGACTTGAACCAAGGACCTATCATTCGAAAGCTGCTCGCGCTAACCACGGGACCACGGCGCTCATAAGCCCACATTCCCCTTGATGTTACCTACATTGCGCATGGACTACTCAGTTTGTATATTTTGCTTATTTTTTTCATAGTTCCACACAACTTCTACCTGTTTTCTCGATTGATCTGTGTTCAGTTTTTCAAGGCCTATCCCTGTGCCAACTTATAACTAAATCTGGGAGGGGGGGGGGGGGGGGTTGCGATGGGGAAGTTCCCTTGTTAGAAGAAAAGTATACAAAGAGGGGCAGCAAACACGGACTCAGGTTTGTGTGACTCAAGGGGGATCATGGAGATACTGGAGTACCTGACTGTCAGACTCTTGCATAGTACTGAGTGAGGGACACGCTACACCTCCCTGTGCATCGCTCCCTTAGGGACCACAAAGTCAAGGCAAGGCTAATTACGGCGTGCACGGACATCTACGTGCTCAACAAGTCTGTCGATTTTCCGCAGCAACTACAAACACCAAAAAAAGTTTTGCATCACCCCAGTTTCCAGAACTCCTGAAGACTTGTACCAACTATAAACAAAATACAGTAAAATACATAAAAGAACTCGAGAGAGATGGTGGACCATACACTGGAGATAAAAGTGCTAATGTATTGGCTGATAGTATACAAGTTTCGTAAATGTATTTTACTGTTTCGTATAAAATCAAAAGGGGCTTTGTATATTTCACTGTCTTCATGACACAGTAAAAACGGAGCACTTGCTGGAAGGGGCACCTTCGTTTTTGCGAGGTTTTGCAGTAAGTGCTTTTGCTGTGCTTCAGAGAAACATTTGGAGAACAGTGTGTGGTTTACATTGTCTCCCCCTTTCTTTCGACTTTCACAGAAGGGCTTACCGTTGACGCAAATCCGATGTAAGAGCGCAACAGTTGAACCGTGCTTGGGACGCATTCGTATAAGCGTTACTATCAGCTTCCTGCTCGCGTGGAATTTCCGAAACCAGTTGCAGTTTATAATTACTAGCTGGATCGCAGAGTAGAATTGACTTTTATAGCAAACTGAAAGATACCACTCGTCTGCACATCTTTTCTCTGCCATTCGCCGCATCCATAACTTGAAATCTGAGCAATCTTTCACCCAAAAGTAAATGTACGGTCCACGCTGGTGCTCGTTTTTGTGGAGGAGCCCAGGTTTGTCCGGTGCTCGGCGGACAGTTGTCGAGTTTCATATCCGTTTATTAATCCTACAGCAGTTAGAGGATCAACGACGTTGCGGATGTCACGACATACATTCTAGCCTTTCCCCGTACCTGAAGATTCTCCTTCAAGGTGGACCTATCGAGGTCGATGAATGACTGAAACAGTCTATGATGAGGAGTCGTGTGCTACTTCTGTTCAAATCTTTCGAAATATGTCACCGAGATCGGTAGCGCAGTGGTTAGCACACTGGACTCGCATTCGGGAGGACGACGGTTCAAACTAGCGTCCGGCCATCCTGATTTAGGTTTTTCGTGATTCCCTTAAATCACTTGAGGCAAATGCCTGGATGGTTTCTTTGAAAGGGCACGGCAGCTTCCCTTCTCCATTTTCCCTAATGCGAGCTTGTACTCCGTCCTCTAATGACCTCGATGTCCACGGGACGTTAAACACCAGTCTCCTTCTCTTCGAAGTATGTCTTGAAGTGAGTTACATGACGACCTCCTAAGGATGTGTGTGTCTGCGACCTTTCTTTCGCCAGAGAGATGCCCAATATTGTCTCAACAGGAAACAGCATCGGTTTGTCTGCAGAGAGATGAGTCCTCGTAGGAAGTGAGTGTTGTCTCCTCGTTGGGATAAATGTGTTTGCACGCTGCCTCGCGAAGCTGCAGCTGACCGCCACGGCGCTGTGTGTGTGTAAATGGAGAGGGGAGATAATTGTCGCAAGTTAAACACCGACGGCGAAACCCGGTTTCCTTAAACGCCACAGTAGCGCAGTAGCCGAACCAATGCGCGGCCCTGACACGCATAAATTCTGTACTTTCGTTAACGAGAAACGAGTGTTCTCCATATTCGCTCAAACCTACTCTGTGTAACGTTTAGTTTCGCGAACGTCGTCTGCCAACTTGGGAAGTTAGCGTATACTTGTGCTACACTTGCTTTGTTTTCGTGACGCGAGGATCGCATGAATATTTCTCCTGTGAGTATTCTTCCACAAAAGACACAAACTATCAGAAAGTGAAAACTGATTTCAGGTTTACGACATGTGGACCAAGAAGCAGCCTACACTGAGCTTTGCCGGCCGTGGTGGCCAAGCGGTTAAAGGCGCTACAGTCTGGAAGCGCGCGGCCGCTACGGTCGCAGGTTCGAATCCTGCCTCGGGCATGGATGTGTGTGCTGTCCTTAGGTTAGTTAGGTTTAAGTAGTTCTAAGTTCTAGGGGACTGATGACCTCAGAAGTTAAGTCCCATAGTGCTCAGAGCCATTTTTACACTGAGCTTTAATAACAACATAAGCAAAGGAAACGCTATCCATTAAAACGTGTTTTTAATATATGTCTTTTGTGTGTTCGGTATTTATAAAGAAAACAAAACAAAACCCAATGAATAAAGTAAAAATGCACTATCTGTTCCTGCCTAATATTATTTGATGTGTTTATACGTATACAGTTCATCGAACAAATGAATATTGATGTTTCTGATGCGTTTGCAAGACACTTTCTGTATTTTTGCATCTCTCAGCAATGTGGGAAGACGGTCGCAGGTTCGAATCCTGCCTCGGGCATGGATGTTTGTGATGTCCTTAGGTTAGTTAGATTTAACTAGTTCTAAGTTCTAGGGGACTAATGACCTCAGCAGTTGAGTCCCATAGTGCTCAGAGCCATTTGAACCATTTTTGTGGGAAGATTACCATACAGCCTTTGTCAACAACATTCGTTATGAATCTTAATATCGCCGCTAGTTCCTTAACACTGAAATTAAGTCAACCAGACAAAATATTTTGACTCCCTTATCCGAGCACAAACCGGCACGGCAGTGACGCGGTGTTCACGTGGAGATCGGCTGTACGTACGCCGCGCAGTTACGACGAGTCGACGTGGAGTCGCGACAGAATAATGGCAGAGGGGAGGAGGTGTCGCGTCCGGACGCGCCCCTGTCCACACCGCGAATGAATGTGCCCGATGTGTTGGCGTGTCAACGTGGGCTGGGCCGCGGCAGCGGAGTGAGAACTCTGGTCATAAAAACATCGTAATCAGCGAAGGCCAGAGACAAGGATCGCATTTAGTCGGTGAGAAACGGCTTCAAACGTCCCAGCAATCACTGCTCCCAGGGAATTCAGGTCCATCTGAACCATCATCCGAGCGAACGTAGCAAAGGGAGGTACATGCAGTGAATATCTGTAGTGGGGTACCTCGTAGAACGCCATTGCTGACATGTGCTGCGCGTCTATCAATGGGCCAAACGACATATGTAAGGAACAGTAACTGACATGAGGCCTCTACTATGGTCGGTGAATATCGCCACGATGTTCTAGGTGACCAAGTATTGCTGCCCCCTCTACTTCTGTGTGGAGACCGCAGTTTCCAAATGCCTGCACACATACGTCCCTGGTGTGACCACCACTCGGGCCCCCTGTTGCACATCGATTGGTTGGTTGAACCACCTTACCTCAAACCGACAGAAAATATCTATGAGTGTTCAGAGCAGCATCCCCGCAATTTGGTAGTTCTACGCGGTCTAATCGTCAGTGAGTGGGTTCCGCTGCGTATGGAAAGGCTGAAGAAATTTGTGTGCCGCTATCAAAGATGGAGGTCATCGACAAAGTTCGAAGGACAGCAGCTCGTTTTCTACTGCCGTGAAGTAGGGGAGAGAGTGTCACGGATATGGTACGTGAGTTGGGGTGCCGATCATTAAAACAAAGCCGTTTTTCGTTGCGGAGAGATCTTACCACGAAATTTCAATCGCCAACTTTCTCCTCCGAATGCGAAAATGTTTTATTGACTAACATCTACACAGAAAAGACAATCGTAATAAAATACGAGAAATCAGAGCTCGTACGAAAAGATGAAGATGTCCGTGTATCCCAGGTACTATTTGAGAGACTAAACGGCGGAGGAATAGTCTGAAAATGGTTCTATGGAAAGTAGCCATGTGGATGTAAAGGTAGACGGAGAGGTGGCGTTAAGATGGAATGAACATGATGTCTCCTGGGGGTTGCTACTTGTCTGGGAAATAGTCCCACCTTGACGCCCTCCACCCTGACTGTGGTCTTCCGTCCTCCATCTAATACTGGCGGACGACTCACGTGCACTTGGACTGGTTCTCCGTTTCTTCCTTGGCAGTGGTTCTTTTTTTAAGATGCAAAGTTTTAAATTACTTTCTGTGGAGGGACGGAGTGGGGAGGTTGGGGTTCGGGCGAGTCATAGCCTCGAGCCCACCTCTTCTAACCTCTTTCACTCTATTTTATTTGCTTTTACATCTACACTCCGCAAGCCACCCAACGGTGTGTGGCGGAAGGCACTTTATGTGCCACTGTCATTACCTTCCTTTCCTGTTCCACTCGCGTATGGTTCGCGGGAAGAACGACTGCCGGGAAGTCTCCGTGCGCGCTCAAATCACTCTAATTTTACATTCGTGATCTCCTCGGGAGGTATAAGTAGGGGGAAGCAATATATTCGATACCTCATCCAGAAACGCACCCTCTCGAAACCTGGCGAGCAAGCTACACCGCGATGCAGAGCGCCTCTCTTGCAGAGTCTGCCACTTGAGTTTGCTAAACATCTCCGTAACGCTATCACGCTTACCAAATAACCCTGTGACGAAACGCGCCGCTCTTCTTTGGATCTTCTCTATCTCCTCTGTCAACCCGACCTGGTACGCATCCCACACTGATGAGCAATGCTCAACTATAGGTCGAACGAGTGTTTTGTAAGCCACCTCCTTTGTTCATGGACTACATTTTCTAAGGACTCTCCCAATTAATGTCAACCTGGTACCCGACTTACCAACAATTAATTTTAAATGATCATTCCACTTCAAATCGTTCTGCACGCATACTCCCAGATATTTTACAGAAGTAACTGCTACGAATATTTGTTCCGCTATTATATAATTATACAATAAAGGATCCTTCTTTCTATGTATTCGCAATATATTACATTTGTCTATGTTAAGGGTCAGTTGCCACTCCGTGCACCAAATGCCTATCAGCTGCAATTTGCTAATGCTGCAACTTCTCTGTATACTACAGCATCATCCGCGAAAAGCCGCACGGAACTTCCGACACTATCGACTACGTCATTTACACATATATTGTGAAAAACAATGGTCCCATAACACTCCCCTGTGGCACGCCAGAGGTTACTTTAACGTCTGTAGACGTCTCTCCATTGAGAACAACATTCTGTGTTCTGTTTGCTAAAAACTTTTCAATCCAGCCACACAGCTGGTCTGATATTCCGTAAGCTCTTACTTTGTTTATCAGGCGACAGTGCGGAACTGTATCGAACGCCTTCCGGAAGTCAAGGAAAATGGCATCTACCTGGGAGCCTGAATCTTATATTTTCTGGGTCTCATGAACAAATAAAGCGAGTTGGGTCTGGCACGATCGCTGTTTCCGGAATCCATGTTGATTTCTGCAGAGTAGATTCTGGGTTTCCAGAAACGACATGATACGCGAGCAAAAAACATGTTCTAAAATTCTACAACAGATCAATGTCAGAGATATAGGCCTATAGTTTTACGCATGTGCTCGACGACCCTTCTTTTATCTCTCCCGTATACCTTCATATTTCTATCAAATTTCTGAGTGACGTCAGATAAACTGTCTCTCAACTGAGGGACTAATGATCTCGCTGTTTAGTGCCTTAGCCCCCAACCGATCAACCGACCGATTACTTGTCCTGTGCTCTTTTCCAATCATTTGGAACCTTCCGTTCCTCTAGAGACTTGCGGTACACGGCTGTTAGAAGGGAGGCAAGTTGAGGCAGTTTTAATATTCCGTTTCAGGGGGAGCACCCCGACGGACAGTGGTTGCTGTTGCCATCTCGAACACCGTGACCGCAACGGACCGGGTGTAGGACAGTTGTGGCAGACGCGTGCAGAGCCTCGGGGGGCGCTCCCCTGGCGCCACCCGACTGCTGACCGGATCATTCCTCTCGCCTAATTTTAAAATGAATGGGCCGGACGATGCCGATTACGCTTTTAGCCCTCTAACTTTTATTATTATAAATCTCCCGGCCAGAGGATATTCTTTACTCCGTAACTGTCTTTCTCCAGAATGTCTCTGCTCTGACATCAATATTTCTTTCGAGGCCTCGTTTTATCACTCCCGAATACTTTCATAATTCGATCAAATTTCTGAGTGACGTCAGATATACTGTCTCTCACCTGAGGGACTAATGATCTCGCTATTTAGTCCCTTAGCCCCCAATCGATCAACCGACCGATTGAAACTTCCTGGCAGATTAAACCGGTGTGACGGACCGAGACTCGAACTCAGGACCTTTGCCTTTCGCGGGCAAGTGCTCTACCAACTGAGCTACCGAAGCACGACTCACGCCCCGTCCTCACAGCTTTAATTCCGCCAGTACCTCGTCTCCTACCTTCCAAACTTCACAGAAGCTCTCCTGCGAACCTTGCAGAACTAGCACTCCTGGAAGAAAGGATATTGCTGAGACATGGCTTATCCACAGCCTGGGGGATGTTTCTAGAATGAATTTTTCACCCTACAGCGGAGTGTGCGCTGATATGAAAGTTCCTGGCAAATTAAAACGGTGTGCCGGACCGAGACTCGAACTCGGGACCTTTGCCTTTCGCGAGCAAGTGCTCTACCAACTGAGCTACCAAGCACGACTCACGCCCCGTTTGGAAGGTAGGAGACGAGGTACCGGCGGAATTAAAGCTGTGAGGACGGGGCGTGAGTCGTGCTTGGGTAGCTCAGTTGGTAGAGCGCTTGCCCGCGAAAGGCAAAGGTCCCGAGTTCGAGTCTCGGTCCGGCACACAGTTTTAATCTGCCAGGAAGTTTCATATCAGCGCACACTCCGCTTTAGAGTGAAAATTTCATTCTTGTAACCGAGCGATTACTTGTCCTGTGCAGCACACCCGTTCTGTAATGAAGTGACGTTCTGCTTGACGGCGAAGTCGCCTTGCGTTCCGCTTACGTCCAGCGTGAGTCGACTCCTGGCTGGCAGTTGACAGAAACTGCTGACGAGGTGTGGCCTAGAGCGACCCGGAAGAGGCGGCGCCGCGCCGGCAGGGCCTGGCTGGAGCTGCGGCCGGCTCCTCAAGTCGGTCACTAGCAGCCGCGAAGCCACCGAGGGCGCCCCGCCTACAAACGGCACACTGGGCTACGCACGTACAGTGCGCGCACAGGCACTTCAGCAGTCATTCTGGCCGCACTCCGTACGTGAATGGAACGGGACCAAACCCCCATGTTTTTAGAACAGGTCATTATTCCACACTGTCTGTCAAAGAAAAAGTTATTTGTTGTTGAGTGCGACTAGCAGGTTCGGCCTTTACGCTATTTTCAACATACCGAGTAGTGCAGTACACTAGTGCACAGTGGTCTGCGGACTGTGTACGTAAATCTACAGACGGGCCCAAAAAAAATGTATCCACTGTTTAAAAGTCCATAACTTGCAATTGACGGAGTTGTCTCCTTTTTGGTGAAAGTGTAGCTTAAAGTCCAACTTAAAGATATCAGTGTTCGAAATGATCACCATTAACATCCACACACAAACGATGCCGCCGAACTGCAGCACAAACTACTGACTGCAACGTGTTCAGTTGGATATTTGCACATGAATGTACGATGGATTCTCGAAGTTCATCCAACGTGCGTGGCTTTTGTCGATAAACGACGTCCTTTAGCGTTCCCTACAGGTAAAAGTCCAGAAGAGTTAGGTCTGGGGAACGTGGTGGATACTCCACAGCACCTCTACGGCCTATCCATCTTCCTGGTAGATTTTCGTCGAGCCACGCCCTAACACGATTTCGGTAGTGGGCTGGGGCACCATCTTGTTGAAAATAAACTCTTCCGTCTCCATACAAGTCTCGGATGGCAGGTAAAATGGATGTCTGAAGCTTCTGAAGGTACACCTCACCGGTAACTGTACCGTCAAGGAATAATGGCCCAATGAAGCCCCGCTAAGACAACCCACACCACACATTTACTCTTGGCAAATTCACGGCTTTGTCTACATGGACGTTCGGATTTTCGGCGGCCCAGTAGATGCAACTGTGGCGATTTACTGTACCATTGAGTTTGAACTGTGCCTCATCAGACCACACAGTCATCTCTGAAAACTCTTCATCGTTGCCGGCCGCGGTGACCAAGCGGTTCTAGGCGCTTCAGTCCGGAACGCGTGACTGCTACGGTCGCAGGTTCGAATCCTGCCTCGGGCATGGATGTGTGTGATGTCCTTAGGTTAGTTAGGTTTAAGTAGTTCTAAGTTCTAGGGGACGGATGACCTGAGATGTTAAGTCCCATAGTGCTCAGAGCCATTTTTTTCTTCATCGTTGCGCACCATGTTACTAAATCACTCGCAGTACTCCATTCTACGATCTGGGTCGTCCTCGTTCATTGCGTGTAGCGATCGTGGGATGTAGACTTCCACTTTGCTGTTTTCAAAATTCGCCGAACACTTGAGCGACTCACTCCAGTTTCACGGGCACAATGTCTCACGCGACGGGAGTTAGCCGGACTTGTTACTGTTACAGGTCGTCCAGATTGTTGTTTGTGTACATCTTTAACACAGCCTTCGGCTTCCAATTTGTCTCGAATGCGACGAATCGTTAAACGTGTTGGTGGCTCTGTTTGATACTCATTACGCCATTACCGTTGAACCTCATTAATGTTTTCGTACTTAAAATACCACTTCAAAACTGACTTCCTTTCATCGAATGTAAGCCTTGCGCCAGCCATGCTTACTCGAGTAACTAGGTGCTACTAAGAACAAAACACTGACTATCTGGCGACTGTCATCTGACAAAACAAAACAACGAAATACAACGATTGTGTGGCGATTGCCGGAACTACAAACTATTACACTACCAAAGATGAGACAACTCCGTCAATTAGTTTGCCAGTTATGGACTTTTAAACAGTGGATACATTTTTTTGGGGCCCCTCTGTATAATTCCGATTGTCACGAGTGCATCGCGATACTATTCTCTATCCAGTTTTCTACAACGGGTGTGGAAATGTACTATCGCAGTATATCTACCCAAGATGTTTCGTAAGACCACCTCGGTTGATACTACCTACATTCTTTTGAAGACGTGTCTTGTATAAATTTATTAGTGTGTTTCGTACGCTACAGAGTTTTCTCTCTGACTACCCAAACTGCCACTCGTATTCCTCTGATGTGCAACAGGTCAAATGCATAAGAAAAATAACGCATACGTCAGTTGCTTGATGAAGGTGAATCGTTGTAGTATAGATCTCCACGAGATTAATGCGCAGGTGGGAAGAAGAGTGGCTGGGAGCTACGGACAATAAGCTGCGTCTAGTGAAGTCCGCAACGCGGCCGTTGTGTACCTGACTCCAGCCACGCAGGCGGCATGAGGTTGTCCTTACTAGCCTTAGCGTAGGCCACAGCCTTATGACGTATAGCTTTTTGGCCCTTCGATACGAGCCTCCGGTGTGTGGTGGTTGTGGCGTACAGATAACTCTGCCGCGAAGGGTTAGCCGAGCGGTCTCAGGCACTGCAGTCATGGACTGTGCGGGTGGTCTCGGCGGAGGTTCGAGTCCTCCCTCGGGCATGGGTGTGTGTGTTTGTCCTTAGGATAATTTAGGTTAAGTAGTGTGTAAGCTTAGGGACTGATGACCTTAGCAGTTAAGTCCCATAATATTTCACACACATGCATTTTTGAACAGATAACTGTGCCCCGTATTTTACTAGACTTTTTATTTACAGACCAGAGGTCAGCGACAGGGTATCCGACAGGTCGGCCCTCTTTTTGAAATGCCATTTAAACGAATGTGGTTAGAGTTTTAAGGTTTCGGGATATGTAACTTATTTTCCAAAATTTTAGGGAGATGTTCGTAACACGTTAGCACGGTAACCGGCTCACCCATGTTTTTGTAAGTGGTCAGCCACTCACAATTCTCTACGGTGCTATTTTAGCTCTTCCCTCAAATATTTCGTTTTCCTTTCAGTTTTAGCATAATTAAGGTATTTTACAGACTGGATCACCCTCGTTTTCTGAAACTTGTCAGTCACATTTTCCTATGCCGTTATTTTAGCTCCTCTGTCGTTTTCTTTCTTTTCATTCCAGGTACAGCACCTTTCACCCTTTCTCCGTTCTCTTACGGCGTAGAAATGGAGTGACAGTGTGGGTCAGCTCGAGTGCGTGAGTGAGCGTCACTTTTTACGTTTACTCCTCACGGGGAGACAAAATTGTTAGCCCTTTCCTCCACATTCCTGTCTCAATATTTGCAAGGACGCTGCTAACTTGGCCTTTGACCGCCCGTAACCCCCCTCCCCCCCCCCCACCCCCACACACTCACCGTGTCATTACGTGCACGTCTGCAGGTCTGGAACTGACTGAGGTACCATCTGTCCGAACAATGGCGTATTTCTTAACATATACTGATTTCGCCAGTCTTGTGTAACAAGTTTCTCAAAGAGACGAGACCGTCTGTGTTCCGTAACAAACTGCGCCTTTCGGTCTGATACGTGTTTACCTATCAGCAGGTAAGCAGAGCGGTCGCCAGACTCCGCCGACGCTACTGGTTCGCGGCTGCTATGAGGTACCAGCTGGCTGACCTGTGCCGCAGCAGGTCACTCGAGGTGGTAGGGGACCGAACTTATGGAACAGGCTGGACTCGCTTTCGGAAGAGCGGCGTCCGAACCCTCGCCCAGCAATCCACACTCGGCCTTTCTTGGTGTTCGTGGATCATTTTGGGCGGCTACCCCTGCAGTTCCTGCACATCCACGGCCAGTCTTTGCCCATTTCCAATTAATCCTCCATCCCTAAGCACCTCGGACTGAACGGGATGTGGCACCCTAGCGTTTTACTTCCTTTTTAAGTATTGGCTTTTGGTGCGTGCCGATACAGCCATCTCAACACTGGAAATATGAGAGTATACGTTAGTGTATCTCGTACCACGGTACGAAGTTATACAGGCTTAAAGGACACATTCTAACGTAAAACAAACTTTACGTCCTCACACTAGCATTATCTCGTTTCTTCTACACACATGAAAAACTACGCAACACAAGCACTCGTCCGTTATTCACATGATGCGGAGAGACATTCGAAGGATCCGGGGAAGGCATTCGCTGACAAAGTACAGTGCTGGCCATTAAACTTGCAACACCATCATGGAGACACCAGACAATCCTCCGATAAACACGCTGCCTTCTTCGTCGTTCCATATGCAAATGATTAGCCTTTCAGTGTAACAGAACAAAGTACGAGGGTCACTCCAAAAGAAATGCACACTATTTTTGTAAAAATACAGTTTTCATTCTGCATGTGTGAAAGTTTTACAGTGTGTAGATACATCCTTCCCGCTTGTTTTCAAACTTAATTCAACCTGTTCCCGTGAGTGGCGCCGTCATAGCATGTCTTGAAGATGGCTGCTACACTTGACGTTCGTCAGAAGCCACGTGCTGTCATAGAATTCCTGTGCTGTGAAAACGAGACAGTGGGAAACATCCACAAGAGGTTGAAATAGGTGTATGGAGATGCTGCTGTCGATCGCAGTACAGTTAGTCGGTGGGCAAGCAGATTACGTGATGAAAGCGGGCACGGCAATATTGAGGATTGTCCTCGCAGCGGCAGGCCTCGTACTGCACACACTCCAGACAATGTGCAGAGAGTTAACGAATTGGTGACTGCTGACACACGCATCACAGTGAACGAATTGTCACGCTACCTTGGGATAGGGGAAGGAAGTGTTTGCAGAATACTGAAAGGTTGGCATTAAAAAAGGTTTGTGCCAGGTGGGTTCCCAAGATGTTGACAGTGTCTCACAAAGAAACAAGAAAAACGGTATGCAGCGAACTTTTGGAACAGTACGAGAATGGTGGAGATGAATTTCTTGGAAGAATTGTGACAGGTGATGAAACATGGCTCCATTATTTTTCACCAGAGACGAAGAAGCAATCAATGGCGTGGCATCATGCAAATTCAGCCAAGAAACAAAAATTGAAAACCACAGCTTCTGCTGGAAAAGTTATGGCTACGGTGTTTTTCGATTCCGAAAGACACTTGCTTGTGGAGAACGTGCCAAGTGGAACCACCATAAATTATGATGCATATGTGACGACACTGAAGAAACTTCAAGCTCGACTGAGTCGTGTTCGACCACATCGGCAAAAGCAGGATGTTTTGCAGTTGCACGACAATGCATGCCCACATGTCAGTCAAAAAACAATGGAAGCGATCACAAAGCTCGGATGGACAACACTGAAATACCCGCCTTACAGTCCTGACCTGGCTCCATGTGACTATCATCTCTTTGGGAAACTGAAAGAGACTCTTTGTGGAACAAGGTTTGAAGATGATGACTCCCTTGCGCACGCTGCCAAACAGTGGCTCCAACAGATTGGTCCAGAATTTTACTGTGCGGGTATACAGGCGCTGTTTCCAAGATGGCCTAAGGCAGTTGAGAGGGATGGAGATTATATGGAGAAATGAAAATACTGTTCTTAAAGGATGTATCTACACACTATAAAACTTTCAAACATTTAGAATAAAAGAAGGTTTAAAAAATAGTGTGCATTTCTTTTGGAGTGGCCCTCCTACTGTAAGTAGGCTGTTTGTTTTCTTTATGTAAGTAGGCTGTTTATGTTTTGTTATTGGCAACGTTACGTAGCGCTCTGTACGAAAATCACTGGCTGTGCTGTGTGCAGTCTGTGGCTAGTTTGCATTGTTGTCTGCCATTGTAGTGTTTGGCAGCGGCAGCTGGATGTAAACAGCGCGTAGCGTTGCGCAGTTGGAGGTGAGCCGCCAGCAGTGGTGGATGTGGGGAGAGAGATGGCGGAGTTTTGAAATTTGTTATACTGTATATTATGAACTGCTATATATATTATGACTATTAAGCTGGCAGTAGTGGCGCTTGCTGTATTGCAGTAGTTCGAGTAACGAAGGTTTTTGGTGAGGTAAGTGATTTGTGAAAGGTACAGGTTAATGTTAGTCAGGGCCATTCCTTTGTAGGGATTTCTGAAAGTCAGATTGCGTTGCGCTAAAAAAAATATTGTTCAAAGGGGACGTTTCACTACAAAGGAGTGAACGCTATGTACGTCATGCAGTGGGTTTCTCATTCAGAGATACAATTTGAGAATTGTTTGTTTGCGAGATCATCAGACTACGCCTCGTCTACGAGCACGAATCGGTAGCGGCAGGTCCGTGACCTACCGAGACTGCGGTTTATCGTTCTGCGACGTCCCTGCTCGTGACTGATGTGGAATCGATGGGTCAAGGAAATGGTTCAAATGGCTCTGAGCACTATGGGACTTAACATCTGAGGTCATCAGTCCCCTAGTACTCAGAACTACTTAAACCTAAATAACCTAAGGACATCACACACGTCCATGCCCGAGGCAGGATTCGAACCTGCGACCGTAGCGGTCGCGCGATTCCAGACTGTAGCGCCTAGAACCGCTCGGCCACAGCGGCCGGCCGATGGGCCAAGGAAGGGCACATACAGCGCAGTGTGCGATCTCAGCGGCCACACGCGACTAGCGCCTAAGAGGTCAGACATATTGTAGGCTCTGCCGTGCAGCAACATTCAGAAAATGGGCTCGCATGCGGTGACACGACAAGGCTACCACTGCGGCGGTTCCCTGCGACGCGGCAGCGGTGACAGCGGGGTGCCCGGCGACGAGGCTGGACTCGTGAGCGGCAGGGACCGCGCCGTCCCTTCAGAAGAACCACGGTTCTGCGTACTGCCACAGACAAAGATATGCTACTCTGTGGTACTGCATCACGAAGTGTGTATCCCCACGTGGTGGTTCCGACGGTAAGGAGCGTCGTCATACTGCATCCGTCATTCGTACGGGCCCAGTCCCTGGTGTGATACGAGGTGCCATCACGTACACAGCACAACCACCTCTGGTTGCCGTACTCCATACTTTGAACAGCAGGTGTTACATTTGTGATATGTTACCACCGGTGTCCGTGACGTTACTTCTCAACAACATAACGCAAGGCCGCATGTTGCCCGTCATATTCTCACCTACCTCCATACAGGGGTTGTCGGACTGTCGGTACGGCCAACACGATCTCCAGATCTGTCACTCAGTCACTGAAATCACGTGGTTATCGGTTGCCCAGAGACTGCCACCCAACCACCCGCCAGCCGCTACGACTGGAGCAGCGAGACCTCCCATCCGAGCCGAGTTGACGCCCAGTCGGGTTAGAGCTGTTGCTGCTTCCAGAGGTCACAGTTGTATCTGGTAATTTTCCCGTTCCTACTATGATGTGCAGGCGCAGTAGGTAACATTTCATTATTTCCTTTTATGGTGTTACAGTTTTGATGGTCAGCAAAGTACACTGTGAAACATCCCCTTAGAAAAATTTATAAATGGCAGTGCTGGTAAACCTCTACATTATTTGATTTTCAAACAGCTGAGCAAAACTGAACGTACTCAGACATTTCTCTCTTTACTTATTCTGATCAACACTAAACTGACACACAATATTTTTAGCGCAACGCAATCTGACTTTCAATAGTCCCTAGAAAAGAATGGCCCTGACTAACAACAACCTATACCTTTCATGAATCACTTACCTCACAAAAATATTCGTTACTCGAACTACTGCAATACAGCGAGCGCCAATACTGCCAGCTAAATAAAAGATTGTAACTACTGAAGGCACTAACTACTGATAGACGTATAGTTAGCAAATGAAAGATTTTGATACACAGCAAACGATGTATTTACCTAAATAGTGTTCAAAAGTCATTATATATATATATAATCAGTTCATGACATCTAGTCTTAGAAATTTCCTTTTTCTGGTGGACACACGTCCAGATCGTCCACTCAAACTCTGCCACCTCTCCCCCCACATCCACCACTGCTGACGGCTCACCTCCAACTGCGCAACGCTACGCGCTGTTCACATCCAACTGCCCAACACTACAATAGTGATTATTCCAACAATGCAAACCAGCCACAGAATGCACACAGCACAGTCAGTGATTTTCATACAGAGCGCTACGTGGCGTTACCAACAAAACCTAAACAGCCTACTTACAACTGCTTTTAGCTCCTAAGAACGTAGTGGCGTGATTATCAATAGAATTAACCTCTCTCAAATGGGGATGAAATCAGTGAAGATACAATATCAAGAAACGATGTTGGCGAAAACTGTTCAGAACTGCCAAACCTGCAAGTTAATGTATACATTCTGGCAGATGAATACACTCCTGGAAATTGAAATAAGAACACCGTGAATTCATTGTCCCAGGAAGGGGAAACTTTATTGACACATTCCTGGGGTCAGATACATCACATGATCACACTGACAGAACCACAGGCACATAGACACAGGCAACAGAGCATGAACAATGTCGGCACTAGTACAGTGTATATCCACCTTTCGCAGCAATGCAGGCTGCTATTCTCCCATGGAGACGATCGTAGAGATGCTGGATGTAGTCCTGTGGAACGGCTTGCCATGCCATTTCCACCTGGCGCCTCAGTTGGACCAGCGTTCGTGCTGGACGTGCAGACCGCGTGAGACGACGCTTCATCCAGTCCCAAACATGCTCAATGGGGGACAGATCCGGAGATCTTGCTGGCCAGGGTAGTTGACTTACACCTTCTAGAGCACGTTGGGTGGCACAGGATACATGCGGACGTGCATTGTCCTGTTGGAACAGCAAGTTCCCTTGCCGGTCTAGGAATGGTAGAACGATGGGTTCGATGACGGTTTGGATGTACCGTGCACTATTCAGTGTCCCCTCGACGATCACGAGTGGTGTACGGCCAGTGTAGGAGATCGCTCCCCACACCATGATGCCGGGTGTTGGCCCTGTGTGCCTCGGTCGTATGCAGTCCTGATTGTGGCGCTCACCTGCACGGCGCCAAACACGCATACGACCATCATTGGCACCAAGGCAGAAGCGACTCTCATCGCTGAAGACGACACGTCTCCATTCGTCCCTCCATTCACGCCTGTCGCGACACCACTGGAGGCGGGCTGCACGATGTTGGGGCGTGAGCGGAAGACGGCCTAACGGTGTGCGGGACCGTAGCCCAGCTTCATGGAGACGGTTGCGAATGGTCCTCGCCGATACCCCAGGAGCAACAGTGTCCCTAATTTGCTGGGAAGTGGCGGTGCGGTCCCCTACGGCATTGCGTAGGATCCTACGGTCTTGGCGTGCCCCGTGCGTCGCTGCGGTCCGGTCCCAGGTCGACGGGCACGTGCACCTTCCGCCGACCACTGGCGACAACATCGATGTACTGTGGAGACCTCACGCCCCACGTGTTGAGCAATTCGGCGGTACGTCCACCCGGCCTCCCGCATGCCCACTATACGCCCTCGCTCAAAGTCCGTCAACTGCACATACGGTTCACGTCCACGCTGTCGCGGCATGCTACCAGTGTTAAAGACTGCGATGGAGCTCCGTATGCCACGGCAAACTGGCTGACACTGACGGCGGCGGTGCACAAATGCTGCGCAGCTAGCGCCATTCGACGGCCAACACCGCGGTTCCTGGTGCGTCCGCTGTGCCGTGCGTGTGATCATTGCTTGTACAGCCCACTCGCAGTGTCCGGAGCAAGTATGGTGGGTCTGACACACCGGTGTCAATGTGTTCTTTTTTCCATTTCCAGGAGTGTATGTCTACTGACTTCCGCGAGCAGCTTTCAGGACAGGCTCAAACTTTCGCTGTACTTCATGCTTCCACTTATGATTTTCGAACGATACTACCAGAGGTAGTAAGTGGTTGGGGGAGGAGGGGGGGGGATCAGACTTGATGGAAGGCCACGCTAAACACTGTGTTCCTTGCGGGCTGTGGGAACTGCGCCCCTAATCTCCATGTGTTTCTGGCGATGTGTCAGTGCCAGAGTAATCGGCGCGCTTGCGTCTTGCCAAGAAATAAGTGGAGGCCATCACAATGGTTTGGCGAAGGACATGCACGCTCAGGAAAAGCGTCGCGGTATCGATACGATGTCAGTCTGTGAAATTCCACATAGAGAACTCTTGGTTCCAGGTCAAACAGTCGGCGGAATAATACAACCGTATTGATACAGTTTAATTCTGCCGTTGTGGAGTAATACAAGCCTAATGACGAGGTTTAATATTGCCTTTAATGTCTAGCCAGTTCATCCGTCGCCACACACTACAGGCAGGTTACGATCAGCTGCCACTAGCTATCCCGTTGGCTCCTTGTCCGTGCTGTCGCTGTCAGAGCTCATAACTGCACTGGAATTGATTCTCAAAAAGACGTCGGGGAAAATTTGTGCCCGTAAATAATGGTAACGAAGTTTTGGTGAATACTGACTATATACGAGGGGCGTTTGAAAAGTCCGTGCAAAAATAAAAACTACTTGCATGTTTGGGATAAACCTTTTTTATTTTTCGACGTAGTCTCCTTTTAGTCTCAAACACTTCGTCCAACGCTGTTCTAATTTGTTGATCCCTTCCGAATAATAGGAATTTTCCAAGTCTGCAAAATAGCTATTAGTTGCTGCAATCACCTCCTCGTTTGAATAAAATCTTTGTTCCGCCATCCATTTCTTCAAATTGGGAAACAAATAGTAGTCCGAGGGAGCCAAGTCTGGAGAATAAGGGGGATTTGAACCGAGTTGGAATGATATTTCCATTAATTTTGCGACCACAACTGCTGAGGTGTGTGCTGGTGCACTGTCGTGATGGAAAAGCACATTTTTGCTGTCCAATCGCCGGCGTTTTTCTTGCAGCTCCATTTTCAAACGGTCCAATAACGATGAATAATATGCACCTGTAATAGTTTTACCCTTTTCTAGATAGTCGATGAGGATTATCGCTTGCGAATCCCAAAAGACAGTCGTCATAACCTTTCTGGCCTAAGGAATGGTCTTCGCCTTTTATGATGCAGATTCTCCCTTGGTAGCCCATTGTTTAGATTGTTGTGCGGTCTCAGGAGTATAGTAATGTACCCATGTTTCATCCACAGTGACGAAACGACGCTTAAAGTCCTACAGATTCTTCCTGAACAGCTGCAAACCATCCTTGCAACACTTCACACGATTCCGTTTTTGGTCAAGCGTGAGCAATCGAGGAACCCATCTTGCGGATAGCTGTTTCATGTCCAAATGTTTATGCAAAATATTATGTACCCTTTCATCAAGATGCCCACAGCACTAGCAATCTCACGCACCTTAACTCTTCTGTCATCCATCACCACATCATGGATTTTATCAATGATTTCTGGAGTCGTAACCTCCACAGGGCGTCCAGAACGTTCAGCGTCACTTGTGCCCATATGGCCACTACGAAAATTTTGAAACCACTTATAAACTGTTCTAATCGAAGGTGCAGAATCACCGTAATGTTTATCAAGCTTCTCTTTAGTCTCCTGAGGCGTTTTGCCTTTCATAAAGTAATGTTTAATCGCCACACGAAATTCTTTTTCGTCCATTTTTTGACAATTACTCGACTTCATTGATTCACACGAATCCCAAACACAAAGAAATAGACCAATATGGCTGAAACTTGGTGTGCATTCTTTCCAAAGATGCTACTACCTAAACATGACCTCGATACCCGCCGGTAGTGCCATCTCTTGGACTCTGCACGAAATTTTCAAACGCCCCTCGTACTGGTACCAAAAACGTAAATTTCTGCCGCACTGTTCAGAGTATGAAAAATGTTTAGTTTGCAGCGAAATAATACTCCTGATAACAAATCTGTCGCCGGAATACCTGTGTCAAGTGAAGTATTGTTATAGCGCTCTAGCTGAAGTTGCGAACACACGCTTCTCTCAAATAAACTCGAACCTCAGAGCAGACAAATACACTTGCTTTGTAGAAGTGCTGTTTTTTTACGGTAGTTTTAAACCCCGAGTTCACTGTCTCTGCTCACAACTCACGTAACGGTTAGACGACGTCGTTCATTGTTCAAACACTTCTCCATGTAGTCGCTACTTCTTTTCAATTAAGCTTTCCCGCATCACATAGACGAGTAGAGTAACAAGGACTGATCCGAGGCATCACTTCGCACGTTTAACTGACAACGCGCTCGCCCAACTTTAACTCTGCCTCGGTGTCCATCGACACAATGTGTACAAGCTTACAAAACATAGCTGTATTCGAAATTGCGATAACTGGTACCCCAACGCTGTGGTGTCCGAACTGCTTAGAAACCGTTGTTAGTATACGAGCGTTTTGAAAAGGTGTTGTTGTTGTTGTGGTCTTCAGTCCTGAGACTGGTTTGATGCAGCTCTCCATGCTACTCTATCCTGTGCAAGCCTCTTCATCTCGCAGTACCTACTGCAGCCTACATCCTTCTGCATCTGCTTAGTGTATTCATCTCTTGGTCTCCCTCTACGATTTTTACCCTCCACGCTGCCCTCCAGTACTAAATTGGTGATCCCTTGATGCCTCAGAACATGTCCTACCACCCGAGCCCTTCTTCTGGTCAAGTTGTGCCACAAACTTCTCTTATCCCCAATCGTATTCAATACTTCCTCATTAGTTATGTGATCTACCTATCTAATCTTCAGCATTCTTCTGTAGCACCACATTTCGAAAGCTTCTATTCTCTTCTTGTCCAAACTATTTACCGTCCATGTTTCACTTCCATACATGGCTACACTCCATACAAATACTTTCAGAAATGACTTCCTGACACTTCAATCTATACTCGATGTTAACAAATTTCTCTTCTTCAGAAATGGTTTCCTTGCCATTGCCAGTCTACATTTTATATCCTCTCTACTTCGACCATCATCAGTTATTTTGCTCCCTAAATAGCAAAACTCCTTTACTACTTTAAGTGTTTCATTACCTAATCTAATACCCGCAGCATCACCCAACTTAATTCGACGACATTCCATTATCCTCGTTTTGATTTTTTTAATGTCATTTTATACCCTCCGTTCAAGACACTGTCCATTCCGTTCAGCTGCTCTTCCAAGTCCTTTGCTGTCTCTGACAGAATTACAATGTCATCGGCGAACCTCAAAGTTTTTATTTCTTCTCCATGGATTTTAACACCTACTCCGAACTTTTCTTTCGTTTCCTTTACTACTTGAAAAGGCGGCACGAGAAAATTCTCAAAATCGATGTACACTTGCGGTAGGACAACTTCGGTTCAGCGTGACAACGCGCTCTTCCTTTCAGCTTTGTGAATTCGCGAGTTTTCTGGAAAGAAATCGGACGACTGTCCTCCCACAGCGCCGACGCCTGGCTCCATTAGGCTCCTC
The DNA here is from genome assembly GCF_023864275.1 of Schistocerca cancellata. Taxonomy (NCBI): domain Eukaryota; kingdom Metazoa; phylum Arthropoda; class Insecta; order Orthoptera; family Acrididae; genus Schistocerca; species Schistocerca cancellata. The sequence continues at coordinate 583,423,965 of NC_064633.1, forward strand.
CTCGCTTCCAGAGACTGTAGCGTTGCCCCCGCGGAGTCGCACCCACACTGTGGGCCGCCACCACTCCACGGTGGTGTGCGGCGAGCGAGGCAAATTGTGTGGAAGTGAATCGTGGGCTGTCGACAAACCGGAGAATAAGAAAGGTATTAGATTAGATTTACTTTCATTCCAATTGATCCGTAGTGAGGTTGGCCTCCAGGATGTGGAACATGTCAGAAAAACAACAATACATGACAAATATTTACAACCAAAATAAATCAGCTAATGTACCATTCCACAGGTCCCAAGTGGAATGATCGTCATTTTTTAATGAACACTATATGAGAGTCATTTTACAAATACTAATGCACTGAATTTAAAATAAAAATGTTTTTTATTTATTTATAAGGTAATAAACATGTAATACAACTACTATAATACTTATTTACAATGAACACATTACTGCACTGAAATGGTGCAGAAGTTAGATTGTACTTACACACACACACACACACACACACACACACACACACACACACACATATTTACAATGAACACATTACTGCACTGAAATTGTGCAGAAGTTATATTATATATATATATATATATAATCATTCGGTTTTACTGAGAAATTCATAAATGGAGTAGAAGGAGTTGGCCACCAATTAACCACCAATAAATCCTTTAGGCTTCTCTTAAACTGAATTTCATTGGTTGTTAAGCTTTTTATGGATGCTGGCAAGTTATTGAAAATGTGTGTTCCTGAATAATGCACACCTTTTTGTACAAGACTAAGTGACTTTAAATCCTTGTGAAGATTATTCTTATTTCTAGTATTGATTCCATGAATTGAGATGTTGGTTTGAAAAAGTGATATATTTTTAATGACAAATTTCATTAAGGAATAGATATATTGGGAAGCTGTAGTTAGTGTCCCTAGTTCCCTAAACAGGCTTCTGCAGGATGTTCTTGAGTTCACACCACATATAAGTCTTACTGCACGTTTTTGTGCTCGGAAAACTTTAGCTTGGCTTGATGAATTACCCCAAAAAATAATCCCATATGACGTTATGGAATGAAAGTAAGCATAGTATGCCAGCTTTTTCATTTTTATATCCCCTATGTCTGACAAAATTCGCATTGCAAACATAGATTTGTTAAGACTCTTCAGCAGTTCTGTGGTGTGCTCCTCCCAGTTGAATTTATTATCAAGCTGTAATCCCAAGAATTTAACACTGTCCACTTCTTCTATCTTCTTGACGATATCTGAAGCTGCAGGATGACGCCGAAAATTAGACGGACGGGTAAGATAGGAAATGAGAAAGTTCTCAGCGGAGAGGAACTCGAGAAGAGCCGGCCAGAGTGGCCGAGCGGTTAAAGGCGCTACAGTCTGGAACCGCACGACCGCTACGGTCGCAGATTCGAATCCTGCCTCGGGCATGGATGTGTGTGATGTCCTTAGGTTAGTTAGGTTTAAGTAGTTCTAAGTTCTAGGGGACTTATGACCACAGCAGTTGAGTCCCATAGTGCTCAGAGCCATTTGAACCATTTTTGAACTCGAGAAGAACACTGACGTGACAGCCGACAGGAGCGGTGTTGTTGGAGTGGAGTGTAGTGTAGTGTAGCGGCGTGGGAGCGGCCCCTGTGCCGCCCCCGCCTGCGGCCTTCACGCCCGCCCCCGCAGCTTCCGGCTCTCCACGCGACGCACCGCCGCCGCACCGGAAGCCGCGCCGCGCCATTCAGCGCTCTCTTTTCGAGCGGCCGGGCGCGGCCACCGCGTTCGCGTTTCTCTATTGTCGGCTCCGCACTATCTGCTTATTTAATTACTCGTTCCGCGTTAAGGCGCTTCCGCCTCGTCCGCTGCACCTGTCGGCCCTTTAGCGGTAAACAAACAGTGCTCTCGAGCGACACTGGCTTTCCAGCAGCCGCTGTGCGAGCGCTAAGAGCCGGCGTGTCGCTGTCAGTCACGGCTAGCGCAGTCCACCGGACACCTACTCGCGTACCGCGCAAACCGTCTCACAGCACGACAGCGGAGGGTTTGGTGGCGCGCCACAACCATTACTATCACCACCACCACTTCCCGCCTTCCCTGTTCTGTGCCGCGAATGGTGCGCCGCACGGAGGGCCCGTGATAAGCTTCCGTAGGAATTCACATCCCTCTGACTTCACTTTAATGGTCTTTCCGCGACGTATATAGGACGACTCTTCTAACAAAGTACACTTGAAACGGTACTGTAGTTTCCGCTCCATAAGCAGCAGGTTTCGCTACTCACTCGCACCGGGAAATACAAACGGAGGCGGCCGCGGGTGCAACAGAACCCGTGCGGACGGATGGAAAGAGATGTGTCAGGCTTCATGATACATACAGGGTTATTACAAATGATTGAAGCGATTTCACAGCTCTACAATAACTTTATTATTTGAGATATTTTCACAATGCTTTGCACACACATACAAAAACTCAAAAAGTTTTTTTAGGCATTCACAAATGTTTGATATGTGCCCCTTTAGTGATTCGGCATACATCAAGCCGATAATCAAGTTCCTCCCACACTCGGCGCAGCTTGTCCCCATCAATGTGTTCGAAAGCATCGTTGATGCGAGCTCGCAGTTCTGGCACGTTTCTTGGTAGAGGAGGTTTAAACACTGAATCTTTCACATAACCCCACAGAAAGAAATCACATGGGGTTAAGTCGGGAGAGCGCGGAGGCCATGACATGAATTGCTGATCATGATCTCCACCACGACCGATCCATCGGTTTGTAGCAATTGTAAACGGTAAGGCTTCTGCTTTAGCCTTTTCCGTAAGATTTTCCAAACCGTCGGCTGTGGTACGTTTAGCTTGCTTTATTCGTCGATTTCCGCGGGCTACGCGTGAAACTTGCCCGCACTCGTTCAACCGTTTCTTCGCTCACTGCAGGCCGACCCGTTGATTTCCCCTTACAGAGGCATCCAGAAGCTTTAAACTGCGCATACCATCGCCGAAAGGAGTTAGCAGTTGGTGGATCTTCGTTGAACTTCGTCCTGAAGTGTCGTTGCACTGTTATGACTGACTGATGTGAGTGCATTTCAAGCACGACATACGCTTTCTCGGCTCCTGTCGCCATTTTGTCTCCCTGCGCTCTCGAGTGCTCTGGCGGCAGAAACCTGAAGTGCGGCTTCAGCCGAACAAAACTTTATGAGTTTTTCTACGTATCTGTAGTGTGTCGTGACCATATGTCAATGAATGGAGCTACAGTGAATTTATGAAATCGCTTCAATCATTTGTAATAGCCCTGTATTTATATGTGTCGTGTATTATGCATTTCTTGTACGTGAATGTGAATCTGCACATGAACTTTTCTAATCCTCTTCACACCTTTGCACAAAGCGTGGCCAAATCTTAGTTGGAAAGTAGTTCTGTAGTATACTAGTGCCAACCTTACTCCTGGGTAGGGAATCAGAGAGACAGCACAGGCAAGTAAAAGTCAAAGACGTTCCAGTATCACAAGATTTGGAGTGGAGAGGTTGGTCACGGCCCCTCCACCGGGGCCCAGGAAGACCTCCGGGTGCCCCCGATATTCGGGGAGAGTTATAAAAGACGGGTAAGTGAGCAGACATGCCCTCAGTGCGTCTGTCTCGGTGTTCACGCGTGGAAGAGAGGTATCTGAATATTAGCACTAATTCTTTTATTTCCAGCTTCGGATTGTCTAAGGAAATGAATGTTCTCGTTTAATTTCGGAAATTTGAACCCCTGTCTTAATGTATCTGGTCCCCAGTTTGCCCGCTATCCTCCTCACATAGTGGATGTCCCATGTAAAATATTGGGAGACTTTGGTGGTATACATTTGGCCAACGCAATTCCGTCATGCCCGTAGAAATGTGCGTGCAAATTAGCATGTAGTATACCCGAGCTATAAGTTGTAAAATTGTAATATCTGTAAACTGGAACAATTGCTGCAATCGCTGTAAAGTTGACTGATAATGTTTAAAATACATAGGTAATCAATTGTCATCAATCTTTAACATACCCCAAAAATCACATAGGAGTCAAGTTAAAGGAATTCATTTAAAATAAAAGATATAGAATGGAGGGACCCACACATCAGCGTGTGAGCCCTCCAGCCCCTTGCCTAGTATCGTACAGAAAGGGCACGCTCTCTAGGTAGCGCTCTCAAGCTCCCCTCCCAACTTATCCGTTGCGCAATTTTCATTCAGGGCTTGACGACATCAACTTTCATCTGGCGTCCCTGGGCAAGGAGGTTTGACGGTAATCTTACACACTCTCGGAATTTCGACAGTAGACGCCTCTTTTGGACAGTCTGCCAATGTCTTCGGGACTACTAAACGATCCTGTGACGCATTCTTCGTTGGGTCTTCCCTGTCTATACTACTAACTCTGCTTGGTGTAAGGATCCTAGATTTATGGATAATACTCGACAACCGGCCGAACAAGTGTCCTGTAATCCACTTCACTCGCAGATGCATTATGTTTCCTTAAGAGTCTCCCAGTGGCTTTCAGCCTGACGTCCGCATTCCCTACAACATTAGTTTTATGTGTTCTTTTCACTTAGATACCTCCGGACTGCTGCTCCTACGTACTTTACGGTAGTTCACAGTGATTCTACGCCAGTAGCGTAATAGAACAGTAGTGACTATCGTTTCTTATCTGTGCAGGATCCCTTGCATTTATAAGTGCCGATCAAAAAATTTCCGCCCCAGGGCATTTTTGCAGCATATATATAAACCCAGCGCGACTCCCTTGCTGGTATATAAGCGACATGTAAGCAAGGTATTAGTGCGTCCTTCGAACAGAAACTTTTTGATCGCCCATTATATTTAGGACCAGCATCTCTGCCGGTTCCTGCATCATTTGTCGATCCCCTGGAAATCTTCCTGAGTTATACTACGGCATTCTGACGTTGCAACGTTCCCGCTGCATCGTCTACAAAAACCCTTCACAATGCTACCGAGTTGATCATTTATATACACAGAGTTAGGGGCATGGGCACAGATATTGTGATCATTGGTACCTGAATATGTACCAACTTCAGCGTGTAAGTTGTCTTCTCTGCATGTAACAGTTTTCCTGCAAAAATATCCCTTAATTTACTGCATAACGGCTTCCGCACAGCAGTAACCGCGCCGCGAAGTGGACTACGGCTGTCACTAAAGGCTAATCTTTTGCCCCCAAGCATCAACACTTCGCTACCTGACCCGCTGCCCAGGGAGGGAAAGAAACAGTAATGGCATGCTTGTGCCACTCGTACTTGGGGGTACTAACCAACCTAAAAACATACTACTAGTAATAGTCACAACTATTAGTCTGCAAATGAAGTAAATGCTGATGTAATGTTGTCCAATACACCATCCTCAGACATCATTAGAAACATCTGCACTTATACCTCCAACACCCTGCGTATTCTTAATATCAATGCCCATGTAACACTTCTATGGAGTACTCCAGTAACTACTTTTACATCTATCGAATTCGTCCTTTTAAAAACAATTTTTCTCTGCCTCTTGATGACTGGGTGTTGTGTGCTGTCCTTAGGTTAGTTAGGTTTAAGTAGTTCAAAGTTCTAGGGGACTGATGACCATAGATGTTAAGTCCCATAGTGCTCAGAGCTATTTGAACCATTTTTTTAAAAACAATTTATTGAGATATATATATCTCCTACAGAGACCTAAATGGAGCTGCAGATCTGTTCCGATACTCGGTAACTCTTATGTTATTCACTATACGACAGTGCGAAACTGAACAGAATGCCATCGAAAGTCGAGCAAAACGCCATCGCTGTGATGCGGTCTCTTCCGTGTCGTTTCAGGAGTCACTCATGTATGCAGCCCCCTCTGTTGAGTAATCTTACCATCTTACCACTGTAGTAAAAGTACAAGGGGACGCCACATTTAAAACCAACACTCGTACACGGACGTGTTTCTCGAATCCACGATCTCTGTCTTACGAAACAGCCACGCAGTCAACTGCACAGCGTCGCGCAGGTGGAGAGGAAGTTTCCGCGAAGGCAAAAACTGATGATCGTCACCCATCACTCTTACTGGTTATACGTGGACGAAATTGGGTGGCCGGCCAGGGTGGCCGAGTGGTTCTAGGCGCTACGGTTCGAATCCGGCCTCGGGCAAGGATGTGTGTGATGTCCTTGGATTAGCTAGGTTTAAGTAGTTCTAAGTTCTAGGGGACCTCAGAAGTTAAGTCCCATAGTGCTCAGACCCATTTTTGAAATTGGGTGCCTGCAGAGACGCAATGACGCAGAGCAGTCGAAAAGTGGAGTTTGCACTAGTTGTCTGGCTCGATTAGTCTTCGCTGACAACCGCTTGCGAAACAAAAAATTCTCCCGTCAATTTCCAGGAATTCTTCTATCGGTTTTCCGTGAATACTGAGTGAGCGGCTTCGCTAACTTCGCAGTTACGCTGGCGCCTTTCCATTTCCTTTTGTCTAGCGTTAGCAACGTTTGCTATCGTGATGGCGTATCGATGAAGATTCTAGCAGCTTCTCAAGAGAACAGTGTCCGCAGCTCGTGGTCTCGCGGTCGCGCTTTCGCTTTCCGAGCGCGGGGTCCCGGGATCCATTCCCGGCGAGGTCAGGGATTTTCACCAGCCTCGAGATGACTGGGTGTTTGCGTTGTCCTCATTATTTCATCATCGTTCATGAAAGTGGCGAGTTTGGACTGTGCAAAGGTTGGTAATTTGTACGGGCGCTGATAACCGCGCAGTTGAGCGCTCCACAAACCACAAATCATCGTCATTATCATCAAGACAACAGCATCTGCTGATATTCTAAATGGAAACTACACGAACATCTAAAACGTTTTACTGACGTTATCCTACTAATTTCTCGGTGGATTCTTGGCGGCAGTCCGCAGCTCGTGGTCGTGCGGTAGCGTTCTCGCTTCCCACGCCCGGGTTCCCGGGTTCGATTCCTGGCGTGGTCAGGGATTTTCTCTGCCTTGACTGGGTGTTGTGTGATTCCTTAGGTTAGGTAGGTTTAAGTAGTTCTAAGTTCTAGGGGACTGATGACCATAGCTGTTAAGTCCCATAGTGCTCAGAGCCATTTGAACCATTTTTTTTTTTTCTTGGCGGCAAGTTCCAATTTATAAAGAATATGCCAATTTGAATGGATCACATGCGGTGTAAGAAACATCTCTATTTTCCTTGAGAGGCTTCCCAATCCTAGAGTAGTTTATAAAGCGAAATTCATAGCTTTTCGAGGTGGCGCAGTGGTTAGACACTGAACTCGCATTCGGGAGGACGACGGTTCAATCCCGCGTCCGTCCATCCTGATTTAGGTTTTCCGTGATTTCCCTAAATCGCTCCAGGCAAATGCCGGGATGGTTCCTTTCAAAGGGCACGGCCGACTTCCTTCCCCGTCCCTCCCTAATCCGATGAGACCGATGACCTCGCTGTCTGGTCTCCTTCCCCGAAACAACCAACCAACCATCATAGCTTTTAATTAATGTTGTTTCTTTTTGGCTGTGTTGCTTCAGTAACTGATCGTGAAATTACTATGATCAGTTAAGAATTGCTCTTTCTCGTGTAGATGATAGCAGCTATAACTAGTCTTGCGCAAATGAATTTTGTTTTGTTTCCTAACTAAAATATGTCACCAAATTATTTAATGTATTTTTAGTGGTATGCACAGGCAATCATTGTTGTAACCATTATGTACGTATGTTAAATATTTTGTTCTGAGTCGCTGGTTTTCATGTGCACAGCAAACAAAGTGTTTCCAATATGAAAATAATTATTCTTTTAATCACTGCCTTTACAGACCAGTGACGATGCCTAAAATAATTAGGTGAAAAACGTTTGGCTTGGATACAAAATGTATTGAATACACTTCATGGTGCCATATCGGTTGTTGCTTAATTAACGAGAATTTACTTTATTATGTTCTGCACGCCTTGGCAACTTCGGCCTTAGAGAACATTGTCAAGAGCTATGGGTATCGAAAACATATCATAGCATCATCCGACTATAAGCAACAGACTCTGTAGTTCCGAAAGTGAGAACACACAGACACAAGCGTCAAGTTTAAAATACAACATTTACGGAATACAGCAACGGTCATCGTCGAATCTATTAGGAAGTTCCTACACGCTGTAAGTGCGCACTTCCGTAGATCACAATTTGCTGATCGGAAAGCGTTCGCCTATCAGTTGTCACCCCTCCTTCTGCACCGGGGACGAAAACCTTTCACCACCAGTCTCCGAATACAGAGCTGTCGCACAAGGGAGCATTAGTGGCCTCAGCTAATGACGCGGGTACTTCCGCGCAGTGCGACTATAAGAGTTTGAAGCAATGGATTCAGTCTCCTCCTCTGCCAGAATGTGTTTTCTATTCTTTGTAATCTATACATTGTGAATGAACACAGCTTCATAGGTAGGTGTCAACTTGATGAAAATTCTTGTGATAAAACTTCATACAATTAGGTAAACTAGACAAAGAGACCTGCCTGTTGTTTCTATTTTTCCGCAGAGATGCAATTGCTGTTAAGCTATAGATTGTATCCTGATACCGACAAATGAACTATAATTTAGAGCAGCCGTTCTGTGTCATTTTTTATTATGCAAATAATGAGGTCGGATTTCACAAAGTGACTGCAATTTTTAAACAAACAGATATTGTGTCCGGAATAGACTTTTGAATTCTACTGCATCCAAATATTTCCTACAACTCTTTCACATAAATCCACGCTAAACATTTTGTTGTCATGTGACTGTCTACATGGTGCTACAAAAAGGTACGGCCAAACTTTCAGGAAACATTCCTCACACACAAAGAAAGAAAATATGTTATGTGGACATGTGACCGGAAACGCTTACTTTCCATGTTAGAGCTCATTTTATTACTTCTCTTCAAATCACATTAATCATGGAATGGAAACACACAGCAACAGAACGTACCAGCGTGACTTCAAACACTTTGTTACAGGAAATGTTCAAAATGTCCTCCGTTAGCGACGATACATGCATCCACCCTCCGTCGCATGGAATCGCTGATGCAGCCCTGGAGAATGGCGTATTGTATCACAGCCGTCCACAATACGAGCACGAAGACTCTCTACCTTTGGTACCGGGGTTGCGTAGACAAGAGCTTTCAAATGCCCCCATAAATGAAAGTCAAGAGGGTTGAGGTCAGGAGAACGTGGAGGCCATGGAATTGGTCCGCCTCTACCAATCCATCGGTCAACGAATCTGTTGTTGAGAAGCGTGCGAACACTTCGACTGAAATGTGCAGGAGCTCCATCGTGCATGAACCACATGTTGTGTCGTACTCGTAAAGGCACATATTCTAGCAGCACAGGTAGAGTATCCCGTATGAAATCATGATAACGTGCTCCATTGAGCGTAGGTGGAAGAACATGGGGCCCAATCGTGACATCACCAACAATGCCTGCCCAAACGTTCACAGAAAATCTGTGTTGATGACGAGATTGCACAATTGCGTGCGGATTCTCATCAGCCCACACATGTTGATTGTGAAAATTTACAATTTGGTCACGTTGGAATGAAGCCTCATCCGTAAAGAGAACATTTGCACTAAAATGAGGATTGCCACATTGTTGGATGAACCATTCGCAGAAGTGTACCCGTGGAGGCCAATCAGCTGCTGGTAGTGCCTGCACACGCTGTACATGGTACGGAAACAACTGGTTCTCCCGTAGCACTCTCCATACAGTGACGTGGTCAACGTTACCTTGTACAGCAGCAACTTCTCTGACGCTGACATTAGGGTTATCGTCAACTGCACGACGAATTGCCTCGTCCATTGCAGGTGCCCTCGTCGTTCCAGCTCTTCCCCAGTCGCGAGTCATAGGCTGGAATGTTCCGTGCTCCCTAAGACGCCGATCAATTGCTTCGAACGTCTTCCTGTCGGAACACATTCGTTCTGGAAATCTGTCTCCATAGAAACGTACCGCGCCACGGCTATTGCCCCGTGCTAATCCATACATGAAATTGGCATCTGCCAACTCCGCATTTGTAAACATTGCACTGACTGCAAAACCACGTTCGTGATGAACACTAACCTGTTGATGCTACTTACTGATGTGCTTGATGCTAGTACTGTAGAGCAATGAGTCGCATGTCAACACAAGCACCGAAGTCAACATTACCTTCCTTCAATTGGGCCAACTGGCGGTGAATTGAGGAAGTACAGTACATACTGACGAAACAAAAATGAGCTCTAACATGGAAATTAAGCGTTTCCGGACACATGTCCACACAACATCTTTTCTTTATTTGTGTGTGAGGAATGTTTACTGAAAATTAGGCCGTACCTTTTTGTAACACCCCGTATATTACACTAGAATAGTTACGAAAGGGACAGCATTATGAATCAGAAATTATTTCCAGTAATTTTTTATCCGCATGCTTTGAAACACGATTATTTTACATGTAAGTCATTTTCTGGAGGTCGTGTTCTACATTTGCAATAAATTCTCCTAGTAGGTACGAGAGGCATGTTGCATTATTAGTTTGGCAGCAGGAAGCTACATAAACTACAAATAAAAAGTGATGAACTAGGTTACACTACTTAGGAGTATTATTAAAGTTTTGGATTAGTCTTCCTCAGTTGTTTGTGCAGAGCCAATTACTTTGCAGATACGAGGACAGAGGCTGTTCGACACCCGACCACTTGTAGAGCCTGAGGCTCATCACACAAACAATGAGTCAGAGGGAGCTAGAAAACTGGAATATCTGCCAGATGACTCGTGGTGCCGGAATTTGTCCTATCAACAAGACAAGCCTTCGTCAAATGAGCTCCAACATGGGGATTGGAGCTATTTTTATTTTGTTCAATCTGTCGCAGACAGAAATATGAAAGCGTAGTATGTGATTAAGTATCTGTCTGCATGTGCGGAGTCGACAACGCACAGGACTTGTGTAAGTGCTTTTACCTCATAGTCGCAATAATGCGAACTGGAGGGTGTGTGCCAAGCCCAGAGAAAAGAAAAACGTTCGTTAATTCAGCGCATCGCTCCTTCGCTAAATCCGAGGGCCCAGCAGGCAGGCGACGACTAGTACTGCTGATATTTTTAGAAATTTAGGAAATCCGATATATCGACATTTAAAAGAATATCACCGTCGGCTCCCTATATATTCATAAAAGGTATAGATATGTTGGCGGAAAACACATCGACTACCTGCCTATAAAAATATTGGCTGCATACTGTAAATATACTGCCAGTTTTAAATCTGTATGTTGAAGTATTCATTTATTATTAGACGTACTGTAAGTTAACAAGCTAGCAGCCTGTCTACCCCCCCTTAGAACAAGAACTGAAAACAAAACGATGCGCGTTGACGCTTGCCGATAAGCACTTTGCTAGCAATGTTAACTGCATGTAAGTGGTTCAATAAAAGGTGTCTGATGCGCCTACCTTTCGGTTTCGTCACATATCGGATTTGACCAGAACACCTCATGTCAACAAAAAGAAAACCTATGGAAGTTAAATAAAAATCGCCAAAATATTACTGTAAAAGAAAGACCACATTAAAATACAGGGTGATTCAAAAAGAATACCACAACTTTAGGAATTTAGAACTCTGCAACGACAAAAGGCAGAGCTAAGCACTATCTGTCGGCGAATTAATGGAGCTATAAAGTTTCATTTAGTTGTACATTTGTTCGCTTGAGGCGCTGTTGACTAGGCGTCAGCGTCAGTTGATGCTAAGATGGCGACCGCTCAACAGAAAGCTTTTTGTGTTATTGAGTACGGCAGAAGTGAATCGACGACAGTTGTTGAGCGTGCATTTCGAACGAAGTATGGTGTTAAACCTCCTGACAGGTGGTGTATTAAACGTTGGTATAAACAGTTTACAGAGAATGGGTGTTTGTGCAAAGGAAAAAGTTCTGGACGGCCGAGAACGAGTGATGAAAATGTAGCACGCATCCAGCAAGCATTTGTTCGCAGCCCAGGAAAATCGACTCGCAGAGCTAGCAGAGAGCTGCAAATTCCACAATCAACTGTATGGAGAGTCCTACGAATGTGTCCGTACCTACCTGAACGTCAACTACCCGAGGCGATGGATCGGCCGCCAGGCAGCCCGTGACAGAGCACTTCATCACTGGCCTCCAAGAAGCCCTGATCTTACCCCCTGCGATTTTTTCTTATGGGGGTATGTTAAGGATATGGTGTTTCGGCCACCTCTCCCAGCCACCATTGATGATTTGAAACGAGAAATAACAGCAGATATCCAAACTGTTACGCCTGATAGGCCACAGAGAATGTGGAACGAGTTGGAGTATCGGGTTGATATTGCTCGAGTGTCTGGAGGGGGCCATATTGAACATCTCTGAACTTGTTTTTGAGTGAAAAAAAAACCTTTTTAAATACTCTTTGTAATGATGTATAACAGAAGGTTATATTATGTTTCTTTCATTAAATACACATTTTTAAAGTTGTGGTATTCTTTTTGAATCACCCTGTACATTAAATGAGTGAACTTCCGATAAACACAGGGCAGTAATACGACCGTGAGCTTAAGGCCCACGGTGAGTGGCCTGGACAAGGCACAAACGCAAAGTTCTTACTGAAATTTGACTAAATTATGAAAATAAACTCCATTATGGGGGGTTTGGTGGTAATCTCACACCTGATTTCAACATCTGGACTTTATTAATGAGCAGTTTTTAGACATTCTGATACCTTTGTCAATATTACCAAAATCGAGAGCTGCGTCTCCACGTCTGTCCAGCGCCGCTACGCAGGAACAAGTGGACCTGCGGACACGTCGCCTAACCGTTGTCCGTTCAAAAGGTGGTGGAAGGGATGGTCCGACAACCTGACAAGAGCCAATACTCCTGCCTTCGCGACCTCTCTCACCTGACTTGCATACTATCTTTGCCAAACTTGTCCACGTTTAGGGGTTGGTGCCAACATACCACAGAACCACTCTGTTCATGCAATGCTACGTCCTCTGACCAAAGTGTTGTGGCTTGGCAAGACAACCAAGCCACTCTGAGGAAGCCGAAAGGTACGCGTTTAAGCTCACGCAGGCTGGCGTGAGGTCTGGAACAGTTAAGGGAATTTATAGTAGTAAAGAACGTAAGTAACTACTGGAATACTTAACTTTAATTCATAATTGGTGAACCTCGGTCTGACGGTACATGCATGACAAGATAAATAGCAAATGATAATGGCGCCTTGCTAGGTCGTAGCAAATGACGTAGCTGAAGGCTATGCTAACTATCGTCTCGGCAAATGAGAGCGTAATTTGTCAGTGAACCTTCGCTAGCAAAGTTTGCTTTTACAACTGGGGCGAGTGCTAGGAATACGCTCTAGACCTGCCGTGTGGCGGCGCTCGGTCTGCAATCACTGACAGTGGCGACACGCGGGTCCGTCGTATACTAGCGGACCGCGGCCGATTTAAAGGCTACCACCTAGCAAGTGTGGTGTCTGGCGGTGACACCACACAAAGCTTTCTGCTACTTCACATATTCATACAGACCAGATCGCATAAGGGAAAGGATGTAGCGAAACGTGGCACAGGAAATAAAAAGTTAATGAATAAATAAACCGCTTGGTCCATTCTCTACTGATTGTTACCCACTGATTCTTTTCTGCCGAGTTAAAACACCCTCAATATAATTCTCGGGTAAATATGGAACAGGACAAGAAGTTCCGTTTCAACAGAAGGCCGAGTCTCGCACGAGTTCATTTTTATAAGGGTGATGTTTCTTCCTCGACATCGTCAAAATCGTGAGGAAAGCAGTTTCTGAGAGACAGAGAGACAAGCACGCTCTTCCCGACAGACTCCAGACAGACTCCTGACACTGGCGAACCACGCTCGTTAGTAAGGTGGGGACGCGGTGACGTCAGCTTGGAGCGGAACAGCGGAAACACATGTTAGGGGGAACAATTCCGACGATGTTGGAAACGCTCTGCGACATATTGTCGGGGCAACAGCAGGTGACGAGACAACCTGCATTTTGGTCTTCCGGGTTTTTGTGTCACATCCAAAAGGCGATTATTAGCGGACGCACGAGGTGTGTCCAGAAAGGAAGTTCCTCTCACCGCAAACAGCTAGCAGGTTACAAACGCGAACAATCGAGCACGTATATGTGTGAGGTATGGATCACTTTCCGATTACTTTCGGTGTTGCCCTTGTACCAACTGTGATTTTTTTTTCTCCAGCCAACTGCGAGGTTAAGTCTTTAATAACCTTCTGAGCACACAAAAAGTAGCGGCGTTTCAGCTTCGCCGTCATCTCTGTCTAGTCTATGGGCCGTAAGCCATCGTCAGGCAGACACAGCTCATTCATACAGGACACGGTTGTAGAACTGATGCATCATGTTACGAATATTTTTGCAGAGTAGCCATGTAATGGTCAACGGATTTGTTTTTGTGTGCACGAATATATTTTCCAGAACGTATCAGTATTCCTTGCCAAATGATTGGGTGAATCCGACACGTTCTTGTACTGATGCTTGCGTACTTGCAGCAGACGGCGTCAAACGCATCCGCTACATCGGGGTCTATGTTTCCAACCGATGACACTTTGGTTTGGTGCGAGTGTTCAGTCGTTGATCACGGGAACTGTATGTACCTGCGTCGTGCAACATTGGAACATATGGTACATGGCATGAGCCTTTGGTTTCACTTCCTGCTGCTAACTACTTTTTGTTGCATTTCATGCCTATTTAAGAAGAGAAATAAAAAATAAAAACTTAAGCAATTACTAAGGAATGTACGTATTGTCCACTTGGATGTGATAGTATCGCAGTATTTGCCTTCTTCTCGAAGACTGGTCAAATAAAAAAAATTGTACGGAAGTTAAAGGTGTTGGCTTGTAAAAGACTTTTTTTTTTTTTTAATACCGTTTAGTTGGCTTTGGGACTTAACAGCTGTGGTCATCAGTCCCCTACAACTTAGAACTACTTAAACCTAACTAACCTAAAGACATCACACACATCCATGCCCGACGCAGGATTCGAACCTGCGACCGTAGCAGTCGCGCGGTTCCGGACTGAGCGCCTAGAACCGCTCGGCCACCACGGCCGGCGACCGTTTAGTGCCAGATTTACTGTCCCTCTTTCAGACACCTCCACGTGCGATATTTCAGAAGGATGATACATGGTCACATGTGGGGAGGAATTTACAAGCCTTTATTGAAGAATGAAGTGCATCTTTGTTTCCCTATGATCCACACTCACATGGCATTTCACGTATTAACAGTTGTAGCGTGTGGTACAGCGTAAACTGTTCCCCACTGTCTTCCAGTAATCACCGTTGATCCGTTGTGGAAACGCATGAGAACAGCGAGGATGGGATTTCACGTGGTACTGAATTTTCAGTCAAAGATAAAGTACAGTTTTATAAAGTGCCATTTAAGTGATTTGTACGATAACATTCATTTTAATCATTTGTGCTCTTAATATTGTTACAACGGTTACAAATGGTTCAAATGGCTCTGAGCACTATGGGGTTTAGCATCTGAGGTCATCGGTCCGCTAGAACTTAGAACTACTTAAACCTAACTAAGGACATCACACATACATGCCCGAGGCAGGATTCGAACCTGCGACCGTAGCGGTCGCGCGGTTCCAGACTTAAGCGTCTCGGCCACACCGACCGGCTTTGTCTCCCCTCCACCCTCCCACGTTTTCATGATATAACACCCAGTTACTTCGTCCTGCACTGACGGAAAAAAGTCTTAACTCCAAAAAAATAGTTAATATAATGAAATTTTGGGAATACATTAGTCTAGATAACATATTAAGTGGTTTAACATTGCAATATCAAAGGTTAATGTAAACGTGAGATAGGACAATACATTTGTGAAATGCTGGTACATTAATAACCAGTGTATGCAGTGTATGCATGCAAGCATGCAGAGGTGCATGCATTGTGTTGTACAGGTACCTGATGTTAGTTTGTTAGTTCCACGCCTGTTGCACTTGGTCGGTCAATACAGGGACGGTTATTGCTATTTGTGGATGACGCTGGAGTTGCCGTCCAATGATGTCCCATATGTGTTCTATTGGAGACAGATCTGGCGATCGAGCAGACCAAGACAACATGTCGACACTCTGCAGAACATGTTGGGTTACAGCAGCGATATGTCGCCGAGCGTTATTGTGTTGGAAAACACCCCCTGGAATGCTGCTCATGAATGGAAGCACGACGTGTCCAATCACCAGACTGACGTACAAATTTCCAATTAGTGTGCGTGAAATAACCACGACAGACTTCCTGCTGATCTAGCACTCAGACAGGTTGGTTGCAGGCACACAAGTGGCCTGCCCCTAACCAACTCACGGTCATCACTGGCACAGAGCCACAACCAGCTTTCAGCAGGAAACACAATACGTCTTCACCTGCCCGCCAATGACCTCTCGCTTGCCGGCCGGAGTGGCCGAGCGTTTCTAGACGCTACAGTCTGGAACCGCGCGACCGCTACGGTCGCAGGTTCGGATCCTGGCTCGGGCATGGATGTGTGTGTCTTGTTCTTAGGTTAGTTAGGTTTAAGTAGTTCTAAGTTCTAGGGGACTGATGACCTCAGATGTTAAGTCCCATAGTGCTCAGAGCCATTTGCACCATTTTAACCTCTCGCTTGACGTCACTGAAGTCGCGAATGGCGGTGGTTTTAGTCGGTGGAATGCACGCTACAGCGTCAGAGGTTTCCAGAATAACGGCCTGGTGACTTTCCAGGTGGGACGTTTTCTGAACAGCCAAAACGCAGACATGTACAACCAAGGGCTCCCTAAGTCATTCATCGTTGGTAAAAACGTGCCTCATTGAAGGGTACAGAAGGATTGCCATCAAAGTTTCATGTCACAGCTTGATTTTTTTTTTCTTTGAGGTTATCATTCAAACTTTTGACCACCTCTCATGCAACATTGGTGTAAGGCCAGTTACGGCCATGCAGATATGGTTTCCATGAAATGTTACAGTATGAGGCACACAGACACACACACAGACATGCGTCCCGGTACACACACACACACACACACACACACACACACACACACACACACACGACCTCAGATGCGCGCGCGCAATTCCAGTGGACTGATTATAGTGGCCCATTATAAATTACTCGCTTGCTGATACTGACTGCAGCCTATGGCGTGCACGACTCATTCAGTTGTCTTCACGTTTCCATTTCCTTTGAGTGCCCTTTGCAGATAAAGGCCGACGTAAAACTGATCCCGATCACACACGGGATTGCGTTGCTTCGCCTACGTGTGCGCCATGTTTCTTTATCACGTACAGTTGCCACGCACTTCTACGCATCTTGTGATTTCTCGACTCTCTCGCGTCTTTCGTTGTTCTGGACAGTGTCTTGAAAGGAGGGTATAAGATGAACATCAACAAAAGCAAAACGAGGATAATGAAATGTAGTCTAATTAAGTCGGGTGATGCTGAGGTAATTAGATTAGGAAATGAGACACTTAAAGTAGTAAACGAGTTTTGCTATTTGGGGAGCAAAATAACTGATGATGGTCGAAGTAGAGAGGATATAAAATGTAGACTGGCAATGGCAAGGAAAGCGTTTCTGAAAAAGAGAAATTTTTTAACACCGAGTATAGTTTTAAGTGTCAGGAAGTCGTTTGTGAAAGTATTTGTATGGAAGTGAAACGTGGACGATAAATAGTTTGGACAAGAAGAGAATAGAAGCTTTCGAAATGTGGTGCTACAGAAGAATGCTGAAGATTAGATGGGTAGATCACATAACTAATGAGGAGGTCATCATCGTCATCATCATTTAAGACTGATTATGCCTTTCAGCGTTCAGTCTGGAGCATAGCCCCCCTTATACAGTTCCTCCATGATCCCCTATTCAGTGCTAACATTGGTGCCTCTTCTGATGTTAAACCTATTGCTTCAAAATCATTCTTAACCGAATCCAGGTACCTTCTCCTCGGTCTGCCCCGACTCCTCCTACCCTCTACTGCTGAATCCATGAGTCTCTTGGGTAACCTTGCTTCTCCCATGCGTGTAACATGACCCCACCATCTAAGCCTGTTCGCCCTGACTGCTACATCTATAGAGTTCATACCCAGTTTTTCTTTGATTTCCTCATTGTGCACACCCTCCTGCCATTGTTCCCATCTACTAGTACCTGCAATCATCCTAGCTACTTTCATATCCGTAACCTCAACCTTGTTGATAAGGTAACCTGAATCCACCCAGCTTTCGCTCCCATACAACAAAGTTGGTCGAAAGATTGAACGGTGCACAGATAACTTAGTCTTGGTACTGACTTCCTTCTTGCAGAAGAGAGTAGATCGTAGCTGAGCGCTCAGTTGAGGGGGCTAATGACCACAGCTTCCGCCTCTCTCCTCCCTCTTCCAGAATGATTTGCACACAAAGGTCGTCCGCCATCCAGCCTCGGGCGTTCCCACAGCGAATGGGAGGCACAGGTGCCTCGCTGCCAAAGCCGGAGGTAGCTGATTAATTATTATACGAGACGTCCGTGCCAGATAACTTATAGTGACGCCGACTGGCCAATGATTTCATGTTACAGACCTGTCTTACAAAAAGATGACGTCAGTTGTACGTGTTAACGCAAATGGAAGCTACTACGACGAACTCTAACCATTCGGGTGACCACTTTAATTCTCTGACACGGCAGGGAACTGCGAAAGTCAGTTGTACGAAGTTCAAAATGGTTCAAATGGCTCTGAGCACTATGGGACTTAACATCTGAGGTCATCAGTCCCCTAGAACTTAGAACTACTTAAACCTAACTAACCTAAGGACATCACACACATCCATGCCCGAGGCAGGATTCGAACCTGCGACCGTAGCAGTCCCGCTGTTCCGGACTGCAGCGCCTAGAACCGCTCGGCCACACTGGCCGGCCGTTGTACGAAGTGCACAGTGTCTTGGAAAGTTATACGGTGAATATAAATACAAGTAAAACGGTGTTTATGGACTGAAGTCCTATTAAGACAGGCGATGTTGAAGGAGTTGAGGACTCTGAAAATAGCAGACGAGTTAGAGGAAAACCTTTCTTGAAAAATTGTAGTTTGTTTACATGGAACGTAAATTTTAAGTGTTAGAAAGTCGTTCCTGAAAGTACGTCCAGCTTTTTACGAAAGTGAAACGTGGACGAGAAACGGCGCGGACAACGGGTGAAGAGAAGCTTTGCAAATGTGGTACTACTGAAAAATAGAGAAGATTAGGTGGGTAGGTCGTACAACCAATAAACATCTGCGGAGTCGAATGGGGCAGAAAACAGTTTTATGGCACAAGTTGATCAAATCAAAGGATGTGTTGACAGGACTCATCCTTAAAGAACATTACATTTAGTAATGCGGAGAAGTCTTGGGATAAAAATCCGAGACCAGTTCGAGTGATTGTAGTGAATGTAGTTATGGAGAGACGAAGTGAGTGACAGACTAAGATCTTAGACTAGGAAGGCGTTGTTGTCGTGGTAAGCATGGGCATGTTTAGGCAAAAAGCATCTACTTAGATGGGACCAAAGTCCCTAGTTTATGGAGAGACCTAATCTTTCCGGCCGACCATTTCCAATTTCTGAAAGAAAACCGTTAAGCTTCCCAGACAGTTGTACCCATAAAGTATGTTTCTGCCGCTCGCTGAAAAACCTGGCGACTTCCTGGCGCCAGGGGGGTATACAGTCATGCCTCCACTACGCACACGCACCAGCCTCTCTGCCCTTATCGTCCCAGCTTCTAACACGAGAATTCACAGCGTTTTATGACCTTCCCACCATTTACACAAAGGCTCAGTTTACAACAGTCTCTCTTACACGGCTTCCTCCACCCACTTTCTGCCAACTGGCTGCCTTAGCAATGGACTGCCACTTGATCCAGATAAAATGTTTGAAACGTCCCCTTTAAGACAATTATACATGACTGTGCTTAAACTGACACACAATATTTTTTAGCGCAACGCAATCTGACTTTCAATAATCCCTACAAAAGAATGGCCCTGACTAACATTAACCTATACGTTTCACAAATCACTTAGCTCACAAAAATCTTGGTTACTCGAACTATGCAATACAGCGAGCGCCAGTACTGCCAGCTAAATAAAAGATTCAAACTACTGAAGGCACTAACTACTGATAGGCATAGTTAGCAAATGAAAGATTTTGATAGAGAACAAACAATGTATTTACCTCAGTAGTGGTTCAAATGGTTCAAATGGCTCTGAGCACTATGGGACTCAACATCTTAGGTCATAAGTCCCCTAGAACTTAGAACTACTTAAACCTAACTAACCTAAGGACATCACACACACCCATGCCCGAGGCAGGATTCGAACCTTTCGAACCTGCGACCGTAGCAGTCCCGCGGTTCCGGACTGCAGTGCCAGAACCGCTAGACCACCACGGCCGGCTTACCTCAATAGTGTTCAAAAGTCATAATGTATATAGCAGTTCATGACATCCAGTCTTACAAATTTCAAAACTCCGCCATCTCTCTCCCCACATCCATCACTGCTGGCGGCTCACCTCCAACTGCGCAACGCTACGCGCTGTTAACATCCAGCTGCCCAACACTACAATGGCAGACAACAATGCAAGCTAGCCACAGACTGCACACAGCACAGCCAGTGATTTTCATACAAAGCGCTACGTGGCGTTACCAATAAGAAAACCTAAACAGCATACTTACGTGTTATGCGAACTACCTCCCTTGTAAACAGGGGCAGGAGAGTGCTCCGGCCAGAAGTCCCTCTGCAGGTACAATCCACAGAGCGCTGCCTCACACAGTCTGGTCACTTCACTCAGCATTTATCGCCCCAACTCATCTCTGTCGCCTGCACTTTGGTTCTCTACAGGTACAAGTTCTCTTTAGGTTACATATACAGTTATATGAACATTCTGCCCGTACCGAAGCCGTGCTGCGCTCCCTGTGAGAGACTGCAAGGGTTCTGAAGTCGTGGCCAGAGTGCGCAGGCACGTGTGTCAAACGCCGGCGACTTGCCGCAGGGTTACATAAGTGGGCGCCGGCATTCGGAGCAGAGCAGAGCAGATCAGATCAGACCAGACAGAGTGCGTAGCGTTTTCCCCTGACATTTAGCGCTGCAGAGCCAGGCCAAGCGCGGTGCACGTTCCGCCCCCCCCCCCCCTCCCCCTGCCAGTACGCGTGCCTCTAGCCCAGGGGCGGGCAGGAATCCTGCACGTGTGCGGTGCACTTGCACGTGTGCAGTTAACAGGTGTTCTGCGTGCACACAGGGGCAAGCTGGCCACCCGCTTATCTCCCCTCCCCACCATAACTTCTGTCCGCTCCTTCCTCTGCAATGCGTTTTGTTTTCTAGCTTGCTTTATTGAATGAAGGAATAAGGTTAGTAGGAATGCTTGAAAGATATCGTGGTTTGAAAGAGTGCCTATTGCCTACGATACGTTTTATTTAATTATCGTAGGTGGAGTGGAACAAAATTTCTGCATACAGACAAACGCAAACAGTTACTTAAATTTTCATCACTGATATCTGATCTTAACCAAGACTTACTAATTCAGCAAATGGTTTTCCAGCCCTCGCTATATTAAGTGCAATCTTGTAACTTGCATGTACTGCTGGGCTATTATTGTTGTCGTCCTGAAAAATTGAAAACACTGCTCCATAAAATGTTAAATCAGTTAGATGAGAGACATGACGAAAGAAAGTTGCAGATCTCTCGTGACCACAGCAACTACGACAGATTCATTTAGTATCGTCAGATCGCTCTTCTTAACCTCAGTCAATTTCCCCAACGGCTCAGAATCCGACAATAAACTGTGCTCGTCCTTGTGAAATTTGTTATAATGGCCTTCAATACTAAACTTCCACTGACCAGCGAGAATACTGCCACATATTAAACATTTCGAATTTTCACGTTTTTGCACAAAGAAAAAATGATTCCCCCATTACTTTTTAAAAGATAGCAAATCTCCACTTCTCCGTTTCCTTGTTTCACTCTGCATTTTCCGGTTCTTGAAATAAAACGTTTACTACGTAGTGGTCGCTTCGTATCAACGTCCGCAGCTTAGCCTGGCACTACACTGCCGCAACCTGCCGGCTGTCGCCACTGCCCCAGTGGACGATTGCACGCGAGCAGCACACGTGCAGCGCTGTGCGCTCATGAGCCGCGTGCAACGTTTGCCCGCCCCTGCTCTAGCCACACACACACACACACACACACACACACACACACACAGACACACACACACACACACACACGTGGACCGCGCACGCTCCCCTACCTCCCTCTGCTACGCCGAGCTCTGAAGCCACCGCCAAACCGGCGTGGCGGCCGGCATAAAGCCGTCGGCACACGGACCTTGCTGCCGAACGTTAACGTTGAGCGTGCCAAGTTCAACGTGCTGCTGAACGCTCAGGAACGGTGCGAATTGTGCATACGGTACGTGGGCCCCAGCGTGATATACGGTATCGCGACGCACTCTGGCGGCAGTTGTGGGATGTTTCCAGTTCGTAAATCACACTGTTTACTTAACGGGCGCGCGTAAGATTCCCACGTTAGCTCTATTAAAACGCACATTTCCTGCATCGTCCACGAAAAGGAAAGTACAATGTCCAATAAATAAGGACACAGGCTTATAAAGGTTCCATTACAAACAGTGCGGTACTAATTTGGTTCTTGGTTATTTCATCATTCCCACATTTTAGTAAAAACCCAAGGTCAGTCTTACGTGAGGACTGTTCCTACCCCCAGTTGCAGAATCTTTGCAACATGTGAATTACGAAGCGTAGAAGAAAAAGGAGCAAAATATCTTTATATAAGTAGGGCAAGCTGCCGTGTAGATTAAGCCAATCGAATAAAGTCACCCCTCAAAAAATGGTTTACATAACATCAAATATTATAATATATACTTATATTAAACTAATAATAAAGTATCAGAACCCAATTAAATCGCGAATGTTAAGAAAAAAAATATGCAGGCGTGGAGACTCGAACCGCCGCCGCAATTAACACATCAGCAGAAGACACTGACGCTACCCATTACGCTACACAAAGAACATACGAGAGACCTCCAATTATTTTATGTTAACCGTTGCTGACAACCTTAATTGTAGATATGTTACTAACTGAAATTTAATTATAGGAAGTTGTACCAAGAACAATGCGTTTTGGGTGGATCTTCTGTGTATCGCTGCCTTCAAATAGCCTACTCTCATAAAACGCAAATTACAATACGAATATGATGTTTGTCATTCTTTTATTGGAACGAATCCCACAGTTAACAACGGGTTTTCCAGTGATTCTCAATTTGCTGGTGCCCAGAAACGGCATATATACATATTGGCTTGAAAATGAATGCCAATATGGCGCCTCACAACTCTGTACTGAAGGGAGACGGCGTACTTGTGACGTAGGCGGCGTTGTGACATCTCATTGGTCAACGCTCAGACGCACGCTCAGAATATCTGACATGTCAGATAGTGCTCTGCACGTTCAGAAAGACTCCCGAACGTGCTATTCCACGCTATGACGTCAGAAACTCGGCACGCTCAACGCTCAACGTTCGGATGCTCGGTCCGTGTGCCGACGGCTTAAGGCGGAGCTCACGGCCACAGCTTGTCCTGACTTGCGGCTGTAAGCGGGCTGTCACTCTGTCAACTGGGCGACCTGCCGCACGGAAGCGGCCCCTGGGCTGGTCACGGCTGCGCGCTAACCACCAACCGCGGCCTCGGCTGGACACGCTACGCCTCTCTCCCGACACCAACTGGCGGACTCGCATCAGTTTTCTGTACTGCTACACCAACAAAACAGTCTTCGTAAGGATCGCCGAACACTCAGAGACCCAAGTCAAAACAAAGCGCCTACGCCACGGAGTTACTAAGATCCTTGGGAGAACACGATATTCCACCTGGCAGGCGATATACAGGGCTATTACAAATGATTGAAGCGATTTCATAAATTCACTGTAGCTCCATTCATTGACATATGGTCACGACACACTACAGATACTTAGAAAAACTCATAAAGTTTTGTTCGGCTGAAGCCGCACTTCAGGTTTCTGCCGCCAGAGCGCTCGAGAACGCAGTGAGACAAAATGGCGACAGGAGCCGAGAAAGCGTATGTCGTGCTTAAAATGCACTCACATCAGTCGGTCATAACAGTGCAACGACACTTCAGGACCAAGTTCAACAAAGATCCACCAACTGCTAACTCCGTTCGGCGATGGTATGCGCAGTTTAAAGCTTCTGGATGCCTCTGTAAGGGGAAATCAATGGGTCGGCCTGCAGTGAGCGAAGAAACGGTTGAACGCGTGCGGGCAAGTTTCACGCGTAGCCCGCAGAAGTCGACGAATAAAGCAAGCAGGGAGCTAAACGTACCACAGCCGACGGTTTGGAAAATCTTACGGAAAAGGCTAAAGCAGAACCCTTACCGTTTACAATTGCTACAAGCCCTGACACCCGATGACAAAGTCAAACGCTTTGAATTTTCGGCGCGGTTGCAACATCTCATGGAAGAGGATGCGTTCAGTGCAAAACTTGTTTTCAGTGATGAAGCAACATTTTTTCTTAATGGTGAAGTGAACAGACACAATGTGCGAATCTGGGCGGTAGAGAATCCTCACGCATTCGTGCAGCAAATTCGCAATTCACCAAAAGTTAACGTGTTTTGTGCGATATCACGGTTTAAAGTTTACGGCCCCCTTTTCTTCTGCGAAAAAAACGTTACAGGACACGTGTATCTGGACATGCTGGAAAATTGGCTCATGCCACAACTGGAGACCGACAGCGCCGACTTCATCTTTCAACAGGATGGTGCTCCGCCGCACTTCCATCATGATGATCGGCATTTCTTAAACATGAGATTGGAAAACCGATGGATCGGTATTGGTGGAGATCATGATCAGCAATTCATGTCATGGCCTCCACGCTCTCCCGACTTAACCCCATTCGATTTCTTTCTGTGGGGTTATGTGAAAGATTCAGTGTTTAAACCTCCTCTACCAAGAAACGTGCCAGAACTGCGAGCTCCCATCAACGATGCTTTCGAACTCATTGATGGGGACATGCTGCGACGAGTGTGGGAGGAACTTGATTATCGGCTTGATGTCTGCCGAATCACTAAAGGGGCACATATCGAACATTTGTGGATGCCTAAAAAAACTTTTTGAGTTTGTGTGTGTGTGTGCAAAGCATTGTGAAAATATCTCAAATAATAAAGTTATTGTAGAGCTGTGAAATCGCTTCAATCATTTGTAATAACCCTGTATATGAGACGGGGCAAATATCTTCGGACTTCAAGACGAATGTAATAATTCCAATTACAATGAACTCAGCTGCTGACAATTCTCAATACGACTATCAGCTTAATGACATTAAAAACTTTATGGCCGTACCGCCTCTTCATCTTATAAAATTATGACAATGGACCGGCTTTTCGGCCGACTTCTAGTAGCCGCTGAAACTCTGCTGAAACGTCGGTTCGTTTTAATGATTTAGTATTTTAAATCTTTTATAAGATGAAGAGGATTTTGAACCGAGAAGGATTTTGATGAAACACACTGACTGCGGAAGCTCACGCATCTACAACAGTTCAGTAAGCCATGGGCGTAAAATACTGGCACGAAACACTTACAGAAGAATGGAAAAACGATAGAAGTCGACCTTGGAGAACGCCAGGTAATACCGACCCTACGGCTTATCTTAGAAGAAAATCCAAGGAAAGGCAAACCTACGTTTATAGAATTTGTAAATTCAGAGAAACTTTTTGACAGTGTTGACTCAAATACGCTCTTAGAAATTGGGAAGGTAGTACAGGTGAAGTACAGAGAGCGAAAGGCAATTACAAGGTGTACAGAACCCAGACGGCAGCTACAGGAGTCGAAGGGCATGAAAGGGAAGCAGTGTTTCGGGTGGGAGAGGGGCAGGATTACAGCCTATCCTCTGCACAACGAGCAACCAGTAAAACAATCCAAAGAGAAATCTGGAAAGAGAATTAAAATTTAGGGAGAAGAAAGCAAAACTCTTGCTTTGGTGACGACACTGTTATTCCACCTGAGACAGCAAAGGTTTTGGATCAGCATTTAAACGGAACAGTCAGTGTATTGAAAAGTGGCTATAAGATGAAAATCAATAAAACCAAAACAAGGGTAATGGAATGTAGTCGAATTAAATGAGACAAGGCTGAGCGAATTATTAAACGAATTTTGTTATTCGCATAGGAAAATAATTGAAAAAGGCTGTAGTAGAAACTATATAAGACGCATATGGGCAATACCAGGATAAGCGTTTTTAAAAAAGATAAATTTTCTAACACTGAGAATAAATATGGGTGTTATGAAGTCTATTTCGTATGTATTTATCTTGGGTTTAACTTTGTGCGGAGCACGGACTTTTAAAAGTTCCACGAGAAGAGAACGGAAGCTTTTGAAGGCGCTGCTACAAAGAGGCGTATCGCCAGTCGCTCTTTGCACGCACCTTTCACGAGCGGAATTGCGAAGGAAGGGAAATGGCAGCGGTGCAGGAAGTACCCTCTACCACACTCCTTAAGGCCCGTTGCGGGTACAGATGTTGGTGCAGAAGCAGAAGAAACGGCCCTGACTCCCACAAGTCGCGGTCAAAGATACCAAACATTTTGCGAGTTACCGCTGCCCACTTTGTTGGGCACTCATAAAACAAGGAGCCACAATGTTGTCGTTACCTACTACTTTGTGCAAGTGAAAAATGTTTTACAGAAAAAGTAAAACACTCCGTATTTTCCAAATGCCCTACAACTATCGATATCGTTAAAATCTTTAATCGTAATGTACTGAATTATTCAAGCCAAGTCAGCAACATTCCTGAACAGTACTGTACAAAGTCCGCCAGAAAAAAGGGTACACTCTTTGTCAGGCTATATCGAGATATCGATATCGTCGTTCGATTTGAGTTACGGGTGTGCTGTAGTATGGTCTTTCGCTCAGCAGATGGTACTTGCATCTCGGAATTGAGAAAATGGCTGGAGCACGCATCTCATTCGAGCAAAGAAAATGTACTGTGAAGTGGTTTTGCAAGTTTGGTAGTGCCGTTGAAGTGTAACGTCAGTGGAGGCGGGAGTTTGAAACAGAACCGCCAACCCGTCTAACAATTAAACGCATCATTGGCGGGTTTGAATTACATGGAACGATTTGTGATATTCACAGAGGAAGATCAGGAAGACAGCGTACAGCTGCAAGTCCTGCTTCGTCGGCTTTCGTGTTACAAACGTTTGTTAATTCTCCACAGAAGTCTGCTACGCACGTGAAGTAGGGGTTAGCAGTAAAAGTGTACGAAGAGTTCTGAAAGCTGCCAAGTGGAATGTTTGGATTCTACGATTACAAACACGATTAATGATGACGATCCTGATCGCAATTTTGCGAATGGTAACAGCAAATGGTAAGTGATGATCAATTTGTGACGAAGGTAGTGTGGAGTGACGAGGCACAATGAAACTTAATGAAACCGTGAAACGGCATAACAGTGTGCACTGGGCACCGGAAAATCCGCATGTTTATGTGGATAAAGAGGTCAATCTACCAGGGGTTCATGTGTGGTGTGGACTATCACCTAGGGGCTTAGTAGGACCTTTTTTGTTTGATGCTACTGTCACTGGAGAAGTGTACCTGGAAATTTTACGTACATAAATTTTGCCGGGTGTGCGTGCGCTTTATGGAGCTGACAGAGAGGTGTTCTACCAACAGGACGGGGCGCCTCCACACTACCACCCAGCTGTACGAGCTTTTCTGGATGACAATTTTCCGGGGCACTGGATTCGACGAAGCGTCCCGCCACGGTCACCAGATCTAACACCTACGGACTCTTAGCTGTGGGGAACTGTGAAAGATAACGTCTATCGACGTAAGCCACACAGGAACTTCGCCAGGGGATTACAGCGACATGTGCAGCGATGTCCACCGCAACATTGACTGGCGTAGTTGCAACGACCGCTCGTCGTTCTGTTGTGTGTGTAGCCGTCAACGGTGAACATTTTGTACATTTTAAGTAAACTTGTGCTAAAATGAAGGTTGTACAACATGTGTGATCAGTTATTAAATGTAAAATAAACACATAAGTAATACTTTTCGTTCCTTAAAGGGTGTATACATTTTTCTGACGGACTGTATTATGAGAGCTATAGTTACATTGAAAATTGGTGTGACACACCAAAGACAGGCCTTCCAAAATATGCCCAGAAACAGAAAATACACCGAGGTAAGGTTTTCACTCAGTTTCAGTCGAGAATGTAACCAATTTTCGAAGTACAGAATTAACTTTCAGTGTTTTTAGCTGTCGTATCACACGGACTCTCTCTCTCTCTCTCTCTCTCTCTCTCTCTCTCTCTCTCTCTCTGTGTGTGTGTGTGTGTGTGTGTGTGTGTGTGTGTGTGTGTGTGTGTGGGTGGGTGTGTGTCTCTCCTTTTCGAACGGTACAATTTTTCTTTTTTCTTTGGCACTGGAAAAAGCATTCAAATACAACTTCAACGACATAACATGTATGGAAGAAAATCTAAGCATACACGTGCCTCAGGTACGGTAGCCTGTTTTTTACTGTGATTGTCATATCAAGTGTATAAAATATTGGGCTTGGGTATTGATACGAGCCGTAAAGCGATTCCGGTACACAACACACCACCCAAAGCGAACGTTATGAAACGCGTCATGTCTTCGTCTGTGTTCCTTTGTGGACCTGTTTTAATTTTCCCCATAGATAAGTCGAGAGGTGTTGACATGGTCCCGCAGGCGTTAGCTGGGATAGGTACCGGGAAAAACATCAGACAACGCCCGAAGTCCAATGCTTTGAATACGTGCAAGTTGTGGGGAGTACGGGCAGGCACTGTTTCTCTAATAAAAGCCTTTTTTTACCTTTAAAATTTTACAACTTTATTAACTTGATTTTTAAAAATTAAGTGAACATTCGTTATCGTGAACAACAAGATCCTCAATATAATTTGTTAATGAAAGTTCCTGAAGTATTACATTAACAGATCAAAGAACAGCTTTCAGAATCAATTTACAACGCTTAAAGCTCAAAATCCCTTTTTAAGCAAACGAAAAAAAAATACAAATCGCATAATGTAAGGTTAAATAACGATTCTAACGTCACGTGGAAATACCAAAAATTTCGAAGATACCACCTGTGATCTCTAAAGGCAACAAAATATTGATCACAAAATTTTTAATTAAAGCAAATTAAATGCTATAAAATCTCGTTCCTATCAACGCACACTCAAACCCCGTAGCCTCTACGATGCGCACCGTATCACAAAATATTTTCCTTCCTTTTAAACACTTTACACCATAAACCTCCCTACATGTGATGCATACTACACCCAACGAATTATGACAAATAATTAAGTATGGATGTTATAATTAACCAGGTATGTAATCTTTTCGTTTGAAAATAAATAAAAAACATAAATCAACTCTTAATCTCAGTGATTACATCCGGGAAAAATATATATAATACATACCTTTCGATTTCGTCGTGGTCATGCGCTGTTGTGCGCCGTGCTCTGCTTCAGGATCACATGCGCCACGGGAAAGATTTTCTACTATGTACAAAAATTTAACAGGGCGCAACCAACTAACACAAATCGCGTACTGGAATTATACATTGATGTCGAATCGGCTCGCAATCTTAAAACGGGCGAGGGAGTAGATGCGGTACTCTGAATACTTCGGCTATACCGCACCGCACCAAATAGCAGTACGGTGGGGTAAACAAGAGACAAAGCAACTACTGTTGCAAGGCAACCTCAGCAGGGCAGGAAGAAAATATTTGGGACTTTAAACTCTTGGGAGGGCCACACCAAACCACAGAATGACGTCCCAAGCAAAATTATGAAAATACTATCGGCGATTTCGCCACGACAAGTAGAACCGTAAAATACCAGAAGTGGCCCATCAGGACCATCCGACCGCCGTGTCATCCTCAGTTGAGGATGCGGATAGGAGGGGCATGTGGTCAGCGCACCGCTCTCCCGGTTATTATGATGGTTTTCTTTGACCGGAGCCGCTACTATTCAAATACCATAAGGAGTGAACTACAATTAACACGATTCATGAGCGTCCAACTGAAAAGCTCCACAGCCAATCTTTCCCTTTGCTACAAACACTCGTGGACACTACCAGAGTGCCAATTACTCTTTATAACTGCAGATAACAAGTTTAATACACTGGGGGCCGACTTAGGTTTCTTAATAAGACAAGCAATGATTCGGTCCTTCACTTGGTTCCACCTTTGATCCAAAACAGTCATTTACTTTCAAGCAGCTAAATCGATGAAAATGCCGATATCAGCACTCTCCTCGCGATATGTTTACCTCATACACCAAGCTTGCCGTAATTCTTCGTCGGAATCCAAGGGTAGAGGCAAGAAATCACTTTTCAGGCCTTAAGTGACCACACGATGATCGGCTCCGCGACAACACCGGCCCTCCACACTGGTACCCTCAAGCCCACGAGGTTCCGTCCCCTACCGACTGCTTCTGCGGGGCCCGCCGACCAAGCGGCCTTGCCCTCCACACCAACGCCGCTCCTCACGCACGGTCCAGAGCTGACTCCCAACATCCCCCTTCTTCTCGTTCTCTCCGCCTCGAGACGCGCGGGAAGCCATCTCGCCAAAGATATGCGGCGACCAGAGACTACAATCCGATCTCGATATTGACATCGCGAGTACTGAGAAGGCGGGTGGTTTCAAAACACAAAAAACACAAAATTAAATAGCGAGCCGTTCCGGCTCAGATGTTACAGGATGTTTCAAAAATGACCGGTATATTTGAAACGGCAATAAAAACTAAACGAGCAGCGATAGAAATACACCGTTTGTTGCAATATGCTTGGGACAACAGTACATTTTCAGGCGGACAAACTTTCGAAATTACGTAGTTACAATTTTCAACAACAGATGGCGCTGCAAGTGATGTGAAAGATATAGAAGACAATGCAGTCTGTCGGTGCGCCATTCTGTACGTCGTCTTTCTGCTGTAAGCGTGTGCTGTTCACAACGTGCAAGTGTGCTGTAGACAACATGGTTTATTCCTTAGAACAGAGGATTTTTCTGGTGTTGGAATTCCACCGCCTAGAACACAGTGTTGTTGCAACAAGACGAAGTTTTCAACGGAGGTTTAATGTAACCAAAGGACCGAAAAGCGATACGATAAAGGATCTGTTTGAAAAATTTCAACGGACTGGGAACGTGACGGATGAACGTGCTGGAAAGGTAGGGCGACCGTGTACGCAACCACAGAGGGCACCGCGCAGCTAGTGCAGCAGGTGATCCGACAGCGGCCTCGGGTTTCCGTTCGCCGTGTTGCAGCTGCGGTCCAAATGACGCCAACGTCCACGTATCGTCTCATGCGCCAGAGTTTACACCTCTATCCGTACAAAATTCAAACGCGGCAACCCCTCAGCGCCGCTACCGTTGCTGCACGAGAGACATTCGCTAACGATATAGTGCACAGGATTGATGACGGCGATATGCATGTTGGCAGCATTTGGTTTACTGACGAAGCTTATTTTTACGTGGACGGCTTCGTCAATAAACAGAACTGGCGCATATGGGGAACCGAAAAGCCCCATGTTGCAGTCCCATCGTCCCTGCATCCTCAAAAAGTACTGGTCTGGGCCGCCATTTCTTCCAAAGGAATCATCGGCCCATTTTTCAGATCCGAAACGATTACTGCATCACGCTATCTGGACATTCTTCGTGAATTTGTGGCAGTACAAACTGCCTTAGACGACACTGCGAACACCTCGTGGTTTATGCAAGATGGTGCCCGGCCACATCGCACGGCCGACGTCTTTAATTTCCTGAATGAATATTTCGATGATCGTGTGATTGCTTTGGGCTATCCGAAACATACAGGAGGCGGCGTGGATTGGCCTCCCTATTCGCCAGACATGAACCCCTGTGACTTCTTTCTGTGGGGACACTTGAAAGACCAGGTGTACCGCCAGAATCCAGAAACAATTGAACAGCTGAAGCAGTACATCTCATCTGCATGTGAAGCCATTCCGCCAGACACGTTGTCAAAGGTTTCGGGTAATTTCATTCAGAGACTACGCCATATTATTGCTACGCATGGTGGATATGTGGAAAATATTGTACTGTAGAGTTTCCCAGACCGCAGCGCCATCTGTTGTTGAAAATTGTAACTACTGTAATTTCGAAAGTTTGTCTGCCTGAAAATATACTGTTGTCCCAAGCATATTGCAACAAACGGTGTATTTCTATCGCTGCTCGTTTAGTTTGTATTGCCGTTTCAAATATACCGGTCATTTTTGAAACACCCTGTAAGTACGACGATGGTGTACGCCCGTCCGACGAACACCACGTTTTCTTTTACCAGGGTCTCTAATTACCTGTCTACAATGGGCGGCACACCCGCCACGCAGGTACCAAATGGACTGACTTCTGTCCAGTGGGATCTCTTCCAACAAGTGTGAGAGCGCATGTGGTAGGTAGGACTATTCACAGTGCCAGGAAGCAAGAATGCGATTTTATTAAGTGTCTGCACCACACACACACAGACCGATGTTGTTGTTTATCTACTTCTCTCAGGCAGAGAGAGTTATCAGCTAACTGGTAATGAATACAGTAAAGATAGATTTGCTTGCTGTCTGTAAAAGATGCTTCATCCAGGCTGCAAGATCTTGCTTTGGAATACCGCATAAATTTGTAGTGTTCGTAGAACCAATTCGGAGAACGTACGTGTTGTGTCGATGAAGTCCTTCTCGAATGCACTTTCCAGTGCCACAGAAAAAAAAAGTTCGATTTCCTTAAAAAAAAGGTCGATGTAAAAATTTGCCAGCTATTAAAAATCAGTTTCACGCATCAAAAATTTTTTCACGTTGTTCGCTATAAGTTAGCGAAAATTTCACCTCGATTTATTTACTCGTTCTCATTATATTTGGGGTTGTCTGTCTCAGCAGCTTCATCCAGTATAAGAAATAACACGTCCAAAGCCGCAGCCGAATTTCTCGAGATGACCTCAACACGAGAGTTTCGCGTGCAGCATCAATCCTCCACATACAAACAACAAAATATCACTTGCGATTCAAACCGAGAAAGCCACAAAGAAAACTGCAAAAATTAGAGTAATGGCACGAATCCTCTGAGATGAAGTCGTCTGAGGATCGTAGAGGCCCCAGAGTGCACGTCTGAGCCGGTCGGAGTGGCCGAGCGGTTCTAGGCGCTACAGTCTGGAACCGCGCGACCGCTACGGTCGCAGGTTCGAATCCTGCCCCGGGCATGGATGTGTGTGATGTCCTTAGGCTAGTTAGGTTTAAGTAGTTCTGAGTCCGCAGCTCGTGGTCGTGTGGTAGCGTTCCCGCTTCCCACGCCCGGGTTCCCGGGTTCGATTCCCGGCGGGGTCAGGGATTTTCTCTGCCTCCTGATGACTGGGTGTTGTGTGCTGTCCTTAGGTTAGTTATTATTAAGTAGTTCTAAGTTCTAGGGGACTGATGACCGTAGATGTTAAGTCCCATAGTGCTTACAAGGGAACCTCCCCATCGCACCCCCCTCAGATTGAGTTGGCACAGTGGATAGGCCTTGAAAAACTGAACACAGATCAATCGAGAAAACAGGAAGAAGTTGTGTGGAACTATGAAAAAATAAGCAAAATATACAAATTGAGTAGTCCATGCGCAAGATAGGCAACACCAAGGCTAATGTTAGCTCAGGAGCGCCGTGGTCCCGTGGTTAGCGTGAGCAGCTGCGGGACGAGAGGTCCTTGGTTCGAGTGCCCCTCGGAGCGAAAAGTTTACTTTCTTTATTTTCGCAAAGTTATGATCTGTCCGTTCGTGCATTGACGTCTCTGTTCACTGTAATAAGTTTAGTGTCTGTGTTTTGCGACCGCACCGCAAAACCGTGCCATCAGTAGACGAAAGGACGTGCCTCTCCAATGGGAACCGAAAACATTTGATCGCAAGGTCATAGGTCAACCGTTTCCTCCACAGGAAAACACGTCTGATATATTCTATACCACACTGGTGACGGCATGTGCGTCACATGACAGGAATATGTTGTCCACCCACCTAACTTGTACACTTGGCGAATGGGTAAAAAGATTCTTCTATTCTGCCCGATTTAGGTTTTCTTGTGGATGTGATAACCACTACCAAAAAAGTGATGAAAACATAAGAGTTTGTCACATAAACTGAAAATAAAAAATTAAAATTTTTACACGAGGGAAGATTTGAACCAAAGGCCTCTCCTGCCGCAGCTGCTCACGCTAACCACGGGACCAGAGTTCTCCGGAGCTCATCTCATCCTTGTGTTGCCTATGATGCGCATGGACTACTCAGTTTGTATATTTTGCTTAGTTTTTCATAGTTCCACACAACTTCTTCCTGTTTTCTCGATTGATCTGTGTTCAGTTTTTCAAGATCTATCCACTGTGCCAACTTATAACTAAATCTGAGGGGGGTGCGATGGGGAGGTTCCCTTGTCAGAGCCATTTCTAGGGGACTGATGACTTCAGAAGTCAAGTCCCGTAGTGCTCACAAGGGAACCTCCCCATCGCACCCCCCTCAGATTTAGTTATAAGTTGGCACAGTGGATAAGCCTTGAAAAACTGAACACAGATCAGTCGAGAAAACAGGAAGAAGTTGTGTGGAACTATGAAAAAATAAGCAAAATATACAAACTGAGTAGTCCATGTGCAAGATAGGCAAAATCAATGAGAGTGTGAACTCCCGAGCGCCGTGGTCCCGTGGTTAGCGTGAGCAGCTGCAGAACGAGAGGTTCTTGGTTCAAGTCTTCCCTCGAGTGAAAACTTTACTTTCTTTATTTTCGCAAAGTTATGATCTGTCCGTTCGTTCATTGACGTCTCTGTTCACTGTAATAAGTTTAGTGTCTGTGTTTTGCGACCGCACCGCAAAACCGTGCGATTAGTGGACAAAAGGACGTGCCTCTCCAATGGGAACCGAAAACATTTGATCTCAGGGTCATAGGTCAACCGATTCCTCCACAGGAAAACACGTCTGTTATATTCTATACGACACTGGTGACGGCATGTGCGTCACATGACAGGAATATGTTGTCGACCCACCTAACTTGTACAGTTGTCGATTGGGTAAAAAGATTCTTCTACCTTGCCCGATTTAGGTTTTCTTGTGGATATGATAATCACTCCCAAAAAAGTGATGAAAACATAAGAGTTTGTCACGTAAACTGCAACAAATGAATGCAACAGTTTCACAGTCGCACAGTTTTCCCTGTGCTCTGTCAAAACATATGTTTTTAACGGTTTAAAATTTTTCCGTGTGTAGACCGTCAAATCCGGCATATGTCCAAGCAAATCTGAACATGTCCTGGAATTTTTGAGAGTGAAGTTGATTATGTGTGAGTGCCTGAACTTTAATAACTGTCTGAAAATAAAAAATTAAAATTTTCATTCGAGTGAAGACTTGAACCATGGACCTCTAGCTCGGGAGCTACTCACGCTAACCACGGGACCACAGCGCTCCTGAGCTTCTAGAGTCCTAGATATGGTATATGTTGCACATGGACTACTCAGTTTGTATATTTTGCTTATTTTCATAGTTCCACACAACTTCTTCCTGTTTTCTCGATTGATCTGTGTTCAGCTTTTCAAGGCTTATCCACTGTGCCAACTTATAACTAAATCTGAGGGGGGTGCGATGGGGAGGTTCCCTTGTCAGAGCCATTTGAACCATTTCTGCACGCCGGAACACGCGACGCCGGCGCAGACACGTCGCCGCGGCGTGCAGACCGGCCACGACGTATGTGAGGGAGCGCGCTCGTGCCGGCCCCCGGCAGCCCCGCCTTCGGCTTAAAGCCGCGCCGATTTCTCCGAGAAGAGCCGCGGGCTGCCGCGGCTGCGGCTGTGTCGGCACGCGCCCGCAGTGAGTCAGCGCCGCGGAACGGGTTGCCTGCCGCAGTGGAACAGCTAGACCGCGCCGAGCCGAGCCGCTTTCCTGCCGGCCCGCAAAACACCCCGTGACGTCACACGTGCCGGCGCGCACACAGTCCGAGGTCCGCCGCAGTGTTTACTGCAAACGTGTCGCAAGGGAGACGAGGACACAGGAGCTACAGGCCCGAATAGACAATCTGTGGGCGCTCGACGGTAAACTCCAAAGCCGTCTACAGCTAAACGTACACGTAGCACGCCGCTGTACGGCGCAAGCGGCCCAAATCTTTCACATCGTGTGTAGCTCATAGACTTTCCCAGGCC
Organism: Schistocerca cancellata; assembly: GCF_023864275.1. NCBI lineage: Eukaryota > Metazoa > Arthropoda > Insecta > Orthoptera > Acrididae > Schistocerca > Schistocerca cancellata. Next base: position 583,460,041 of record NC_064633.1, read on the forward strand.
GATTAACACTCACGTTGGCGAGGCTGAGGTAACTGTTACATCCAGCCAATAAGACGAAAGAGCCGTTTACAAAACCACAAGGTTTAGTTAAGGGAAAGCGGAACAGTCAAAGACAAATGCCGCGTTTCCCGCGTTTATGCTGAAGGAGCGGTGTTACTGGCTAAAATTTTTCCGGCTACTGTTGCTGCACCGTCACATCACTAGATAGCAACTCAGGCAAAGCAAGACGGGGAGAATGCTTATCAAAACATTATTGTTGTGCCACATTGGTGACTTCCTGGTCGTTGTTTATATTCTTCAACCACCGTGGCTGCGTATTTACTTCGTTGATAGCGGGAAGCCACGAACCAGTCTCCTGCAGTTAGGTTCCATCTTGAAAATCTCAATCGCTTCTCGGATTTTCCTTCTATAAATGTCGGTTTCTTTGGCTAACACGCGTACATTGTTAAAATCGATATAATGGTTGCAGTTCTCCTCATGTTTCGCTACAGCAGATTTCATATTTCGTTTTGACAGCGTGTGGCGTTCGTGCTGTTTAAGACGGTATTTTACAGTTATTCCCGTTTCACCTGTATGCACTCTGCCACATGTCACTTCAAAGACTCCCGCAGTGTAGAGATAATCTGGTGCATCTGTTTTGACTGCTACGGTCGCAGGTTCGAATCCTGCCTCGGGCATGGGTGTGTGTGATGTCCTTAGGTTAGTTAGGTTTAAGTAGTTCTAAGTTCTAGGGGACTTATGACCTAAGATGTTGAGTCCCATAGTGCTCAGAACCATTTGAACCATTTTTTGCATCTGTTTTGCATCCTTTATTTTTTACTGACTGAAAAATGTGGTCTGTGTACCTTTTTGCTTAGGATGCTGCTGATTTGCTCAGTAGCTCCAGAAACGAGCGGTAACCTAATGGACTGAGAAGGCGGTTCCTTGTACTGCTTGTTACTGTAATTACACTACTGTTCATTAAAATTGCTACACCACGAAGATGACGTGCTACAGACGTGAAATTTAACCGACAGGAAGAAGATGCTGTCATATGCAAATGATTAGTTTTTCAGAGCATTCACACAAGTTTGGCGCCGGTGGTGACACCTACAACGTGCTGACATGAGGAAAGATTCCAACCGATTTCTCATACACAAACAACAGTTGACCGGCGTTGCCTGGTGAAACGTTGTTGTGATGCCTCGTGTAAGGAGGAGAAATGCGTACCATCACGTTTCCGACTTTGATAAGGGTCGGATTGTAGCCTATCACGATTGCGATTTATTGTATCGCGACATTGCTGCTCGCGTTGGTCGAGATCCAATGACTGTTAGCAGAATCGAATCGGTGGGTTCAGGAGGGTAATACGAAACACCGTGCTGGATCCCAACGGCCTCGTATCACTAGCAGTCGAGATGACAGGCATCTCATCCGCATGGCTGTAACGGATCGTGCAGCCACGTCTCGATCCCTCAGGCAACAGATGGGGACATTTGCAAGATAATAACCATCTGCACGAACAGTGTAGACTATCAGCTCGGAGACCATGGCTGCGGTTACCCTTGACACTGCATCACAGACAGGAGCGCCTGCGATGGTGTACTCAACAACAACCTGGGTGCACGAATGGCAAAACTCCATTTTTTCGGATGAATCCAGGTCCTGGTTACAGCATCATGATGGTCGCATCCGTGTTTGGCGACATCGCGGTGAACGCACATTGAAAGCGTGTATTCGTCATCGCCATACTGGTGTATCACCCGGCGTGATGGTATGGGGTGCCATTGGTTACACGTCTCGGCCACCTCTTGTTCGGTATGTGTTACGACCCGTGGCTCTACACTTGATTCGATCCCTGCGAAACCCTACATTTCAGCAGGGTAATGCAGGAACCGCATGTTGCAGGTCCTATACGGGCCTTTCTGTTTCAAATGGCTCTGACCACTATCGGACTTATCTTCTGAGGTCATCAGTCCCCTAGAACTTAGAACTACTTAAACCTAACTAACCTAAGGACATCACACACATCCATGCCCGAGGCAGGATTCGAAACTGCGACCGTAGCGGTCGCATGGTTCCAGACTGAAGCGCCTAGAACCGCTCGGCCACTCCGGCCGGCGGGCCTTTCTGGATACAGAAAATGTTCGACTGCTGCCCTGGCCAGCACATTCTCGAGATCTTTCAACAATTGAAAACGTCTGGTCAATGGTGGCCGAGCCACTGGCTCGTCACAATACGCCACTCACTACCCTTGATGAACTGTGGATCGTGTTGAAGCTGCATGGGTAGCTGTACCTGTACACGCCATCCGAGCTCTGTTTGACTCAATGCCCAGGCGTATCAAGGCCGTTATTACGGCCAGAGGTTTCTGTTGTGGCTACTGATTTCTCAGGATCTATACACCCAAATTGCGTGAAAATGTATTCACATATGAGGTCTAGTATAATACACTCTTGGAAATTGAAATAAGAACACCGTGAAGTCATTGTCCCAGGAAGGGGAAACTTTATTGACACATTCCTGGGGTCAGATACATCACATGATCACACTGACAGAACCACAGGCACATAGTCACAGGCAACAGAGCATGCACAATGTCGGCACTAGTACAGTGTATATCCACCTTTCGCAGCAATGCAGGCTGCTATTCTCCCATGGAGACGATCGTAGAGATGCTGGATGTAGTCCTGTGGAACAGCTTGCCATGCCATTTCCACCTGGCGCCTCCGTTGGACCAGCGTTCGTGCTGGACGTGCAGACCGCGTGAGACGACGCTTCATCCAGTCCCAAACATGCTCAATGGGGGACAGATCCGGAGATCTTGCTGGCCAGGGTAGTTGACTTACACCTTCTAGAGCACGTTGGGTGGCACGGGGTACATGCGGACGTGCATTGTCCTGTTGGAACAGCAAGTTCCCTTGCCGGTCTAGGAATGGTAGAACGATGGGTTCGATGACGGTTTGGATGTACCGTGCACTATTCAGTGTCCCCTCGACGATCACCAGTGGTGTACGGCCAGTGTAGGAGATCGCTCCCCACACCATGATGCCAGGTGTTGGCCCTGTGTGCCTCGGTCGTATGCAATCCTGATTGTGGCGCTCACCTGCACGGCGCCAAACACGCATACGACCATCATTGGCACCAAGGCAGAAGCGACTCTCATCGCTGAAGACGACACGTCTCCATTCGTCCCTCCATTCACGCCTGTCGCGACACCACTGGAGGCGGGCTGCACGATGTTGGGGCGTGAGCGGAAGACGGCCTAACGGTGTGCGGGACCGTAGCCCAGCTTCATGGAGACGGTTGCGAATGGTCCTCGCCGATACCCCAGGAGCAACAGTGTCCCTAATTTGCTGGGAAGTGGCGGTGCGGTCCCCTACGGCACTGCGTAGGATCCTACGGTCTTGGCGTGCATCCGTGCGTCGCTGCGGTCCGGTCCCAGGTCAACGGGCACGTGCACCTTCCGCCGACCACTGGCGACAACATCGATGTACTGTGGAGACCTCACGCCCCACGTGTTGAGCAATTCGGCGGTACGTCCACCCGGCCTCCCGCATGCCCACTATACGCCCTCGCTCAAAGTCCGTCAACTGCACATACGGTTCACGTCCACGCTGTCGCGGCATGCTACCAGTGTTAAAGACTGCGATGGAGCTCCGTATGCCACGGCAAACTGGCTGACACTGACGGCGGCGGTGCACAAATGCTGCGCAGCTAGCGCCATTCGACGACCAACACCGCGGTTCCTGGTGTGTCCGCTGTGCCGTGCGTGTGATCATTGCTTGTACAGCCCTCTCGCAGTGTCCGGAGCAAGTATGGTGGGTCTGACACACCGGTGTCAATGTGTTCTTTTTTCCATTTCCAGGAGTGTATATTTGTCCAATGAATAGCCGTATATCATCTGCATTTCTTCTTGGTGTAGCAATTTTAATGCCCAGTAGTGTATAAATCCGTTTTTATCGACCCGAGATTTGAACCATTTTGCTCCAGTTGCAGTGAAACTAATATTTTGATCCGTCGCCAGAAGGCTTGTCGTGTGATCCTGAAGCAGTGTTAGGAGGTGTTGATACGCACGTTTCCTTGAGATCTGTCAGTGACGTCAGGGAGACGACGGAGGAACAACGTGGCGCACATGTGTCGGCACACGGCCTGCGGTTCCGTGTCGGGACGGTTTCCCACTCTGGCTCTGGAACTGAGAGCGAGGCCGTCAAGTTTAGACTCGGCCGAAAATACAAGGCGGAGACACTGTCAGTGTGAGGCTTTGCCCAAAGTAGACCTCACCGGGAATCTTAACAGAGAGAAAGTCATCTATTGTTCCCGCGGGATGAGCGTGTCTACAGCACAAGCCGGGTTGACACCCAGTAAGATGTCGGCGCAGCTGGTAATCTGAAGCCGAGGGAAGGCCAGCTGTTTCGGCGCGCGCTTTTCTAAGGACTCTCCCAATGAATCTCAACCTGGCATCCGCCTTACCAACAATTAATATTATATATGATCATTCCACTTCAAATCGTTTCGTACGCATACTCCCAGATACTTCACAGAAGTAACTGCTACCAGTGTTTGTTCCGCTATCATACAATCATACAATAAAGGATTCTTCTTTCTATGTATTCGCAATACATTACATTTGTCTATGTTAAGGGTCAGTTGCCACTCCCTGCAGCAAGTGCCTATCCGCTGTAGATCTTCCAGCATTTCGCTGCAATTTTGTAATGCTGCAACTTCTCTGTATACTACAGCCTCATCCGCAAAAAGCCGCATGGAACACAATCTAATAGGTCCCGATGCCGAGGAGCAGACTAGTAGTTAACGTCCCGCCCACAACGTTGTCACTAGAGACGAAGGCACAGGCACGGATTGGGGAAGAACGCGGTAGGATATCGGCCGTGCCCTTTCAAAGGAGCCATCCCGGAATTTGCCCGAAGCGATCTAGGGAAATCACGGAAAACCTAAATCTGGATGGCGGAACGGGGGTTTGAACCGTCGTCCTTCCGAATGCGATCCGGTGTTCTCAACACTGTGCCACCTCTCTCGGTACGTCGCACTGCTAGTATGGAGGTAAAACACTCCGTGCGTAGCAGAAAGTGGAGCAATTCTTCCTTCCACGGTCGTCAGTTTTTTGTGCCTTTTTATAATTGTAGCCGGTGTGTTGAAGTGCATGAAGAGTATACGCACTTTTCACCGGGATTCCTGTGTTTGTAAATTCTTTGGCACACCCAACGAAAAAATAGATTTTGTGTTGCCGTCCCCAACCACGCTACATGTGAGGAGTCGATACACGGTGACAACATTGATCTCCAACCCTGGAGCCGGTCGGAGCGGCCGTGCGGTTCTAGGTGCTACAGTCTGGAGCCGAGTGACCGCTCCGGTCTCAGGTTCGAATCCTGCCTCGGGCATGGATGTGTGTCATGTCCTTAGGTTAGTTAGGTTTAATTAGCTCTAGGTTATAGGCGACTGATGACCTCAGAAGTTAAGTCGCATAGTGCTCAGAGCCATTTGAACCATTTTTCCAACCCTGCAAGTAGGATCCAGCCGATGTCCTTTCATCTAGAACATCTGAATTTCAATTAATGTGTGCAGTTACTCCTTCAGAGGAATCGTCGAGTTGCATTAATCTGGAGAACGCATTTCATTCATTCAGCTAGCCGCCCGCATAGACAGAGTGAGTCGAAGTAGTCCGGACACCGACCCAAATGGTTGCTGTGATACGGGGCCCCTACCTCGCGCAGCGCGACGCGTCCCTCTGGCGGCGCCCAACGCCAGGGCCTGCCAACGCGTCAGTGGGCTGGGCCGCACAACTGCTGCGACAGACAGCCAGTCATTTCTCACCGGCAAGTCGGCCGCTTTCTTGCTCCCGCTCCTGGCTGTGCTGCGGTCAGACACCTCTCACCGGCCCACCTCGTAACAGCAGCCAGTGGCTTAGCGGTCAGTCCACCGTGTCAAGAGGACAGGGTAAGACGCCAGCTCCACGGTGTACGAGTAAGCACTTCGTTAGATGCAAAATGAGATTTTCACTCTGCAGCGGAGTGTGCGCTGGTATGAAACTGTGTGCCGACCGAGACTCGAACTCGGGACCTTTGCCTTTCTTCTACATCTTCCGTGTGGACACTCCCCCTTCCAAGGTGACAACACCTGCGTTCCCAACACACCAAATCCCATACAAAATGTCTGGGACTCTTGGCAACAGCGGATGAGACATAGCAACGAACATCCCCGCACTTTGGTAGCTGTACAGCGTCTGATCATCAGGCAGGGACGCTTATGGAATATTCTTCCTCCATGAACTGGGGCCACCACAAGACCAGAGTGTTGTAGAGTATAAGCGTAATGAGTCCTCGTGGTGACTATTCTTTTGAGCGGCGAGCTTATTTAATAATGTTAAGATTCTATTCTTACCATCTGCTACGGAGATTTGGCGTACAACCTGTCTCCACACCTCTTAACGAGCGCTGGTGTACTTTAATTGAGTAAAGGACTCTTCAGTTAGCTGTTTAATTCAGCGTTTCTTGTATTGTCGAATTGTACCGTTCAACAATTTTGTGTCGACTAGACAAATCTGTAATGAAGGCCGACGCTCCGTTTTCAATCTTTTCTATTTCAATCATTAATCCAACTTGCCAAGGCCATCAGACAGAAAAACAGTGCCGAAGAGCCGATGCAGAAAAAGAGTAGGTGGCGATCTCCTCCGCTCGTGAATTAACCTCGTTAATTTTAACAACACCATCTACACGTACACTTTGCAAACCAGTGTGAAGTGCGAGGCAGAGGCAACTTCCCATTGCAGAATGTGTCACGGATTCTTCCCGCTCAATTCGCCTATGGAACACGGGAGAAATGATTGTTTAAATACCTCTGCGGTCGATGAAGTTAATGTAATCTTGTCTTCACGATGCCTACAGGGCGACATGTACTTCTGGTTCTCGGAACTTTGTATGTAGGCTTTCCCGGGAATTGGCGTGTAGCTACAACCGTCTGCCGCTTCAGGTTCTTAGACATTTTCGTGACACTTTCCCGCCGATCAAACAAGCGTACGACCGGTCTTTATTTTGCGTTGTTGCTGTTGTCATTGTTGTTGTCGTCTTCAGTCCAAAGACTGGTTTGATACAACTTTCCATGCTACTCTATCCTGTGCAAGCCTCATCATCTCCGAATAACTATTGCAACTTACACTCTTGCCTTTCTTTGTATACTCCAGTATCCGCTTTTACTCCTATTTGCTACCAGTCCCACACACGTGAGCAGTAGGTAGCATCACAAGGGAGTTTTGTAAGGACTTAGCTTTGTAGACTGCATTATCCCAGTCTCCTGCAACTGAAACGAAGTTCGCCATCTCGTTTACCACACGCACCCCACTCCGTTTCATTCGTTGATGGGTAGGTTAGGAGAAAGACTGTCGGTACGGTTTCTCATACGTACTATATTCCCTAATAATACCGCTATGGCCATTACTCTGGGTCTAATTTGGAGGAGGTAACTTGCTCCTTGATTCGTGGTGGAACGTCTGTTTTCGTAATTTTGAGAGTCAATTCTGCGCTATGCAAAACGCCTTTCGTTGCACCATCTCTCACTGACGTTTGTTAAGCAATACTAACACTTTTTTGTGCCGACGAGACAAAACCGTGGCGATGGTTGCAACTCCGATCTGAATCTTCTTTACTTCTTTCGTATGCACGCTGGCAACAGCATGACAAACGTTTCTGGAAAAGAGAAATTATTTAACAGCGGATATGAGTTTAAGTGTTAGGACGTCCTTTCTGAAGATATTTGCCGGGAGTGTAGCCTTGCACGGAAGTGTAACGTGTACGTACGTTAAACAGCTCAGACTAGAAAAAACGGAAGCTTTTGAAATGTGGTGCTATAGAAGAATGTTCGAAATTAGATGCGCAGATCGAATAACTAATGAGAAGGCGCTGAATCGAACTGAGGGAAAATCATTTTATGGTAATGACTTGACAAAAAGAACTGATCGGTTGATAGGGCACAAGGTAGACTAGTTCGAAGAGTTACATCGAACCGATCTTCGGACTGAAGACGACGACAACACGAGTTTTTCGAAAAATTTCAGTCTCCGGGCTAGATTTATATGATCATTCCAGACAAATAATCCCACATACTTGGCGACTGATTTCAGTGATTGGTCGAAGACAGTGTACTAAAATAATGTCCAGTCTTTCGAAATGTGGAAATTTGTGGTAAGATCTTACGGTACCAAATTGCTGAGGTCATCGGTCCCTAAGTTTACACACTACTTAATCTAACTTAAACTAACTTACGCTAAGAACTGCATACACAAAGCTATGCCCGAGGGAGGACTCGAACCTCCGACGGGAGGAGCCGCGCGAACCGTAACAGGACGCCCAAGATCACGCGGCTACCCCGCGCGGCTGTCCAGTCTTCATATCTATTTATGGGCGTTGTATTTTACGTAAAGTGTCAGTTGCCAATATTTGGACCAAGCGCTAATAATGATTAGGTCTTCGTGCAGCTGGTAACAGTTACCTAACTGAAACAAACGATAGCCAAGCTATCGATCTCTTTCAAAAATACAATTTAGTTCTCCAAATTAAAAGAAAAAAGAGAGATTTTTCAAATAACGACGTGGACGGAAATGCATAAAATTGTGGGTTGGCTCTCGATAAAATCCCAGATGCGCTCTGTAGAGGATATATCCGTAAAACCTGACTATAGATCCTCAACTACAAATAGTCGTTCTGCTCTGCTAAACAATGAATTTGGCATCGACGACAGCAGCTTGGAAAAAAATGTACTGCCTGCCAAGAGACGTCGCGAAGGGTTGTAAACGGTGAACAGTAATACAAATAGCATTCTTTGCTTATTCTGTGGCAACAACCAGTCTCAGAGATGCGCAAGTTACCGCCCCCTATAGCGACGGCTTCTACACCCAGTAATACTCGAGCAGATATGGCGTTGTGGTAGGAAATATCTTCTAGCTGGACCATTGAGAAAACGAGGTCCACCTCAAAAGCCATTTAATTACCGGTCAGCAAACCCTGCTTCTTTAAAAGTCTAACTCACGTGTATAAAACGGCTTCGGACTTCTGTCTACAAAATGGTTCAAATGGCTCTGAGCACTATGGGACTTAACATATGAGGTCATCAGTCCCCTAGAACTTGGAACTACTTAAACCTAAGGACATCGCATACATCCATGCCCTAGGCAGGATTGGAACCTGCGACCGTAGCGGTCGCGCGGTTCCAGACTGTAGCGCCTAGAACCGCTCGGTCACTCCGGCCGGCCTCTTGATTACAGATGAGTAGTTCGTTAGATATTCGACGTTGAGCATGTAACAGAGAAAAAAGTTTAGAAAAATCTTAAACTATTTTTAGAGTATGTTCTAAGTCGCTAAGTGCTCATTTGGCGCTCCGCTTTAAGCAAAAGCTGGGTTCTGATGCTTAAGCCGTCTGTCTCCAGAACTATGGGAGTCGCAAAATTGTATAATTCTGCAGGTGCATTAGGCGACATGTGTGAGTACTGCGCCTGCACAGTGCGTTGCGCACAGTCCTAATAGAACAGAAGTGATAGAGTGGAACGTCATGGCTGATGCGGCAGTTTAACTGCACGAACAGTGAGAACGTACGTAGTAAGCGGTACACTTTTTTCCTGTCATCATTTTGTGGAAGGTGTCCACGAGAAAAGATCTTAAAAACGTTTGAAATTATGAGTAAAAAATCTGTTCGAAGTCAGTAAGTGCTCTCAATCTTAAATACTAGATGAATGTGGTCTGCCTCAAGACATACACACAGTGTCGAACTGCAGCTCTTGTCTTATTGAGCTAGTCTTTTAACATAAGCTTATAACTCTTAAGGGGCTCCGGAAAGGCTCAAAATCATGAAAAGTTCAATTTTTACTTTTTTGCATTTTCTGAATCTGCAAACTATTACCTTTTAATAGATATATAATTTATTGAATTCCGAAGACTACAACTATTTTTAAATTTTTTTTGAAATGTGTTCTACATGGGCGTGACCCACTGTGGCGCTGTTAAACTGCTGTCAAATGGTGTTATTATTAACGTCCGTGTTCATGAGGTACATTTTAGTGGTGTGAGATAAAGTATGTGTTGTGGCTAACCTGTTTTCAGAGACTTAGCAGCACCTGAACTGTTGAAAAAGTGTATTCACGGAAAAACTCAAAACCCCAATGAAAGTGTAAATAGTGTTATATGGTCGAGAATCCCCAAGACTGTATTTGTTGGAATAGAAACACTTCACTTTGGTGTGTATGATGCTGTTGCGACTTTCAATGATGGCAACATTGTAAGGTGCAAGGTATTTAGAAATACGGGAAAGAAGATAGGTTCTAACATGGTACGAGCGATGCTTGTTTTAGACAAGGAACGCCTTCGGGCTGCAGACAGGGCTGTAAAGAGTCTAGAAATACAAGCAAGAGTAAACAGGAGGAGGAACAAGAGGAAGCTGGAGGAGGAGTTTGCAGAGGATGAAGATAATCCATCCTATGGACCTGGAATGCACTAAAAAGTTAATCCAATCTTTGTCGCTCGACTCCCAAAACTTTTATTTTCTCATACTAATTACATGTTTTCTAAGGATCTTCCAAACATATTTGTTTCAAACTTTCAGTAAATGTTACACAGTACCTTCTGCATAATTTAACACAGCCTTTTTCCAAAAAACTGTATATTTTTGAATATATAAATAAAAAATTGCAAAAAAATGTTGTGAATTTTCATTACAATTGAAAAAAAATCATCTTTAATAACTGAACTAAAATTTTGTAAAATCCCTGTGTTAAGTCGTAGCCCATATTCCAATAAATAATCTGTAAAACGTTCAACTTCCTACCTCAAATACCTTGTGAGGAAAGATGTAATTTATAAGCATTATTTTAACATTGCAAGTATAGGGCGTTCCGGAGCCCCTTAGTAAGTAGATAACGAGAGAACATTAAATTCCTAAATTCGGTCAATAAGCGCGCGAAATATTGAAGATCAAATTTTTGTTGCCCTGGAAGTCGTTAGATACTCAACCTTCTGGTGGAACAAAGAGCCACGAACCACGCAGCGGGATAGCCGTTTACACAATAATGTAGACTGACTCATCGCCACAGAAACTGTAGCTGGCAACGTCGTTGGATCAACATAACTGTCACCGGGACGCCTCTCGACGAACTCCGACAACGCTCTATAAAAACCGCCACCCGGAGTACCGAACTATAAACAGCTGTGTCACAGTTTCCTCATCATTCTCCTTTACACATCACGTAAGCCTCCATTTTTGAGTGAACCGCAGATTTCCAAAGCACTGACGTTTGTTGGCGTGTCCAGCGTCCTTCGCCCACTTCCGGTAGCTACTAATGACTCCATCACGTCATCATCCAACGAGACTCACAGTTTCAATAAAATGGTCGCCATGCCGCTACAGTCTGCCTTTGTCAGAGTTGCTCGTATCAGCTGCTTCCTCTGTCCCCGAAAATGAGTTAATCGATTAACTTACCCGTGTTCTTCGGAACCGTAGTGAACCATGCGTACCGTATCACATGCCATCCGCTCCGCATTTATTATTGCAGTAGAGGAGTTGCAGTGTTTTGATGGATTAGTGGACGTTCGTGAAAGACGCTAGTATTCCTATGACAGCCTAAAAATTTATTTAAATTTGCACAAATCTGTTTACAGACAACAAGATATGGATCTGTTTTCATCTGTCTTTGCTGAAATGGCGTGTGGTTCAGAATCTCTCCCACATATTTATAAGGATGATAGTCAGAGACCCAGGATGATTCTATGCGAGCAGCATACGCCTTTACCAGCCGGTCGTTTAAGAATTACCTGCTTGAGAACGACGCACTGGTGAATGAGCAAAACGAACCGTAATTTGTTAGTATCCTGCACTGAATTCTTCGGTACACTGTACTATACCACGCTATACTATACATGCGCTCTATAAGTAAACTCCCGGCGAGGTAGATGATGAGAATGGCTGAATCGATAGTAATCAAACCATCTGATCGGTGCTGAGCACCTACATCTACATCTACGTGGTTACTCTGCTATTCACAATAAAATGCCTGGCAGAGGGTTCAATGAACCACCAAGCTTTCTCTCTACCGTTTCACTCTAGAACGGCGAGCGGGAAAAACGAGCACTTCAATTTTTCTGTGGGAGCCCTGATTTCTCTTATTTTATCGTGATGATCATTTCTTTCTATGTAAGTGGGCGCCAATACAATGTTTTCGCTATCGGAGGAGAAAACTGGTGATTGAAATTTCATGAGAAGATCCCGTCGAAACTAGAAACGCCTTTGTTTTAATTATTGCCACTCCAATTCACGTATCATGTCTGTGACACTATCTCCCCAATTTCGCGATAATACAAAACGAGCTGCCCTTCTTTCTACTTTTTCGATGTCATACTCTGAGAGCAACCTGACTGGTATACAATCTGGAGCGGAAGCCTTGCTTTTATTAAGTGATTTAAGCTGCTTTGCGACACCGAGGATATCTATTTCTATGTTTCTCATCTCGGCGGTTGTTCTTGATTGGAATTCAGGAATATTTGCTTCGCCTTCTTTGGTGAAAGAGTTTCGGAAAATCGTTTTTAATAACTCTGCTTTAGTGGCACTGTCATCAGTCACTTCACCGTTGCTATAGCGCAGTGAATGTATTGATTGCGTCTTGCCACTAGTATGCTTTATATATGACCATAATGTCTTTGGATTTTCTGCCAGATTTCGAGACAGACTTTCGTTGTGGAAATTATTAAAAGCATCTCGCATTGAAGAACGAGCTATATTTCGAACTTCTGCAAAACTTTGCCAGTCTTGGGGATTTTGCGTTCTTTTATATTTGGCATGCTTCTTTCGCTGCTTCTGCAACCGCGATCTGACCCGTTTTGTGTACCATGGGGGGTCAGTAGCATCACTTACTAATTTACGTCGTATACACTCCTGGAAATTGAAATAAGAACACCGTGAATTCATTGTCCCAGGAAGGGGAAACTTTATTGACACATTCCTGGGGTCAGATACATCACATGATCACACTGACAGAACCACAGGCACATAGACACAGGAAACAGAGCATGCACAATGTCGGCACTAGTACAGTGTATATCCACCTTTCGCAGCAATGCAGGCTGCTATTCTCCCATGGAGACGATCGTAGAGATGCTGGATGTAGTCCTGTGGAACGGCTTGCCATGCCATTTCCACCTGGCGCCTCAGTTGGACCAGCGTTCGTGCTGGACGTGCAGACCGCGTGAGACGACGCTTCATCCAGTCCCAAACATGATCAATGGGGGACAGATCCGGAGATCTTGCTGGCCAGGGTAGTTGACTTACACCTTCTAGAGCACGTTGGGTAGCACGGGGTACATGCGGACGTGCATTGTCCTGTTGGAACAGCAAGTTCCCTTGCCGGTCTAGGAATGGTAGAACGATGGGTTCGATGACGGTTTGGATGTACCGTGCACTATTCAGTGTCCCCTCGACGATCACCAGTGGTGTACGGCCAGTGTAGGAGATCGCTCCCCACACCATGATGCCGGGTGTTGGCCCTGTGTGCCTCGGTCGTATGCAGTCCTGATTGTGGCGCTCACCTGCACGGCGCCAAACACGCATACGACCATCATTGGCACCAAGGCAGAAGCGACTCTCATCGCTGAAGACGACACGTCTCCATTCGTCCCTCCATTCACGCCTGTCGCGACACCACTGGAGGCGGGCTGCACGATGTTGGGGCGTGAGCGGAAGACGGCCTAACGGTGTGCGGGACCGTAGCCCAGCTTCACGGAGACGGTTGCGAATGGTCCTCGCCGATACCCCAGGAGCAACAGTGTCCCTAATTTCCTGGAAAGTGGCGGTGCGGTCCCCTACGGCACTGCGTAGGATCCTACGGTCTTGGCGTGCATCCGTGCGTCGCTGCGGTCCGGTCCCAGGTCGACGGGCACGTGCACCGTCCGCCGACCACTGGCGACAACATCGATGTACTGTGGAGACCTCACGCCCCACGTGTTGAGCAATTCGGCGGTACGTCCACCCGGCCTCCCGCATGCCCACTATACGCCCTCGCTCAAAGTCCGTCAACTGCACATACGGTTCACGTCCACGCTGTCGCGGCATGCTACCAGTGTTAAAGACTGCGATGGAGCTCCGTATGCCACGGCAAACTGGCTGACACTGACGGCGGCGGTGCACAAATGGTGCGCAGCTAGCGCCATTCGACGGCCAACACCGCGGTTCCTGGTGTGTCCGCTGTGCCGTGCGTGTGATCATTGCTTGTACAGCCCTCTCGCAGTGTCCGGAGCAAGTATGGTGGGTCTGACACACCGGTGTCAATGTGTTCTTTTTTCCATTTCCAGGAGTGTATATCTCCCAATTGCCGTCGATACTATCTCTTTGAAAACATTCCACAACTTTTCTACACTTACATGATCAGATCGGAAGGAGTGAAGACTGTCTCTTAAAAAGGTGTTAAAAGCATTTTTATCAGCTTTTTTAAATAGATATATTTTGCGTTTCTTTTTGATGGTTGTAGGTGTTACGGTATTCAGCCTAGCAGCAACTGCCTTGTGGTCACTAATCCCTGTATTCGTCACAATACTCACTATTTGTCCAGGATTATTTGTTTCTAAGAAGTCACGTATGCTTTCGCAACCATTTACGCTTCGAGTGGGCTCATGAACTAATTGTTCAAAACAATTTTCTGAGAAAGCATTGAGTACAATTTCGGATGACGTTTTATGCCTGCCGCGGGCTTTAAACCTATATTTTTTCCAGCATATTGAGGGCTCCTACCCCCATGAACCATGGACCTTGCCGTTGGTGGGGAGGCTTGCGTGCCTCAGCGATACAGATGGCCGTACCGTAGGTGCAACAACAACGGAGGGGCATTTGTTGAGAGGCCAGACAAACGTGTAGTTCCTGAAGAGGGGCAGCAGCCTTTTCAGTAGTTGCAGGGGCAACAGTCTGGATGATTGACTGACCTGGCCATGTAACAATAACCAAAACGGCCTTGCTGTGCTGGTACTGCGAACGGCTGAAAGCAAGGGGAAACTACAGCCGTAATTTTTCCCGAGGGCATGGAGCTTTACTGTATGGTTAAATGATGATGGCGTCCTCTTGGGTAAAATATTCCGGAGGTAAAATAGTCCCCCATTCGGATCTCCGGGCGGGAACTACTCAAGAGGACGTCGTTATCAGGAGAAAGAAAACTGGCGTTCTACGGATCGGAGCGTGGAATGTCAGATCCCTTAATCGAGAAGGTAGGTTAGAAAATTTAAAAAGGGAAATGGCTAGGTTAAAGTTAGATATAGTGGGAATTAGTGAAGTTCGGTGGCAGGAGGAACAAGACTTTTGGTCAGGTGAATACAGGGTTATAAATACAAAATCAAATAGGGGTAATGCAGGAGTAGGTTTAATAATGAATAAAAAAATAGGAGTATGGGTAAGCTACTACAAACAGCATAGTGAACGCATTATTGTGGCCAAGATAGACACGAAGCCATTGCCTGCTACAGAAGTACAAGTTTATATGCCAACTAGCTGTGCACATGGTGAAGAAATTGATAAAGTGTATGATGAGGTAAAAGAAATTATTCAGGTAGTGAAGGGAGACGAAAATTTAATAGTCATGGGTGACTGGAATGCGAGAGTAGGAAAAGGGAGAGAAGGAAACATAGTGGGTGAATATGGATTGGGGGAGAGAAATGAAAGAGGAAGAAGTCTGGTAGAATTTTGGACAGAGCATAACTTGATCATAGCTGACACTTGGCTCAAGAATCATAAAAGAAGGCTGTATACATGGAAGAATTCTGGAAATACTAGAAGGTATCAGATAGATTATATAATGATAAGACAGAGATTTAGGAACCAGGTTTTAAATTGTAAGACATTTCCAGGGGTAGATGTGGACTCTGACCACAATCTATTGGTTATGAACTGTAGATTAAAACTGAAGAAACTGCAAAAAGGTGGGCATTTAAGGAGATGGGACCTGGATAAACTGAAAGAACCAGAGGTTGTAGAGAGTTTCAGGGAGAGCATAAGGGAACAATTGACAGGAATGGGGGAAAGAAATGTAGTAGAAGAAGAATGAGTAGCTCTGAGGGATGAAGTAGTGAAGGCAGCAGAGGATCGAGTAGGTAAAATGACGAGGGCTGGTAGAAATCCTTGGGTAACAGAAGAAATATTGAATTTAATTGATGAAAGGAGGAAATACAAAAATGCAGTAAGTGAAGGAGGCAAAAAGGAAATCAAACGTCTCAAAAATGAGATCGACAGGAAGTGCAAAATGGCTAAGCTGGGATGGCTAGAGGACAAATGTAAGGATGTAGAGGCTTATCTCACTAGGGGTAAGATAGATACTGCCTACACGAAAATTAAAGAGACTTTTGGAGAAAAGAGAGCCACTTGTATGAATATCAAGATGGAAACCCAGTTCTAAGCAAAGAAGGGAAAGCAGAAAGGTGGAAGGAGTATATAGAGGGTCTGTACAAGGGCGATGTACTTGAGGACAATATTATGGAAATGGAAGAGGATGTAGATGAAGATGAAATGGGAGATACGATACTGCATGAAGAGTTTGACAGAGCACTGAAAGACCTGAGTCGAAACAAGGCCCCGGGAGTAGACAACATTCCATTGGAACTACTGACGGCCTTGGGAGAGCCAGTTCTGACAAAACTCTACCATCTGGTGAGCAAGATGTACGAGACAGGCGAAATATCCTCACACTTCCAGAAGAATATAATAATTCCAATCCCAAAGAAAGCAGGTGTTGACAGATGTGAAAATTACCGAACTATCAGTTTAATAAGTCACAGCTGCAAAATACTAACGCGAATTCTTTACAGACGAATGGAAGAACTGGTAGAAGCCGACCTCGGCGATGATCAGTTTGGGTTCCGTAGAAATATTGGAACACGTGAGGCAGTAGAGACCCAACGACTTATCTTAGAAGCTAGATTAAGGAAAGGCAAACCTACGTTTCTAGCATTTGTAGACTTAGAGAAAGCATTTGACAATGTTGACTAGAATACTCTCTTTCAAATTCTAAAGGTGGCAGGGGTAAAATTCAGAGAGCGAAAGACTATTTACAATTTGTACAGAAACTTGATGGCAGTTATAAGAGTCGAGGGGCATGAAATGGAAGCAGTGGTTGGAAAGGGAATGAGACAGGGTTGTAGCCTCTCCCCGATGTTATTCAATCTGTATATTGAGCAAGCAGTAAAGGAAACAAAAGAAAAATTCGGAGTAGGTATTAAAGTCCATGGAGAAGAAATAAAAACTTTGAGGTTCGCCGATGACATTGTAATTCTGTCAGAGACAGCAAAGGACTTGGAAGAGCAGTTGAACGGAATGGACAGTGTCTTGAAAGGAGGATATAAGATGAACATCAACAAAAGCAAAACGAGGATCATGGAATGTCGTCGAATTAAGTCGGGTGATGCTGAGGGAATTAGATTAGGAAATGAGACCCTTAAAGTAGTAAAGGAGTTTTGCTATTTGGGGTGCAAAATAACTGATGATGGTCAAAGTAGACAGGATATAAAATGTAGACTGCAATGGCAAGAAAAGCGTTTCAGAAGAAGAGAAATTTGTTAACATCGAGTATAGAATTAAGTGTCAGGAAGTCGTTTCTGAAAGTATTTGTATGGAGTGTAGCCATGTATGGATGTGAAACATGGACGATAAATAGTTTGGACAAGAAGAGAATAGAAGCTTTCGAAATGTGGTGCTACAGAAGAATGCTGAAGATTAGATGGGTAGATCACATAACTAATGATGAAGTATTGAATAGAATTGGGGAGAAGAGGAGTTTGTGGCACAACTTGACAAGAAGAAGGGACCGGTTGGTCGGACATGTTCTGAGGCATCAAGGGATCACAAATTTAGCATTGGAGGGCAGCATGGAGGGTAAAAATCGTAGAGGAAGACCAAGAGATGAATACACTAAACAGATTCAGAAGGATGTAGGTTGCTGTAAGTACTGGGAGATGAAGAAGCTTGCACAGGTTAGAGTAGCATGGAGAGCTGCATCAAACCAGTCTCAGGACTGAAGACAACAACAATTAAGGGTAGATTAAAGTCACCACCGACTATAATTGTATGATTGAGGTACCTACTTTTAATGAGACTCAAGTTTTCTTTGAATTGTTCAGCAACTATGTCTTCTGAATCGGGGGGGTAGGTAAAATGACTCAATTAATAGTTTAGTCTGATTGTCAAGTATAACCTCTACCCATACTATTTCGCAAGAACTATCTACTTCAATTTCACTACAAGGCAAACTACTTCTGACAGCAATAAATACTCCACCACCAACACTGTTAAATAGTTAGGAAAAATTTCTGTTGAACTTATTTCCGGCTTTAGCCAGTTTTCTGTACCTATAACTATTTGAGCTTCAGTGCTTTCTATTAGGGCTTGGAGCTCTGGTTCTTTCCCAACACAGCTACGACAAATTTCAACTACAATACAGATCGTTTCTACAACTAACTTACTGTGTTTTACCTGCCCCCTTTTAGACGGACGCCCTTTCTGTGGTTCCCTGAGGCCCTGTAACCTAAAAATAAAAACCGCCCAGTCCCTTCCACTCAACCCCCGCTACCCGTGTAGCCGCCTCCTGTGTGTAGTGGACTCCTGACCTATTAAGCGGAGCCCGGAAACCCACCACCCGATGGCGCAAGTCGAGGAATCTGCAGCCTTCACGGCCACAAAAAATAGCTCTGAGCACTATGGGACTTAACAGCTGAGGTCATCAGTCCCCTAGAACTTAGAACTACTTAAACCTAACTAACCTAAAGACTTCACACATACACGGTCACAGAACCGCCTGACCCTCTGATTCAGATCCTCCACTCGGCTCTGCACCAAAGGACCACAGTCGGTTCTATCGACGATGCTGCAGATGGTGAGCTCCACCTTAATCTCGCAAGCAAGACTGGCAGTCTTTACCATTTCCGCGCTAGCCGCCCAAAACCAGAGAGAATCTACTCCGATCCAAAGCGACATACGTCATTGGTATCGATATGAGCCACCACCTGCAGAGGACTGCACCCTGTACTCTTCATGGCATCCAGAAGTAGCCTTTCCACGTCCGGAATTACTCCCCCCCCCCCCCCCCGCGGAATGCAAAAACATGGTTCAAATGGCTCTGAGCACAGTGGGACTTAACATCTGAGGTCATCAGTCCCCTAGAACTTAGAACTACTTAAACCTAACTAACTTAAGGACATCTCACACATCAATGCCCGAGGTAGGATTCGAACCTGCGTCCGCAGCGGCCGCGCGGTTCCAGACTGTAGCGCCTAAAACCGCTCGGCCACTTCGGCCGGCCCCGGAATGCACACGGAGTGCACACTGGCTTCCTTCCCCTCTTTGGCAGCCATGTTCCTAAGTGGTCCCACTACGCGCCTAACGTTGGAGCTCCCAACTACCAGCAAACCCACCCTCTGTGAACGCCCAGACCTTGCGGGCCGAGAAGCTTCCTCTGGAACAGGGTGGACGACTGCATCCGGCTCAGAGCAGAGACATCGTCAGCCACAGATAACGCCCGAAAACTATTCGTCAAAGGAACCAGGGAGGCCCGACAATCGGCCCCTCGGACAGTTTTGCTGCCTGCCAGACTTTGGAATGATCTCCCACTCGACCACGGGTGAGGGTCAACCTCAGTGCAGGCAGCACCCGGGGCGGTCACAGCAATGGACCGAACGGGGGACACGTACTCTACGTCTCTCGTATCCCTGTGTCCGACCCCGCACATTGATGCCCCTTGGCAGCAGCCTCAAGCTATGTAATGGAAATGTCGTGTGGCTAGGGCCTCCCGTCGGGTAGACCGTTCGCCTGGTGCAGGTCTTTCGATTTGACGCCACTTCGGCGACCTGCGCGTCTATGGGGATGAAATGATGATGATTAGGACAACATAACACCCAGTCCCTGAGCGGAGAAAATTTCCGACCCAGCCGGGAATCGAACCCGGGCGCTTAGGGTTGACAATCTGTCACGCTGACCACTCAGCTACCGGGGCGGACTCAAGCTATGTGACGGAAGCCAACGCAGCCTGGAGCTATGAACAAAGGGTCGCCAACTCATCTCACATCTTTACACAGCAATCAGAATTCCTACCCATAACAGCAGTCGCTCCCGTTTGAAGCTCGTAAAAATATACAACAAACGAACGGTGTACTCGCCTTCTTAGCAGCAGGAACACGAGTTGCACTGTCACTGACGGTCTATCCGACACTGAGCTATATTAACCAAAACAAAGAAACGCCTGACTTGTATGTCTCTTTTAGGACATTCCATTAATAATCATATCTCTTAATTCTGTAAACGTGGCATCTTAATTCTGTAGGACAATAGAAAAATGTATGAAACCTACATAGGCGCGAAGGCGAAAGCAAACGATGGGGGCAGGCTAGTGTTTGGCCTCGGCGCGTGTACCCCTGGCTCCTGGTTCCCGCGCCCAGCGCCGCCTCCCCCCAGATGCGCCTCCTGGACGCGACTGACCGTATCCGGAACGGATCCGGCGGTCTCCGGTTACGGTGGACGGTGACGCGTGCGTCCCGCCGATCTCAATTGCCCGCTTAACACCGGCCCGCCGCGCTGCGACCCCTTCATTGTAGCAACATTGAAGAACACTTTGCTACCCGCACAGCTGTTGTTTGTCAGCCGTTCCCAAATGGGCCGCTGACGCTACGTGCGCTGATATTACGTAAACGCCGAGGTCGGCCCAGAAATTCCTCATCACGGCACCGCGACGTGGAAGAAGAAAACGATTTCCAGAGCGCGAGACAATGAGGTGTCCCTACAAAACAAAATAGACTACAAACACTACATTTATCTCATGTCTTCGACACAACAGCCTCGCCAAAAATGATGGCATACTGATCGATGATAGGCTCTGTTTTAATAGCTTTAAAAATAGATAACCGTATCTCAACTACTATTTTATGTGCCTGTTATAATATATACGCGCTTCCCCTGGTGTTTCGAGTGATATTAGCAATTTCTTTTTTACAACGTGTAGTAGGACTCTGTTCAAAGAAATGATTTTCATCACGTTTTTCGTACGGCTCAAGGCGTCGGTTTGTTTCCAGTTACAAACAAAATAATTTATAAAAAGGCAGTAAATGAAGCAGGCAAAAAGGAATACAATCGTCTCAAAAATGAGATTGACAGGAAGTGCAAAATGGCTAAACAGGGACGGTTAGAGGAGAAATGTAAGGATGTAGAGGCTTATCTCACTAGGGGTAAGATAGATACCGCCTATACGAAAATTAAAGAGACCTTTGGAGGAAAGCTCAGATGGAAACCCAGTTCTAAGCAAAGAAGGGAAAGCAGAAAGGTGGAAGGAGTATATAGAGTCTCTATACAAGGGCGATGTACTTGAGGACAATATTATGGAAATGGAAGAGGATGTAGATGAAGATAAAATGGGAGATATGATACTGCGTGAAGAGTTTGACAAAGCACTGAAAGACCTAAGTCGAAACAAGGCCCCGGGAGTAGACAACATTCCATTACAACTACTGACGGACATGGGAGAGCCAGTCCTGACAAACTTCTAGCATCTGGTGCGCAAAATGTATAAGACAGACAGCCCGCATCTCGTGGTCGTGCGGTAGCGTTCTCGCTTCCCACGCCCGGGTTCCCGGGTTCGATTCCCGGCGGGGTCAGGGATTTTCTCTGCCTCGAGATGGCTAGGTGTTGTGTGCTGTCCTTAGGTTAGTTAGGTTTAAGTAGTTTTAAGTTCTAGGGGACTGATGACCATAGATGTTAAGTCCCATAGTGCTCAGAGCCATTTGAACGATTTTTATGAGACAGGCGAAATACCCTCCGACTTCCAGAAGAATATAATAATTCCAATCCCAAAGAAAGCAGGTGTTGACAGATGTAAAAATTACCGAACTATCAGTTTAATAAGTCACGGCTGCAAAATACTAACGTGAATTTCTTACAGACGAATGGAAAAACTAGTAGAAGCCGACCTTAGGGAAGATCAGTTTGGATTCTGTAGAAATGTTGGGACACGTGAGGCAATACTGACCGTACGACTTATCTTAGAAGAAAGATTAAGGAAAGGCAAACCTACGTTTCTAGCATTTGTAGACTTAGAGAAAGCTTTTGACAATGTTGACTGGAATACTCTCTTTCAAGTTCTGAAGGTGGCAGGGGTAAAATACAGGAAGCGAAAGGCTATTTACAATTTGTACAGAAACCAGATGACAGTTATAAGAGTCGAGGGACATGAAGAGGAAGCAGAAATTGGGAAGGGACTGAGACAGGGTTGTAGCCTCTCCCCGATGTTATTCAATCTGTATATTGAGCAAGCAGTGAAGGAAACAAAAGAAAAATTTGGAGTAGGTATTAAAATCTATGGAGAAGAAATAAAAACTTTGAGGTTCGCCGATGACATTGTAATTCTGTCAGAGACAGTAAAGGACTTGGAAGAGCAGTTGAACGGAATGGACAGTGTCTTGAAAGGAGGGTATAAAATTACATAAAAAAAATCAAAACGAGGATAATGGAATGTCGTCGAATTAAGTCTGGTGATGCTGAGGGAATTAGAAAAGGTAGGTAAGGAGTTTTGCTATTTGGGGAGCAAAATAACTGATGATGGTCGAAGTAGAGAGGATATAAAATGTAGACTGGCAATGGCAAGGAAAGCGTTTCTGAAGAAGAGAAATTTGTTAACATCGAGTATAGAATTGTGTCAGGAAGTCGTTTCTGAAAGTATTTGTGTGGAGTGTAGCCATGTATGGTAGTGAAATGTGGACGATAAATAGCTTGGACAAGAAGAGAATAGAAGCTTTCGAAATGTGGTGCTACAGAAAAATGCTGAAGATTAGATGGCTAGATCACATAACTAACGAATAGGTATTGAATAGAATTGGGGAGAAGAGGAGTTTGTGGCACAACTTGACTAGAAGAAGGGGTCGGTTGGTAGGACATATTCTGAGGCATCAAGGGATCACCAATTTAGTGTTGGAGGGCAGTGTGGAGGGTAAAAATCGTAGAGGGAGACCAAGAAATGAATCCACTAAGCAGATTCAGACGGATGTAGGTTGCAGTAGGTACTGGGAGATGAAGAAGCTTGCACAGGATAGAGTAGCATGGAGAGCTGCATCAAACCAGTCTCTGGACTGAAGACCACAACAACAACAACAAAAACAACAACAACACAAAAAAAATTATTTTTGAAGTGGAATTTTCCGCGACCATGCGATAGAGCGCTAGAATGTTAGTGTAGTGCGTTATTCGTTGTATCGATATATATTGACAGGAACAGTAGAACAGGAGGGATATTCAGTACTCGAACAGCAAGTGAGCGGCGGTTCGCCCGCGTGGGCCAGGGTTGTTCTGTCACTGCTCGAGTACTGACTATTCCCCATGTTCTACTGTCGCTGTTAATAAATATCGATAAAACGAATGACGCACTAGACTAATATAATTGCGCTCAACGAATTAGGCATGTAAAACTCCACTTCAAAAAAATTTTGTTTGTAACTGGAAACAAACCGCCACTTTGCGTCGTATGAAAGGCGTGGCGAGGATCATTTGTTTGGGCCGACGACAGCTACACGTTGCAGAAATGAAATTGCGAGTATCTGCTGAAACACCATGGAATATGCGCCTGACGACACGTAGGAGACACACCCGGTATGTACACTGTTGACAATCGAAACTTAAACACCGCGAAGGCGGCGAACTGAAAACGGCAAACTGTCTCATCCGGATATTCAAGTGATCGCCACAGCGCTACACTCCTCTGCGCAGGAGGTGGGGGTACCGCCAACTAGATTCCGTATTCGAGGAAAGATTTCGCGGCACGTTTCCGGCTGTCTGAGAGGAAGGCGCGTGATGCCTAGCGGCACGTATCGCGGTGCGGCAGTGGCAAGGTGGCGGCTGTGGCGTGACGAAGCTGCGGTCCGTCGTCCCACGGTGTTGCCTGCTGCTACTGCTCGCGATGGTCGGAATCCCACGACTGACGTGCGAGTGTGGAACGGACGGCGTCAAAATGGTTCAAATGGCTCTAAGCACTACGAGACTTAACATCTGAGGTCATCAGCCCCCTAGACTTAGAACTACTGAAACCTAACTAACCTAAGGACATCACACACATCCATGCCCGAGGCAGGATTCGAACCTGCGACCGTAGCAGTCGCGCGGTTCCAGACTGTAGCGCCTAGAACCGCTCGGCCACACCGGTCGGCGGACGGCTTCGAAGTGGCCGTATTGAAGCCCGTGCACAAACTCAACACCGCCACATGATTAGCGCCGGAGGAAACTTACGCATCCTTCGCTCTGTCGTGCTGGGTCGTGCAGGCTCGAGACCTCGAGCTAGCAAACTGCTACGAAGACGGACAGGTACGACGTGCACGGACACTGTGACCCACGTCTGCATCGAGCGAGGTGGCGCAGTGGTCAGCAGGCCGGACCCGCAATCCAGAGGACGACGACTGAAATCCGCATTCGGCCGTCAAGATTTTCTTTTCCGTAATTCCCCCGAATCGCTACAGGCAAATGCCGGGACACTTCCTTTCAAACGGCGCGCCCGATTTCCTTCCACATCCTTAAAAACTCAGTACCAGCTCGTGGTCCATCTACTGGTTGGTTGGTTGATTTGGGGGAAGGGACCAAACAACGAGGTCATAGGTCCCGTCGGATTGAGGAAGGATGGGGAAGGAAATCGGCCGTGCCCTTTGAAAGTTGTCCCGACATTTACCTGAAGTGATTTAAGGAAATTATGGAAAACCTAAATAAGGAAGGCCGGACGCGGGTTTGAAACATCGTCCTCCCGAATGCGAGTCCAGTGTGCTAACCACTGCACCACCTCGCTCGGTGGGTCTTTCTACATCTACATCTATATCTATACTCCGCTAGCCACCAAGCGGTGTGTGGCGGAGGGCACAATTCGCCCCAAAGTCATATTTCCCCTCCTCTTTTCCACTCGCGGATCGCGCGAGGGAAAAACGACTGTGTGAACGCCTCAGTACGAGGTCTTATTTCCCTTATTTTGAATGATGATCATTGCACGATTTGAAAGTTGGTGGTGCTCCACGTCCTCGGTAGACATTGGATTTCGGAATTTAGTGAGCAGCCCCTTCTGTTTAGCGCGTCATCTATCTGCAAGTGTGTCCCACTTCAAACTTGCTATGATATTTGTAACGCTCTCGCGATGGCTAAATGTACCAGTCACGAATCTTGCCGCTCTTCTTTGGACCAGACCCAACTGGTAAGGGTCCCATACAGAGGAACAATACTCTAAGATTGGACGAACTAACGTATTGTAAGCTATTTCCTTTGTTGAAAGACTGCATCGCTTTAGGATTCTACCAATAAACCGCAATCTAGAGTTCGACTTACCCGTCACTTGTATAATCTGATCATTCCATTTCAGCCGCGCGGGATTAACCGAGTGGTCTAGGGCGCTGCAGTCATGGACTGTGCGGCTGGTCCCGGCGGAGGTTCGAGAACTCCCTTGGGCTTGGGTGCGTGTGTGTTTGTCCTTGGGGATTGATGACCTCAGCCGTTAAGTCCCATAAGATTTCACACACATTTGAACATTCCACTTGAGATCATTGCGAATAGTCACACCCAGATACTTGACGGATGTTACCGCTTCCAAAGACTGGGCATTTATTATGTACTTGTACATTAATGGGGATTTTCGCCTTGTTATACGCAGTAGGTTATACTTACTAATATTGAGAGATAACTGCCAGTCATTACACCACGCATTTATTTTCTGCAAATCCTCGTTGATTTGTTCACAACTTTCGTGTGATACTACTTTCTGTAGAGTACAGCACCATAGGCAAACAGTCTAAGGCCGCTGTCAACACCATCAACCAGATCGTTTATGTAAATCTGTAAAGCTGTCGTCGTATCACCACGACGTAAAACCCTAGCGTTCGTTCCTTGCGAAGCCCGCGCCCCGGCGACCCCCGCCGCGACTACCCGTGGCGATGGTGGAGCAGCAGCGAGTGGTGCGCGCTGCCAGCCGCCACACAGCAGGACACGGCAGTGGCAACTAGAGATGGGGGATCCGCTCTTGAACTAATTCATAGAGTTGAATCTTTCAAAGGAGTGAACAATCAGTGATCCAGAAAAACAGAACGGTAGCTCCAAACGTTTCCCACAGCAGAGAGAGAGAGAGAGAGAGAGAGACGGAGCATATCAGCAGTGCCTCTGCTGGTCAGAGCACAGTGCACGCCACACAACACAGCCAGCGCCGGCCTCTGCCCTGCTTCTACCTTGGCTGCCTGCATTGTGCAGTGCCCCATTGGATTTTGTGTTTCACATATGCCGTGCCGTCTCTGTGCGTCGTCTGCCGCTTGCTGTGTCTGGCGCAGCTTAACTTAGCATCGCACTCTGTCGGCGATCGTTTCAGTCGCATGTCCTGCCCTCTGGGCAGTTGATGCGAGCAACAGGACAGAGAGCCACCTAGCGGATAACATAGGAACTACATGCAACAACCTGCTCGCAAGGGAACGGACGATTTGTCTCGGAGCGGGTGAGTTCACCGCTCCCCCCACCCTCGGAACTCGCCCGCTCAACGCTCACCCCACCGTCTCGACTCTAGCCAGAGCGTTGAGCAAAGCGACTCAGGTGTCACTCTGGTCTCAGCTCACGCAGTAATACAGCTCGTGGCTCGACCTGCTCGACTCAGCGCTTCTGCATCGGAGTTCGTCCCTACTGGATATTGTTCTTTGTAGTAATACCGCTATGTATATTACATTATTATGTTATCTATACATCAATTGTTTTTATTTTATTTTTATTTGTTTAAACTGATTAGATTAGGTTCCTGATGACTCATCTTACTATAGGATTTTTATTATGGACACTCGAATTTACGCTTTAATTACGAGCGAACCGATAAACGTATCGCAAAATGTGATACACCAATATTTTCCTTGTTTTATTCGGCGTAAGGCTATATACAGCACTTTCGTTTTACAGTCAAATTTATATATTTTTTTTCTTATTCTGGTACGGATTTTGCGATTTTAGGCGTTTTCGGAAGGAAACGTTCACTTTAAAAATATATGGCTTGCGATGTATTTGTATGAGGTTAATGAAATTTTAATACATTATAGCCAAATATATTGTTAATGTAAATCTCAAGTTACAACATTTTCCGATCACCCAGAAAACCACGATAGTGCAAAATAAATCAATAATCAAAAACTTTGTCATATCGTGGAAATTTCAATAAACAATACAAAATTCTTATTCATTATCTGTGTTACATCAAAATAGGATCAAATAAGATCAAAATACAGGTATAGTACTGGAATAAACCAAGTTTAAAGGGCAATGTGCCTTCCATTTATTTTCTATTGTAAAGTCATGGAAAAGAGCTAATTCATTTCAGGGAGTGAACAGTTCTGATCCAATCTCTGAAAAGAACAGTTTTGCCCATCTCTAGTGGCAACCGGCGGGCACCACACGAGACGCGGCCCGCTGGACGTGTCCGCGTGTGGCTGCTCTGAGCAGAGAAGAGAAAACGTCGCCACACCGCGTTCGTTACATTGCGGGAGGGAGGGAGGGGAGGGGGGGGGCTGCACAGCAGTTCGCATAGCTGGAAATTTGGACAGCAGCCATTACGTTTCTGACGTGTTAAATTCGGAGTTCCCGTGGCGCAACCTTCGAAGAAGACAGCGACCACCACCTGCCCACCCACCATTCCACTCCACTCCCCGCCGGTTCTCGCCTCTTCAAATCCAGCAGCAAAACTTTTAGGAGTGTCAGGCTTCCTCTCGCCCAGCTACGTCTGGCCTGCACATCGAGTTCATTTTCATTACGGCCACAGTTATGTCTTCCACTCTAGTCTGTTCCTACGTCCATCTGTATCTTTTTCGATTTTATATTTATAGCAGATGCTGACAAATTCCTCTTCTTCAGAAATGCTGTTTATTGCTACTGCCGGGCTAGATTTTACACCATATCTACTTTCGCCATCCTCAGTTTTTTTGCTGCGCTCAAAGCAAAACTCATCAATTACTTTTAGTGTGTCGTTTCTTAATCTATTTCCCTGAACATCTCGTGATTTAATTTGACTACATTCCATTACCGTGGTTCTACTTTTGTTGATATTGACTACGAGCTCTGACTATAAAATAAAGGGACCGATGCTGTCGCAGAGTAAGAACGCTTGAGCCAAATATGTACGGCCAGTAGCTGTGAAGCGTGAAGCCTTCTCAGTCCAACGCGGCATCTGTGGTGTCCGTAAACAAATCGATGTGGCCTTGGCCTTCGTTTATGTAAGAGCTGTTATTTTGTTTTGCCGTAAAAATGATAAGTGTAATAACAGCAACGAACTGTCTTGAAGTTCCACATGAAACCGGAAAAAACTGCTGCTAAAATCTTTCTTTTGATAAAAGAAGTGTATGACGAAGACTATTTATCTCCTACGTGAGATTCTGAGTGGTTCAAGCATTTCCAAGATGGCCGAGGAGAGATTGTAGATAACTCACGCCCGGGAAGCCTTTCAACATTAAAAACTGATGAAAATATCGAAAAGGTAGGTAATCTGATTCGATCAGGCCGTCGATCGAGTATTCAGTCGATTGGTGAAACTGTAGGAATTGGCAAAGAATGCGTAAGGCAAATTTTACACAATCAGTTTGACATGAGAAAAGTGTGTGCGAAACTGATGCCGAAAAATCTCACTATCGAACAAAACGAAGCTCGTGAAAATGGTTCTAATGACAGTTTGAATGCTACTGAAAATCATCTTAATTTCTTGGAAAGAGTGATAACGTGTGAAGAATATGCTTCGCTTATGATCCAGAAACTAAGTGCCATACCTGCATTGCAGAGCCGAATTTCATCACGAGCGAAAAGAGTTCGAATGGGCAAATCAAGATTCAAAGCGATGATGATTTTTTTTTCGATATTCATGTAACTGTGTATCTTCACTAGGTTCCTGAAGGTTAGGATATTAATCAACATTACTATCTTGAGGTTCTCGCTCAACTCCATGAGAAAATAAGAAAAAAAAGGACGCGAATTGTGGAAGAACAAGTCACGGATTCTGCATTAACACAACACATCGGGTCATACCTCATTGCGTCGTCCTAAGAGGTTTCTAACAAAGTACAACAACGCAGTGTTAGACCACCCACCTTTTTCCACAAGCCTAGCACCGTGACTTTTACTTATTCTCCGAGGTCAAATGTGCATTCAAAGGAACAAGATTTCAGACCCTTGAAGCAGTGAAAGAAAAAGCGGCATGCGTCAGAGAGGAGCTCACAGAGGAGAGCTCCAGTACTGTTCCCATCAAAGGAAAATTCGCACGCAGTGTTGTGGGGATAGGGGATGGTATTACTGTTTCGAGTGTGACACTAACTAAACATGTAGGTTTCTGAAATAAAATGTTTTACAACAGTAGTACCGGTATTTTATAGCCACACCTCGTATAAGACGCTCGGCAATCCGTTCAATTGCTCCTTCGAGTCCTTTGCTGTTTCTGACAGAATTTCAATGCAACTGGCAAATGTCGAAGTTTCCGTTTCTTCTCCCTGAACTTGAATACGTCTTTTTCCTGGAGTCATTGCGCACCTGCACTATCGACACGTTAATCTGGATGTGGCAGTGTTAGTGGTAGAGTAGAACAGGGTGCCCTACCTGTCGTCATTCCTTAATTTTAACTGCCTTTCCAAATTTCTCCTCGGTTTCATTTACCGCTTGCTCAGTGTACAGATTGAATAATATAGGGATAGGCTACAGCCTTGTCGTACTGCCTTCTCGGCCGGCCGCGGTGGTCTAGCGGTTCTGGCGCTGCAGTCCGGAACCGCGGGACTGCTACGGTAGCAGGTTCGAATCCTGCCTCGGGCATGGGTGTGTGTGATGTCGTTAGGTTAGTTAGGTTTAAGTAGTTCTACGTTCTAGGGGACTTATGACCTAAGATGTTGAGTCCCATAGTGCTCAGAGCCATTTGAACCATCTTTTACTGCCTTCTCGACTCCTGCTTCCCTTTCATATGTTGTTCGTCTGTTCTAACTGCGGTCCGGTTTCTGTACAAGTAATAAATGAGTTTTTCCTTTCTGTATTTTATCCTTGGCATCTTCAGAATTTCTAAGAGTGTATTCTGTCAACATTGTCAAAAGCTTTCTCTACATTTACAGGTTCTCTAAAGGTACGTCTGCCTTTCTTCAGTCTGTCTTGTTACACAGGTTACAAAGTTACAAAAGAGAGGTTTAAGAACAGTGTACGAGAACATCTACTGAGTATGTGCGTCGCACTTAAGTACCGTTAAGGACGGCGTGCGGCCCTAATCCGACCGTGCTGTTGACGGTGGTCCGTCCACATCAAAGCAGAGCGAACCCCTCGGTCCTAATCGACAGGACTGGTCTGTGTTCCGCCACCGTGTTTCGAGTCTGTCCCTCACGTACATGTGTGGGATCTTCGCCAACGACGGCAGGATTTGTCTGACGCAAGAAGACTGGAGAAGGGAGTCCATAAGCGACCAGGTAGCAATGCACATCTAAAAAAAATGGTTCAAATGGCTCTGAGCACTATGGGACTTAACATCTGTGGTCATCAGTCCCCTAGAACTTAGAACTAATTAAACCTAACTAACCTAAGGACATCACACACATCCATGCCCTAGGCAGGATTGGAACCTGCGACCGTAGTGGTCGCGCGGTTCCAGACTGTAGCGCCCAGAACCGCTCGGCCACTCCTGCCGGCCTTCTGACTACAGATGAGTAGTTTGTTAGATTTTCGACGTTGATCATGTAAGAGAGAAAAAAGTTTAGAAAAATCTTAGCCTCTCCCCAATGTTGTTCAAAAATGGTTCAAATGGCTCTGAGCACTATGAGACTTAACTTCTGAGGTCATCAGTCCCCTATAACTTAGAACTACTTAAACCTAACTAACCTAAGGACATCACACACATCCATGCCCGAGGCAGGATTCGAACCTGCGACCGTAGCGGCCACGCGGTTCCAGACTGAAGCGCCTAGAACCGCTCAGCCACCCCGGCCGGCTGCACATCTAAGCACTGCTGTTCGTTGATTCGGGGAACGGGACCAAACAGCGCGGTCATCGGTCCCGTCGGATTAGGGAAGGACGGGGAAGGAAGTCGACAGTAACCTTTCATAGCAACCACCCTGGCATTTGCGTGAAACGATTAAGGGAAATAACGGAAAACCTAAATCAGGATGACCGGACGTCGGTTTGAACCATCGTCCTCCCGAACACGAGTACAGTGTGCTAACCACTGCGCCACCTCGCTCCGTCTCTGAGCCATGGGTTGAGGAGGTTGGTTGTCCAGTCGTGCTTTGGGCCGCTATCGTGTATCTATCTTTGACGCCTCTTATTTCTATCGAGGGTAATTTGAGAGGTGAGCAGTTTCCTCTAGCCCACTTTCTAGCCTGGGGTCAACATTTCTGCGATGAGCTCATCTTTCAAGACCATAACGTACGAGAAGCAACCCCACCCCCATCCACATCGTAAGCACATTGTCCCGACAGAGTTTGTGTCACTTCTGCGGAGAGACACTTGTGCGGAGATGGAATGTGCTGACATTTCTACAGAGACCGACACTCTTGGCGTAGTTTTTTTGTCTCGCATTTGTTGGCATCGTCGACTGACAACCAAACTGTCACTTTCCAACCAACCTAGACAACGGGCATAGCTTAAGATCTGTCTGTCTTCGCATCCGCCTGCGAAAAGCCGCGTATCTACATCTACATCTATATCTACATTTATACTCCGCAAGCCACCCAACGGTGTGTGGCGGAGGGCACTTTACGTGCCACTGTCATTACCTCCCTTCGTGTTCCAGTCGCGTATGGTTCGCGGGAAGAACGACGGCCAGAAAGCCTCCGTGCGCGCTTGAATCTCTCTAATTTTACATTCGTGATCTCCTTGGGAGGTATAAGTAGGAGGAAGCAATATATTCGATACCTCATCCAGAAACGCACCCTCTCGACACCTGCACAGCAAGCTACACCGCGATGCAGAGCGCCTCTCTTGCAGAGTCTGCCACTCGAGTTTGCTGAACATCTCCGTAACGCTATCACGCTTACCAAGCGCCGCTCTTCTTTGGATCTTCTCTATGTCCTCTGTCAACCCGAGCTGGTACGGATCCCAGACTGATGAGCAATACTCAAGTATAGGTCGAACGAGTGTTTTGTAAGCCACCTCCTTTGCTGGTGGACTACATTTTCTAAGGACTCTCCCAATTAATTTCAACCTGGTACCCACCTTACCAACAATTAATTTTAAATGATCGTTCCACTTCAAATCGTTCCACACGCACACTCCCAGATGTTTTACAGAAGTAACTGCTACCAGTGTTTGTTCCGCTATCATATAATCATACACTAAAGGATCCTTCTTTCTATGTATTCGCAATACATTACATTTGTCTATGTTAAGGGTCAGTTGCCACTCCCTGCACCAAGTGCCTATCCGCTGCAGATCTTCCTGCATTTCGCTGCAATTTTCTAATGCTGCAACTTCTCTGTATACTATAGCATCATCCGCGAAAAGCCGCACTGAACTTCCGACACTATCGACTAGGTCATTTATATATATTGTGAAAAGCAATGGTCCCATAACACTCGCCTGTGGCGCGCCAGAGGTTACTTTAACGTCTGTAGACGTCTCTCCATTGAGAAGAACATGCTGTGTTCTGTTTGCGAAAAACTCTTCAATCCAGCCACACAGCTAGTCTGATATTCCGTAGGCTCTTACTTTGTTTAACAGGCGACAGTGCGGAACTGTATCGAACGCCTTCCGGAAGTCAAGAAAAATAGCATCTACCTGGGAGCCTGTATCTAATATTTTCTGGGTCTCATGAACAAATAAAGCGAGTTGGGTCTCACACGATCGCTGTTTCCGGAATCCATGTTGATTCCTACAAAGTAGATTCTGGGTTTCCAGAAACGACATGATACGCGAGCAAAAAACATGTTCTAACATTCTAAAACAGATCGACGTGAGAGATGTCTATGTCTCAAAGCAATAGCCCCGGGCTCCGCAGAAACGTCCGTCCGCATGTCAGTGCGCCCCCTGTACAGGAGCCAAGGGGCGACCTGGGGTATCTGCCGACGTGGATCGGACTCCGCTCGCTGCTCCCACCGCGTCGCAGACTCGCAGAGTGGATGTCGCCAGGACGGCCACCCTCGGGCAGTGGGACGGGTTCGAGCGGCACAGAGCAGTCGTCTGTAGCGGCAGCGTCCACGGCGCCTGCCGTGAGGTGCGGTGCGCCGGAGCGCCTTTTGTCGGCCGGGGCGACGAGCGGGCGGGCCGTGACCTTAATTCCGCGCGGCTCGCCATCGGCAGGGCGGCAAACTTTCGCAATTGCGCGCGGCCGGCGGATAATTGCCGCTAATGGTGGCGGCCGTGCTCGCCGGACACCTCGGCCGGCCATTAGGAGGCCGGTAACAGGCCGCGCGCTGTGGGCAGCGGCGGCAACGAGCCGCGTCCTCAAGGCGGGCGCCCGCTGCCCACTGCCCGCTCCTCCCACCCACCCTCTCCGGGCTCACAACTGCCGCTTCCTGCCGGCGCCGGCGAGCCCGCAGGTCGTCATCAGGCGCCGACTGTCCAGAGGGGCCGCAGGAAGCCGACCGCGCGATGAGCGGCGTGCCGGACCTTCAGGGGCAAAGTTACACCGACCGCAAGAAAGTCGCAGTAACTTAATTGCGCGCGGTCCTCGTCAGATAGAACGCCATGGCTGAGTCGGCCAGTCAGTTAACAATAGCTGGATCCACAGTTTAAAGAGAACCCTAAACCGAGGTGCGACTTGGCATTTCTCACACTATCGTATCATTGTCAGAGGCGAAAGAAGCGATTTGTGACAGAAAGAAACAAATTTTCATCTCGAAGTTTCTCAGCTTGTCAATGGCTCGTTGACCGTCCAGTTACAGTTCTCCAAAAAATATGTTTCGATGGTGTATCTTGCCGTCGCCTCGTAGTGATAACTGCAGAGTGACACGTGCCCTTAGCGCTAAGATTTCACCCGGAGCCGGCCTGTGTGGCCTTGCGGTTCTGGCGCTGCAGTCCGGAACCGCGGGACTGCTACGGTCGCAGGTTCGAATCCTGCCTCGGGCAAGGGTGTGTGTGGTGTCCTTAGGTTAGTTAGGTTTAAGTAGTTCTAAGTTCTAGGGGACTGATGACCACAGATGTTGAGTCCCATAGTGCTCAGAGCCATTTGAACCATTTTTCACCCGGAACAAATCCCGCCCATTCACCCCCCTCCATGCCTATCCTTAGTGTAAGGCCCTCCCACAAACAGCCGCCAATTCCGCAAACTGGAAGCTACATCAAAGTTGTTATCGTCACAGTCCAACACATGTTACACTGTGATGAGATTCAGTAATGATAAGAAATTTAAGTTTTTCTGGATAGTAATATAATATGAATCTGCATTAGTAAAGAAATAAAAATATTTGTAGAGAACTGAAAGCATCGCCAGCAACAGAAAACAAAAAATAACGTGACGTTATTTAAGGGCAATAAGAACAAATTTTCGTTAACTAATTCACTTATTATAATACAGTTATTTGAGGGAAACAGCAGAGCAAACATACAATGCGAAAACAATGGTCTTGAATCTGTCATATCTGTAGTAAAGCCACGGATGCAGTCGAATAACTCTGTTGTCTAAAATCAACGTTATATAGAAATAGGCGAAAGTCGTTTTGTTTATGTAGGACCTCATAGTACCTCAAGAAAATTAAAGAATATAAGAATGCCATAAAGTAGAAATGCCTAATGAAAACAGTAAGATATTTGCTTATATGACATATTTCGTTAGTATTTGCATGGGTAAGGGGTGAATTTTAACTTGTAAATTCTTCCAATGCCATATCTGCGCTTTATAAGCGACGTAATAAAGAATTGTGGCTGTTTCTGTGTGATTAGTGTCCTATACGCTGCTGCAAACGTCTCAGGAAAATAATCTGTCGTTATTCTTTGTCCTGTCTGTTTTTAACCAAAAAATTTATGAATTTCGTAAATGTCATTCAAACCATTTTTTTAAAATAATAATGATGATGTGCATGTTTGTCACAGAGCAGTTATGGAGGAAATAAATGCTGCATTGTTTCATGGCTGTAAAACGTCCTTCGTTCTGTGCTAGTTCTTCTTCCAGCCCTAAAACTTTACAGGAAAACTATTCAGTGAATGACACGAAAAAACTGCTCGGATCGATCTAGTAAAAACATTGGTGCCTGTTTCACATATACTGTCTCAGTTCTGAAACTCAAGTGTCAAGTATACTGTGGTTCTTCTTTCTCCAAGCAAACTATTCTTTGAGGGTAGGTTTTTCCTGTTTTAGCTTTGGGTGCTTTTTCTCACACAGAAGTATGTTTCTTCATAGGCTATTAATCTGAATACTGAGTCCTCGAATTTAAAGAATTCAGTGCTAAATTATTTTCTCTTATGTTTGCTGTGGAAGTACCTGGCACAGCTGAGGCCAATTGTGCACGTTTTTTGTAGCGTGTCTTTTAACTATCTGGCATAATTTAAGACCTACCAAGATATTAATTTCATTCACTCCAAGTGCAGCCGAACGCGGTAAACCACGTGGGTCAACAAACGACGCCCAGGCGCCGAACAAAGACCGGGGAAACCGGGGTTGAGTGGGCGGGACTTGTTCCGGGTGAAATCCTAGCGCTAGCGATTCCTCCGAGTGACCGTCTTGGCTAAATCCTGTCTCCCCACCGTTACCCCCCCCCCTTTCTTTCCAATACAGACACCCCCGTTTTGCAGTTCTGTTCTAAACGACACTTTTGAAATGCGAGTGGCAGACGGCCCCGTCATTACAGTGGCTTCACCTTCATTAAGACGTGACGTCCAGCTCTCTGCCGTTTAGACGTCACAACGTCGACTTACAGCGACTTCCGCGCCGACGCGAGCTGTAGGAACGAAACGCTGAGGGACCGGAGTTCGCGACCAGCATTCGGCTTCGCGTCCCCCCACTACTTCACCCGACGCGGCGTGCGGACGGTTAGTGGGGGTTAGGGGTGGGTAGCGACGGTACTACAAAGGAGGCGCGATGTAGCGGAGACACTCACTCTACAGGTACCACCTGAAGATGACGGCAAGACACGCCGTCGACAAATTATGTTTGGTAGACGACTGCTCCCGGCTGGGCACCCGAGAGCACTACAAACAAAAACTGTAATTGTCCGTGGAGGACGTAATCAGCCACAGATACACTTACAAAAACTATATTTTAATGCTAGCACTGGTTTCGGTCCATCGTTCCCATGTCCAGATGATTAAAGTTACTAATCACAGCAATGTATTCATCAACAGCAAACCGTCCGCTCTCCCACCTCGCAAGAATGTTTGAATATTCAGCACCACTTAATATGTTGTGGAAATAGCGAAAACATGATAATGAGCGCGCGTTTGACGAGATACGAAGTGAACCTCTTATACACACTTACATACAGGGTGTCCCAGAACCTATGGTCAATATTCGGGGATGTGACAGGAACGAAGCAAAAAAGCCCAGTAAATATGGGCTCTAAAATGCATACTTGTTCATCTTCACTACTGTGAAACACATTCCTTCTACTGATCAAGTGCTCATAGCTTTTAATGCATGAATTTTAGGGCCCATGTTCACTAGACCTATTTTACTTTTTCCTTCGAACGATCGTTCCTGTCATATCCCTGAAGATTGACCATTCCTCCTGGGAAACCCTTTATGTTCCAGTAGACGACGTTTCATCTTGCTGAAGTTGTTATGCCTTTTCAGGACGATACACAAAACGCTCAACTGTAAACAATAATCACATTCTCAACAAACAATTATACTACAAAAATACTTCAGAATATTTCTCATTTCAGTTGCGGCCTCACACATTCGGTTTCCATTCGACGTTTTGTTTAAAACGGAAAGAACATCCACTAAAAAGAGATATCACTCATTTCCTATTAAGCAATGATATCATCTACTTCATGTCAAGCAAAATATGTATGTCTTTAATAACAGAAAAGGCTTTCCCTATAAGAGTGAGCTTATTATTTAAGATTTATAGAACAAGTTCTTTCTAAGAAGGTCTTTTTTTTCTCAGTAACTAGGCAATGGAATTCTGACAAAATTTGATACAGCTATCAGATTGCATATTATAAATTACGTATGAAACACAGACATGATAGCTCGAAACCGGTTACGACATTTAAACAAAGAATTTCAAAAGTATTTGCGGCTGGCTGCGTTCTTCACGAAAAATCCTTAACGGGGACCTAGGACGTCAAACGGGCCGACCTGGAGCAGGAGAACCACGACAAGACATTTTAATTTCCACTGTCTATACCCTTTAAAAAAAATTCATAAAAACGACATTTTGCCTATGGAGTGCGTGACTGATTCTTTAGTAAGATTTTTTTTTGTTTATTTTTAGACACAATCACATGTTTATGACACAGTCATAACCGGTGTCGGCCATACAGTGACATCTCCAGATGCTAAAGGCGGAATACACTGAACACAGGTTCATGCGTTGTCAAACTCATGAACATGACAACTCATGAACCTGTGTTCAGTGTATGCCGCCTTTAGCATCTGAAAATGGTCATTGTATGGCCGAAACAGGTTACGTCTGTGTCATAAACATGTGATTGTGTCTATAAATCATCATCATCATTTAAGACTGATTATGCCTTTCAGCGTTCAGTCTGGAGCATAGTCCCCCTTATAAAATTACTCCATGATGCCCTATTAGTGCTAACATTGGTGCCTCTTCTGATGTTAAGCCTATTACTTCAAAATCATTCTTAACCGAATCCAGGTACCTTCTCCTTGGTCTGCCCCGACTCCTCCTACCCTCTACTGCTGAACTCATGAGTCTCTTGGGTAACCTTGCTTCTCCCATGCGTGAAACATGACCCCACCATCTAAGCCTGTTCGCCCTGACTGCTACATCTATAGAGTTCATTCCCAGTTTTTCTTTGATTTCCTCATTGTGGACACCCTCCTGCCATGTCCGCCGCTCGTGGTCTCGCGGTAGCGTTCTCGCTTCCCGAGCACGGGGTCCCGGGTTCGATTCCCGGCGGGGTCAGGGATTTTCACCTGCCTCGAGATGACTGGGTGTTTGTGTTGTCCTCATCATTTCATCATCATCCAGGAAAGTGGCGAAATTGGACTGAGCAAAGATTGGGTAACTGTACGGGCGCTGATAACCACGCAGTTGAGCGCCCCACAAACCAAACATCATCATCATCACCCTCCTGCCATTGTTCCCATCTACTAGTACCTGCAATCATCCTAGCTGCTTTCATATCCGTAACCTCAACCTTGTTGATAAGGTAACCTGAATCCACCCAGCTTTCGCTCCCATACAACAAAGTTGGTCGAAAGATTGAACGGTACACAGATAACTTAGTCTTGGTACTGACTTCCTTCTTGCAGAAGAGAGTAGATCGTAGCTGAGCGCTCACTGCATTAGCTTTGCTACACCTCGCTTCCAGTTCTTTCACTATGTTGCCATCCTGTGAGAATATGCATCCTAAGTACTTGAAATCGTCCACCTGTTCTAACTTTGTTCCTCCTATTTGGCATTAAATCCGTTTATATCTCTTTCCCACTGACATTACTTTCGTTTTGGAGATGCTAATCTTCATACCATAGTCCTTACATTTCTGATCTAGCTCTGAAATATTACTTTGCAAACTTTCAATCGAATCTGCCATCACAACTAAGTTCAAATGGTTCAAATGGCTCTGAGCACTATGGGACTCAACATCTTAGGTCATAAGTCCCCTAGAACTTAGAACTACTTAAACCTAACTAACCTAAGGACATCACACACACCCATGTCCGAGGCAGGATTCGAACCTGCGACCGTAGCAGTCCCGCGGTTCCGGACTGCAGCGCCAGAACCGCTAGACCACCGCGGCCGGCTCACAACTAAGTCATCGGCTTATGCCAGACTGCTTATTTTGTGTTCACATATCTTAATCTCACTTAATCAACATATGATCCATAAATAATATGAACAACAGTGGAGACAGGTTGCAGCCTTGTCTTACCCCTGAAAATACTCTAAACCATGAACTCAATTTACCGTCAACTCTAACTGCTGCCTGACTATCCATGTAAAGACCTTTAATTGCTTGCAAAAGTTTGCCTCCTATTCCATAATCTCGTAGAACAGACAATAACTTCCTCCTAGGAATCCGGTCATATGCCTTTTCTAGATCTATAAAGCATAGGTACAATTCCCCGTTCCACTCATAACACTTCTCCATTATTTCACGTAAGCTAAAGATCTGGTCCTGACAACCTCTAAGAGGCCTAAACCCACACTGATTTTCATCCAATTGGTCCTCAACTAATACTCGCACTTTCCTTTCAACAATACCTGAGAAGATTTTGCCCACAACGCTGATTAAAGAGATACCTCTGTATTTGTTACAATCTTTTCTGTTTCCATGTTTAGAGATTGGTGTGATTACTGCTTCTGTCCAGTCTGATGGAACCTTTTCCGACTCCCAGGCCATTTCAATTATGTTGTGTAGTCATTTAAGACCTGACATTGCACTGTATTTGACGAGTTCTGACTTAATTTCATCCACCCCGTCTGCTTTATTGCACTGCAATCTATTGACCATTTTCTCCACTTCCTCAAATGTGGTCCTATTTCCATCATCATTTCTATCCCATTGTACCTCGAAATCTGGAACATTACTGATCGTATTTTCACCTACATTCAGCAACTCTTCAAAATATTTCCTCCATCTGCCCAAGGAATCCACAAGATTCACCAGCAGTTTTCCTGACCTGTCCAAAATACTTGTCATTTCCTTCTTACCTCCCTTTCGAAGACCGCTAATTACACTCCAGAATCGTTTTCCAGTAGCTTGACCCAAAGTCTCCAACCTGTTTTCAAAGTCTTCCCAAGATTTCTTCTTGGATGCTGCAATTATATGTTTGGCTTTGTTTCTTTCTTCAACATAACTTTCTCTGTCTACTTGAGTTCTAGTATGTAGCCATTTTTGATACGCCTTCTTTTTCCTTTTACAGGCTGTCTTCACTGTGTCATTCCACCAAGCTGTTTGCTTCATCCTACCTTTACACACTACTGTTCCAAGACATTCTTTAGCCACTTCTAGTACTGTGTCCCTGTACCTTGTCCA
This sequence comes from Schistocerca cancellata, assembly GCF_023864275.1. Classification (NCBI taxonomy): domain Eukaryota; kingdom Metazoa; phylum Arthropoda; class Insecta; order Orthoptera; family Acrididae; genus Schistocerca; species Schistocerca cancellata. Next base: position 583,500,118 of record NC_064633.1, read on the forward strand.
TTCCTTTTCCAATGACTGTAATTGACTACATTCAACTAACTGGTACCTTTCAGAGATCACTGTTATGTACTTGTGCCTGATTTCCTTATCCTGAAGTTTCTCCACTCTTATCCTCCTACATATGGACCTGACCTCCTGCTCTTTCGGCCTCACAATACCAATTTCACTGCAGATTAAATAGTGATCAGTGTCATCAAAGAATCCCCTGAATACACGTGTGTCCCTCACAGCCTTCCTGAATTCCTGATCTGTTATTATATAGTCAATGACAGATCTGGTTCCCCTGCCTTCCCGAGTATACCGGTGAATGTTCTTATGTTTAAAAAAGGAGTTTGTGATTACTAAGCCCATACGGGCACAGAAACCAAGAGTTGTTTCCCGTTCCTGTTGCCCTCCATATCCTCTCCAAATTTACCCATAACCTTTTCATACCCTTCTGTTCGATTTCCAATCCTGGCGTTAAAATCACCCATGAGCAGAACACTGTCCTTGTCCTTTACTCTAACAACTACATCACTGAGTGCCTCATAAAAACTACCCATCTTATCTTGATCTGTCCCTTCACAAGGCGAATATACTGACACAATCCTAATTTTCTTGCTAGACACTGTCAAATCTATCCACATCAGTCGTTCGTTTACATACCTTATTGCAACTACGCTGGGTTCCACTTCTTCCCTGATGTAAAGCCCTACACCCCATTGTGCTATTCCTGCTTTGACTCCTGACAGGTAGACCTTGTATTCTCCCACTTCCTATTCTTTCTCACCCCTTACCCGAATGTCACTAGCAGCTAAAATGTCCAGCTCCATCTTACTTGCAGCCTCTGCCAGCTCTACCTTCTTCCCAGAGTAGCCCCCATTGATATTAATAGCTCCCCATGTCATTACCATTTGTTTGCCAAGTCGTATCTTAGGAGTCCCTGGTTTGTCAGTTAGAGGTGGGACTCCGTCACCTCCAAAGGTCCGAGGCATTTTGCTCTGATTGTTGCCAGCATCGTATTTAAATTACCAGGGAAGCAGGTTGCTAGCCTTACTTGCCCCAAGTCCCATTGAGTTTTACCCCTAACGGTTGAGGGACTAACCGGTGGATTTGGTAGCCTTTGCCGCATGAGCACAAAGGTGACCACGACTCAGCCTTATTCCAAAGTAACTGGTATCCCGACTGTCGGAACCACTTACTTGGCCACTCATACGTTGCCCGTGGTTCGTGAATTAGGACATGACTACAGGAACCCACACCATGAACCACTTTGTCTATAAATAAACAAAAAAAATTTTACAAAGTTCATGAAGATTTGTCAGCATGACTAGCAAGAATTCAGGATTCACACTCATAGCAGTGGGTGTTCAAAAACATAACAAAATAATTTTTTTACATGTGAAATTTCATCATTTTTTTCACTTACTATTGGCTGGATTTGTTGCTGTAGGTACACTTTTCTTCATAAGTAAGAGAGATTCTTCGATGAATTTTGCACAGCATACAAACCATACTTGCAAGTGTATGAAACTCTAGAATTTTCCAAATATATTAAAAACCATGGTAAAAACTGAGAAAATTAACTACAAAATTTGAGTATTTTCTAAGCATGAAGTTTAAAATGTAACAGCTTATTCATTTTTGCATACATCAAATAAATTCTAGAGTTTGATATACTTGTAAGTACGGTTTGTATGCTGTGCAAAATTAATCGAACAATCTCTCTTACTTATGAAGAAAAGTGTACCTATAACAACAAATCCAAGCAATAGTAAGTGAAAAATGATGAAATTTCACATGTAAAAAAAAATATTTTGCTAAGTTTTTGGACGCTCACTGCTATGAGTGTGAATTCTGAATCCTTCCTGGTCATGCTGACAATATTTTATGCATTTATTTTTTTTTGTAAAAGTATAGACAGTGGAAAATAAAATGTGCTGTGACGCCTCTCCTGCTCCAAGTCGGCCCGTTTGACGTCCTACCCCCCTTAACGGCCGTGGAGTCCAGAACGACTCAGCAAGTATAAGATAACACTAAAAGCTGTAATACCTAAATTTTACTTTGTGGTGGACTGGCAGTTGACACACAACGTAAACGCCGGCCGCGGTGGTCTAGCGGTTCTGGCGCTGCAGTCCGGAACCGCGGGACTGCTACGGTCGCAGGTTCGAATCCTGCCTCGGGCATGGGTGTGTGTGATGTCCTTAGGTTAGTTAGGTTTAAGTAGTTCTAAGTTCTAGGGGACTTATGACCTGAGATGTTGAGTCCCATAGTGCTCAGAGCCATTTGAACACAACGTAAACAAATGTAGCCTATTGCGGACAAGTAGACAAAGAGATCCATTACGATTGCCTTACGCTTTTGGCAGCGGCCCAAGGGACACAACAGCAACTGTAATGTGCGGCATGGTATCTAGGAACGAACGAAGGCGGAGCGAGCGCATGAAGTCAGCTGCAGGAACGGCAGACGGCACACTGAGGTACCTCGAAAGTGTCTTACGGAAACGAAGCTCATCCACGAGAAGAGAAGCATACAAATCCCTTCATGGACCGAATCTTGAGTGTTACCAGCGATAGACAAGATCCAGACATAGAATAGCGCGCTCCGTCATGGACGATCTAGTCGAAGCGGGAGCGTTAGAGAGATACCGACCGTGTCCAGAGGCAGACAAGACACGTGTTGTTGAGGTTTACTGTTGAAATTACGAAGCACGCGCCCAAAAGGACTCGGACAGTGTATTACTTCCTTTCACATATACCTCGTGATGTGAGACAACGCAAGGTTGTCGACGCAGTGGTTAAGACTCTGGATTGTTTGTCGTGCTTTCCGTGGGCTAGATCGCCTGAGGCGGATACTGGGGCGGTATCTTTGAATGGGTATGGCCTGCTCCTTCCGCATCCTTCTTCAGTGTAAGCTTACTCTGCGTTTTTAATGTCCTCGGGACGTTACACCAGAAGCTTCCTTCCTTCGCTCGTTCCTTCCGTAGCGAAATCGATATGACGAGAAAATCAGAGAAATTCCATCTCATTCTGAAGCCTACCATTGCTCGTTTATCCCTCGCACTATTCCGAACGCAAGAGGGAAGCGGGTCGGGGGATTCTCTGTGGTACCTCACGTCTACATCTACATCTACGTGATTACTGTGCTATTCACAATAAAGTGCCTGGCAGAGGGTTCAATGAACCACCTTCATGCTGTCTCTCTACCGTCCACTCTCGAACAGCACGCGGGAAAAACTAGCACTTACATTTTTCTGTGCGAGCCCCGATTTCTCTTACTTTATCGTGATGATCATTTCTCCCTATGTAGGTGGGTGCCAACAGAATGTTTTCACAATCGGAGGAGAAAGCCGGCCGGAGTGGCCGAGCGGTTAAAGGCGCTACAGTCTGGATCCGCACGACCGCTACGGTCGCAGGTTCGAATCCTGCCTCGGGCATGGATGTGTGTGATGTCCTTAGGTTAGTTAGGTTTAAGTAGTTCTAAGTTCTAGGGGACTTATGACCACAGCAGTTGAGTCCCATAGTGCTCAGAGCCATTTGAACCATTTTTTGGAGGAGAAAATTGGTGATTGAAATTTCATGAGAATATCCCGTCGAAACGAAAAACGCCTTTGTTTTAATGATTGCAACTCCAGTTCACGTATCATGTCTGTGATACTATCTCCCCTATTTCGCGGTAGTACGAAACGAGCTGCCCTTCTTTGTACTTTTTCGATGTCATCCGTCAGTCCCACCTGATGAGGATCCCACACCACACAGCAGTACTCCAGACTAGGGCGGATAAGCGTAGTGTAAGCAGTCTCTTTGGTAGACCTGTTGCACCTTCTAAGTGTTTTACCAATGAATCGCAGTCTTTGGTTTGCTCTACCCACAATATTATCTATGTGATCGTTCCAATTTAGGTTATTTGTCATTGTAATCTCTAAGTATTTAGTTGAATTTAACAGCCCTCAGATTTGTGTGACTTATCGCGTAATCGAAATTTAGCTGATTTCTTCTAGTACTCATGTGAATAACTTCGTACTTTTCTTTATTCAGGGTCAATTGCCACTTTCGCGCCATACAGATATCTTATCTAAATCATTCTGCAATTCGTTTTGATCATCTGATGACTTTACAAGACGGTAAATGACAGCATCATCTGCAAACAACCTAAGACGGCTACTCAGATTGTCTCCTATGCCGTTAATATACGGTAGATCAGGAACAATAGAGGGCCTATAACACTTCCTTGGGGAACGCCGGATATTACTTCTGTTTTACTCGATAACTTTCCGTCTATTACTACGACCTGTGACCTTTCTGACAGGAAATCACGGCCGGTCGGAGTGGCCGTGCGGTTCTAGGCGCTGCAGTCTGGAGCCGAGCGACCGCTACGGTCGCAGGTTCGAATCCTGCCTCGGGCATGGATGTGTGTGATGTCCTTAGGTTAGTTGGGTTTAAGTAGTTCTAAGTTCTAGGCGACTGATGACCTCAGAAGTTAAGTCGCACAGTGCTCAGAGCCAACCAGGAAATCACGAATCCAGTCGCACAACTGAGGCGATACTCCGTAGGCACGCAGTTTGATTAGAAGACGCTTGTGACGAACGGTGTCGAAAGCCTTCTGGAAATCTAATATGAAATCAATTTGACATCCCCTGTCGATAGCACTTACTACTTCATTAGTATAAAGAGCCAGTTGTGTTTCACAAGAACGATATTTTCTGAATCCGTACTTGAGTATACGTCAATAAATCGTTTTCTTCGAGGTACTTCATAATGTTCGAATTGCAAATCGACGTTACTGATATAGGCCTGTAATTCAGCGGATTTCTCCTACTTCCCTTTTTGGGGATTGGTGGGACTTGAGCAATTTTCCAGTCTTTAGGTATGTATCTTTCAGTGAGCGAGTGGTTGTATATAATTGCTAAATATGGAGCTATTTTATCAGCATACTCTGAGAGGAACCTGACTGGTATACAATCTGGACCGGAGGCCTTGCCTTTATTAAGTGATTTAAGCTGCTTTCTTACACCGAGGATATCTGCTTCTATGTTTCTCATCTTGGCAGTTGTCCTTGATTGGAATTCAGGAATATTTACTTCGTCTTCTTTGGTGATGGAGTTTCGGAAAACCGTGTTACCCTCTGCCACTGGCAATAGGCTGGCTTGCAGCATACACAAGTTTTTTTTTTAATGTGTGTTTTACTATTGCCGGAGATACTACTGGTCGAAAGTAGGAATAAAGTTCTACGAACACATGCCTAGAAACAAGTAATTTCAGAGTACGGCGTCAGTCACTACAGGAAGTACTCACCGCGGTTACCAGTCATTCTTGCACGACCATCAGTCGTCGTCCTAACAGAATCGCGAACTCGTGGGTGCACACACGGCTGCAATCGGATTTGGTCACGTGCGTGAACGCGCGTCATTGTAACGTGTGCGCGTTGTCGCTTGGTGCGGCGTACAGCAGGCCCTTAAATGTGCCCGCAGCCATAAATCTGAGGGGCCTGAGATCGGGTGAACGGGGAGGCAATGCTAATGGACGTCCTCGTCATCAGACGTTTGTATCCCCTAACGTTGTGCGAGGCGTAGAGAACTGGGTGGTGCCACGCCGTGCATAAACCGCATTCGTTCTCTTTCTACGAGGGTAACGGTCGCCAATAGCGGAGGTAGTTTGCCGCGCACGAGTTGCTGGTAAACAGCACCTGTTAATTCTCCCGGTACTGTGCATGTCCCTATGAGCCCGCCGCCCATAATTTCTGCCCACACACTAATACTAAAACGAGTCCATAATTGAGACCTTAACTTTTCCCGGCGAATTGAATGTTCAAAAAATGGCTCTGAGCACTATGGGACTTAACAGCTGTGGTCATCAGTCCCCTAGAACTTAGAACTATTTAAACCTAACTAACCTAAGGACATCACACACATCCATGCCCGAGGCAGGATTCGAACCTGCGACCGTAGCAGTCGCACGGTTCCGGACTGCGCGCCTAGAATCGCGAGACCACCACGGCCGGCAATTGAATGTTCAAATAACTTATGGGTTTGTTGCCGAGTGACGTCGTCGACCACCGCCGATATTTCGGCAGGAGCACACCCTGCCATTCTCAACGCACAAATGCAAGGAGGAAGCAATGTGCAAGGGAAGCAATGTCCACGGAATCACTAATGTTGTTAAGATGCGGGTACAACCTAAGAACGATGCGTACGGAACGGACGATGTAGGAGGCGGCGGTAAGTTCTAATGTGACAACAGGGTCACACTCTGAGGACTTCCAGCGAGGACAGCCGACACAACCGAGAACTCGCCGCTCTCGGCACTACTGAAACGGCCCGTGCCTCAACGAGTACTTGTTTTCGAACGTATCGTCAAGGAAACTGAAAGTGTTACAGACCAACATTCACCAGATTTTGTGCATGTATTCATCACGTAACAGGTGATAATTGAAAATACACTCGTTTTCAAAAATGAGATTTTCACTCTGCAGCGGAGTGTGCGCTGATATGAAACTTCCTGGCAGATTAAAACTGTGTGCCCGACCGAGACTCGAACTCGGGACCTTTGCCTTTCGCGGGCAAGCGCTCTACCATCTGAGCTACCGAAGCACGACTCACGCCCGGTACTCACAGCTTTACTTCTGCCAGTATCTCGTCTCCTACCTTCCAAACTTTACAGAAGCTCTCCTGCGAAAGCAGGATGTCGCAGGAGAGCTTCTGTAAAGTTTGGAAGGTAGGAGACGAGATACTGGCAGAAGTAAAGCTGTGAGTACCGGGCGTGAGTCGTGCTTCGGTAGCTCAGATGGTAGAGCGCTTGCCCGCGAAAGGCAAAGGTCCCGAGTTCGAGTCTCGGTCGGGCACACAGTTTTAATCTGCCAGGAAGTTTCACTCGTTTTCAGTTTGACAATCGCCGTTTCATTACTTAAAAATATCCGCTTTCGCACGTTCACTATCTATCACTGCAGCCTTCTTAGTTCAATGAAATTTCTTTTAAACTTTAATATAAAGCGGCAACTTGCAAGTCTGACTTTAGTACATGACAATAAAACGGTTGGTGTTTACGTAACACTGCTTACTCTGCAACTACAAAAATGATATGCGGTACAATGTTTGTATTGTAGATAGATAGAAAATTCTGTACTACTGTAGCAACAGGATTAGAACCCAGCTGACATTTACTTTTACCTTTTTTAGCGGATCGGAAAATGGATGATATTGCAGGAAAATGGCAATTTTGAGACAATAAAACGGAAATCGATAAACTGAAAATAATTGTATTTTCTAGAAGTATATATCCCGAATCACTCCTTACCGACAAATTTATGTACTTTTGATAAAAGAGGGGGATTTTAAGTGATTAAACTTTCACTCCACTCGCAACTGATGTGCGTCATCAACTGAGACGTGACTCCCACGACACGAATACACTCTTCTGGCGTGGAAGCGAACAGCCACGGAATGCAATCTTCAGGAACTTCTTGCCATTCCAGAAACGCGTACCGAGTCAGTTCGTGAAGACAGCTGTCTGAAGGCTGCTGTGAAAGAAGCGGGTCATCAAAAAGTCAGTATAAATTTGGAAACTTAATAAACCACGGTAAAAATTGACACACATGCTTGGAATGACATGGGGTTTTATTAGAACAAAAAAAAAAAAGTTCACAAAATGCCCGACAGATGGCGCTGGACAGCAAAACGTCAGTGACTGCGCATAACAATCTTGTATAAAAGGAGCTGTTATGAGAGAGAGAATCAGATGCGCCAGCAGCGGCAGCATCCTGACGTTACCTGAAAAGGCGCTTTTAGTGAAGCTGTATTATCAGGCGTGTGAAAAATCTCTTGCGCGCGTCGTTTGGTGATGATAGTGTGCTCAGCCGCCACTTTTGTCATGCTTGGCCTCCCAGGTCCCCAGACCTCAGTTCGTGCGATTATTGGCTTTGGGGTTACCTGAAGTCGCAAGTGTATCGTGATCGACCGACATCTCTAGGGATGCTGAAAGACAACATCCGACGCCAATGGCTCACCATAACTCCGGACATGCTTTACAGTGCTGTTTACAACATTATTCCTCGACTAGAGCTATTGTTGAGGAATGATGGTGGACATATTGAGCATTTCCTGTAAAGAACATCATTTTTGCTATGTCTTACTTTGTTACGCTAATTATTGCTATTCTGATCAGATGAAGCGCCATCTGTCGCACATTTTTTGAACTTTTGTATTTTTTTGGTTCTAATAAAACTTTATGTCATTCCGAGCATGTGTGTCAATTTGTACCTCTCTATCTACATTATTCCGTGATTTATTCAGTTTCCAAATTTATACTGACTTTTTGTTCACCCGGTATGTCTCCCCTTCACATCCCACACATGCTCTATGGGTGGCGAATCTCGGGATCCAGCACGACAAACAAAGATCCGTACATTTCTCAAGGCGTTTGTGGTGTGAACTGCTGTCTGAAGTCTTGTGCTACATCTACATCTACATCCATACTCCGTAAGCCACCTGACGGTGTGTGGCGGAGGGTGTTTTATTCTCCTGCAGTAGGCCAATTCTTACCCTAGACACAGAGGGTATCACAACAGTGTATCATAATTGCCACCCACTGGCGAGCATTCAGCATCATTTCAACATTTCACATATCAGACAGTTGTCGTACCGAAAGCCTCTCCCCCCCCCCCCCCACCACCAAAAAAAAAAGAATGTTCCAGGAATAGGCGAGCTGTGCGTCTCCAAAATCGCTCGTACCTGTGGCCTTTGGTCAGGACGTCCACGGTCAAGTTGGCGTCGATCTATCCGGCACAAAGAGAGGCGGCACCCGCCGCTAAACTGTGCAGGATGTCACTCAGTGTACCGACTAACACTGGCTTCACACCGTGCAAGTCTCTGTTCTCTGTCATACGGTTTCAGCAGTAAACGACGCATGGAAACTCGTGTTCCGAACCGAGCTTCCAGTAATCCGTTCATCTCGAGGACCAGTAATCCGTTCATCTGGAGGAATTGTTTTTTTTCTGTACTAAAGAAAAGCACGCTTAACGATGAAATTTGAATCAACAAGGGACACAGGCGTGGAAATACTGGTTTGGCATGGTTCGGTCAAGGCGTTCACAGTACAACACTTTCCATTTCACTCGCTCTATGCTCATCGGATTTTTATTTTTCCTGCATCTGAGCAGCGCTGTCTCGTGCAAGAATACGGCACACTTGTTCTCTTTACCAAACGAGCTGCAGATGTAGATGTGGGTGGGCGGCGGCGTGCGCCGGACGCAGTCAGCCGGTCCGGAAGCGGGCCGCAGCAGCGGTGGCGCCGGCCGTCGCAGCGCCGATTCCGGGAGAAATCGCGATCGCCAGCTGGAATGCTGCCTGGTCACGTGACCCCGCGCTGCTGCTGGGTGAAGGCCTACCAGCTACGGCCCACTGTGCGCGCGCGTGTGTGTGTCAGAGCAGAGGCGGCGCGCGACCCTGTCACGTGACTCTTCCCAGCACGCCAGCTGCGGGTCTCCGTGTCCTCTCCGAGATCACGTGCGATGCCGCCCAGCACTAAAATACTACAACAGTATAAAACATCGGAAGGCGCCCCAGCTTCACCGAGAGTCGAATGACAGAAACATGCAGTCCAGCAGTCGCCTCTGCAACTACGTATCCAGTAGCCTACATCTCCATCCTCACAAGCGACTTCTAATCAAGCTGCGGGCCTATGGGGTATCGTCTCAGTTGTGCGACTGGATTCGTGATTTCCTCTCAGGAAGGTCGCAGTTCGTAGTAATAGACGGCAAATCATCGAGTAAAATTGAAGTGATATCAGGTGTTCCCCAGGGAAGCGTCCTGGGACCTCTGCTGTTCCTGATCTATATAAATGACCTTGGTGACAATCTGAGCAGTTCTCTTAGGTTGTTCGCAGATGATGCTGTAATTTACCGTCTACTAAGGTCATCCGGAGACCAATATCAGTTGCAAAGCGATTTAGAAAAGATTGCTGTATGGTGTGGCAGGTGGCAGTTGACGCTAAATACCGAAAAGTGTGAGGTGATCCAAATGAGTTCCAAAAGAAATCCGTTGGAATTCGATTACTCGATAAATAGTACAATTCTCAAGGCTGTCAATTCAACTAAGTACCTCGGTGTTAAAATTACGAACAACTTCAGTTGGAAAGACCGCATAGATAATATTATGGGGAAGGCGAGCCAAAGCTTGCGTTTCATTGGCAGGACACTTGGAAGATGCAACAAGTCCACTAAAGAGACAGTTTACACTACACTCGTTCGTCCACTGTTAGAATATTGCCGCGCGGTGTGGGATTCTTACCAGGTGGGATTGACGGAGGACATCGAAAGGGTGCAAAAAAGGGCAGGTCGTTTTGTATTATCACGTAATAGGGGAGAGAGTGTGGCAGATATGATACGCGAGTTGGGATGGAAGTCATTAAAGCAAAGACGTTTTTCATCGCGGCGAGATCTATTTACGAAATTTCAGTCACCAACTTTCTCTTCCGAATGCGAAAATATTTTGTTGAGCCAACCTACATAGGTAGGAATGATCATCAAAATAAAATAAGAGAAATCAGAGCTCGAACAGAAAGGGTTAGGTGTCCGTTTTTCCCGCGCTCTGTTCGGGAGTAGAATGGTAGAGAGATAGTATGATTGTGGTTCATTGAACCCTCTGCCAAGCACTTAAATGTGAATTGCAGAGTAATCATGTAGATGTAGATGTAGTGGAGGGCATGAAAGAGAGGACTTCCCATTTTACAACAAACGACACTGAACAACTGATCGACAACACATGTTGCTATCGACCTCGACCAATGCATGGATTAACCTTCCTTAGCATTTTTCTGATAATGTCTTTCACATTTCCGTCTGTTGTTAATATTTAACACCAAAATCTGCACCTATATTCGTATCGTGGCAACCATTCATAATTCCATGGCCGAGGTTACATCGGACGGTAACACATCCTACTATTTCCTCCCTTTCCATTCACAGAAAGAGCGCCGGAAGGCTGGATGCTTAAATTCCTTCGTACGAGCTGTAATCAGTTTGATCTCCTTTTCCAGTCCCTATGCAAGCTGTAGTATACTCTTAGATTACTAAATACTGATTATGCCCGCTCGGTTGACCGTGCGGTCTATCGCACGGCTTTCCGGGCGGGAAGGAGCGCCTGGTCCCCGGCACGAATCCGCCAGGCGGGTTTGTGTCGTGGTCCGGTGAACCAGCCAGTCTGTGGATGGTGTTTAGGCGGTTTTCCATCTGCCTCAGCGAATGCGGGCTGGTTCCCCTTATTCCGCCTCAGTTACACTATGTCGGCAATTGCTGCGCAAACAAGTTCTCCATATACGCGTACACCACAATTACTCTACCGCGTGAACATAAGGGTTACACTCGTCTGGTGTGAGACGTTCCCCGGGGGCCGAACCGCACAATAACCCTCTGTTCGATGTGGGGAGGCGGAGGGCTGAAGTGGACTGCGGTAGTCGTCGTGGGGTTGTGGACCTCTGCGGCTGCGGCGAGGACGGAGCCTCTCTGTCGTTTCTAGGTCCCCGGTTAACATACAATACAATACATACAAAACTGATTATTGTAACCTTCCGTCAGAAGGTATTCGCAGAGTAGTGGATGTCTTTCTTCAGGCCTCTATCCATATTTAAGCTATTTCAGCACTTCGTCGACGCCCTCCGTGGGTCAAACAGATCTCTAACTCCTATAGTCGCACTGCGCGGAAGTAGCCGTGTCATTAGCTGAGGCCACTAATGTTCGCTTGTGTGACAGCGCTGTATTCGGAGACTGGGGGATCGAATTCTAGTAGTCAAAGACTTTCGTCCCCAGTGTCAGATAAGAAGGAGGGGTGGCAACTGACGGCGAACGCTTTCCGATCTGCAGCGACAATCTACGGAAGTGAGCACATACAGCGTCTAGAAACTTGCTAATAGATTCGACGATGATCATTACTGTATTCAGTAAACGCAGTATTTTAAACTTGAAGCTTGTGTCTGTGTGTTCTCACTTTCGGAACTGCCAAGTCCGTTGCTTATAGTCGAATATCTTATGACATGTTTTCGGTATCCATAGCTCTTGACAACGTCCGGTAAGGCCGAAGTTGTCCCGTCGCGGGGATAAAGTAATAAAGTAAATTCTCGTTGATTAAGCAACAGCCGATATGGAACCATGAACTGTATTAAATATATTTTGTATCCGAGCTAAACATGTTTCACCTAAATATTTTAGGCATCGTCATTGGTCTATAAAGGCAGTGACTATAAGAATAATTATTTTCATGTTATAAACACTTTGTATGCTTTATATATGTAAAGCAGCGATCCAAAATATTTAATGCAAGTAAATAATTATTATACAAATAATTGCCTTTCGACGCCATTAAAAATACTTTAAATACACTCCTGGAAATGGAAAAAAGAACACATTGACACCGGTGTGTCAGACCCACCATACTTGCTCCGGACACTGCGAGAGGGCTATACAAGCAATGATCACACGCACGGCACAGCGGACACACCAGGAACCGCGGTGTTGGCCGTCGAATGGCGCTAGCTGCGCAGCATTTGTGCACCGCCGCCGTCAGTGTTAGCCACTTTGCCGTGGCATACGGAGCTCCATCGCAGTCTTTAACACTGGTAGCATGCCGCGACAGCGTGGACGTGAACCGTATGTGCAGTTGACGGACTTTGAGCGAGGGCGTATAGTGGGCATGCGGGAGGCCGGGTGGACGTACCGCCGAATTGCTCAACACGTGGGGCGTGAGGTCTCCACAGTACATCGATGTTGTCGCCAGTGGTCGGCGGAAGGTGCACGTGCCCGTCGACCTGGGACCGGACCGCAGCGACGCACGGATGCACGCCAAGACCGTAGGATCCTACGCAGTGCCGTAGGGAACCGCACCGCCACTTCCCAGCAAATTAGGGACACTGTTGCTCCTGGGGTATCGGCGAGGACCATTCGCAACCGTCTCCATGAAGCTGGGCTACGGTCCCGCACACCGTTAGGCCGTCTTCCGCTCACGCCCCAACATCGTGCAGCCCGCCTCTAGTGGTGTCGCGACAGGCGTGAATGGAGGGACGAATGGAGACGTGTCGTCTTCAGCGATGAGAGTCGCTTCTGCCTTGGTGCCAATGATGGTCGTATGCGTGTTTGGCGCCGTGCAGGTGAGCGCCACAATCAGGACTGCATACGACCGAGGCACACAGGGCCAACACCCGGCATCATGGGGTGGGGAGCGATCTCCTACACTGGCCGTACACCACTGGTGATCGTCGAGGGGACACTGAATAGTGCACGGTACATCCAAACCGTCATCGAACCCATCGTTCTACCATTTCTAGACCGGCAAGGGAACTTGCTGTTCCAACAGGACAATGCACGTCCGCATGTATCCCGTGCCACCCAACGTGCTCTAGAAGGTGTAAGTCAACTACCCTGGCCAGCAAGATCTCCGGATCTGTCCCCCATTGAGCATGTTTGGGACTGGATGAAGCGTCGTCTCACGCGGTCTGCACGTCCAGCACGAACGCTGGTCCAACTGAGGCGCCAGGTGGAAATGGCATGGCAAGCCGTTCCACAGGACTACATCCAGCATCTCTAAGATCGTCTCCATGGGAGAATAGCAGCCTGCATTGCTGCGAAAGGTGGATATACACTGTACTAGTGCCGACATTGTGCATGCTCTGTTGCCTGTGTCTATGTGCCTGTGGTTCTGTCAGTGTGATCATGTGATGTATCTGACCCCAGGAATGTGTCAATAAAGTTTCCCCTTCCTGGGACAATGAATTCACGGTGTTCTTATTTCAATTTCCAGGAGTGTAATTTGGTGGCATATTTTAGTTAGGAAACGAAACAAAATTCATTTGCACAAGACTAGCAATAGCTGCGATCATCTGCACGAGAAAGAGCAATTCTTAAGTGATCATGGTAATTTCACGGTCACAGTTACTGAAGCAACACAACCAAAAGGGAGCGACACTAATTAAAAGCTATGAATTTCGTTCTACAAACTACTCTAGCGTTAGGAAGTCTCTCAAGGAAAACAGAAATGTTTCTTTCAGCGCAATTGATGTATTCAGAAAGACATATTATTTTAAATTGGAACTTGCCGCCAAGAAAGCACCGAGAAATTAGTGGGTTAACGTCAGTAAAACGATTTAGCTGTTCATTTAATTTCCGTTTAAAAAAACATCGGATGCTAGTTTCTTGAGGACCTCCTGGGATCTTCGTTGGTACGCCATCACTATAGCAAACGTTACTAAAGCAAGACAAAAGGAAAAGGAAACGCGCCAGCGTAACTGCAAGTTTAGCGAAGCCGCTCACGCAGTATTCGCGAAAAACCAGAAGGAGAATTCCTGGAAATTGACGGGAGAATTTTTTGTTTCGCAAGCGGTTGTCAGCGAAGACTAATCGAGCCAGACAACTAGTGCAAACTCCGCTTTTCGACTGCTCTGCGTCATTGCGTCTCTGCAGGCACCCAACTTCGTCCACGTGTAACCAGTAAGACTGATGGGTGACGATCACCAGTGTTCGCCTTCCCTCCATCTGCGCTACGCTGCGTGACTGCTTCGTAAAATAGCGATCGTGGGTTCGAGAAACACCTCCATTTACGTGTGTTGGTTTCAAATATGACTTCCCTTTGTACTTCAACTACAGTGATAAGATAGAAGAGCCACAACACGGCAATGGCGTGTTCCTCAACTTTCGACGGCATTCAGTATAGTTTGGGATTGTCATTTAGTGAATGCAATACGAATTTACCGGTTATCGAACCAGATCTGTGACTCCATTCAGGTCTTTCTAGGAGATATATATCTCTATAAATTGTTCTTGAAAGGACGAAATCAATAGACGTAAAGGTAGTTTCTGGAGTACCCCATAGAAGTGTTATATGGGCATTGATATTAACAAAACGGGGGGTTTTGGAGGTATAAGTGCAGATATTTCTAGTGATGTCTGAGGATGGTGTACTGAACAACATTACATCAGTATTTATTTCAAAATGGTTCAAATGGCTCTGAGCACTATGGGACTTAACATCTGTGGTCATCAGTCCCCTAGAACTTAGAACTACCCAAACCTAAATAACCTAAGGACAGCACACAACACCCAGCCATCACGAGGCAGAGAAAATCCCTGACCCCGCCGGGAATCGAACCCGGGAACCCGGACGTGGGAAGCGAGAACGCTACCGCACGACCACGAGATGCGGGCAGCATTTATTTCATCTGCAGACTAATAATTGTGACTATTACGACTAGTAGGATTTTAGTTTGGTTGGTACACCCAAGTATGCGTGGCACAAGCTACCAATTAATTTTATTTACCCTTGAGCAGCAGGTCGGCTATTAAAGTATGGATGCTTGGAGGCAAAGGATTAGCCTGTAGTGACAGGTATAGTCCACTTCGCGGCGCAGTTACTGCTGTGCGGAACCCGTCATGTAATAAATTGATACACTATGTGATCAAAAGTATCCGGACACCTGGCTGAAAATGACTGACAAGTTCGTGGCGCCCTCCATCGATAATGCTGGAATTATGGTATTGGCCCATCCTTAGGTTTGATGACAGCTTCCACTCTCGCAGGCACACATTCAATCAGGTGCTGGGAGGTTTCTTGGGGAATGGCAGCCCATTCTTCACGGGGTGTTGCACTGAGGAGAGGTATCGATGTCGGTCGGTGAGGCCTGGCTCAAAGTCGGCGTTCCAAAACACCCATAGGTGCTCTATAAGATTCAGGTGAGGACTCTGTGCAGGACAGTCCATTACAGGGATGTTGTTGTCGTGTAACCACTCTGGACAGGCTGTGCATTATGAACAGGGGCTCGATCGTGTTGAAAGATGCAGTCGACATCCCCGAATTGCTCTTCAGCAGTGGGAAGCAAGAAGGTGCTTACAATATCAGTATAGGCCTGTGCTGTGATAGTGCCACGCAAAACAAGGGGTGCGAGCCCCCTCCATGAAAAATACGACCACACCATAACACCACCGCCTCCGAATTTTACTATTGGCACTACACACGCTGGCAGATGATGTTCACCGGACGTTTGTCATACTCACACACTGCCATCACACCGCCACATTGTGTACCGTGATTCGTCGCTCCACACAACGTTTTTCCACTGTTCAATCGTCCACTCTTTACGCTCCTTACACCAAGCGAGGCGTCGTTTGGCATTTACCGGAGTGATGTGTAGCTTATAAGCAGCCGCTCGACCATGAAATCAAAGTTTCGTCACCTCCCGCCTGTCATAGTACCTGCAGTGGGTTATGATGCAGTTTGGAATTCCTGTGTGATGGTCTTGAGAGATGTCTGCCTATTGCACATTACGACCCTCTTCAACTGTCGCCTGTCTCAGTCCGTCAACAGAAGAGGTCGGCCTGTACGCTTTTGTGCTGTACGTGTCCCTTCACGTTTACACTTCACTGTCACATCGGAAACAGTGGATCTAGGGATGTTTAGGAGCGTGGAAATCTTGCAAACAGACGTATGACACAAGTGACACCCAGTCACCTCACCACGTTTGAAGTCCGTTAGTTCCGCGGAGCTCCCCATTCTCTTCTCTTACGATTTCTAATGACTACTGAGGTCGCTGATGTGGAATTTCTGGCAGAGGCAAGAAGATACACGTAAGCTATCCAGAGAAAGGCCACTGACAAAGTTTCATGAACTGGCTTTAAGTGATGGCTCTACGGATACGTGCGCTACATTATTCCATCGCCAGACGCTGCCTGATGAGGAAGAACGCAAGCACCCTGCCGGCCTTTCTGCAGTCGTCCCAGTCGGCTCCCTCTCGGTTCTGGGCTCTCCGCAGCTGGCAGCGGAGCAGCGCCTGCGTACACGCCGCACGCCGCGCCGCGGTGTTGGGCAGCTTGCCTACCTGGCGCCGAACCGCCCCACACCGGTTAGCGAGAGCAGCGGCCACCCACCTACCCATACACACATACGGGAAACGGCGAAAGTCGCGGTCCAGCTGCTGCCAGCAGCAGCGAGCAATGGGCCGCCACACGGGAAGCGCCCGCCGCACCACCTTCCGTACCATTCTAGCTTCTACCTAAGAAACTTTGCTCCTATTACTGTCTCCGCGTTTTAGAAAGTGCCGTTGTTCCGCAACTGTATATCCTGTCAATTTTATTGCCGCTCCAGTCGCTAATATGATCTTTACTTAAGACCACGACCCTTTTACAGCCATTCAGGAGTGCATCTGAAGCGGTCATTTTAAAAGCACGATATAAACGTTGCATAAATATTTTACCTAACCGGACACGAAACACTACGTTTATACATGTAGAGTACACGTACGGAAAAAATATATGTATATTATATCGCACCGCGGTGAAGGATCGTCAAATGACTAAGAAAGGAAGAGTTAGGGACATTCAAAACTGATATTCCCACTGGTAGCGTAGGAAAATTGGGGGTGTCATGACTGTAAACACTGTACATTAAAATTATCGGCATGCTTTACCTTTAAAAGAAGTAATATATTGATATCCAGAACGAGATTTTCACTCTGCAGCGGAGTATGCGCTGATATTAAACTTCCGTCCGCAGCTCGTGGTCGTGCGGTAGCGTTCTCGATTCCCGCGCCCGGGTTCCCGGGTTCGATTCCCGGCGGGGTCAGGGATTTTCTCTGCCTCGTGATGACTGGGTGTTGTGTGCTGTCCTTAGGTTAGTTAGGTTTAAGTAGTTCTAAGTTCTAGGGGACTGATGACCATAGATGTTAAGTCCTATAGTGTTCAGAGCCATTTTATTAAACTTCCCGGCAGATTAAAACTGTGTGCCGGACCGAGACTCGAACTCGGGACCTTTGCCTTTCGCGGGCAAGTGCTCTACCAACTGAGCTACCCAAGCACGACTCACTCCCCGTCCTCACAGCTTTACTTCTGCCAGTATCTCGTCTCCTACCTTCCGAACTTTACAGAAGCTCTCCTGCGACCCTTGCAGAATTAGCTCTCCTGAAAGAAAGGATACTGCAGAGACATGGCTTAGCCACAGCCTGGGGGATGATTCAAGAATAAGATTTTCACTCTGCACCGGAGTGTGTGCTGATATGAAACTTCCTGGCAGATTAAAACTGTGTGCAGGAGCGAGACTTGAACTCGGGACCTTTGCCTTTCGCGGGCAAGTGCTCTACCAACTGAGCTACCCAAGCACGACTCACGCCCCGTCCTCAAAGGTCCCGAGTACGAGTCTCGGTCCGGCACACAGTTTTAATCTGCCAGGAAGTTTAATATATTGATATGTTGGGAAACAAACTGCCTGTTGCCTTCTGCCTCGCGTTCTTCGGCCGACGTTCGTGTGACGATTTTTCTGACGTTTCGCCACCACGAGTGGCTGGCATTGTCAGAGTTTCACCCTCCATTACTGGTGGTGGACTGGAGCCGAGCTCGCGGCCGCAGACTATATGTACTTGGCGCGCCAACGTCCGAGGGCTTCGACGCGGTCATATCCGGTGCGGTTCTCCTCTTGCTACCTGCGACTGTCGTTCGCTGCAGTACGGGAAGCCAGGATCCGTTTACCTCGAGGCTCTCCTCTTTCTTCTTGAAGCTGTTCTCTTGTTTGTGCATTTCTACAGCTTCTCTTAACAAGTGGGTGTGATAGTTCTTCTCTACAGCCAGAACTTCCGTGTCCGCTAACTTTACTACGTGCTCCGTTTCACACAGCGAGTGCTCTGCCACAGCCGATTTCTCCACTTGCCCCAACCTGCAATGTCGCTTATGTTCTGTAATCTTGGTGTTGATCGATCGTCCAGTCATTCCAACATAAACTTTTCCACTTGCGCATGGTATGCGGTATATTCCTGGCATTGCAAGTGGGTCCCTTTTGTCCTTTGCCGATCTGAGACACTCTTTGATTTTCTTTGACGGTTCATAAATAGTCTTTACGATGTGTCTGCGCAATATACGTCCGATTCTGTCCGTCGCTCTGCGAATGTATGGCAGAAAGGCCGTACCTGACATTTCTTTTTCTGATTTCTCACTTCGCCGAGTGTTTGGCTCTGTTATACTTCTAATATCACTTCTGGAATACCCATTGCTCCTCAGAACACTTTCCAAGTGTTGTATTTCGCGTCTGAGGTGTTGTGGCTCGCGTATTGGTCTTGCCCGTGTCACGAGCGTCTTAATCATGCCTCTTTTCTGGTTCGGGTGGTGATTTTATAGTTTGTGCAGGTATTGATCCGTGTGTGTCGGTTTTCGATACACGTTGTGTGCCAGGTTTTCGCCATCCCTTGTGACCAGCACATCTAGAAAAGGTAGTTTTTTTGTCCTTCTCTACTTCCACAGTAAATTTTATGTTGGCATTGAGACTGTTCAAGTCTTAGGAAGTCACCGAACTGTTCTTAACTATGGCTCCACACAACGAAGGTATCATCGACGTATCTGTACCACACTTTAGGTTTAAAAGGTGCCAAGTCCAGTGCCTGTCCTTCAAAATGTTCCATGAAGAAGTTGGCCACCACTGAACTAAGAGGACTACCCATGACGATGCCTTCCAGCTGTTCGTACAAGTTGCCATTCCACGTGAAATAGCTCATGATGAGACATGCATGAAAGAGCTTTGTGATGTCTTGCGGAAAGACGGAACCGATGTGCTCCAGAGCGTCACTGAGTGGCACTTTTGTAAACAAAGAAAGAACATCAAACCTGACCTGGATGTCGTTTGGCGCAAGTTTTAGTTTCTACAGCTTCACAATGAAATGTCCTGATTGCTTAATGTATGTGTCAGTCTTCCCCACGTGCGGCTGGAGCAGAGAGGCCAAGTGTTTTGCCAGTTTATACGGCTTCTGTGTTGCACAGGTTCCTCTGTATGTCCGTCGGCAGAGATGATGTCTTGATTAACCGATTCGTATTTCGTGTGATACGCTGCGTCGGATCTGCGCTTAGTTTTCGGTACGTCGTCGGTTCTAATAGGTCCCGGATCTTCTGCTCATAATGTTCGGTCTTCATTACGACCGTCGCATTTCCCTTATCGGCAGGCAATACCAGTATGCTCTTTTCGGCGTTAAGGTTCTTCATGGCTTGTACCTCTACTTTCTTCAAGTTGAAAGCTGGTGGTTTTGCTCGGCGCAACATCTTGGCTGTTTCAGTGCGTATTTCCTCTGCTCTTTCACAAGGAAGGGTTCGAATGGCCGTTCGGTATTAGCAATGATGTCCTCCATAGGCATCTCGGGATGATAGTGAAATTCCCTCCTTTTTTTGAAGGACGGACACTTCCTCTTCGTTCAGTTGTCGTTCAATGAGGTTGACCACTGTGCGTGACATGTCGGGAATCGCCTTGTCGGTCTGCTTCCGGCATCTTGCAGACTTTTTCTCCTGCCGACCTGTGCAGCGCTCGAGTTCGTTCTGCATGCTGCTGTGGATGATGCTGTCGATCTGGTCCCAGTCGTGTCTATGCATTCTGCTACTTAATTGATAGAAAATGTCCAAAAGTTCCTCATCCGTTCTTGCCAAGTCCCTCCGTGTTGTGTGAAGTCGCTCACGAAGAAAAGCTCGTTTCATTCTGTCATAGATACGATGTGCTTGGGCGGTGGTGAATAGGCGCTTACATTTCAAGAATTTCGGTGTAGCACCTTCATCCCGGCACCGTGACAGAAAGGCGAGAGAGGACATCAATCGCGCTTTCTTCTTCTGTCGTTGGTCAAAGCGTCGGTACAATCTGCAAATCTCCTCCTCTTAGAGGTGTAATACAAAATTGTTAAGGCTTTCGTGGCCACTTGTTGACAAACTGCCTGTTGGTTTCTGTCTCGGGTTCTTCGGCCAACAGGCAGTTTGTCAACAAGTGGCCACGAAAGCCTTACCAATTTGTGATATGTTGGAACTTTCATTTGGCGTTCTTTACAAGTTAAAAGTAATTTTTTTGATTTAATAAAATTCTAAAATAGTTGCAATAGAATTTGTGATCAGATCGAGAGTAAAGTTGCGCTCTCTGGCGTGAGCTTGTAAAAGTTAGAACACAGGGAACTGTAGAAGGCGGCATTGTGTCTTGGACACAATGCGGGCAACTTACAGCAACAACTTACTAACATCTGGATGCAATTATGAAGCTGCAGAGTAACTTTAAAGGAAGGTATCAATAAACCAGCTACCAGTATACACCGTCCACTGCAGTTATGTTAGAATTTTATTAATCCAAAAATAATACTTTTTACTTTTCACTGGTAAAGCGTGCCATTTAATGGTTCGAACATGTCAAAACATAACTCCTTTTAACATGTCAAAATGTACAGTTTTTTATAATCATGACGTGCATATTTCTGCTACGATAACAATGAGCATTCTACTTTGAAATCTACCTGATTTTTGCTTTCTAAATAATTTGACGCTGCTTCATACAACAACACAAGGTAAGAAATGTATATTCTCCATACTTACAGTATATATGTGTGGACTTAGATTTTCGTGTCCTATTACGTAAAATAACCACTACGCCTTGTATTTAAAACCAAATGGTTCAAATGGCTCTGAGCACTATGGGACTCAACTGCTGAGGTCATTAGTCCCCTAGAACTTAGAACTAGTTAAACCTAACTAACCTAAGGACATTACAAACATCCATGCCCGAGGCAGGATTCGAACCTGCGACCGTAGCGTTTTAAAACCACTATGACTCTGATTATTATTACTATTATCGTTCCTTTCCGAAGACACATGGTTCCTTGCACCAAAACAAGTGTTTGGTGTAAAATTGTGCCATAAGACGACGGGTGTAATCCAATCAGTTGTAGGAAAAAGAACTACATAAGCTACTGTCGCAGCATTGGTCGCTAATCGCCCTTCATATGAGCTATCCTGACATCTATTTTGTGCTACAATTCACAGAGGTGATGATCTATATATCAGCCGCCATTTACATTTTGCGAGCTGCAGTAAATCTATTTAGCAGTGGATGTCAAATGGGTAACGATGATGACAGTAGTATCACATCATCTTACTGCGTACGACGGTGGAAGCTGGCATGAAAGCCTCGCTTTACGGTGTTTCGCCTTACAACCGAGTTTCAGCTCTTCTCAGATACTGCGTTGAAATATTTCAACGCTGTGATTAACGTGCTTTATATTACCACACTCATCTTATCAGGACTTCTAGAGTGCACTAAAAAATTCCAACTTACTGTTGAAAAATGTTAATCTGCATCTGCATGACCACTCGGCAATTCACAATTAAGTTCCTGGGAGAGGGTCCATCGAACCACCTTCAAACTACTTATTTACGGTTCCACTCTCGAACAGCGCGGGAAACACCAACACTTAAATCTTTCCGTACGAGCTCTGATTTCTCTTATTTTACTATACTGATTATTTCGCCATATAGGTGAGCGTCAACAAAATATTTCCGCATTCATAGGAGAAATTTTGTGACTAAAATTTCGTCGAAAATTCTCCCAACAAAGAAAAAGCCTTTGCTTTAAAACTGCCACCCGAACTTGCGTATCATATCCGTAGCACTCTCTCCCCTATTTTCGCGATAGTACACAACGAGCTGCCCTTCTTCGAACTTTTTCGATGTCCTGCGTCAACCCCATCTGATGCGGATCCCACACCGCGCAGCAATACTCCGCAAGAGGGCGAACAAGTGTTCTGCCAATAAATCGCACTCTCTTGTTTGTCTCCCCCACAACATTGTCTATGTTATAGTTCCACTCTAATTTACTCTTAATTCTTATCCCTAAGTATTTAGTTAAATTGACAGAGTTTCATATTTGCGTCATTTAGCGTGCAACCGAAACTTAGCGTATTTCTTTTAGTACTCACGTGGATGACCTCACACTTTTCATTATTTATTAGGATCAACTGCTACTTTTCGCGCCATAAGATATCTTTTCTAAACCATTTTGCAATTGGTTTTGATCACCTGATAACTTTGCAAGCCGATAAATGACAGAACCATCTGCAGACAATCTAAGAGGACTCCTCACACTGTCTCCTAAATCGTTTATTTAGACCAGGAACAACAGAAGGACTATAACACTTCCTTGGGGAGCGACAGATATTACCTCTGTTTTACTCGATGACTTTCCGTCAATTAATACGAACTGTGACCTTTCTAACAGGAAATCACGAATACAATCACACAACTGAAACGCTACTCCATAGGCACGCAATTTGATTGGAAACAGTTCAAAAGGCTTGTGGAAATCTAAGAATACGGAATGAATTTGACATCTCTTGTCGATAGCACTCATTACTTCGTGTGAATAGAGAGCTAGTAGTGTTTCAGAAGAACGATATTTTCTGAATCCGTGTTGGCTGTTTCTCAATACTGCGTTTTCTTCGAGGTAACTCGTGATGTTCGAACATACTATATGTCCAAAAATCCTATTGCAAATCGGCTTTAGTGATACGGGTGTGTAATTCAGCGGATTACTCGAACTTCCTTCCTTGAGTATTGGTCTCACCTGTACAACTAACACTTCTTTACACACGGATCTCTTGTCGAGCGAGCCGTGTTGTATTACTGCTAAGTGTTGAGCTAGTGTATCAGCATATTCTGAAAGGAACCTAACTGGTATAGTATCTGGACCGGAAGACTTGCCTTTATTAACTCATTCAAACTGCTTTGCTACACCGAGGATATCCCTTTCTAAGTTACTCACGCTGGAAACTGTTCGTGATTTGGATTCAAGAATATTGACTTCGTCCTCTTTGGTGAAGGAATTCCGGAAAACCGTGTTTAGGAACTCTGCTTTAGCGGCACTGTCATCGTTAATTCTACCAGTGGTATTCCGCAGTGAAGGCATCGATTGCGTCCTAACGCTGGTATCCTTTAATGCGACCAGAATCTCTTTGGGTTTCTGCCAGATTTCGAAACGGAGTTTCGATGTGGAAACCACTTAAAGCACGTCGCATTCAAGTCGGCACTTCATTTCGAGCTTCAGCAAAACATCGTCAGTCTTGGAGATTTTGAGTTCTTTTAAATTTGGCTTGTTCTTGCGTGGTTTCTGTGGAGGATCAGTACCATCTCTTATTAAGTATTTATTTCGTGTATATCATCGTCAGGATTGATTTATATAAGAACTACGATTGAACCGTGAAAGAAAAACTATATGCACCTCTGCGTATTATCACGTCCTCGTTCCGACGCCTTGGAAGATTCACGAAATAAACGGTTTGTTACGCATTACGCCTTTATTTTACTATACAGTTATCAGGAAAAAATATTACGAGCGCGCGCGTAGCAGCGTTTCAGTCCAAATTTGAACAGCAGTACACGAGCGATTCTGCGGAGCGCAGGTTCGACAGATCCTTGGAAGGTTTCAGGAGGTACAGCATATTCAACCAGATGTCTACGCACAGGTCACGCAATTGCCACAAATTACCAACTACCAACTACCCGCCTAAAATACAGGAAACCTATATGGGAAGACGAAGTCCTCAAATTCCCAGAAACGTACGACATAGGAAGGGACTGGAGGCAATACTGGTCGCTGAATAATCACCATCCTCTCATCACTGATTTTGATCCTTCGACTCCGGTGGAAGGAATGCAAATGCCCATAAGAACTTGGTGCAGGCTTAATCGTGTGAGGACTAACCACGGCAAGTGTAAGGCCATTCTTCACAAATGGAAACTCACTGATAACCCACAATGCGACTGTGGTGCAGAGGAACAAACAATCCTTCACCTGATCTTCGAATGTCCTGCGAGGAGGTTTGAAGGAGAATGAAGGGATATCATGAATGCTACTCCACGTGCTGTTCAGTGGGTGACCTGCTTAGATGTGGACTTGTAATAGCTGCAGTGGCTGTCTCCCTAATCTTTCGCATATTGTTGTTTGCAATCAATCATTTAATAATATATTTGTAATTCGTTTATTACATTAATTAATAGTATGTGTGCAATTTTACTCTGGAGAAGCCATATGCTACATAAAATAAATAAATAAACGGGCCGGTGCTACGTGGGCTCGGAGCAGGCGTCCCATAGCGTCCCAGATGTGTTCCACACGGTGCAGATCACGCGAATGTGATGGGCAAGGAACGAGCGTCAGCTCACTACGAAGCTCCTCATCGAGCACGACGCTGTCTGCAGTAATGTTCCCGTAGTACACAGCCGTCACGGAGCCTTCGATTACTACCAAGGCTGCCGAGAAATACTGCCCCCACCGGCTTGTCTCCGTGCTGCGTTGCCCGTGCTCACCGCAATTGTAATTGACGATGTTGTTGAAACACGTAGGGGTCCCGTCTTTAACTAAGTACGCCGAGCGGTGTGATGCGAACCGCTTTGCCTGCGCCAGCGTTGCACTCCGTCGTCAGGCCTGCCACAACACAGCCGCCTGTCCCGCTTTACAGAGCAGGCAAGCGTTCGACCACGACGTTCTGTGCTGAGGCGTGGACGTCCGCCGCCTTGTCGCCTACCCGTTGTTTCACCGTCCCGAAATGCTCGTTCCCAGCCGCGAGGTCATAACAGTGCGTCCTTTGCCAGAGTTTCTTATTTCAGTAGTGGATTTCCGCGTTCGGGGCCGCATCTTCGTTGGAATGATTCCCCATTAGCCTCTGCTCTGCATACACACTTTCATCACCGCGTCTCGCGGAGGGCAAAGTTTGGCTCATCATTTGTGTGTGTGTGTGTGTGTGTGTATGTGTCTGTGTGTGTGTGTGTGTGTGTGTGTGTGTGTGTGTTTCGGCGAAGGCCTGTCGAGGACAAACGTGGTAAAAATTCACCGGCGTCAGTGTGTGATTGGATTGATTGATTGACTGATTTTAACAGGAGAGCTAAAATAGCTTAGGTCTGACCCGCCACTGCCCACACCGAAACTAGGTTTATTGTGCGGTATCGCTCCCTGTATATCTAGTAAAGCCAACCAGTGCCCTTAAATAGTGCAAGCAGTCCCTCTACCAGTTTGTTGTTAGACACAATTTCTTCAGGTCTAGTTGTCCCGAAAATTCTGTATCTTTTACTCTCCAATGCCATGCATTCGAAGATTAGGTATGATACAGTTTCTTCACCCTCATCACAGATCCTACATTTAGGATCCTCTTCCATTATACCCATTGTGTGTAGGTGTTTTTTGAAGTTCCCATGGCCGGTTATCACTCCAGTCATGAGTTTGATCTATTTCCTGTTCAATCCCAGGATTAAAGAGCTTCTTTGAAAACATTGCTTGGGCATCAGTACCTTACCATGTTTTTGTTTATGGACCTTGGTCCAATATCCTACGTGCTGTTTCCTAAGGCAGTTCCGTAGTTCTAATTTGATCATAGCCTTGGTGATTGTCAAGACAGGTTCCGGTCGAATAAATGGAGCTGTTGCCTCCATCCTAGCCAATCTATCGGCTTGTTCATTGTCACAGATCCGTGAGTGGCCAGGGACCCACACTAGGTACACCCTACTGCTTCCCGCTAGCTCCACCAGAGCCCTGTGGCAATCTGCAACAATCTTAGATCTTGTTGCAGGAGCTGCCAATGATTTCAGGGCTGCCTGGCTGTCTGAATAGATGTAGATGCTACGTTCATTGTAGCGCCTACTCATATTCTCCTCCACACATGCCCTGATTGCAGTAATTTCGGCTTGGAATACAGAAGCCAGTTTCCCTAGAGAGCTGCTGCTCTCCAGTCTTGGCCGAACCCCGTACAACCCTGCCCCGACGCCTTGATCTGTTTTCGACCCATCGGTGAACCAAACGATGCCCCCGTATGGTGTCGAACTGTTTTCTCCCTCTGCTCCCTACTTCCAATTATTATGTTGTAAGGCTTGTCGAAGCAGTTGGGAGTTATTATATAGTCGGCGGGCATTTCCACAGACATACCTATATTTACCTCACTCACTATGTTAGTGTGCGATTCTGGATATCCGAATGAGACCCAGTTTTGGCCAGTTTTAAGTCTGTATGCCCCAGCTGCTGCCTCCATCTTAACCCAAAGGTGAAGTGGAGGCTTCCATTCCAGCGGTTGGTGTGCTGGCTGATATGGCGCGCGCCGCTATCCTGTGATCTTGTTTAGAGCGCGCGCTGTACTCGATTATAGTCCCCTGTCTTGGTGCGGGTGGCGCTCCGGTGGCGATTTGCTATGACGTCGCTGGCGTGTGTTTGCGGTGGCCGGCGGAAAGCGAGAGGGTAGTTGGTTTTCCGGGGACTGGACGGAACGTGAAGTTCGCTCTGCCTAACCTGCTAGTGACTAGCGCTAAGGTTGTTGTGCCTCGCAATATGAGCAGAGTTGTCTGGGGCGGAGGCGACTCCCCGCCGTGCTGGCCATGCGGTGGTGATTAATTCGAGTCGGCATACTTGCTCTTCCTGCCTGTCTGATGTGGAGGTCCGGTGGGGTCCTGTGATACTCTGGACCGGACACAACTAGTTGCTGAATTTTGGAGTCGTCTGACAGGTTAGGGTGTGGGCTCGGTTGGCTCTTCAGATTTTCCCATGGAAGCTCCACAGCGGTTTCTGAACTTTTCTGATGTGGGACGGTGTTGCTGGAACTTTTCTCTGTGTGTGTGGCTCGTTACGATATATGTTGGTACTAATTTATTTGCTCAACTGGAGTCCTGCCCGGAGTTGCGTTCATGTATGGTACATTTGGCAGTCGATGTGTTAGGTAAAGTCTGCCTAAGAAGGGCGGTTTTGTACATAGTGAATTACTGCTGCTTGGTATATGTGGTCTTCTGGGACCTGAACAACACGATCTAGTCAATTTGGTTGTGTAACAGCATTTAGTGGTATGTTCTGTATTTTTTTTTGTGTTATTATTAACTTGGTGGAATAGTCGCGCCGGCCTTGGTGGCCGAGCGGTTCCAGGCGCTACAGTCTGGAACCGCGAGACCGCTACGGTCGCAGGTTCGAATCCTGCCTCGGGCATGGATGTGTGTGATATCCTTAAGTTAGTTAGGTTTAAGTAGTTCTAAGTTCTAGGGGACTGATGACCTCAGTAGTTAAGTCCCATAGTGCTCAGAGCCATTTGAACCATTTGAATTTTGAGTAGTCACGTTTGGTGTAGTTAAGGCACTTACAAGACTGTGGTTTGACTATTCATGTGCGCTTGGCGTTTATGGTTTCGTTTTAGGAAGCGAGAACTGTTTGAGATTTGGGTGTGTTGGCTTCCGACACTTAAGAGCGCCCGAGTTAACGGCGCTGTGGTTATCATGTGCTATCGGGATGTTATACTGTATTTTGAATTTTATCTTGCGCTGATATTATCTGTCGTGTGTTACAGAACATAACCAAGGTGCGTAAGTGATGGGCAGTTGTGGGAGGCATGTCGGGGAGCTCTCAGCGGTTTATTTCGGGGACCGTTTCTAGTGGGAGGGCTGCGAAGTGTTAAGAGCTCGCTCTTCTGTGATTGCGTTGGGAGTTGCCCTCGCCCTTTGGTTGTATCAAATTATTTTGTTATTATATTTATTGGTTGTGTGTCGCGCTTCTTTCATTTTATGGTGCCAAGCGCCATTATCTTAAAGTTTTTTATATAAATCATTTTAAATTGTAATGCCAAGTTAACTTATTATTGGATTTTGTCTTTTGGATAAACCCTAAAGCACTATTGTAAAAGGTTCCTGATTTTATGGTGACAAGCCGCCGTTATTGTTTTTTTTTTAAACTCACTCTTTAACCATTTGTTAAGTTTTGTAAGTTATATGAATTTGTTGTTATTTAAAAGAGTTTAGTATTGGCAATTTAAAAAACTGTGTTCAGAGTCTGCTGTTTGGATATTATTGGGTGGAACTCGTTGGATAGTTGTCCTATAAGAATGCACATTTCACACACCAATCTCTGCACCTCAGCAAGCTCTTTAGCAGCAACCCGCTGTTCTACCTTCTTCCACCACTCTACGGCCTCATAGGAAATCCTAGGTCTAACCACTGTGGTGTATTTCCAGTGCATACCCCTGGGGCTTAGGCCCCAGTTTTTGCCACAAGCCCTCCTAGTACTCACTAAAGTGCTTTTTGCCTCGGAGTGTGATTGGAAGTGGTAATCTCACGTGCCGACGGACGCGACAGCTTGCACTGTCTGCAGTGCTGTAGTGTGCAGCACCAGCTGACCGCCGGCCCGTCCCAGTGGCTCAGTTACCGGCAGCGCGGAGCTGCTTACTCATCCGCCGCGGGCTCTGAGGAGGTCAGCCCCTGGCGGCTTCCTCCCTCCGCCTGGGCAATTAGTGTGTCCGCGATGGGGGCCAAGAGAGAGCACAGTGCTCGCTAACCGACACGACCGGAACTGGCGAACTGGCGAGGCAGGCACAGCGTACATCCTGAGGCCTCGAGAGCTGGTTGTGTCGATAGTGGAGGCAAGTGTGTGTGTGTGTGTGTGTGTGTGTGTGTGTGTGTGTGTGTGTGCGCGCGCGCGCCGGCGGGGTTCAGGACTGTAAAGGGGGACAGGGGCAGATCCAAATGGATGCAGGCTGCAGTAGTTGGGCGGGTATGAACAGCCTTGCGCAGTGCGATATAAATCTGTTGAACTCAGCTTCCTTTTCTTGAGTCCGAGATCGATTACGACCACTCAGTCCACTCCAAATCGATTGCTTCAGGCGGAAACCGCTTTTAAATTCTGCGTAACAAAAGCTGGTTCCGATGTAACAGAACACACAGTTTCGGCTCGACATGGTCCATCCCTTTCCGTATTACTTTATCGGCTCGGTTACGTTTTCGCATTTGGTTTCTCTTTCACAAATTATCCCCAGCTTTGCTGGAAGTCAGAACCTCATGTTATTGAGAGTGAGGCAGTGGGTTTTGTGGGCGATGGCTGTCATCAACCGACCCTGCAAACCCCGGAATGCGAGTGTTGCTCATCTCAATTTTGACACTAATTTAGAAAATCCTTTTGAAGTAATTGACGTACTTCAATCGTATCATGAGGTGAACATACCTCGTTTATCATAACTGTCTTTACACTCTGCGATGTTTTAATTACTATTAATGAGTTAACACATCGATAACTGCAGTAATACTTTGACAACACAGAATCTGATCAGAGTTTTGTTGTCCTCTGATAAAACAGAACACAACATTATGCTTCAGTTTTACCTGTGATTTTTCTAGTAATTCTTGTGTTTGTATGGGTTTTAGCCCTCCCATCAGCGCCGGCCGCGGTGGTCTAGCGGTTCTAGGCGCGCAGTCCGGAACCGCGCGACTGCTATGGTCGCAGGTTCGAATCCTGCCTCGGGCATGGATGTGTGTGATGTCCTTAGGTTAGTTAGGTTGAAGTAGTTCTAAGTTCTAGGGGACTAATGACCACAGATGTTAAGTCCCATAGTGCTCAGAGCCGTTTGAACCATTTGAACCCTCCCATCAGCACATCAGCTCGGTTCAATAGGCATGTTATAAACACGATTTCCGTGAAATCAGTACAGGCAGTTTGTGACGCACTCCCAATCTCGTTTGGATGTACTGTACGTTCTATATAATTAGCTATCAGTATAGCTTAAAATTAAGTGAAACTTACATTCATTCATAAGACAAGGCGCAGTTGTGATGCAGGGCTTGTATAACGCCTTGAGAATAACCTCACAAGCCACTAGACTACAAGCACGAGTCTCAGCTGAACGTGCACACGTTGCCAATAGCTCGGTGACGCGATGTCGGCAGCTGCAGCCAGCAGCCGCACTGCCACGTACACGCGTGCGCACGTCTCCAAGGCGTCGGACCAGCGTAGAGAGATGCGTCAAACCAGTTTTAGGACTGAAGACCACAACAACAGACAGGCACTGCGTCTGAAGTTTCTTTCATCGGCGCTCGGAAAACCAGCTGCGCATTACAGTGCGTAACAACGCGTTCCCGAAACATATGTGCCAGAATGTGACTGTGAGTACTTCTCCTGGAGTATATGACTTCTTAGCATTCCTGTCACCTTTGCCCCAGTCCCTACAGCCAGTAGGGTACAATATTTTTGGCGCCATAAGCAGATGAGGCGGTATAGCTGAGTCTTCGAGAACTGTTGTTAGACCAAACACGTCGCTCTTACACTCGAAAGCAATAGATTTAGAGATGCGTGTATGTGCAACGTAGTTCGGTGAGTAATTGCGAAACTATAACATGGATCAGAGTAGCAATGTGATTTGTATGTTTGTAGGAGAGTTGCCACAGCAGTAGCCAATGACAAGATGAGCTCTGTTTACCGTTGCCACACTAGTCTCGAACCTCAGACAGACAGACAGACGGAGAAGACGCTTGCGGGCGGTACCATGTAACAAGCGTGATTTATTCTCGCTGTATGCGTTGTTTTTGTTTTACGCGAAGGAATACCCTAAAGTAGTTTCGAAAATGCGCAGAAACGTGGTAATACTATTCCCACCCTGCTAAGCAAACCCAGAGACGCTACCGTGTAACACTGCAGCTAACCTCCAGGATGGCCTCAGTTTGACCAAGAAGAGAGTCCATAACCTTCTTCAAGGAAGCTATGCCATATCCAGCTAAAGTCAATTCTTGCTGATTAGATCCTGTACAGCCACCAAATTGCAGGGATGCACTGTCGCAGATATTTACTGTGGGATAAGGATTAGGTGATTTAGCCGGTGAGCCTGGATGCAGTCCTTCCCTGTGAGCACGGCTGTTCCCATTCTGTCGACAGCGTCCTCATCATCGATATGCACAAGAAAGGGCAACGTTCGATCACAGAGAGAGTTGGTATAAACATCTTGGCTCATGTTCGCGGTAACCTGAATGAGTAGACTCAAGTCATGGTACGAAAAACATTACCCAAAATGTCAGTGCAGCACCTCCAGGTTCAACTAAACCCTCCACGCACTGCGGGTTAAAGGACTCGCTGGAACTTCTGAACATTTGACGCCCGCATCATTTGAAAGAAGGCAAAATAGCGTGTCCTCAAACCAGTCCTCGCGTCTCCAGCCACCTACACTACTGGCCATTAAAATTGCTACACCAAGAAGAAATGCAGATGATAAACGGGTATTCATTGGACAAATGTATTATAATAGAACTGACATGTGATTACTTTTTCACGCAGTTTGGTTGCATAGATCCTGAGAAATCAGTACCCAGAACAACCACATCTGGCCGTAATAACGGCCCTCATACGCCTAGGCATTGAGTCAGACAGAGCTTGGATGGCGTGTACAAATACAGCTGCCCATGCAGCTGGAACATTATACCACAGTTCATCAAGAGTAGTGACTGGCGTATTGTGGCGAGCCAGTTGCTCAGCCACCATTGACCAGACGTTTTCAGTTGGTGAGAGATCTGGAGAATGTGCTGGCCAGGGCAGCAGTTGAACATTTTCTGTATCTAGAAAGGCCCGTACAGGACCTGCATCGTAACACATCTGAAATGTAACGTCCACTGTTCAAAGTGCCGTCAATGAGAACAAGAGGCGACCGAGACGTGTGACCAATGGCACCCCATACCATCACTCCTGGTGATACGCCAGTATGGCGATGACGAATACACGCTCCAATGTGCGTTCACATCTATGTCACCAAACACGGATGCGACCATCGTGATGCTGTAAACAGAACCAGGATTCATCCGAAAAAATGTTTTGCTCTTCGTGCACCCAGGTTCGTCGTTGAGTACGCCATCGCAGGCGCTCCTGTCTGTGATGCAGCGTCAAGGGTAACCGCAGCCATGGTCCATGCTGCTGCAAACGACGTCGAACTGTTCGTGCAGACGGTTGTTGTCTTGCAAACGTCCCCATCTGTTGACTCAGGGATCGAGACGTGGCTGCACGATCCGTTACAGCCATGCGGATAAGATGCCTGTCATCTCGACTGCTAGTGATACGAGGCCGTTGGGATCCAGCACGGCGTTCCGTATTACCTTCCTGAACCCACCAATTCCATATTCTGCTAACAGTCATTGGATCTCGACCAAGCGAGCAGCAGTGTCGCGATACGTTAAACCGCAATCGTGATAGGCTACAATCCGACCTTTATCAAAGTCGGAAACGTGATGGTACGCATTTCTCCTCCTTACACGAGGCATCACAACAACGTTTCACGAGGCAACGCCGGTCAACTGCTGTTTGTGTATGAGAAATCGGTTGGAAAGTTTCCTCATGTCAGCACGTTGTAGGTGTCGCCACCGGCGCCAACCTTGTGTGAATGCTCTGAAGAGCTAATCATTTGCATATCACAGCATCTTCTTCCTGTCGGTTAAATTTCGCGTCTGTAGCAGACATCTTCGTGGTGTAGCAATTTTAATGGCCAGTAGTGTATTACCCAGTGTCTGTGTCGGTGCTCCCATATAACAAGTACACCTTTCTATTTCGCTGTGAAAAACATACTTTTGTGAGGTACTCTACTCGAAATGAAAATACGCATCTGCAGTTTTCGCTCGGTAACTAGCTGAGTTGGACACGAATCCGCTGATAGCAGCACCTCGTGTTGGGTTCGAAACCGAGCGCCACTGGCGAGACGTGACACTCGTCCGTTAGTCTTCTTACGAGCACTGTTCTTATGGCGTGTTACACGGTGGCGAGTGTTACACCGTTCCTTGTAGACAAACTGGACAGTGCACGATGATAGACCAACAAATCGGGCAATTTCGTTCGCAGTGTTGTCATGGGCAGGTCTAAACACGGCAGCTGCTTTCTGTCCCACGTCCACCGATCTCACTGCTCTGATTCGATACAGCCGGCTGGCACGAGCACTGAGTTTGACTGCTATTCTGGAGAGGTGGGTCACGTGACCACCTGGTGCCAGTTCTACACCGTCTACAGTGGTCCAGAGCGGTCAGTGGGCCCTCTTTCAAGGGGTGACTAACATCTTGTTCGGTTAAGTTACACATTATCTGTCATCGGCGTACACCAACGTCTAGCGGGACCCAACGATCTGGGTGCGGTCAGCTGCGCTGATATCGCTCGTTCCGTCGGTGCTTCGTTCGACTGTCGCGTCTACGGTTTGTGCAAACCCTGACGGCAACCCAGTCAAGCGACAGCCCAAGCTACTTTGTTTGCATCTGCGACAGGGGCGTTATTTCTTCGGCACAGCAATTCCTTTGCCCGTGGTCGTACTTACAAGTCGTGCATCCAAAAGAATGCTTTCGATGTGAAGAGACTTCTGTTGCTGATGAAAATTTTCTTGGTGTGCTGTACTCTACATTTTATATCTTCCTTACTTCTGCCACACTGTGTGATCTTGCTTCGTAAACAGAATAATTCCTTCGCTTCTTTTACTCTTCGTTGTTCACTCAGCGGAAACTTGTCTTCACTCCACCAACATTTGATAGCTGTGGACCTAGCTCGGAAGGAAACATTACAGTTACCACTGTTTCTTCCCCAATTTTGATGTGCAGCTATTTTCCTTGTTGGCACTGTTCACAACTTTCGTTGTAATATTTTCAGCAGCTGGTGTCGTCACACTCTGTAGACTTTTATGAAAAATCGTCAGCTGGCATCGATAATTTGTTAGTGCTGCCAGTTCAAAGTTCAAATGGCTCTGAGCACTATGGGACTTAACATCTATGGTCATCAGACCCCTAGAACTTAGAACTACTTAAACCTAACTAACCTAAGGACAGCACACAACACCCAGCCATCACGAGGCAGAGAAAATCCCTGACCCCGCCGGGAATCGAACCCGGGAACCCGGGCGTGGGAAGCGAGAACGCTGCCAGTTAAAAACGATGTTGACACATTGAATCTTGCGAACAACGTTTAAAAGTTATGTATTGAGTTCTGATGCTTAGTTCGTGTTTTTGATGATATGTAGAGTGGAATGGAACCTCGTGTATGTATCTGCACAGATACTGTAACTGAAGCATTTTTGTTGCCTGAAGCTTTGTACCAACCGAAACTGCCACCAATAATAAAGGTTTCCACAGCAGCTGGCGGTGTACCATTTCGACAAAATTTCCGTTGCAGTTTTAGTTGTTATTAAACTGTACTCTGTTGTAAACACGCCTCCCAGTAGGTATTACCACGTGATCTGGCTGCCACCTGGCTAGTGGCCGCCACGAAATTCCCAAAGCAGAAAAAAACAGTAGGATAAGAGTCATGGAGGCGATAAGTCGACATAAGGGGGCTTTAATTTTTTTATGCTTTCGTCATGACCGCCAGTTCCCCAAGTTGAGGACTGTGGAAAGCCCCGCCGCCGGTTCCCCGGAAGGACAAGTCAGCGTCTTTCATACATTGGCTGTTATTCGCGAGCTGTTAGAAACCCAAAAGTCATCATTGCATAATGAAGAGGCCTGAGAGTCTTACGTCACTTTGACGCAGTTGCTGCTACTGTACGATTCGCAAATATTGACCTCTGCTTATTTTTGAGAATTGGCGGCTTCCCCATAGAACCCCATCTGTGTACAGAGTCGCTAGCTGGAAAATTTAATTACTGCGGTAGCAGAACTCCTCGTATAGGAGGCGTTGCACGGCCTCATACACAAACTTCGAGGAAGCGCAGCTCACACACAGAGGACATCTTTTGTTAAGGAACATATTATCCTCTCTGCACTCCCCGGTTTCTGAGTCGTCCGGCAGACAGACAGGTGTGCTGCATTGACCAACACAGTGGAAAAGGACCGGGATCCGATCCCCCGTGCAACCACGCAGTTTTATGGTTTTCCCTAAACTGTTTGAGGCAAATGCCTGGGTTGCTGGTTTAAAAAGGCCGCGGCCGATTTCCGTTCCGCAGTCGAGGCTTGCGCTGCGTCTCTAATGAACGTTTAATCCTTCCTGCCTTCCTTACTTCGTGACGATTGGAGGAGAGTACTCCTGGTGGCATTATCTCTGTATCATTTGCCTCCTTCATATGCTAATGGTGCGTGGGAGAAGCGACTTTTGGTAAGACTTCCTACGGGCCTTCTCCAGTTTTTGTCGTCGCGACCATTTCGCGTGATGTTGCAACGAACACTCTCGGGATTCTGATAGTTTCTCCGTGATGAAAAACTCTTCTCATACAACGTCTACACGTTCTTTTCTTTTTCCAGCCACACATTTCTCGGTGATGTTCAGCATCATCAGTGGATCCCTTATGTTTTTCTGTCTAAGAAACGCTACGTGCGAATACAAATTACTTTGAAATTGTCCTCATTGTTCCAAAACGGTTTAACAAAAATATACAGGGTGAACCAGAACTCCAACGACAAACTCTCAGAGATGTTGGCAAGGCGCAAACAAGAAAAAAAGGTCGGGTAAACAAGGGCTCTAAATTGCATACGTTAGGAACTATGAGCCCTTGTGCGGTAGAAAAGATGTGCCCCACAACAGTGAAGATGAACAAGTGCTCATAGCTCTTGAGGCACGTACTTCGGAGTCCATGTCCGCTGGACATTTTTTTTTTTCTTCTTTTCATCTGTATTACCATCTCTGAAAGTTTGTCGGTGAAGTTCTGTCTCACCTCACATATCTCAACAGCTCACGCTGTTTTTCATGTCGCTGTCTGTCATCTGCGAGTACAGCTTCTATTTCAGTATAGTTTGTCGTCTGCAAGTAATGAGGACTTCTCTCAAGTACTGCGCTATACACGGAACGAAAACACTTTTACGCCTAAAATGAAACTATTAGTTGCTGCGTTATTTTGTGCTTCGTTAATATAGTCTGCTTTACCCCTAATATTTATTTGATAATTTATGCTGTCAGCACTGCTATATTAAGTATGTTTATCGTTTGTTTACTGGAATTTTAAAATTGTTTTCGAAAAATGTGTCTATTAGTTGGTTACGAGGCCATGTTACTCATGACGGCTTTTGCACGGGTGAAGAAAGAATAACTTACGCTCTGTTCAGGGCGGGAACTTTACAAAACATATTTGTTGTTGACGCAAACACGGACACAAAAAGCGTGTTTTCGCCGCCAGATGAAATCCTTTTATATTTCGACGTATATCAAATTTCAAGTCTTTCAGTTAACTTTCGTAAAATGAAGTAATACGAAAGAGTCTCGAAAATGACGAGCTGTGTTTAATACAGACCACTTTTGAGCTGCTTGCCTGACGACCAGCCCACGTGGATGAGTTTGCGAACTAACCGCTTGCAAGAAACCTTTCAGCCAGGCAAAGAGCCGCTCATTGCGTTCACTCGCTGAGCTGCCGACGACGAACACGACGCGTTCCGGGAGTCCACAGGTGGGACCGGCAAACCACAGGACACTTGACTGTGGCAATACTCAAGGAGGAAGGGCCTCGAACTGGCCAAATACAACACAAATGGTGACCCTTGCCGAACGTAGACGGAAATGACTCAGAGCATAGGGCTATAACACACAGATGCTGAATGAGACACTTTTGGCAGTCAAGAGAGAAAAATGTGTGAGTCCCTTAATGACTACCATCGCAGAATATTGTCAAATAGTACTTCACAAAACCCAAAGAAATTCTGATCATATGTAAAGGCTGGTAATGGCACCAAAGTTAATCTCCTGTCACTCATGGACGAAACTGGAACTGAAGTAGAGAGAAGCAAAGCAAAAGTAGAAATGCTTAACTCTGCTTTTCAAATGTTCCCTTACAAATAAAAGCTCAGGACTACTGTCCCAACTTAATTCTCGTACCACTGAAAAGACAAGTGAAATAGATATTAGAGTTATTGGCGTTTTGGAACAGCTGAAATCGTTAATATTGAACGAAGCTCCAGGCCCCGATAGAATCCCTATCAAATAATGGCCATTATCAGTATCTCACTTAGCACTAAACAGAGTACTGTAATTACTCAGGTCTGCAGACTATGCTATGGTGGGCGCGCACTTCCATTTTGTATCGTCCCCACTGTGGTGTTGCCAAAGCTGTGGGAATTGTGAGTTTTTAAATCAGGTGTATTATTCGTGCACTTATCTAGTTTTCGGACAAGTGTTTTTCAAATTGATTTCTTCCCTGAACTGCAGCTTATTGGAAGTCTATGAACCAAGCATTGGTATAAAAACTTCATCACCTCGAAACATTTTTCGTATTTAATGTTATTGTTATTGTAATGAATTAAACAGGGTCCGCCTTCTTGCAAGAACACAACTTTTATTTTGCAGTATTCCCCAAAAACGTTTCACCACAGTTGTGACATCTTCAGTAGGATTTTTTCTTTTATTGTTTTTGAAATACCCACAAACAAATATTATGTAGTTTAGGAATATGTTGACATTAGATTTTGTTGTTGTTTGGATTACGTATCTACTTCACCTTTTTTTTAAATTAGCTGACCTTTGACTGCCATCATAAATCGGCTAGGAGTCTATAGTAATACAATATATTATCTGCAACACAGGGGTGTTAAGGCACCGGCTCCTGATGGCCTTTAAACTATACATTCCGGTAACACAGTTGTACATAACCCTTTTCTTTTGACGCCTACCACTGCTGCAGTTTACCTGCACTGAGCTCTACCTGGTTTCTACTTGCCTACAGAACCGCAAGAAAGCAAGTTGCTTTTTCTGCTCGCCATCGGTGGTCTTGTTGTGAATATTGCACGAAATCACTTCATTTATATTGATGGACGTTATAGCCGTTGTGCCTGAAGACTTGCGTAGGTGGCTCAGCTCATGGGGCAGGTTATCAGCGTCTTGATATCATTCAAGCACGATGCACCAACATTTGTAAGACAGTGCGCTTCTGTGCCTAGTGATGATGGCTGATGGCGTGCAAGTACAGATCGGTGTTGGTGGGTTTTCTATAGACGCTGTGGCCAAGACCTTCATTTCGTTTGCGACGGACGAGAACGTCGACGAAGGGCAATGCATTGTCTTTATCTACCTCCATGGTAAACTGTATGTTACTGTTAATGCCGTTGAGGTGTTCCAAGAACTCGTCAAGTTTCTCAGGTCTGGGGCCAAATGAAGAACGTGTCTTTCTGGTGTTTAGGCAAATCTCCATCTCTGAATACATACTACTATACAAACAGTTAATTACAACACAGATAGAGCTTACAGAATTCACTGACAGATGCGCACACGACATACCTTCCTTATCAGGAGCGTCCTGCTACAAAGGTAAAATAAGAACGAATTTGTCAAATCAAGAAGAACTGTGGGCTATGTATGACAGGATAAACGCTTAGAGAGAGAGAGAGAGAGAGAGAGAGAGATAGAGAGAGAGAGAGAGAGAGAGAGAGAGAGAGAAACATCATCCTTAAAATCTTAGCCATCTATGGCATCTTAAAACACACACACACACACATATATATATATATATATATATATATATATATATATATATATATATATATATATATATATATGTGTGTGTGTGTGTGTGTGTGTGTGTGTGTGTATGTGTGTGTGTGTGTGTGTGTGCGCGCGCGCATGAGGAGGCGGGGTGGGACGGAGCCCACAACCATATCACTATTCATGTCTAAAATGCTTGTCTTCGTCATACAGTGTGTGGAAGTATCCCCAACATTATTATTTCACGCAATTCTTCGCTGAAGTGAGCAGGTTCTAGTCAGTCTCGCCAATATGCACCAGCCCGAGGCAGCAGAGTACCGGGGCTACACTACATGAGTTCTTCTGCACTTCACACTTAGGTGCTTGGCAGACGGTGTAGAAAACAACTTTCATATTATCTTTCGAACGTTCTACCCTCGAACAGCACTTGGGAAAAACGATCATTTCTTTCAATGTAGGTGTAGGTCCCAAGGAGAAAGTTGGCGACTGAAATTTCGTGAAAAGTTCTCGCCAAATCAAAATCGCCTTGTCTTAATGGACACTCCAACTCGCTCATCATATTAGTGACACTATCTTTCTTATTTCACGATAATCAAAATGGGATCCAATTTTTTTTAAATTTTGTCTATGTCCTATGTCAATCCATCTGTTATGCATCCCACAATGCGCAGCAGTACTCCGGAACAGAAGGGACAAGCGTAGTGTAGGCAGTCTCTTCAGTACATCTTCTAAGATCTGTGCCTATGAAACGCAGTCTTTGGCTCAGCTTCCCTTCAATATTTTGTCTCTAATAGTTTCAGTTTAAGTTGTTCGTAATTATAATCCCTAGGCTTAAAATTCAATCTACAACCACTAAATTCTTGCAATTTATAGTGTAGCCGAATTTTAAGGGATGTTTTTCATTGTTCTCATGTGGAGGACCTCACACTTTTTATTATTAAGGGTCCGTTTCCACTTTTCACACCACCGAGATGTCTTGTTTACATCACTTTGCAAGTGGTTTTGATCTTCTGATTACTTTACTAGTCGAAACGGCAGTATGACGTGCAAACAATGTAAGCCGTCTCCTCAAATTGTCTCCTAAATCGTTTATATAGAGTGTTCCAGGAGGAATTACCACAGTCAGGGATATGAGAGGAACGACCATTCAAAGCAAGAACGTCTAGTAAACATGGGGTCTGAAATGCATATCTTAGAGCTATAATCACTTGTGCGGTAGAAAAGATGTGTTTCACAGTGGACAACTGCTCATAGATCTTGAGGCGTATACTTTAGAGTCCATATTTACTAGACATTTTTTACTTATTTTGATCCATACCACAACCTTTATAAAATGGAAATCAAAGAGCTTGCAAAGGGAGAGGTTTGTTTCACTGTATCGAAGATGAAGAAGTGCTCATAACTTTTAATGTATGCACGTTAGAGCCCACATTTACTAGAGTTTCTGCTTCACATGATCCTTCCTGTCGTATGGCTGAATACTGGCCACTGCTCCTGGCACACCATGTATCGATCGGTATGTCAGGAGCAGCAGAAGACCTATCACGCTTCCTTACGGAACCCTGGATATCATTTCGGTTTCACTAGACTACTTCCCGTGCTGTGACCCTTCTGACAGGAACTACAGAATCTAGTCGCACAAGTAAAACGATACTCTAGGCACACAATTTGCTTAGAAGCTCTTTTTGAGAAACTGTGTCAAAAGCGTTGTGGAAATCGAGAAATACATAATAAATTTGACATCCCTAGTCGATAGCACTCACTACTTCGTGTGAATACAGAGCCAGTTGCGTTTCACACGAACGATATTTTCTGAAACCACGCTTGCTAATGTGTCACTAGATGGTATTCTTAAACGTAATTCATAGTGTTGGGATAAGTATATGTTCCAAACTGCTGCTACAAAGCCATGTTAGTGATACGGGGCTGACCTGTTTGTTGTCTTCTTCTCTGTTGCAGGCTGAAAGGGAGCGCGCCGAGCACTGACCGCCAGCCCGGCCTAGAATGGTAGAGACTGACCCGCCAAAGGACCACTCCAGTAAGTATAGGGGCAGGCGGGCAGCTGAACAGCTAGAGGACAAGAGAGTAGGGCCCAGCATCAAGGGACTTACTGCACTCGCAGCAGTCACAGTACTCAATTAGTTACGACCTTTGGTGTCGACACCAACATCCAAAGCTGTATCGATAACATCAGAATAAACGTATCGGTACCAAAGACAGTTTTGCCAGGTGCCGATTGTTCCTTCTTTAAGCTTTTCCTTAACGCAAAAAGACTTATTTAAAATACTCGGCGAAATATGGAAATTAAGCCATGTTTATATAAACCAGTTTGATTGTAAAGTCAAATACAAACGTGATTAATGAAGGATAAATATTCCTATCACACACGAAATACATATAAATGTTATGCTAGCCATCCCTGCGATTATTGCAATGCATCACTACATGATTTTCCTCAATGGGACATGGTACGTGAAATTCGTTGAAATTTGACATTTTCTGTTTTCTACTCCATAAAGTACTTTAGACTTTTCTGAACATTTTGGTATATAATGCATTAAAATCAGACAACTATGAAAACTTCAAATAATATTTTGAATGTAGACACGTGACTGTCAAATTTCGCGGCTACGCAGATACTGCCACAACTGAGCAGTCGTATTTGTAACCATACAGTCTAGAAGGCTATGAATTGCTTTGTTTTGTGTCTACTGCTACGTCTCAGAAGTTGGCATTACGAATAAACCAATCAGTCCTTTGTTTCTGATACTAGTTTTCGTTGAAAGTAGTGTCATTATAATCTAACATCTATTGCTTTTTATACGTAAATAAAATGACTAAGCGTAAAAGTAACTTCAAGAAACGCAAATCTGCGGGT
Organism: Schistocerca cancellata; assembly: GCF_023864275.1. Classification (NCBI taxonomy): domain Eukaryota; kingdom Metazoa; phylum Arthropoda; class Insecta; order Orthoptera; family Acrididae; genus Schistocerca; species Schistocerca cancellata. The sequence continues at coordinate 583,541,904 of NC_064633.1, forward strand.
AACAGATATGTGAGACCTGCATTTTCTTCTGAAGTACTTGAAAACACCTAAGGTAGCAGTGAAGGAAACCACGATAATGTTCCTGAAGTGACCACTCCTCCTAGTGCATGGAAAAGGAAAGTAACTTGAGAAACAGGTGACAGTGGTAAAAGTAATGACGTTACGGACAACGTCATTCTTGATCTGCAAATCCTTGCACAAGTTCTTTCTGAAACTGTCTCTTGCTGTCATTGTGGTGGTGAAATTAAACTTTATGAGGATACTGGAGCTAGAACAGGTGTTGTGTCTAAATTAATTATTAAATGTCAGAAGCGCAAAAACGAAAAAGCAGTTCATACTTCATCAAAGTCTTCAGGTAATGAATTGTGTGAAACTAACGTGAGACTGTTCTATGGCCTTAGATGCATTGGTAATGGTGCAAGGACTGGTAATGTTCTCTGCACTGTGTTGAATCTGCCAAAATCACCTTCTAGGCATACGAAATATGTAACAGCAATTGGGGACTCTGTAAATGCTGTGGCTGAAGATTCAATGGTTGCTGCTACATCAGAAGCTGCTGAACAAAATGAGGGTGACACAGACATCAGCATTGCTGTGGATGGATCCTGGCAAAAGCGTGGGTTTATTTCTAAAAATGGTTCTACAGCTGCAATAAGTACTGACACTGGAAAAGCTTTGGATTTTGAAGGTCTCAGTAAGTATTGCCAAGGCTGTACAGTGAACCAGAAGAACAGATTACTTCATAAGCAGCAGCGTATAAAAAATTATGATGGCACAAGTGGAGTAATGGAGGTTAAAGGAGCAGTTGACATTTTCCAGCGTTCGCAGAAGGAGAGAGATGTCAATATGTGAATTACTTAGGCAATGGAGACAGAAAGGCTTTCATTGCAGTACAAAACAGTAAGCCATATGATGTTCCTATACAAAAAATCGAGTGTGTTGGACATGTCAAGAAAAGAATGGGAACACGTCTGTGTAACCTAAAAACCAAGCTGGGTAACATAAAACTGTCTGATGGCAAGACAATGAAATGTGCTGGAAGACTAACGGACAAACTAATTGATGAATTACAGGAATATTGTTGGAAGGCCATTAGAGACAACTGTGTCAATTTAGAGAAGATGAAAAGAGCTGTGCGGAGCACTTTCTTTCATCGAAGATCAAGTGATGAAAAGCCATGTCATGCTTCGTGTCCACCTCCACCAAACACTTGGTGTAAATATAGGAAAGCTGAATTTTCTGGAAAAATTTTTGAAATTTATGGGAAGGTCTTATGGGACCAAACTCCTGAGGTCATCGGTCCCTAAGCTTACACACTACTTAATCTAAGTTAAACTAACTTACGCTAAGGACGACATACACACCCATGCCTGAGGGAGGACTCGAACCTCCGACGGGGGGTGGGGTGGGGGGGGGGGGGGCAGCCGCGCGGACCGTGACAATACGCCTTAGACCGCGCGGCGAATTTTCTGGCTCCCTGCATGAAATTACACATAAACATTCTCTTCCTTTGGCAGTAATGGAGGCAATCAAACCTATTTACAGAGATTTGACAAATCCTAAGCTACTAAAGAAGTGTTTACATTGAAAGACCCAGAATGTGAAAGAGTCCTTCAATAATGTTGTGTGGTGCCGTGTGCTTAAAAATGTATTTGTTGGCCTGATGACTCTAAAGTTAGTGGTGTCAGAATAATGCTGTAATAACATTTAATGGTGGGAACGATGAAAGACTTAAGGTTCTTGAGAAATTAGGGTAAGATTTGGACAGAACACAGCTAAAGGACTGAGGGAACTGGATCAGCTTCGTCTATGTGAAGCAGAGTTAGCTGCTCAGCAAATGACAAAAGAAGCAAGAAAGAGAAGGAGGCGGCAGGCACTGGGCTGTTGCGACACTGAGGAAGGCACAGACTGTGGGTCAGGGCAATTCTAGTGCATAAAAGACGCAGACATGTCTGTACAGGAATTTATAATAAAAAAGTTTTAAACCTCAATATGTCTGATCGACATTTTTTGCAATAAATGTCCCGTTTTCTAAAATGTACTGATGGTAGAGATATGAAACTTTCACAGCATGCCAAGTGTGAGATTCAACACACATGGAACTAGAATAATTAAAATATCTTGAGTTGTTTTGTTTTTATGTTCATTTATTTACAAAATTCTGTCAGAAAATTGAGTGTTTGGAAAAAAAGATAACATGCCCTACAATACAATTTTAGTAATAATTCTAGTTCAGCGCATTCAAAAATTATGGAAAATTGTAAGTTGGTGTCTTAAAAAGTTTCCAAGATAATGGGTCAGAAAATCCGATAATTTAACATTGGTGGCATAGGACATACAATATCCCCTTAACACAAAAATATTCATTCCGAATAGCCTTATTTTAAGATAAAATACTCATTTTGAATACAAGGCATAATATGGGAATTATGCAATGTTTGCATGAACCAACTCGATTATGAAATAAATATATGAACCTCTTTTTCAAGGTAGGAGGTACTTATTTAAAATTACCGATGTATGTTGCTGAAATTGGACATTGACTTGCACTACCGCAATTCTGTTTCTTGCATGCACTGAACAAGTAGTACAAGGTTAACATTTCGCATCGTTATTGCAACAGGCGATAATGGAAACCACTTTCGGGCCAATTCGCAGCCAGAAGCGAGAGATTCTATTTCAAAGGGTAAAATAAAACCTGGCGAGTAATGTGCAAGGGTTCCGGTTCTTCTGGCTGAGAGAATTCGCGAGGACATACACGGATTACAAATTATACAGCGTTCTTCTTCAAGAGCGTGCAAATGCCGACAAAGGTGTTTCGTCTGTAGGACAACTTATGGGTCTGAAGTGTGAATTTGTAAGATACTTACGAGATTTGCCCCCCCCCCCCCCCCCCCCCTGAATACACGTGTTCGCGAGACCGCTACGGTCGCAGGTTCGAATCCTGCCTCGGGCATGGGTGTGTGTCATGTCCTTAGGTTAGTTAGGTTTAATTAGTTCTAAGTTCTAGGGGACTAATGACCTCAGAAGTTGAGTCTCATAGTCCTCAGAGCCAATACCACGTATTCACAATTGCGAGCAAGTGCGCGGCTGGCAAGGCTTTCGAATCCGGTGAGCAGGTAATTTTAGCCGTAGGTGGTTGTGCAGCCCTTCAAGAATTGCACTTCATGGGTGTCATAAAGTTACTGGGGAAAAAGTGGGTGAAGTGCACTGACGTAAAAGGAAATTCTGTCAACGATTAAATGCGAAGGTTCTTTTTATTATTATTATCTTCTTTCCTTTCTCAGACCTTAGGTCTGGTTAAAAATGGAACGTGACGCGGACCTTGATCAAGCGTGACTTCCTTTTAACTGTATGGTGTATGTTACATTGTATTTAGGAACTTTCGGGTTATTGAACTTGTATCAATAATTACGGATTTCTGTAGTTGTATATATACGTTTGGATGTAGCTGCATTGCATTGATGTACTGGTGGATATTGTGTGGTATGACTCTTGTAGTTGATAGTATAATCGGTATAATGTCAACTTTATCCTGATGCCACATGTCCTTGACTTCCTCAGCCAGTTGGACGAATTTTTCAATTTTTTCTCCTGTTTTCTTCTGTATATTTGTTGTATTGGGTATGGATATTTCGATTAGTTGTGTTAATTTCTTCTTTTTATTGGTGAGTATGATGTCAGGTTTGTTATGTGGTGGTGTTTTATCTGTTATAATGGTTCTGTTCCAGTATAATTTGTATTCATCATTCTCCAGTACATTTTGTGGTGCATACTTGTATGTGGGAACGTGTTGTTTTATTAGTTTATGTTTTATGGCAAGTTGTTGATGTATTATTTTTGCTACATTGTCATGTCTTCTGGGGTATTCTGTATTTGCTAGTATTGTACATCCACTTGTGATGTGATCTACTGTTTCTATTTGTTGTTTGCAAAGTCTGCATTTATCTGTTGTGGCACTGGGATCTTATTATTATTATTATTATTATTATTATTATTATTATTATTACATAAGGAAGGGGACCGCGCGTGGTTGCCGGGTCGCAGCTCCACAACACGGACGCCGTGGTGAGCCCCGTCCCTCGTTCGAAACTATCCCAGCCCTCGCGCCCAAAGCGCACGTTCCATTAATGCGAGTACGCGGCGTACGGTCGGCGTGTACCCCAGCATTGTGAGTGTGTAATTTATTCTTAATCCCGCTCCCATTTCCAGTGAGATTTCTAACTGAAAACAGCTGAAGTCAGTCTCCTACTCAGGAAGTCGCTGGGGGCAGATGTGGAGACGGTCTGCCGCTGCCTGTCGAAAAGTGTCAAGTGTGCACTGTGCAGTTCGCGTGACTCTGACGTATTCTTGTACAATGGAGTGCTGTGTTTGTGTCGTTGGGGACAAATAGAAGGGAGAGGGTAAAATCCGAATCCAGCACACAGCCTCCTTCTCTCGAAAAGCAACGGGAGCAACAGACCGTTCGAGATTAACGTTTCCATCTGAGGATGTGATTCCCATCAACAGCGTCACTCGGTGAGACAACACGGTGGCTTTTGGAATCTGATGCAGGTCTTGGTGAGCAGGAGCTATAAGCCATCACGTGTCCTCTCCTGGCGGCCAATATGGGCGCGACAATGACGTCCACCACTAGGACTCCAACTGGCTACCTCTGACTCGAGTGCCCCGTACAAGTGTGGCCTTAGCGACCATTTATTTTTCATCCACCCCTTCAGTGCAGTCTTTCACCCAGCAGGTTCACCTTTAACCGCGCAGCCTCTGAGGACATCTCTTCCTGCCATTGGAAGCTTTAGGATCTTCCCTCTGCAAACCAGTTCGTCACTCTTCAAACAAAATTCCTTTACTCTCAGAAACAAAACTGAAAAGGAACATTTTTATTTTTTAGAAAGTAAAACCTCACCCTTTAAAGAAAAGTTATGCTTTTGAAAACTGAATTTCTTCTTTCTTGAAAACTAAATTTCTTCTTTCTTGAAAACTAAATTTCTTCTTTCTTGAAAACTAAATTTCTTCTTTCTTGAAAACTAAACTTCTTCTTTTTTTTTAACTGAGAATTTTTTCTTTGAAATTGAAAATTCTTCCACTTTTGAATCTGAAATTCTTCTTTCTTTAACAGTCTTCTTTGATGGCTGCAAGGAATGTAGTTAAGGTATGAAGAAATCTTTTCTCGAAATTATTCGTTGCCTCCAATTTATGCAATGGATTCGACAGAATTCAATAAATGAATCTTCATCTTCACATTACAACAAATAAATCATAAGCTGAATATTTAAGGAAGTAAACAGCTAATCAACTGAGAGAGTGCCTAAGGTTCAAATGGTTCTGAGCACTATGGGACTTAACATCTGAGGTCATCACTCCCCTAGAACTTAGAACTACTTAAACCTAACTTACCTAAAGACATCACACACATCCATGCCCGAGGCAGGATTCGAACCTGCGACCGTAGCGGACTGCAGCGCCTAGAACCGCTTGACGACCGCGGCCGGCAGTGTCTCAGGAGGCGGGCTGTAATTACAGCGACATTTGCTCTTATCCGATCTGTGTCCACATCTAAATAGAAATCTGCTGCTGCTCGTCGTCCTTATTCGATACGGTTCATCTTTTGCTGATGACCGCGTGAGTTTGGAACTTGTGCTCGCAGCTCGAAAAAAAATCAAATGCTGTGACGGTGTCAGTCCGAAGTCCACACTGACCCTTCAACGCGACACGTATTTCTGCACGGTGAATCATTCGCCGCAGGCCTTGTCTGTGCAAGTCTGCATTCTGGCTGTTCGGCGAATGTTCCACTTCGAACATCACGTCATCTTCATTCTGGAAATGCCTGCCACGCAATAATTTCTGCATCCGAGGAACGAAGTACAATTCAGTGGTCGCCATGTAACGAGAATTCGATAGGACAAAGAAGCTGCACGTGTGACAGCGTCCAGTGCAGTGTGAGATGACCAAGCCTCTTTGGACAGCTTCCAGCGACGCTTCGCCTTCAAAGCCTCCCATTACACTGTCAGGAAATTCCGGTAGTGTGCGCCTGTGACGCTTGGCCCTCGAGAATATAGTCTATCGGCACAGCACTGTGACAACCCTAGAAAGAACCGAGCATCACCACGTTGACGATGACTGGACATTCGACTTCTTCGGCTGTGGTGAGTCTACAAGTTCCCATTGCTCGCTTTTCGCCTTTGTCTGTAGGTAACAGCGAAGCTCCCAGCAGTCATCCGTGATGATCAGGCAGCTAGATAGGTCATCCGGACTGGTCTATCACAGCTCCAACATTTCCTCTCGTCCCTCGATTCGGCGGGCTTTTTCAATGGCAACGGACTTTCGTGGAACCTAACGACCTTTGTCTTGTCCGAAATGTCGTCAGCCGGCCGGAGTGGCCGAGCGGTTCTAGGCGCTACAGTCTGGAACCGCGCGACCGCTACGGTCGCAGGTTCGAATCCTGCCTCGGGCATGGATGTGTGTGATGTCCTTAGGCTAGTTATGTTTAAATAGTTCTAGGGGACTGATGACCAAAGAAGTTAAGTCCCATAGTGCTCAGAGCCATTTTTTTTTTTTTTTTTTTTTGAAATGTCGTCCAAGATGTGGAAAACCGCTCCAAGTGTTATTTTCACTTCTTCTACTGTCATCTCGATTGTGTACCGCCGGTTTTTGACCTCTAGGTTCCCCCCTCCTCTTGCTGTCCTCGCTCTGTCACTTGGTTACTCGTCATTCAGACTCGTGTGGCCGCACTGGCAGCGCCTGCTCCGCCTGGCCACAGTGCTACACGATGGTGCACTGTTGCCTTACACTTCCAACAACTCATTGTCGATTATTTCATCGTTGTTCCCCTACAAATGAAGCTAACGAATTACCACACGGGACTACACTTTATCAGTGGACTGTGCCACTTTGTTTGGGCTTCCCTAACGGCGCGACACGGTACCGTGATACGGGAATTTCAGTGTGTACCACAACTGCAGACACGTACCTACAAACAGACAAAATATCAGTCGAGTAACTTTTTAGGCGATAATTAAAACTCTGAATGCTCCTTACAAATGTAATGTATTGCGAATACATAGAAAGAAGGATCCTTTATTGTATGATTATGTGATAGCAGAACAAACGCTGGTAGCAGTTACCTCTGTAAAATATCAGGGAGTACGCATACGGAACGATTTGAAGTGGAATGATGATGATGATGTTTGGTTTGTGGGACGCTCAACTGCGTGGTTATCAGCGCCCGTACAATTACCCAATCGTTGCTCAGTCCAATTTCGCCACTTTCCTGGATGATGATGAAATGATGAGGACAACACAAACACCCAGTCATCTCGAGGCAGGTGAAAATCCCTGACCCCGCCGGGAATCGAACCCGGGACCCCGTGCTCGGGAAGCGAGAACGCTACCGCGAGACCACGAGCGGCGGACTTGAAGTGGAATAATCATATAAAATTAATTGTTGGTAAGGCGGGTACCAGGTTGAGATTGATTGGGAGAGTCCTTAGAAAATGTAGTCCATCAACAAAGGAGGTGGCTTACAAAACACTCGTTCGACCTATACTTGAGTATTGCTCATCAGTGTGGGATCCGTACCAGGTCGGGTTGACAGAGGAGATAGAGAAGATCCAAAGAAGAGTGGCGCGTTTCGTCACAGGGTTGTTTGGTAACCGTGATAGCGTTACGGAGATGTTTAGCAAACTCAAGTTGCAGACACTGCAAGAGAGGCGCTCTGCATCGCGGTGTAGCTTGCTGTCCAGGTTTCGAGAGGGTGCGTTTCTGGATGAGGTATCGAATATATTGCTTCCCCCTACTTATACCTCCCGAGGAGATCACGAATGTAAAATTAGAGAGATTCGAGCGCGCACGGAGGCTTTCAGACAGTCGTTCTTCCCGCGAACCATACGCGACTGGAACAGGAAAGGGAGGTAATGACAGTGGCACGTAAAGTGCCCTCCGCCACACACCGTTGGGTGGCTTGCGGAGTATAAATGTAGATGTAGATGTAGATGTATACGTAACCGCAAAGCTGACGCAATGAGATCACAATCGTTTAAATTACTTTGCATGGTGTAAACAGAAAGACTATTGATACAAATTACGAAGTACACCTTTTCAGGTTAACAAAGGTTCGCGCTGACTACAAACGAGGCGCCACCAGCCGTCTTCTGCCAGTTCACCTGCTCCAAGCGTTCCCCACGACAAGTGCCAAGTTACTGCGCCTATATAGTGGTTCTGCCGTACTTCTACACAAGTGCGCAATCTGAAGGACCAAAGTAGCTTTCCCGTGATGTCCCACATAGTTCGATGAAACTTCGACCATACACTGTACTACAACAGATAACTCGAACAAATACTTAATTAGACGAACAGAAATGACACAAGACAATAATTACACTAAGTCACCGTGATACATGATGGCGGCCCTGGACGTCACAAAAGGCGGGACACGGTCCTTAGTCCGGTCAGTGACGCGGTAATGCATCGTGTGCTGACGAGGTTGGCAGGGAGTCTACATCTACATCTACATCCATACTCCGCAAGCCACCTGACGGTGTGTGGCGGAGGGTACCTTGAGTACCTCTATCGGTTCTCCGTTCTATTCCAGTCTCGTATTGTTCGTGGAAAGAAGGATTGTCGGTATGCCTCTGTGTGGGCTCTAATCTCTCTGACTTTATCCTCATGGTCTCTTCGCGAGATATACGTGGGAGGGAGCAATATACTGCTTGACTCTTCGGTGAAGGTATGTTCTCGAAATTTTGACAAAAGCCCGTACCGAGCTACTGAGCGTCTCTCCTGCAGAGTCTTCCACTGGAGTTTATCTATCATCTCCGTAACGCTTTCGCGATTACTAAATGATCCTGTAACGAAGCGCGCTGCTCTCCGTTGGATCTTCTCTATCTCTATCAACCCTATCTGGTACGGATCCCACACTGCTGAGCAGTATTCAGGCAGTGGGCGAACAAGCGTACTGTAACCTACTTCCTTTGTTTTCGGATTGCATTTCCTTAGGATTCTTCCAATGAATCTCAGTCTGGCATCTGCTTTACCGACGATCAACATTATATGATCATTCCATTTTAAATCACTCCTAATGCGTACTCCCAGATAATTTATGGTATTAACTGCTTCCAGTTGCTGACCTGCTATTTTTTAGCTAAATGATAAAGGATCTATCTTTCTGTGTACTCGCAGCACATTACACTTGTCTACATTGAGATTCAATTGCCATTCCCTGCACCATGCGTCAATTCGCTGCAGATCCTCCTGCATTTCAGTACAATTTTCCATTGTTACAACCTCTCGATACACCACAACATCATCTGTAAAAAGCCTCAGTGAACTTCCGATGTCATCCACAAGGTCATTTATGTATATTGTGAATAGCAACGGTCCTACGACACTCCCCTGCGGCACACCTGAAATCACTCTTACTTCGGAAGACTTCTCTCCATTGAGAATGACATGCTGCGTCCTGTTATCTAGGAACTCCTCAATCCAATCACACAATTGGTCTAATAGTCCATATGCTCTTACTTTGTTCATTAAACGACTGTGGGGAGCTGTATCGAACGCCTTGCGGAAGTCAAGAAACACGGCATCTACCTGTGAACCCGTGTCTATGGCCCTCTGAGTCTCGTGGACGAATAGCGCGAGCTGCGTTTCACATGACCGTCTTTTTCGAAACCCATGCCGATTCCTACAGAGTAGATTTCTAGTCTCCAGAAAAGTCATTATACTCGAACACAATACGTGTTCCAAAATTCTACAACTGTCCCTGTCCCTGTGGTGGGCCGCCCTACGCCTCCACTGCTGGGTGGTCTTTCGTGCGTGTGGGCGTGCTTCAGTACGCCTCCCCAACGCGCTCGATGGGATTTAGATCGGGGGCGGGCAGGCCAGTCCATTCGCCGAATATCCTCTCGGTCCACGAGATATTCCACCTGCGCTGTCGTTGTTAACGGAAGACAACTGACTTACTTCAGTTAGAGTAGAGTATTATCCGATCAAAATTTGAATTTCCAGCCATTTTTGCACAACATTAACGATCTATTTCGCCACCTTGGATTTTTCCCACCCATTCTACAGGTAGAAGCAGCGGCATTGGCAGCAACGTGACGGAAACGGGAACCACTGTTGCAGCACCTCTGCTGTATATTCGTGTCCCTACGTCGCTCCAGGCAAATGCCGGGATGGTTCCCGAGAAAGGGCACGGCAGATTTCCTTCCTTGCCTGAACCCATTCTGAGCTTGTGCTCCGTCTGTAATGACCACGCCGTCGACGGAACTTTAAACTCGAACATAACCTTCCTTCCTTTCCTACTGCACAGCTACTCACCGTAACTGGTTCTGATTTGGACCATTCATCCTCAGATGGCTGTAACAGGCGCTCTTAGTAGGGCTTCTTTCTCTAGTCTTTTGTAGTATAATGCTCTTGGGTGAACTAGTGTTTGCTGGCCTGTGTGGCCGAGCGGTTCTAGGCGCTACAGTCTGGAACCGCGCGACCGCTACGGTCGTAGATTCGAATCCTGCCTCGGGCATGGATGTGTGTGCTGTCCTTAGGTTAGTTAGGTTCAAGTAGTTCTGAGTTCTAGGGGACTGATGACCTCAGAAGTTAAGTCCCATAGTGCTCAGAGCCATTTGAACCATTTGAACTAGTGTTTTTGTGTTTTAAATTTAAAAACTGGTTGTTAATTTTCCGACATAGCTCTTGCAGTTGCGCTGCTGTCACGTTTTCACACCACGTCTGTTTTTGGTACGATACTGCGACAACAGTTTGATAATGGAACTTCTCTGAGTCAGTTTTCTGTTCTCCATCCCCCAAACCGGGAAGCCTCACACTGTGATTCGAGAAAAAGTCGGGATGATTTGCTGGGCGGACTCGAAGAAGAAGAAGAAGAAGAAGAAGAAGAAGTAGAAAAAAAAACGCTACCTCGACATAGACTTGATCGAACTGCGCGGAACAGTCTGTCTTAGCATGTTATTGCGAAACTATTTTCCAGCCTTAAACTTACTTTCTGCCAACCTACCTCAGAGCGATCAATTTGGTGGCAATGACGGCCATATTACCACCAAGGTAGTTTCTAACTATAAGCACCTTTTTGCAATTTGATAGAAGGGAAAAAACACTCTCATGGAAAGTGATCTGGGGAATGTTTAGAGTATTTTAAGGAAAGAAAGCATTCGTTTCCTAAATTGAAGGTGATCACCACTAACTGACCATTTTTGGTAAGTACGCAGATTGGGAGCAACAATCTCGTTTCTCTTCTGCCGAGACAGTATGTTCTGTAACCAGGGGACTTGGATAGCTGATGACACAAATGTGAACAGAAAAGTTAAATATTTGACTTTACAGAAAATTGGTGACTTAAACATAGCTTCCGCTTAGTCCAATTAATAGCAGCTCGCCTTAAATGTGGATAAATTTGTCGTACGTAAATCATGTGCCAGACTCCGGATCATTGGTAGGGTGCTGGGAAAATGCAATAAGTCTAGCAGATCGCTTAAAGAACACTAGTGAGACCCGTCCCATAATATTGCTCAAGTGTGTGTATCTCACACCAAATGCGACTAACAGGCGATATTGAACGTATATGAAGGAGAGCAGCACGAATGGTCACAGATATGTTTGACCCGAGGGAGAGAACCACTGAGAATGCTGAAAAGCCTGGACTTTGAAACACTCGGAGACGGACGCCAACTGCCCGCGGGTAGCGGGGGCGGTGTGTAGGGGACTGAGAAGTTGTTTTGGTTAGAGGGTCTCGCGTAAGTGCAGGAAAACGCTTCAGCTTCAAAGGGTGCAGGGCAAATACAAGAAGAGCATAGACATAGCAACAGCCAGTAATGTACTTGTACATTGTCGCAGCCAGGTAGGGAAAGAACCAGAGCTCCAAGTGCTAATAGAAAGCACCGAAACTCAAATCGCTACATGTACCGAAAACTGGATAAAGCCGGAGATAAGGTCCACGGAAATTTTTACAACGGACCGAACGGTTCAGGAATGATAGATTAAATACAGTTGGTGGTAACGTCTTTGTTGCTGTTATAAGTAGTTTATCTTGTAGCGAAATTGCACTAGACAATTCCTGTGAATTAGTAAGCATAAAAGCTATACTTGACAACCAGAATAAATTAATAATTGGTTCCTTTTATCGACCCATCGACTCAGGCGATCCAGCTGCTGAACAATTCAAAGAAAGAGTGTCATTTGAACTAGGTAGCCTCCTCATACAATTATTATTGGGTGTGACTTCAATGTACCCTCGACACGTCAGCGAAAATACGTGTTCAAAGCCTATGCTAGGCACAAAATATCCGAAATCAATACTAATTGCTTTCTTATACAATTAACTCGGACAACTAGTTCAGGAGTTGACCCAAAGTGCATTTGGTTGCGACAGCATACTTGACCCCTTAGCAAATAAATAATCCCTAGTAAATCACGACCGATGCAGGGATTACTGACCACAAGGTCGTTGTGGTGAGACTGACCACCACAAAAGTCAAATCTATCAAAAATAAACGCATGATATATCTATTTAAAAAAGCAGATAAAATTCGCTAGACGCCATTTTAAGAGACAGTCTCCATTATGTAAGCGTAGATCAGATGTGGCAATGTTGACGGACTCTGAGAGATTTACACCAAATAAATTACTAAGAGATGGAATTCACCCTGCTTGCCACACGAAGTAGGTCAGAACACTATTGCAGGAGCAGCGTAAAAAGAATGCCAAATTCAAAAGAACTCAAAATCTTTAAGACTGACAATGTGATGCTTTTAATAGCTACCACAATGAAACTCCGTCTCGAAATCTGACACAAAATCCAGAGAGGTTCTGCTCATATGAAAAGTGAACGAGCAACAACACACTATTAATACGTCTACTGCGTGATATCGGATGTTAACGATAACAGGCCCGCTAAAGCGGCGTTACTAAAGAAGTTTTTCTGAAATTATTTCAACAAAGAAGACGAAGTAAATGTTCCAGAATTCGAATCAGGAACAGCTGTCAAAGGAGTAGCTTAAAAGTAGATATCCTTAGTGTAGGGAAGCAGTATAAATCTCTTAAAAAAGGCTAATCTTCCGGCCCAGACTGTGTAGCAACTAGGTTTCGTTGAGAGTATGCTGATGGGATAGCTCAGTTCCTAGCGGTCGTATACAACCGCTAGCTTGACGACAGATCCGTACCTAAAGACTGAAAACTTACACAGGTCACACGAATACACAAGAAAGGAAACGGAGTAATCCGCTGAATTACAGACCCATATGACTGAAGTCGATCTGCAGTAGAATTATTTTGGAACGTACACTGTTCGAAGATAATGATTTACCTCAAAGAAAAGATACACAGTCAGCACCGATTCGGAAAATATCGTTCTTATGAAACACACTTAAATTTTTATTCACGTAAAGTAATGAATGCTATCGACAGAGGACCTAATTGATTCCATATTATTAGATTTCCTGAAGGTTTTTGATACTGTACCTCACAAGTGGCTTGTAATCAAATTGCGTGCTTACGGAGTATCGTCTCAGTTGTGCGAATTGATTCGTGATTTCCTGTCATAGAGGTCACAGTACGTAGTAATTGACGCAAAGTCATCGAGTAAAACAGAAGTGATATATGGCATTCCCCAGGGAAGTGTTATAGGCTTTCTGCTGTTCCTTATCTACGTAAACGATATAGGAGACAATCCAAGCAGTCTTCCTAGATTGCTTGCAGATGATGCTGTCTTTTATCATATAGTGAAGTCATAAGATAATCAAAACCACTTGCAAACCGATTTAGACGAGATATCTTTATGATGCGAAAAGTGGCATTTCGCCCTAAACAAGGACGAGTGTGTAGTCACCCACGAGAATACTAATTTCGGATAAGCGATAAATCACACAAATCTAAAGGCTGTCATTTCCACTAGATACCTAGGAATTACAGTTACGAACAACTTAAATTGGAAATATCACATAGACAATGTTGTGGGAAAGGCAAACCAAAGATTGTGAGCCGGCCGGTATGGCCGAGCGGTTCTAGACGCATCAGTCTGGAACCGCGCGACCGCTACTGTCGCAGGTTCGAATCCTGCCTCGGGCATGGATGTGTGTGATGTCCTTAGGTTAGTTAGGTTTAAGTAGTTCTAAGTTCTAGGAGACTGATGACCTCAGAAGTTAAGTCCCATAGTGCTCAGAGCCATTTGAACCAAAGATTGTGTTTTATTGGCAGAATACTTAGAGTATGCAATGGGTCTACTAAAGGGACTGCCTACCCTACGCTTATCCCACCTCTGCTAGAAAATTGGGGTGCGGTTTGGGATCCTTATCAGATAGGACTGACGAATGACGTCGAAAAAATGCAAAAAAGTGCGGCTCGTTTTGAATTATCGCGAAACAGGAAAGAAAGAATCACAGATATGATATGAAAGTTGGGGTGGCTGGGGAAAACCATGACGTCATCTGGGGGTGGGGGTAATTAATTGATCATTTAACTAGTTTGATAACAATTTGATATCAAAATTGCGCCAGAAATGGCTCTGCCTTCCTACTCACCACAAACCGCGTATAAGCGCCAGGCAGTTACGCCGCGATTCCGGTATGTCCGTAGGTAATGTTGTCACAATAGTTTATCCTCATAAGTATCATTTATACCACGTGTCACTGCATCAAGAACTTCATGGCGCCAACTTCCATAACTGGGTAGTGTTTTGTCAATGGGCACATCAACAAATGCAAATGACCCTCACGTTCTTTGCCGAAGTACTATTTTCCAATGAGTCTACGTTCACAAACCGTGGTAGCGTTAACCTGCATAACATTCATTAGTGGAATGTAGACAATCTCCACTGGTTACGGTAAGCTGACCATCAACGTCCTTGGTCGGTTAGCGTAAGGTGTGACGTCATGGGGAACAAGTTCATTGGTCCGCATTTTATCGACGGCACGTTGGGTGGACGCAGATATCGAGCGTTTTTGGAACAGGAACTACGGTATTACCGCAGGATGTTGTCCTGGACGTTCGACAAGATATGTGGTTTCAGCATGACGGTTGCCCAGCGCAATACGCAACTGAAGCACGGGAGGTGTTAGATCGTGTTTACACTAGTCAGTGCATCGGCAGAGGTGGCCCCATTAATTGTCCCGCTAGGTTGCCGGATTTCTTTATGTGGGGATATTTAAAAGATAAGGTGTACAAGTGCCAACAGGCCGTGAAGACACGTCGACTGCATCAGAAACGCCGGTGCTGCCATTCACGCAGATATGCTTCTGTCCTGTGTATGGTCATTTCAAAAGCGGATCATTAAGTTTACTGAAATTAGCAGTGCTACATTTGAACACTTACTCTAGTTGGAAAAGCAGAGTAGCGTTCGCCTCGAGCCACGACCACAGTGGCGCACCGAGTAGTCCCCTGCTCGATATCTCGGAGGAATTCAACGTTGCGAATGGGGTTTTCAATCAGAAGTTACGAAATACTGACCTGTCCTACCCTCGCAGCATGAAGGTGGGATCCCACGTGCCATTGGATATTCCAGGACCATTGAGCAGCATGTCGTAAAATACGATTGTGCATCCCATTTCTATTTCTCCGATTACAACGCCAACTGTGGTGAAACGAAGAAAATGCTTAAAGAAAACGTTCCCTTTGAAGATTTCAACTTTGCCCACCACACCCACGTACGGGGTGGGGTGGTGGGTAGAGTGTGGTATTATTGGATACCCCCCTCCGAGATAAACAAATTGGAATTATAAATTTTCTGTTCTGAAGTGTTGTTTTCGAGATATCTAAATGTCTTCAGTTAAAATGAACACTCTTGGTACCAATATACACAAACATACACCAAATGCCATATAAACCAACGGGTATGAATTGTTCAGCATAATACATTTTGAACAGGGTTAGTGTGTCGACCCTTTCAGTCTTCTGAAATGTATTCAGTTTTCTTGTACTGTAGGAACAGAAACAGAAGATATAACAAAAATCGTGCCAAAATACAGAAGCCCTAGAGTAAATAGTATCACCCATGAATTTTATAAAACTTTCTGGTCAGTCATCTGGAAAGAGTCCACTTAAGGAGCGACAGAGAGACAACGCTGCTAACACTTATACACCAATAAAGAGACTGGAATAATTGTGCTCGTTCCCAAGAAAACAGAAAGGAGAAAGAAATGGTTCAAATGGCTCTGAGCACTATGGGACTTGACATCTGAGCTCATCAGTCCCCTGCAACTTAGAACTACTTAAACCTAACTAACCTAAGGACATCACAGAGCCAGCCGGTGTGGCAGAGCGGTTCTAGGCGCTTCAGTCTGGAACCGCGCGACCGCTACGGTCGCAGGTTCGAATCCTGCCTCGGGCATGGATATGTGTGATGTCCTTAGCTTAGTTAGGTTTAAGTAGTTCTAAGTTCTAGGGGACTGATGAACTCAGATTTAAGTCACATAGTGCTCAGAGCCATTTGAACCATTTGGCATCACACCCATCCATGTCCGAGTAAGGATACGAACCTGCGACCGTAGCGACTGCGCGGTTCCAAACTGAAGCACCTAGAAGCGCTCGGCCACAGCGGCCGGCAAAGGAGAAAGAATAACGAATTCCAAAGGAATAACGTTAATACAAGGAGACTCGAAAATCATATCTCGTGTCATAGATAAAACAAGCCCGTCCAGACAGCCGCAGGTCGGAACAGATGTGTAGCGTACGCAAAAATTTGTACCGTAAGAGACACGACCTTCTTCTCATTGCAGCATCAGGCACAAAAACTGGCTACTGAACATCGATTACGAGAAAGTCTTCGATAAAGTCAGTCATCGGTATCTTAGGAGTGCGTTGCAGAATTACAGATTTTCACAAGCAACAATAGATTTACTGCTACCAAATCAATACCATACGGTTTCCAAAGCGCAAATAAACCGACATCTTACAGATGCATCCCTAATCCAACATTCTACCAGACAGCGTTGCCGTCTGTCATTGGTACTGTTCGTCATATCTTTAGTAGCATTGATCAGGGCAATCATAAAATACAACTCTTATGGCTCAATGGAAGCGCACATTCCACTCAACATTCCTTTACCTAATTTGTTAAAATGGGGGTGTTGGGTGTGAAACTAAGGAAAAACATACTGGCATAGGCATGCGTATCCAAATGCAAAGATATGTAAACAGACAGAATACGGCGCTGCAGTCGGCAACGCCTATATAAGACAAGTGTCTGGCGCAATTGTTAGATCGGTTACTGCTGGTACAATGGCAGGTTATCAAGATTTAAGTGAGTTTGAACTAGGTGTTATAGTCGACTCACGAGCGATGGGACACAGCATCTTTGAGGCAGCGATGAAGTGGGAATTTCCCAGTGCGACCATTTCACGAATGTACCGTGAATATCAGGAAGCCGGCAATACATCAAATCTCCGACATCGCTGCGGCCGGAAAAAGATCCTGTAAGAACGGGACCAACGACGACTGAAGAGAATCGTTCAACGTGACAGAAGTGCAACCCTTCCGCAAATTGCTGCAGATTTCAATGGTGGACCCTCAACAAGTGTCAGCGTGCGAACGATTCAACGAAACATCATCGATATGGACTTTCAGAGCCGAAGGCCCACTCGTGTAGCCTTGATGACTCCGCGAGGCAAAAGCTTTATGCCTCGCCTGGAGTCGTCAACACCGACATTGGACAGTTGAACACTGAAAACATGTTGCCTGGCAGGACGAGTCTCGTTTCAAATTGTATCGATCAGATTGACTTGTACAGTCTCAATCCAAAGGAACTTGGCTTGTATTGGAGCCAACGATTCATTTATGGGAAGAATTATTTCCTAATTAGAAGGCTCAAGGAGACCTATTTACGAGAAAATTTATTTTCTGGAGGAGGTTAAAAAGAAAATTAATTAAGCGTCAGGTAAAGTGGGGACAAATTATGGACTGAAGGACTTGTGCGCAGCAGTATACATACGTAGCAGAAAGTCCAGCGTCCCTGATTGCAGCATTCCTGTCCAACACGTGCCAAAAGTGAAGTACGCCCCAGCGGCATCCGTTGACGTAGTATAAATTACTATTGACTGACAAGTGCCATAGATTTTCTCTGTAAAACCTGGAAATGGTTTTAGTTATTTACTCCGAAGCCAACTATTGTCTGAATGTTTGACACTATTGGTTTACCTGGCATTTTAAATTACACGTTATATGTATTCCAACATATGGCTATACGTGTTTTATACTGTATTTTTCCACTTCATGAACCATGGACCTCGCCGTCGGTGGGGTGGTTTGCGTGCCTCAGTGATACAGACAGTCTTACCGTAGGTGCAACCACAACGGAGGGGCATTTGTTGAGAGGCCAGACAAATAAGTGGTCCATGAAGAAGTCCTTTTCAGTAATTGCAGAGACAACAATCTGGATGACTGACTGATGTGGCCTTGTAACATCACCAAAACTACCTTGCTGTCCTGGTACTGCCAATGGCTGAATGCAAGGGGAAACCACAGCTGTAATTTTTCCTGCGAGCATGCAGCTCTATTGTATGGTTAAATGATGATGGTGTCCTCTTGGGTACAATATTCCCGAGATAAAATAGTTCCCCCTTCGGATCTTCGGGCGGAGACTACACAGGAGGATGTCATCAGGAGAAATAGACTGAAGAGCCAAAGAAACTGGTACACCTGCCTAATATCGTGTACGGCTTCCGCGAGCACGCAGAAGAGCCGCAACACGACGTGGTATGGATTCGATTCGACTAATGTCGGAAGTAATTCTGGAGGGAACTGATACCATGAAACTTGAGGCTGCCCATAAATCCGTAAGAGTACGAGGGGATGGAGATCTTTTCTGAACAGCACGTTGCAGACATCCCCGATATGCTCAATAATGTTGACGTCTGGGGAGTTTGGTGGCCAGCGGAAGTGCTTAAACTCAGAAGAGTGTTCCTGGAGCCACTCTGTCGCAATTCTGGACATGTGAGGTGACGAATTTTCCTGCTGGAATTGCCAAAGTCCGTCGGAATGCACAACGGACATGAATGGATGTAGGTGACTAGACAGGACGCTTACGTACGTGTCACCTGTCAGAATCGTATCTAGACGTATCAGGGGTCCCATATCATTCCAACTGCACTTGCCCCATCCCATATCATTCCAACTGCACTTGCCCCACACCATTGCACAGCCTCCACCAGCTTGAACTGTCCTCTGCTGACATGGAGGGTCCATGGATTCGTGAGGCTAATCGTTCCTTTCTTACAGTGGAGATTAATTTATTTACCTTACGGAATTCAAGCCTTACTAGCTCCGCTTTATGTTCGATACCGTGAGCTACACAAGTTAACATGCAGCAGCAAAGGATGGAACATCTGAAGCAATTGAAACCATATATGCAGCGCCATCTGTGAATGCCAGAAGCACCTTGTTTTCATCCACGCCATTTAGAAATAGCACCTTTAGCCCATTGTTGAGGAAGTGTGCATTTGTTTGCTGGTTAGTCTTTGGGAATTGTGTTGAACAAATCAAATAAACCCTGGATGGCGCATTTGGGTCCAACTTGCTAACAATAAAATTTGCTGTGTATTGGCCAAGATTGTCAGTAGTTTCATCAACAGAAGTCCATGTGGCAGACTCCGCTATCTCCTCAGATTCTTTGTAATGCGTACGTGTAAGCTGAAACCACATACTTTTTACGCAACAGTGACTCTGCAGGAACAGATTGACGGCACTACTTCTAAGCAAACCTTTGAAAATAGCATTTTCTAGTTTTCGAAAATTGATGTTCGCTACCGCAATAGCATGACACAACTCGTTGCAGAATTGGTTCTTTTTCGTAGATTCATCAGATGTCTTTATTAAAAGCATTAGTTTCAGTTTTGATTTTCGTTCAGCAGTTGCCTTGCATGCTGAGTTAAGTGGGACTTTTTATCACTCGAACCTAATACAAGAAAGGCACAAGATGCTATATAGACGTGCGTATAAAAAGTATTGGGTGTTGTTAAGGGGCACCAGTATCTAATTTTAGCAGTTTCTCAATTTGTTCTCTAAGTATTCTTTCACAGAATGGATTTATGTTACAACTCAAAAATTTTTTAAAAAATTCAAAAGTGGGTGCATCGTTTTAAAAATATGTGCTGTGTCCTACACACACGACATTTGCACGTTCTTACGTTTCCTTTACATCAAAATTGAACTCAGAAACTTAAATAATATAATAAAAGTGGACAATTGAGTCCTGGTTCTCAGTACAAATTTAAACAATATTTGCAAAATAATCTGGTTCACAAATGCTCTGCTAACCAAAGATGTGAGAAAAAATTCGCAATTTCGAAATGGGAGGAAAAACCAAGAAGCATCAAAACCTCTTTATTGCATGCTTCGCACTATATAATTTTCCCATCTGCCGTACAGCGCGGAAACTCTGCCAGCCACATACACATACGATTAGACTATGAAATGGCTGTTTCCGGCATTGTCTTCGCCCACTGACACTAGAATAGCTTTTGAACAAAGAACATGTTACACTTTGTACATCCATCGATACACCAGTGTTGCCAACTCACTTTCGACCATGTCCCTACACGACACGTGGAAAGTTCCTACGTTCACCATGAAAATCCCTACGCACCCAAATAACTCTAGACTGACTCAAAAAAGAAAGCTAATCACGTACTGAGTGTAACATTTCCTCTTTATTAACTGTCTTGTACACTGTACAGACACCGCTTTCAAACGAAATATTCATAATGTTATCTGGGATCTTGTTGCTACTAATGATTTGGGGCGATTTTAGAATCGCTGAAAATGTCTTTCATGAGTTCACCTACATGATCTACTGTTCACAAGGCTAGTGAGTGCTCAGCAAATGCTGTCGCCAATATTATTTCAGCGGCTTTGCTGTCCTCTTCGAGCTCAAGGCTTCCAGTGCTTGTAGTAGGTTGATGCACCCACGATGAAAGCACTGATTGTTAATTAAATTGTGACACTCGACTTTTGTACGAATCGCGATTTAAGTGTTTCTAAAGTTCGCTTCTTCCAGCACATAAACTAATATCACATGGCCTGCAACGAGTAAGATAACTGTCCTTGGCATCTGCAATACTAAAGTTATACACTCCAAAAAAGTAACTTTAGAAACTTATGTTGAGGGTAAAGAAACTGAACTGATCTAACCGAACTGTTTATCTTTTTTTTTGTGGGCACACAGCAACGACAGAAACACAGTCATCGCCGCGGAAGTTAAGACTGTAACTGTGGAAGTAACAGTGATGCAGAGATTACACTAGAAGCGCTAAAAGTTGCCTGATGGGCCCTGGTTAAGGTCGTTGCATGTCAGCCGCATCCACAGCACTTCGCTTTGATTGTCTTCTGTTCACTATAGTTGCTAGCATAACGATTCCTCGACAGTGGCCATTTTTCTTCTAATCATTGCGATGTATTGTACCAACTTTAGTTTAATTTACGTTCTTTGCTACAAATAGGTACCGCATTTGAAAATGATAGTCTCGTAATGCGCGCTTCGGAATCTGTGTCACTTCCGTGCGAGGCAGTGGACCACGGGCACGAGGAGCACTAACAAGGGAACCTCCCCATTGCACCCTCCTCAGATTTAGTTATAAGTTGGCACAGGGATAGGCCTTGAAAAACTGAACACAGATCAATCGAGAAAACAGGAAGAAGTTGTGTGAAACTATGAAAAAAATAAGCAAAATATACAAACTGAGTAGTCCATGCGCAAGGTAGGCAACATCAAGGAGAATATGAGCTTACGAGCGCCGTGGTCCCGCGGTTAGCGTGAGCAGCTACAGAACGAGAGGTCCTTGGTTCATGTCTTCTCTCTAGTGAAAAGTTTAATTTTTTGTTTACAGACAATTATCAAAGTTCAGGCACTCACACATAATCAACTTCGCTCTCCAAAATTCCAGAACATGTTCAGATTTGCTTGGACATATGCAGAATTTGACGGTCTACACACGGAAACATTTGAAAACGTAAAAAAACGTATGTTTTGACAGAGCACAAGGAAAACTGTGCGACTGTGAAACTGTTGCATTCATTTGTTGCAGTTCATGTGAGAAACTCTTATGTTTTCATCACTTTTTGGGAGTGATTATCACATCCACAAGAAAACCTAAATCGGGCAAGGTAGAAGAATCTTTTTACCCATTCACCAGGTGCGCAAGTTAGGTGGCTCGACAACATATTCCTGTCATGTGACGCACATGCCGTCACCAGTGTCGTATAGAATATATCAGACGTGTTTTCCTGTGGAGGAATCGGTTGATCTATGATCTTGCGGTCAAATGTTTTCGGTTCCTATGGGAGAGACACGTCCTTTCGTCTACTAATCGCACGGTTTTGCGGTGCGGTCGCAAAACACAGACACTAAACTTATTACAGTGAACAGAAATGTCAATGAATGAACGGACAGATCGTAACTTTGCGAAAATAAAGAAAGTAAAATTTTCACTCCAGGGAAGACTTGATCCAAGGACCTCTCGTTCCGCAGCTGCTCACTCTAACCACGGGACCACGGCACTTTTCGGCTCATATTGTCGTTGATGTTACTTATCTTGCACATGGACTACTTAGTTTGTATATTTTGCTTATTTTTTCATAGTTCCACACAATTTCTTCCTGTTTTCTCGATTGATCTGTGTTCAGTTTTTCAAGGTCTATCCACTGTGTCAATTTATAACTAAATCTGAGGGGGGTGCGATGGGGAGGTTCCCTTGTAAGCAACAAACACGCCAGTATTTCCCCTGTCACATACCCTCTCCAGACAGGGACTGAAATACTTTCCTTATGCACCTCGTTTCGTCTATGAGGTAGACCCTTATACGCTAACTATCCCAATTGAGTTACTGATCTTCTTTTTTTAAAAAAAAGATCTCCTTCAGTTCTCCCAACTTCGAGTCTTGTGAACAGTTCTAATCCTTTGAAAATAAAAGAATTCCATTTGTATTGAAGAAATAGGTACGTCTTTGGATTTTAAAGTTGAAACAGGCAAAAATAGATGTTATCGTCGAAAATAGGTTGTTTTAGGTGCTATAAAACTACCGGTATCAAGTTTAATTAGTCGTGAGACATACAAATACAAGTTTATTTGCAACTAGGAACTCAGGAAAAGTATAGGTTTTTATCTAAAGATCCGCAGTCTAATCACAATTCTTGGCACAAACACTATGAGGCAGAGATAGATTATATGAAATGACAAGGGACCTGAGAATATCTGTATAACAGATTTGCCCTGAACATTAAAAGTAAAATGTCCATTTAGTATTGCGGTGAGTAACCTACATAATTCTGTGTAGAAGTTAAAAACTTTAATACTGTATATTGTTTTTTCGTAAATAACTCACACTCATCATATGGAGTGTATCGTGACTATTACTATGAACTTCAAATCAAATCTACTTCTACAGCACATGCTTCGAAATGCTAATCACAGCAAAGTCGGAGGATGTATTTTGTGGTACTCCTTAGTATAAATGGCAACTCTGGCCTTAAACTTACTTAGTGGTTAGTGGCCCCCGAATAACTACAAATTCTAACGTAAAGTTCTTACTCGACGAGTGAAAGCGAAACGAAACAAAAATACGCAACTACGCTTAATAACTAGAGTCATGTCACAGATAATGTTGCTGCAGGTCGCATGCGATTCATCAGATTGTCTGGGATTTCCATGGGATCCGCGACCAACCGTTTGGATGTACGAAGCGATCGCATGCATGTGTCCCAACTCGCTGCGATCCGTCGCTCTTATATTGAACGCTTGGGTACTTTCACATTGGATACTTATAGCGGCAGTTCAGCCACACGGGTCAATCGCTGCAATGCGCGACTATCTTCCGGCTGAATCGTCGGAAATACGACTGAAAGAGCCACAAGGTTCTCCCGCAAGCGTCCTGCATATTTTGAATGTCATTGGATCACTCGCACAGCCATACGTCGCTCATCTATTTTTGTTTACTCGTTTCATAGACATCTTAATCAACTGCATCATTTGATTTCGATACATCGTATTGATCTGGCTTAAGAGCTTTCAATAGAACAAAGTGCGGGCATTCGGCTTGTTGCGACAAATGTCGTAGCTCCAAGGTCCTATAACGTAGTAGGAAAAGAAATGATAGCCACCGCTATTTTCAGGTTTCGCATTGCACTTCATAGTATTGGTGCTTCTGTTTTATATATTATGCTGCGTCGACATTGCAAAATGGCTTCCATGTTCACCAAAGTGTAAGAGATAGAAAAATATCGGGTTTGGAGTTATGACGTGCAGTAAATTATTCCGTTTTTACTTTCTATGTGTTCAGTCTTCCTCCGTATTTGAAGAAACAAAAATATTAATCGCACATACTCATTCTCCATGTCGTACGTACCAGTACGCTACCCATATATATATATATATAATCAGCAAATGAAAATTCCTCGAAATAATGTATACATCCAACAGATTGGCTGGTAGCATACTCCCACTATACGGAATTTATCAAGCATTTGTCTCATAAACATATGGCCATACAGTGTGTAAATTATTCCATCGTTACAGCGTGTCTCAAATTAATCAACATATAAAGCGCGTTTTACTTGTATAAAAAGTGTAAGTATATCTATGTGGTACTTACCTATGAAAAGTAACTTTTTCTCCTCGGGAATTTGGAATTCATCCGTGGCAGTAATAATTCAACACCACTGTTGTTACTAATAAATAAATGTGTGAAAAAAGAGTAAATACGTGGAATATTAATCATTATATCTTAGTGTAAAGAGTAAACAACAGCGTCAGATACACGTCACGTGACTATTTCTGTTTTTAATGCTCACTCTATAGGTATTCCTTTTCTGGGGGAATTAAACGATTTACATTGTTGTGCCAAATAATTGTGAAAGTTGCTACAAGTAACTTCTGACTTCGTAGCTCAAATACACAGTGTCTCAGTTCTTGCATCGTACCTCAGGTATATCTTGTCTTGTATGTGCAGATATACCACCACCAAACCTGGGCTTGCATCTGTTGTAAGACATGGTAATTTTTTTAGTTTTGAGAATGGAAAGAAAACCCACAAAAAAGTACATTGCCGTACTTCCGCAACAATGATAGCGAAGTGCCAATTCACCATTTTGCAGCAGAAACGTATAACGTGTATGAAGTTCGTAACCATAGTCCGCTCAGTATAGCTTATGATTGCTATGTTGCTACTTCACATAATCAATTACCCGCAAAATAAGGTTGAACATTACTGAGCTGCGGTTGCTGCAAGCCTTCACTATCGACAACAATTTGTGTTGTAGCGGCCATGGGTGAATTCCCTTCATTATGCTCTGATTAGGGCATTTGTGTTGAAATGACTGACGCTGAACCTAGTCAGTCACAGAAGTTAAATATGACGCGTTTTCGGAAAAGGAAGAGCGATATCTGAGGCTAGAGAAAATGAGAAATTTCGTGGCTTGTTACGGTTCCAAAATATTGTACAAGAAATTCCTCCATCCGTTTAATCAGACAGTTAAACGAGATGCTACTTATACAGGTGTAGTATTATAAGAATTAAACAGAAGAGGTTAGTTTTAGTTTTAATTCATCATTTTGACAGTCTTCCAAAATAGACCCGATGTACTGTAAAATTTTTGTGCTAGTTCCACAGATGCATATTGTAAGAATTATTCTATTTTTAAGTTATTTCGTATAAGGCTGCACTACACCCTAACTTTCTAACAAATGCGTTTTCTCGTCTCTTTGGCGTAGGAGAAGATTTAGTGATAAAAATGAACGAAATTACTTTGACAGGACTGGTATTAAGAACAGTATTTAAGATTTCTATAGTGTATTCCCAGAGGATAGTGTCTGATTGTGTAAGTTTTTGTAAGATTGAAAACACAAGATAGACCGGAGATGCAGTAGTACCTCCCTGAGAAAAGTGTTGAAGCAGTGGGTTTCATACAGAGAAAGGTTCAAAATGAGCGAATTGGTTTATAGAAATGTACGACGTCATGAACTTGTGGCCCCTTTTCGTTGAACAAATGAAAAAAGGGAAACTGCCATGAGAACGTTTTTTGTTGACTAGTCCTGGATAGACAGTAACCTATGCTAACTTATGCAGCAAAAAGAGATGTAGGTAGGGTTGCAGTATGGCAAATGCCTCCAAATGATCGTTTTCAAAGCTAATGGTTCTTGATTAGTGTGGGCAATTTCATCATGCAAAATATCCTCACAGTACTTGAAACAGTGATGACTGAGTGGATGCTAAAAAGAAATAGGTGCTGCGATGACACCATGGCAGAGGAGTCTGTACACCAAAATTGTATCGAATAAACTTGCTAATTACTTACATGCAGTTGACATATTAGCCACAAGGAAATACTCTCCATTATAGTCTGCTTGCAGTCATACGACTGTGACATGAAAGCAATAAAACTGGAACAGACAAAAATTAAAAGGATGTCAAATCAAAAACACCTTCGGCCATCTATATATCCAGTTTTATTTTATTTGTGCAGCCAGTTTCAGCATTACATTATGCCATCTTCAGGATGGATAACAGTGTGAAATACATAGCAAAAGTGGCGGTGTAAGTATGGTATACAGTGGCAATATGTAGTAACATATAAGAGTACTAAGCCATAAAGGTAGTAACATCAAAGATATAAAATGAGAGTACAGTTGCACACTGTATTAATATAAACTGTGGAACAAAATCTATATGCCATATAAATGTAAAAAAGAAACTACTAAACAGAAGTCAATATTGCATGTTATGCATACGTAACCATGATGTAACATTACAATAACAGTCATATTCTAATGACTGCACACTGAAAGTAGAATATTTATTTATATGTTGTCATACACTGCCAAAATATGAAACCACTCGCTTGATGTCAACCCCATGTTAACTATCTGCATCACCATGTACCATATACTAATAATAACTAGTAAAACAAGAATACACAGTTTCATTTCTATTTCCACAATTACATTAATGCAATCCATCAATCAGAGTCATAATGTGCCACCTATTTAATAAAAACATTTTCAATAAACTGAACTCTGAATATTATGTCGGTTATTACATTAGATTCACAGTTTGGTTCACTGAAAATGTTTGTTTTAAACTGGTTGCACATTATGACTCTGTGCTTGACAGATTGCATTAATGTAACTGTATATTCTTGTTTTACAGGTTGACTTCCAGCAGGTGGTTTTATGTTTTATCAGTATCTGACATCTTTCCATATGACACTAATATTCTAATTAAATCACAGAATGAGGAAAATCTGCAGGAAGTTGCAATATCAATTATGTATACCTTAATGCACTGGTCCAAGACCAGTAGGCTCATCATAAATGCTGAAAAAACTGTGGCAGTTCACTTCCACACCACACAAATCCTCCATCCTACAAATCCCTGTTTGCACTTTCGAAGGAAAATTTGTGTCGAAGGTCAATCATACAAAATTTATAGGCATTCATGTTCAGGCAGACCTGAAGTGGGAGATGCACCTAAACAATTTAAATAAGAGACTGAATTCACTAGCGTATGCTGTTAGGATCCTTGCCCAGAATACAAGCTGCTCATCACTGCTGACTATGTACCATTGTGGTATACAGTCGCTACTTGAGTATGGAATAATTTTTTGAGGGAATTCCACAAATTCTACAAAACATTCCAAATACAGAAAAAAAATTATCAGGGTGATAAAAAAAGCTAAATGCAACGATTTCAGAGACCCCTTTTTAAAACTCTCAAAATATTGCCGCTGCCTTGCTTGTATACATATGAAATACTAATTTTCACAAAAGGGTGCATCTTGAAAAAGGAAAATCTCTTCAGACACAACTATGATATACAAACATATGAAACTAGGTAGATGATGAACCTACACATGAACACAGTAAATACAAACTTATGCAAAAGAGGAGTGTATCATACTGGAGCTACGTTATATAACCATTTGCTGTACCTAAAATACATACCAACATTAAATGCATTTAAAATAAAGTTAAAACAGTTCTTGCTTGACCACTGCTTCTATTATTTGTCTGAATTTATGGAACATTGTACTAAGTAAACCTCATTTACCAAATTTTACTAATTGTCAAGTCATAATATAGTTTACGTTGTGCTTATCATCTCATTTCACTTAATAACTCCTATTATCACATGTTGAAGCACTGTAGTACACCAACCTACATTATTATGCATTTTGATTATGACAACAATACAGTCAAAATGACTAATATATTGTAAATTAACTAGGTTTACCCTCATCCTGTACCATGTGTACAAACAATGTACTAAAATGATTCTTGGACACATAAATAAATAAATAAAAATAAATATTTCACCTTCAGTGCGCAGTCATTAGTAGATGATGGTGATTGTTTGGCTCCAGTGGTTTCCAAGGTAGTGACATTAACGTTACATCATGGTTGTGTCTGCATAACATGCAATATTGACTTGTGTTTAGTAGTTTCTTTTTTACATTTAAATGGCTTATATATTTTGTTCCCTAGTATTAACACAGTGTGCTACTGTTTTCTCATTTTATTCCTTAATTTATCTTTAACTTTGATGTTACTCTGTGTACAGTTTGGCGTTCTTATATGTTACTACATATTACCACTGTATATAATACTTAAACCACCGCTTTTGCTATGTATTTCACACTGTTATCTTTGTTGTCCTTATACATGATCCTGAAGATGGCATAATGCAACACTGAAACTAGTTTTGTAAATAAAACGAAACTGCGCATTCAAAATGGCTGAAGATTTTTTTCATTTGACATTTCATATTGAACAGTTTGGGTCCCGCAGTCATCTTGTATAAAGATGGATTTGACAGAAAGGTGAAAGATGTTTTGTGGAACACAGCATCACACAGGTATGTGGGGTGAACATCTGCAATCTTGCAGTCACTTCACTTCATTCAGTTATATGAAGCCTATATTCTTAAAAACTCACTGGATATTAAAAGTGTGTAACCTCAACCATAGGTGTTTTATCTCTCAGAAGCAACTATAGTAGGGCTGCATAATTGATGACTGAGTTTCCTCACTTCATTTATTTGCAGCTCAATGTCAACCAGCAGCTGCTCTCTCTGCTTCATTGGGTTGGATACCCAACACATGCTACAAAAGGCAAATTTGTTTTATGATGTTTCAGTTAAAGGAGACTGCCTCTGTGGCATTTCAAAACTTATTACAAGTGATAACGATTCCTCGAGACACAGCTACAAGAATTATGAAATTTCCTGGAAGATTAAAACTGTGTGCCGGACCGAGACTCAAACTCAGGCCCTTTGCCTTTCGTGGGCAAGTGCTCTACCAACTGAGCTACCAAAGCATGACTCACGCTCCATCCTCACAGCTTTACTTCTGCCAGTACCTCATCTCCCACCTTCCAAACTTTACAGAAGCTCTCCTGCAAACCGTGCAGAACTAGCACTCCTGAAAGAAAGAATACTGCAGAGACATGGCTTAGCCACAGCATGGAGGATGTTTCCAGAATGAGATTTTCACTCTGCAGCGGAGTGTGCACTGATATGAAACTTCCTGGCAGATTAAAACTGTGTGCCAGACCGAGACTCGAACTCGGGACCTTTGCCTTTTGCGGGCAAGTGCTCTATTAACAAAGGTCCTGAGTTCGAGTCTCGGTCTGGCACACAGTTTTAATCTGCCAGGAAGTTTCATATCAGTGCACACTCCACTGCAGAGTGAAAATCTCATTCTACAAGAATTGTGTCAGCCTTAGGCCACTTCGTCACCCATGGACACACCTTCATAGTTAAATCTGACTGTGAAATTCTTGCTACAGATAACTGGAATAAACCCTGGTAGATTTTAGTATCAAGTCCAAAGCTTTATATGCCAAAGTGCCAAAATAAACTGTTATAGGCATGCATAATCAAATATAGAGACATATAAACAGGCAGAATATGGTGCTGTAGTTGGCAACACCTATATAACACAAGTGTCTGGCACAGTTGTCAGATCTATTACTGCTGCTACAATGGCAGGTTATCAAGATTTAAGTGAGTTTGAACATGGTGTTATAGTCATCGCACAAGCGATGGTGCACAGCATTTCCAAGATAGTGATGAAGTGGGGATTTTCCCGTATGACCATCTCACGAATGTACCATGAATATCAAGAATCTGGTAAAACATCAAATCTCTGACATCACTGTAGCTGGAAAAAGATCCTGCAAGAACGGGACCAACAACGACTGAAGAGAATCATTCAACATGACAGTACATCTACATCTACATCCATACTCCGCAAGCCACCTGACGGTGTGTGGCGGAGGGTACCTTCAGTACCTCTATCGGTTCTCCCTTCTATTCCAGTCTCGTATTGTTCGTGGAAAGAAGGATTGTCGGTATGCCTCTGTGTGGGCTCTAATCTCTAGTGCATCCCTTCCGCAAACTGCTGCAGATTTCAATGCTGGGCCACCAGCAAGTGTCAGCGTGTGAACCATTCAACGAAACATCATCAACGTGGGCTTTCAGAGCCGAAGGCCCACTCATGTACCCTTGATGACTGTATGACACAAAGCTTTATACCTCGCCTGGGCCCATCAACACCAACATTGGACTGTTGATAACTGGAAACATGTTGCCTGGCCAGATGAGTCTCATTTTGAATTGTATCGAGTGAACGTATGTGTATGGGAATGGAGACAACCTCATGAATCCATGGACTCTGCATGTCAGCTGGGGACTGCTCAAGCTGGAGGAGAGGCTCTGTAATGGTGTGGGGCAAGTGCAGTTGGAGTGATATGGGACCCCTGATACGTCTAGATACGATTCTGACAGGTGACACATATGTAAGCATCCTGTCTGATCACCTGCATCCATTGGTGACCATTGTGCGTTCTGGTGCGCATGGGCAGTTCCAGCAGGACAATGTGACACCCCACATGTACATAAATGCTACAGAGTAGCTCCAGGAACACCCTTCTGAATTTAAACACTTCTGCTGGCCACCAAACTCCTCAGACATGTACATTATTGAGCTTATCTGGGATGCCTCACAACATGCTGTTCAGAAGAGATCACCACCCCTTGTACTCTTACAGATTTATGGACAGCCCTGCAGGATTCATGGTGTCAGTCCCCCCTCAGCATTACTTCAGACATTCGTTGAGTCCATGCCATGTCACGTTACGACACTTCTTCGTGCCCTACATTATATTAGGCAGGCGTAGCAGTTTCTTTGGCTCTTCCGTGTATGTATGTACTATGTATAAGCTGTGGAAGAGAACATCCAACAGCATGACATCCCTTGCTCATTGAAATTACATGTGTCATTGAACCCGCCTATTAACATGCAACATGACCCATCCAGATTTCACTATCTCGAGCATTTTTTGATAGAATTCTATTATATCCACATAGGAGACTCAATCACTTGTCCATCATATAAATTAATCAACAGCAGAGGACACAGGTTTGTGTATAAAAATATAAATGAGACTTGGAAAATTGTCAGGCAGAAGTTAGCAAATATAAAAGTAACAGCTCCCAGAACTGTAACACCAGTAGATTTCTTTAAACACAGATGATGTTCCATACCCAACCACAGTGCTGAGAACTGGATTAAAGGTCAGACAATACACTATATACTGTCAAAAGAAAATGAAAGCAAGGAAGTATTTTGGTTTTATGTTATTACATTGGTTCACAACTGAACAAAAACCAAAAAATATAAGAATGGTTCACCAACTTCTTAAAATTCACAGTCACATAACAAACAAGTGACTAACTGAAAATGACTAGAAGAAAGGGAAAGTTTCACCAGTTATCCATAGAACAAAGAAGAAATATTTATTTTCATTTTATTTAAAGTAAAGTGACAGGTAAACTGGAATACTGAGCCACCATTTTTTTTTATCACCAATGGATGTTCATTTAGAGTTGACAATTTACAAGCACTTCACTGGTAACATGGATTGCTGAATTCAGATGTAGTTGACCTTTAAGATGATGAAGTGAAATTATCCCCAAAATGCAACCACACATGGAACCAACCAGAGCACAGTAAGATTTTGAAATGTGGAAGGTAGGAGATGAGGTACTAGTGGAAGTAAAGCTGTGAGGACAGGTCATGAGTCATGCTTGGTAGCTCAGGTGGTAGAGCACTTGCCTGCAAAAGGCAAAGGTCCTAAGTTAAAGTCGCGATCTGGCACACTGTTCTAATCTGCCAGGAAGTTTCAAAATATTTTATGACTGACAGTTAAACGTGTATGTGATGTATGAGTACTGGTAGATCAGTACCACAGCAGAAAGGAGATGATACAAAGAAATAGATGCTGCAAAGGAACCACACTTATAGACCTCAATTTACAAAACGAGTAGAAAGTGTACCTCCATAATTTTCCATACTTAAGTATGAGTGTGCTACAATGTGCACAGTAATTCATAAACTGATTTTGTTTTCTATTATTGTGTTGTGTTTGTGAAATGTTAAATATATTAAATAAAATTTAATTTAAAAAAAAAAAGGTTAGCATCACTCCATTTGGTTCAGAAGGACTCAGGTTTGATTTCCTGTACCTCCATTTTGTTTTGCATGAGATACGGAGGACTGGAATTGGATCACCTCAGGTGAAGCAGTTTAAATAAAGAAGCAGCGGCATCGTCAGGCTTCATCTGCTGGCAGCAACAGCTGGAGGAATTGGCAATGTGCTGATCACATGTATCATGATCATAGAATGCTCCTTGTACTGCCTTGCAGGCAGCAGTCTGTCTGCTGGAACAGGTCTAAGGCCTAATCCCTGAATTTTGTTTACATTTAAATTTGCAATTCAAGGAGATAATGGATTCAGCATCCAACAGTTGTGTATGGAATCATTTATGTTTGGATGGAAGTGTGCTAAACACACCACTTTTCCTGGAAAGTAATAAAGAATTTCTGAGAAGCTATGATTGGAGTTTGAATTTAGGGATTCAGGCTCTCACTTACAAATGGCAGATTACCCCCCTCCCCT
Organism: Schistocerca cancellata; assembly: GCF_023864275.1. Lineage (NCBI taxonomy): Eukaryota > Metazoa > Arthropoda > Insecta > Orthoptera > Acrididae > Schistocerca > Schistocerca cancellata. The sequence continues at coordinate 583,574,845 of NC_064633.1, forward strand.
CCCCTCCTCACCTAGTCAACCCTTAACCACAGTGTCACTACTACTAAAGGAGGCTTCATGAATTAGGTAGACAGTATGAAATTTTCCTTACGGAATATTACATACAGCTTGGTCTTTTTCACCTCGGACGTAAATACTTTGTCTAACCATCGATGTCAATTTGCAGTAATAGGGGAATGTGTTAGATTAGTACTGGCTGTAAAGAAATCTAGTACTATACACTGCAAGGCAGCATATTTCGAAGAAGGTTCCTGACTTAATTAGGAGCAAGGTTTATGTGTTACTGTTGTACAAGCAGCTTACATGCAAATTGAAGGTGAAATTTCATAATAAAAAAATGAACCTATTGCTTTTACAGGAGTGAGATTTTGGAAATGTGAATTTCTGTGTAAGCTTATAACTGACTAGCTTCCAAGATGTTGAAGTTGGTGGTATTGAAGTTATGAAATAAGGATTTTAGTGTTCGGGTGGGTGGGGATTTGACTGTCTATCGCAGAGGAGTACTCACAATAAGTCTACCACAGACATTATGGGTAAAATTTTCTGAGCCAAAAATTTCATTGGAGCTGTCGACACCACAAGGAATCACCAGTTATGTGAAAAGTTCTAATCTCCTGTCACACATTGTGGACATTAAGGGTAACAAATAAGCTTTCAGAAAAATCATCATTTCTATTGAGTTTCTTTGGAAAATATTACACGAAACATAAATTTGCATGTATGAAGGACAAGATATGATTGTGAAGAAAGTCAGGTGTGACATTAATTCACACATACCTCAGTGTGATTAAGTGCTAGCAAAGAGACAGTGTGCAAACAGTATTGGGGACAAAAATGATAGTCACAGTTTAACTACTGCTAGATATTTAGTAGGTAAAGGGATTCGACTTGGAAGAATACTGAACAGTGCACTCTTGTTATCACCATCTCTCACACTCTTTAGTATAAACAAGACAATGTTGCCACTGTTGTCAAGACTTCATTTCGCTTTTGTAAGCAATAAAGAGATTGCGATTTCCACTTTATTCAAATCCTGTCTGGCTCTGAGGTATTTCCTTTCATAGGTGAGGATGATTACTGCTATCAAGAACATGACAAATGGTAGAAGATGGCCAAAGGATCTGTCACTGTAGAAATCTGAACAGTCAAGCAGAAGATTAGTAGACACAAATGCAGTTTCAGTAGATATATTCTGCTCAACTTATTCTGAACTGCAACACTGTTGATAACTTGTTACAGCTGTGGCTAGGAATAAGCAGAGGTCTGAGATGGGTGTGCATCTGTATACACTGAATGTTTGCCAGTAGAGCTAACTATCATCAACTGATAGTAATGTTTGGCAGCTACTAGTAACATGGAACCACTAGAAACATGGAACTACAAGTAGAAATAGAAGCAGAGCTAGAAGATTATAACACCATCCTGGTGGTCTTCATTGATTGGCGGCCTTGAGGTTTTTCATTGGCAGCGATGTTCATAGCACCACTCACAGCGCCAGTAAGAATCTTTGTGGCACCAGCTCTGACAGTATCTCCCCCCCTCCCAAACCTCCACACCATTGTCATGTAGTGGTGATTGCTGCCTCGATAGCAGGGAGGGGGAAGGTGTGGATGCAGGAAGTGATGAGGGAACAGGAGCCAAAGCTGTGGCTGTTGTTGAGCTCCTGTCCATGATGTAGCACTCATTTTGCAACCATCCTGGAGTGCCAGACAAGAAACGACATGGGGGGCACTCCCCTGCTTCCAGCAACAGTGCAGTGTCTTCTGGTGGTGGAAGTGCAATGGTCTTGAAGTAGTGTGGTGGCTGCCTGGCCGACCATGAAGTGGAGGGGACCATTGCCTGAGGACACCCGCTGTCCACTTGGAGACACATGAAGTGTAGGATCCATTCCAGGGCCAGGTACTGGCGACACAGGGCTCCAGGTAGCCAGAGGGGATGCAGGCTGCATCATCCAGGCTGGCCATGAATCTGGGAACAAACAGTCATTGGCAGGATCACACAATTTCTAGGTGCTAAGTTGATTCAGGTGCCACCAGGACCATGTATCATAAACAGTCAACTGTCAAGCAACTTTACGATGCCCCATTCCCCACCCTTCTGATCACTGTATGGTCTGAGTAAATCAGGGTCATTATGTTTATACATAGCCTGAGTGGGCAGAGTAGGCGCTGGCTGCTGCAGCAGATGCAGCAATTGGAGCAACAGTGCACTGTTGTGAGGCTGGGAATGGTACAACAACAAGAACAGCAGCAAAGGTTGGTCCCATGTCTGTGGTGGGTGCTTAGTTTATCCTCTGCTGCTTAAAAGTGTGAATGAAATATTGGGCTTCTCCATTGAACTGTGGATGAAAAGGAGTGCTTGTGATGTGACGAATCCTGTTGACTGTACGGAATTAGACCCTCAAGGCAAAATATGGATTGCTAGGCTTGAAGAGTGCAACAAGTTGTCATAGAGTGCATGAGGTATCACAAAAGGCTACTTGCTACATGCATCAGTGACAATCAGCCAACAAGTGTTCCAGTAGGGTCCAGCAAAATCAAACCACTGCCAAGGCACTTCGGGCTTTGGGCAGTCAAAGAACCATTGAGGAGGGGCTGCCTGGTGTTCCACTTACATATGGCACTGAGCCAGCATTTGCTCTATTTGTGAGTCCATGCCAGACCACGTGCAATGGAGGTGAGCTAATTGTGTGGTGTGAACCCTGCGCCAGTGATCCAGATGAAGTAGACTAAGAACATGTCTCTGTATAACCTTTGAAATCACCACACATGATTGTTTAGATTCAATGTGTGGCAATAGGGCACTTTGTAGCACAGACAAGTCATGCCGATGTGCAAATATTGGTAAACCACAGGGCTAACAATTTGTTTCACAGTGCGAGGCCAACCTGTGCAGGTATAGTGCAAGAGAATCTGTAAGTCCAGATCTTCTGCCGTTACCTGGGTGATCTTCTGGTGATCCAATGGAAACTTGTCCAGCACGTCTGAGTCCAATGCATCAGTGTGGCAACAAGGTGCTTCTGATGCATAGAAGTATACATCCGGTCCCAGGGGAAGATGCGAAAGCATGTCTGCATTGACTTGCTTGGATGTGGGCCTGTACATTATCTCATATTGGTAGAACAGTAAGAGGAGAGATCAGTGTTACAATTTATGTGCAGTGCAATTTGGAATGGGCTTGGGTGGCTTGAAAACTGAGTGCAAAGGCTTGTTGTCGGTGACCAGATAGCACTTTCTTCCATACAAATACTGATGGTATTTAGTCACTCCGTAGATGATGCACATACCCTCTGCCATGCACCTCACTGTGGTTTGCAGGGTATATATGTAGATGTAGATGATGGCAAGACCCTCCTTCTCTATTTGTGAATAGTTGCTCTGAGCTTTGTTAAGCAATTTGGAGGTGAAGAGTATTGATCTGTCAGCAGAATCAATCCTGTGCAAGAATACAACACTAATGCCTTATGAAGAAGGATTCACGGCCAAGACTACAGGTTTGGAAGGATCAAAATGAACTAGGCAACAGTCCCAGAGCAAATCATCTTTCAGTAGTCAAAAAGCAGTGTCACGTTCCTGGGACCACATAAAAGGTATCTTCTTGTGGTGAAGATGGTGCAGTGGTGCTGCAATCTAATCTGCATTTCGAATGAAATGGATGTAATATGTCAGCTCCTCTAGCACTGGCTGAAGTTCAGTAACATTCTTTATAGGTTTGAGGTCATGAATGGTTTGCAAGAACAACTGCATTGGAAAAACGCCCTGAGAATTAATTACGTGGCCCAAGTACTCAGTCTCAGTTTGATAGAACACACACTTGTTTCTGTTGCATTTAAGGCCTGCCTCTAATAACACTTGGGACAGGATGTGCAAATTACTAAGCTGATCATCTGCTGTGTAACCTGATACCTCTATATCATCTGAATAATTTGTACATGAAGGCATAGATGCAGTTAATTGTTCCAAATAATGCTCAAAAATTGCTGTTGCGGATGCACTACCAAAAGGCAAATGTGTGTAAATGACATACTCTTGCTGTGATTGTTCATCTAAAGGGATCTCCAGGTAGGCATTATGTAATTCAATCGTAGAGAAGTAACGACCAGCTCCCAAATAGTCCCGAAGTTCATCAGGTCAAGGCAAATGAAATGAATCAGTCACTCTTTGGGGTTTTACTGTTCCCTTAAAGTCTGCACAAATACACAGTTTGCCTGAAGGCTCCTTGACAAATACTAACGGAGATGCCCACTAACAGTCCATGGTGGGTGCACTAGTGCCACTGCCCTGCCCCTGTGAAAGTTCCTGAGCAACTTGTTCGTTGAGTGCATGTGGTACAGTGCAAGCCCTGAAGAAGCAAGGCTGTGCAATGTCTTTCATGGTCACATGTGTAACAGAATTAGAAGCTTTTCCTAAGCCATTGGCAAACAAGTCTTTGAATTCAGCACACAACTGGGCAACACTGCCCTTCAAATTAAAATGATTAACTGACAACACATTGTCTACAGCATGCAACCCAAACAGATCAAGGCCAAACATATTTGCAGTGTTCCGTGAACGCAAAACCTGGAATGTCAAAGTTTTTTGCAAATTCTGGTATCCAGTGGGAAGGCCGCAAGAACCTAACACTGGAATGTCTTGTTTGTTATATACTGTAAGTGTGGTATGTGATTTCTGCAGATTGGCCTTGCCAGAAAGGTCATATGTATTGCGTTTGAGCAAACAAACTGAGGTGCACATATGTAACTGCAATTGAATAGTTTGGCCAGATATCACAAGGTCCATAAAGAATTTGTTAGAGTAGTACTGCACTGAAGAAGAAGCTACTGATTTGTTGAATTGTGAACTACCACACTTCTGTTCCACACTAGAAGCTCTGTTTGGTTCAGAATACACAACTATACAGCAAAGTTTGATTTCTTTGGCTGTATATTAGGAGAGGGAGACTTCTTTCTCTGTATGAATAGCACCTGAACATGTCTGTTATTTCCACATGAAAAACAAGTTCTGTTTCTTGGCGGGTATAAGTGACGCTTGTGTGCTGAGAAGCAGCGCAGGCAAGACTTCACACTGGAACCTCCCTGTCCTGGCTGTCTATGTGGCTGGCTATACTGAGCCCGAGTGGGCCGCTGCGTGCTCAACTTGGAAGCGACCTGTTTATGCAGCCGCGCAATGCTATTGCTAGGTGCTACAGCAAAAATGTTGACTGCAAATTACAGACTAGCAAGATTCCTTTCACAGTGCTGCAGACAGTTTTCAATCAAACATTGCTGCAGGGATGGGTTGAGATACTTGAGAATCTATTCCATTACTCTATTATCAGCCACATACTGGGTAGTGGTGTCACGTATTACAAGGTCACTGTAATGCTTGCCACACTCACATTTCAACTTACACTGCTTAGTAATCACTTGCATATCTGTCATCCACTGTCTGTAAGTTTATCCTGACTGTTTCTTTAGTGTGAAAAATGTAAACCTGACAGCTGCCACTTGAACTTGCTCATTACAAAGGCCAACAAAATTTAAGAAAAAAAAAACTTTTTTTCATTTTGATAGCTGATCTTTATAGATTTTTATTAGCTGAATCCAAATCTAGCTTTAGTTTTTTTGTATCACCCATGGTTTTTTAGCAATATGGTTTTTATTGTATAGTATGAAAATCCTATGCTATACGGCAAACGGGCAAACTAATGAAATGCTTTGTTACAACATAAGCAAGGTTTGTATTTACAGTAAGCTACTTAAAACAATGGTATGTGTTAATAAAGGTTTCACTTGTCAGGTGAAATTGGTTTGTATTTTCTCTCTTCTTTTTCTTTGAAGCTTCTTGTGTAGCTTTTTCTATGATGAGTCAGTTGCTGAACTTCTTGGTGAAGTGACCAACAGCATTCCCCCATCACGTTGGTGTTCCAGTGGCATTAGTAACATTTTTCCATCACTTTAATGTCCTGGTGAAAATGCTCTCCTTGCTCCTCACAAGCATCTCCCATATTGTCCGGGAAGGAATCAAGGTGACTGTTCAAAAAGTGAATTTTCAGACTCACTAAACATCGTAAAGTTTTAAACTACTTTAACATTGTAGCTATAATATAAACATATTCTGGGTCTTTTTCATGTCTTAAGAACTTGGGTAATGACTTGCTTGAATGATACACATGCTTCTTTCTCATTTATTGCTATTGTAGATTCGAAGTTAACATCAATTTTCTAATGTCAGGTCTGACAAAGATGCATCTTTTAGTTTAGCTTCTGAAAGGTGTGGAAACTTTTGGCAGAGATACTTAAAACATGGTCCATCTTTAGGCAAAGCCTTTACAAACTGTTTCATTATGCATAACTTTATATGTAGAGAAGGTAGGAGTATGGTTTTCGGATCTACAAGGTTTCTGCGTAGAATGTTCTTCTCACCAGATTTTAAAAACTCCCTGACAAGCCAGCTCTTCCTGCACTAGTGTTGATCCCTAGCCCTACTGTCCCATTTACACAAGAAACATAGAAATTTGGTAAAGCCAAGTTGCTGACCAAGGAGTATGCATGTTACTTTTAGATCACAACGTATCATCCAACCATGAGCAGAATAGCCTATTTTATTCAGCACTATTTCTAGGTTTTCATAGCTTTCTTTCATATTTACAGAATGTCCAACAGGTATAGATGCATACATGTTATCATTGTGTAGTAAAACAGCCTTTAAACTAGTTTTGGATGAATCAATAAACAGCCTCCAGTCATCCTTTTTGTATTCATCAGACCGGGAATGTCTGAACAGTACACTAAATCACCTTCTTGTTGAAAAAACTTGGAATATTGCTGCTCTCTCTCTTTCTGTACATGTATATGCTGGTTCCAACTGCCAATAAGTTCTTTACTTTTAATCTAGAGCCAAGCAATTCAGCTTTTTCTTTCATTAAGCCCAGATCCCTAACCAAATTGTTAAGCTCAGTCTGAGCAAACAATTTGGGCTCTAGACTTTCTGTATTACAAAGGAATTCTTCATCATCTGGTTCATGTAAATTCAGATTGTACATCAGAAAATACTTCTGTTGGAATAGAATTTAAATCATCTGGTTGTTCAAGAACCAGCGAATCTACACCATGTCCTACTGGTCGGATGGCAGACAGAAGGTTAGGGTAGCTTATTACCTTCTTGTTCTTCGAATTATGACCAGTAATCAACACTGCAAAAGGAGCAACCATCAGAATGATTTCTTGGCCCCCTCCATATCATAGGAATGGCAAACCTGAAGGCTTTTTTCTCTTTATTGGACCATTTTCTCAGATCTGCAACACACACATAACATACCTTATGTGGCACCCAAGATTTATCTTGATCACCATAACATACCTTATGCGGCACCCAAGATTTATGTTGATCACCAAGTTTAGATCCAAAGTATGACAGATAAACCTTTTTCACAAAGTCTGTAATGTTTCTTTGGTGTTTTTTAATCACAAATTCACCCCAAATATAACAAAAACAGTCAGCAGAGCTTTTACACCCACGATTAGCCATTGTACTGAACACATGTACAGGAAACAGGAAATTGAGGTTAGGTTGACAGTAAACAAAACACCATCTGTTAACACAAAAATAGAATCGACCTTTTTTTGCCAGCAAATGTTTTTCAGCAGTGCTTCCAACATCATCTACAGTCATTACACCTCCTTTTTAAATTATTTTAACTATATAAGAGATGTTAAATTATTTAAAAAATCGCTAATAAATTTAACTGTAAAATGTGAAGAAATTGTGGGTAATCCAGTTTTTTAAGTATCATTTGGATTTCCCACCCTAAAAAACACAAGAATAAGGTATTTTCAGCGAAACGTTTTTCCATCATTGGCCTGTGTTATCATAGTTATTCAAAGCCTGGATTAAATCCTCAAAGTTCATAAGTTCTGAGTGCAAAAGGGAGAATAGTTTGGACCACAATCGATAGACTGACACATTGGCCATTGATAAGAAAAAAGATTGTTTAACAGTAGCTGGTACTGGTGTGCAGACAGATGAGCTTCAAACTGAGCCTCTTCAGACGGGCAAAATGGTGGCACTAATGATGGTTGCATAAGTTGTGGTGCTTCCATAGTTGGCGGCATCTGATTGCAAGTCTTATTAAGTGCCACCTGCATTTGAGTGAACCCGATTATCATCTCAGTAAGTTGTGTCATTTGTTGCATCTGTAACTGAAGAAACTGTGTTAGAATGAGTGCTCGTGCCAAAAGCACTTTCAATTGTAGCACCACTAAAGGCAAGGCAGGCATGGAACAGTGGGTTAGCCATAGAAAAGCAAAAAAATACTAAAGTTAAATCAATGTGTGACAGCAAAAACAGGGAAACTGAATAAAAGTGGTGAGCGCGTATCTGAAAGAGAAATATCTGCAAGCACAAATGGTAAAAGTGCAAACAAAAATATCCAGAATGCAATCAAGAAATAGGTGACAAAGGAAGAAAAATGATGGGTCATTGTACGTTTGACACAGTTCATTGCCAGATGTTGTACTGTGCATTGGCAACTGTTAGGGCCTCATTGTTAATGACAAATGGACTGAAGGTGGCCAAAGGATTTGTCACCATAGAAATCTGGACAAACAAGCAAAAAATTAGTAGATACAAATGAAGTTTCAATAAATATAGTATGCTAAACTTATTCTGAAGAACAGCTACACTATTGACAACTTGTTGCAGCCATGGCTAGCAATAAGCAAGTCCTGACATAGACACACATCTATATACGCTGAATGTTTGTGGTAGAGCTAACTGTCAATAAATTAGACTAATGTTCAATACCAGCTAGCAACATGGGACTTTTGCTAGAAACTTGGAGCTATAAGTATAAGCAGAACTAGAAGACTGGTGCCGAGATGGCCTCTAGCTTTTTCAAAAATATTTGAAAAGGTTATATCCAAGTGTCTTCTTAAGAATCTGACTGCAAATAATATATTGTCCAAGTCACAGTTTGGGTTTCTTAAGTGTTCTGAAATAGGAGAGGCTATTTACACGTACAGTGGGAATTTACTTAATTTATTAGATAATAAATTAGAGGCTCCTGGCTTTTTCTGTGAGCTGTCAAAAGCCTTTGACTGTGTGAATCACAGTATTCTCCTAAGCAAGTTAGAATATTTTAGTGTCATTAGCAGTGCTGCAAAATTGTTCGAGTCGTACCTAACTAACATGAAACAAAGGATGTCATTGCAAAAGACCAGTGAGGTTCATCTTGGGTCCGTTGCATTTTCGTCTGTTACATTGCCAAATAATAAGTGTGTTTTGTTTGCAGATTTAAAAAAGGCTGCTAATCAGGTTTTCACGGACACTAATAAATGATTTAAAACTAATTCACCATCATTAACCTTTGAAAAGGCTTACTATACGCAGTTCAGAATCTGTAAGAAATTTCCTTCCATCATGTCTATAACATATGAGGACATGCAGGTTGGAGAGGTTAACAGTGTTAAATTTCTGGGATTACAACTTGATACTAAATTCAGTTGGGAAGGGCATACCACATAATTGCTGAAGTTCCTAAACAAAACTGTATTTGCAGTGCAAATGATGTCAGTTGTCGGAAATATGAATATAAAATACTTGCATTTGTTCCTTACCTTCATCATATTATGTCATATGGGATCATATTCTATGTAACTTGTCAAATAGAGAAAAAGTTTTTAGAGCGGAAAAGCACATAATAAGATTCATTTGTGGTGTAGATTCGAGAACAAATCTGTTCAAGGAACTGAGTATTCTAACCACTGCTTCTCAGTATATTTATTCTTTAATGAAATTTGTTGCAAACAATATGTCTGTTTTTATTCCTAGTACTGATACTCCATATTGAGCTATTGGATGGAAATACAAAGACTTGAAATCACTTACCTTGGTCCAAAAAGGGGTCCAATATTCAGGAACACACATTTTCAATAAATTGTCAGCAACCATTAAAATCTTGGTTTCAGATAAAGCACAGTTTAACAGAGTTCAAAAGATTTTTTGGTAAGCAACTCCTCCTGCTCTGTAGATGAATATCTTAACACGGACTGTTGGGCCAGCTTAGTTAAAAATGTCTGTTAAATTTCAGTTTTGACAACACTTGGGCACAACAGTCAAGATTATGTATTTTGTGCTTGATAAATTTATTAAAACTGCACAACTATGCTTAATTTTGACAGTGTTTTAATGCAGCAAATATTAGCAGTTCCAGTTTACTGTAATGTAGCCACATACTTGACAGTCTCCTGACAAATGATCAGGGAAGTGAGTATTATATTCAAATGCTCTACATTTTTCATGTTACACTTTCTGACATGTTCCACATCCTTGAGAATCATATCATTTTTGGGTCTTTGCAATGAAAACTAATCTAATCTAGTCTGATAACACTGTCCTGACAGTCTTCATTGGTCAGCAGCCTAGAGATTCTTCATTGGTGGCAATGTTTAAAGCGCAGCACACGCAGGAATCTTTGAGGCACTGGCTCTGGCAGTGTCGATAACCTACAATATTATATAAAGGAAACTGTGGCTCAAGAAAGATAGGTACCTTGTAGAACTGTTCATAATGGGATAGACTCTCCATGGAATGATATCTGTAGGGAAATTTATTTAAGAAACAGCAACTACTGTGCAATAGGTGTAAAGTGAGATATATGTAAAGAAATGCGAAATTTTTTTATGAAAAGAATAGTTGCTACTCACCATATAGCAGAGATGCTGAGTCACAGATAGGCACAACAAAAAGACTGTCACAAAATAAGCTTTAAGTCAACAAGGCCTTTGTCAAACACACACTCACACACACACACACGTATTTGGCTGTCAAAAGTGAAATGTGTGAAGTCTTCAGTGACTGCTGTAGCAGAATCTAATTGAAAGACCTTTCGCATGACCCAAAAGACTTCTGATCATATGTAAAGGCTGTCAGTGGCACCTATGTACAGACACACGTGGATTATGCAGGAACTGAAATTCAGCATAGCAAAACAAAAGCAGAAATGGTGAACTCCGTTTTCAAATGGTTCTTTACTAAGGAAAATTCAAGTATGATGCCTCAGTTTAACTCTTGCAGTACTGTAAAAAAAAGTCAGCAGCTTTGGATATCAGCTAAAATTGTCAAAACTGAACAAACTTCCAGAGCTCAGTGGAATCCATATCAGATTCTATACAGAATTTGCAGCTGAACTAACCACTCTTTTTAACTAATATGTATATATACCATAGAGGTCTCGAACAAAAACTCTGCCCATGTCCATTTGCAAGAAGGGTAGCAGAAGTGATACACAAAACTAGTGTACAATATGACTGACGTCTGTTCCATCCATTGTCGAATGCTAGACAGTTTCTGAGTTCAAATATTGTGAAGTATTTAGAAAGAATGATGTCATGTATGCCAACAAGTATGAATTCTGTAAAAAATTATCTTGAGAAACCCAACTTGTGAATTCTTACTTAGTATCCTGAAAAGTGTGGATCAAAGCAGTCAGGTAGAAGGAGTATTTCATGACAACTGAAAAGCATTTGACTCAACAATATGTCAGCATTTATTAATGTAAGCATAATTTTATAGGGTATAAAACGAAAGCTGTGACTGGACTGAGGATTTCTTGGTAATTAAGATTGGTTGGTTGGTTGTTTCGGGGAAGGAGACCAGACAGCGAGGTCATCGGTCTCATCAGATTAGGGAAGGACGGGGAAGGAAGTCGGCCATGCCCTTTGAAAGGAACCATCCCGGCATTTGCCTGGAGCGATTTAGGGAAATCACGGAAAACCTAAATCAGGATGGCCGGACGCGGGATTGAACCGTCGTCCTCCCGAATGCGAGTCCAGTGTCTAACCACTGCGCCACCTCGCTCGGTGGGTAATTAAGACCTTATATGGAGAATTACTGACAGATTTAGAAGTAACTTATGGTGTGCCTCAGAAAAGTGTGTTGGGGAATTGGCTGTTCAAGTTGTATATTAATGAAATGGCGAACAGTATTAATAGCATCCTCAGACTTTTTGTAGATGATGTAGTTATCTGTAATGAAGTACTGTCTCAAAAATGCTGCCCAAATATTCAGTTATATATTGATATGTATTCAAAGTGGTCCAAAGGTCGGCAACTTGCAGTGTTCAAAAATGTAAAACCGAACAATGGAAGGCGCAGGAAGGAATAACGACAATACTATGAAAAGAATAGATTTCTACTCACTATATAGGGAAGATGTTTAGTCACAGACAAGAACAATGAAAAGACTGTTACACATTTAAGATTTTGGCCAAAAGGTTTTTTTCTGAAGTCAAATTTCCTGAAGTCAAAAACACACAGATTCACACAAGCCCAACTCACACACATGACCACTATCTGTGTTCAGACAGAGAGAGTGTGTGTGTGTGTGTGTGTGTGTGTGTGTGTGTGTGTGTGTGTGTGTGTGTGTGTGTGTGGGTGGGTATAAAAATAGTGGGTAAGACAAGTTCGTAGTCTCAAAGGGGGACATCAAATGATACTACACGTGACCTCCAGTCCCCGCCCCCTTGGGTGGGGTGAGGGCAATTTTTAAATCTTAAATGGAAACACACATTTTTTTTTGCAGATTCGGTTTCTCCATAAAAAAGTAATAAAGTTTTGTCTGAAATATTTTTTTTTTTTTAACCATTGACAGATGGCGCTGAAATCGAGAAAAAGTAAAATTGGGGAAGAACTCTGATTTATGTATAATTATCTGAGAAAGATGTGCGCCAATTCTTTTGTTATGCCAAATTAAGCTATTTTTGCACAAAATGTACTGTATCCTACTTTTGGCATTATCCAGGAACAACGACATGGACGTAGTAGAATTATGTTCCCATTGGGTGCTTCATTAGTGTGAGTTCCCTTGCCTCTCACCTGTTGGGATTTTTCATTAGTGTGAGTCACCTTGCCTCTCATAATTTGGGGTGCTTAATTAATGAAATTAGCCACAAAGAAATTGTTCAAAATTATCCCCATTTGCTTCAATGCATAAAGACAATCGTCTGCGAAATTTGTCCACAGTTTTGAGCAGCACATCCCGTGGCATGGCTGCACATGCTCTTCAAATGTGTTGCTCCATATCATTTCGGGTTGTGGGCTGTCTTTCATAAACAATATTTTTTAAATAACCCACAAGAAAAAAATCAGGAGGTGTTAGGTCTGGTGAACATGGAAGCCACTGAAATGGTGCCGCATCCTATCCACCGACCATGGTACCGTACATTTAAAATGTTCTGCACGTTTTTAGCTTAATGGGGAACTGCTCTGTCCTGTTGAAACCACATTCGTTACCTAGTTTCTAAATCAACATCTTCCATTAGCTCCAACAAATCATCACAGAGAAGTTGTAAATAGGTTTCCCCAGTAACATTCCGGTCAAAAAAATACGGTCCTATCAAGTAACCGTTTAAAATTCCACACCAAGCCATTAACAACCATTTGTGTTGTTTGTCAATGGGTCTGTGCCAGTGTGGATTGACAAGGGACCAATAATGACAATCATGACGATTTAATTTGTCATTGTTTTTGAATGAGGCTTCATCGGTGAACATAACGTATCAAAAAAAATCATTGTCACCACTTATCATTTCCAAGACCGATCAGTAGAAATGCAAGCGTATTTACATATCTTTCGGCGTTAATGCCTGTGTCAGTGTGATATGATACACATGATATTTCTGTATCTTCAAAATCCTCAAAACAGTTGATTTCGGTTGTCCAGTTTGTCTTTGAATTGCACGATTACTAATTTCGGGATCCAGTTGAACACAGGCAAGCACAGTAAGGGCACAAGCGTCATTTTCATTGTATTCACGATGGCGAGGTGGAATGTGAATTTATCCATTTCCAGCTCGTTGAGTGCAATTTTGAATAATGTTTCCGCTTGAATGTCGTATGTTTGGGAAATGATCCACATACAGTTGCACAGCTGCAGCGTAATTGTTACGGCATTTACCTGAAATTAACATCATATCAACAATCGCTGTAGGAGGATAGTGAGCCATGTTTCACTAAAGAATAATTTACTTTCTTCAGTTGATGTTTACGATCCACAATCTGAAATTGAAGTGACATCGATCGCATTGCACTGACCTTTATAGTGAGCCATAGTTTGCAGTTTGGCAATGGTAGTGCCACAGTTGGTGAGTAATACAATTGTGAAGAGTTCACTAACGAGATTTTAATAACATTCGCCTCCCTCCATCAAAAACTGTGGCATGTTGGATACATTTTGTAACAAAAAAAAAGAAAAAACCTTAAGTTGGTGTAATGAAAGAATTGGTGTACATTTTGTATAGATTTGATGCGTCCTTCTCGGATCGTTCTAAATAAAATGGAGTTCTTCCCCAATTTTAATGTTTCTGCATTTCAGCGCCATCTGTCAGTGGTTTAAAAAAATATTTCAGACAAAACTTGATTACTTTTTTACAGAGAATCCGAATCTACAATAAAAAATGAGGGTTTCCATTTAAGATTTAAAAGTTGCCCCCCCACTCCACCCAAGAGGGCAGGGGCTGGAGATCACGTGTATCATCATTTGACGTCCCTCTTTGAGCTTACGAACTTGTCTAACCCACTATTTTTACCCGATGTATAGTTTTCGAGATAATCTCATCCGAAACTTCACATGGACCACACTGTATATATATCAGCTGCCTTACCTATGACTGAGCCTTTGTGATTATTCCAGGTATTTGTATGGTACGACTGATTCCAACTATGAGTCACCAATATTGTAGTTGAGGATACTATGTTTTGCACTTTAGAGCATTATTTTAAGAAAATGAAAGATTGCTATTCACCGTATATAGGATACAGTGAGTAGCAGATAGGCACAATGAAAAAGACTGCTATACATTTAATCGTTTGGCCAAAATGCCTTCTTCTGAAGTAGAAAACACACACACAGAACGGAATATTTTTGGAGAAGGGGGAAAATGTGTGGCAGAAGAAAAATAAATAGTTACAAAATGCAGCAATAGATGGCAATGTAAGCATTGTAATTTAATAGTGGTCGACTACAAATGACAAATGGATCATACAACGATGCCTAAGGTGTACATTTGACATTAAACAAACTGTACTCCTCATTGTGCATGCGTGCACAGGTGTGATACTGTCAGTTAGGTTAGCTCATCAACCACGGCAAGGTCATATCACATCGGATGGGAAAAATCAGTTTTTAACTGTCCTGAGGCCATAAACAGCATCAATCAAAATAAAATCAGATTATTAATTTCCGTGTGACTGGTGCAAAACATGTTCAATATGCCATCCACCATTTTCTGCAACAAATTGAAATCAAGAAACAACTGATTTTTTCCGGGATCATGTTCAGAATGTGTTGTGCAATGGATGCCTTCAATGCAGCTAAGTTTGCAGTCAGAACACTGAACACAACATCTTTCAGATAGCCCCACAGCCAGAAGTCACATGGGTTAAGATCAGGTGATCTGGATGGCCAGTCTGTAGGGAATTGGCAACTGACAATTCTAACATTTCCAAAATGGCATTTCAGCAGCTGCATAACTGGATTTTCAATGTGCAGAGGTGTGCCATCTTGCACAAAAATGATCACAGCCACACTGTTGGAGAGCTGGAAATGATGTGGTTGTGCAAAAGACACTGATAGCACTTACCAGTGATGGCAGAGGTAACAGGACCGGAAGCATCTGTCTCTTCAAAAAAATATGGCCCTATGATAAATGATGCCGTCCACACCACACAGTCACTTTTTCAGGATGAAGTGGTACTGGTTGATTTGCATGTGGAATTTCCACTGCCCATATTTGACAATTCTGTGTATTGACATATCCTGTCAGATAGAAGTGGACTTCGTCTGTCCACAAACTTCCACGGCCAATCATTATCCTCCATGCGGGCAAGAAATTCTAAAGCAGAGGTCTGGCAGGTCAACAGGGAGCAACTTGTGCACATGAGTAATTTTGAATGGATAGCAAAGAAGGATGTTTTGTAGGATTTTACACATCATGCTCACGGGTACGTCCAATGTTTGGGCAATTCTCTGTACACTACACGTTTGCACACCACCACTCGTCTCCTCCTGCATTGCTGTGGCCACTATTTCCACTGATGTTGAATCAGTTCATTTCCTCCCTCTGCCAGCTTGCACAACAAAAGAACCCATCTTTTCAAATTTCTGAATCATATTCTCCAGACCCATGGCAGTCATCGGGCCAACACCTTTCTTCAAACCATTAAGTGTCCGGAACTTCTGCAGAGCAATGTGTGCATGGTAATCATTGTTGTAATACATCTTTACAAGCAGAGCACGATTCTGCATTGAGACAGTCATGGCGAATGTCGCAGACACGAAAGGAGGAGAAGCCTTGTACCCGGTGTGTGTATACCTACTTCAGTGGACCGTACACGTGACAGGTGTTTTCTTTTATGTATTCTGACACAACAGCATCATCTATTGATCAATTTCCACACAATTTTTTTCTTCTGCCATAGCCCCCCCCTCCCCACCACCTTCCCCCCTTCTCTGATAATATTCTGTTGCAATTTACAATTTAACGTCATTCTGACCAGTGGTGTTATTTCTATAGCGTTTTGAAAGTTTAACTTTAATTGTGTGTGTGTGTGTGTGTGTGTGTGTGTGTGTTTTCCACTTCAGAAGAAGGCATTTTGGCCAAACGATTAAATGTATAGCAGTCTTTTCATTATGCCTGTCTGCTACTCACTGTATCCTCTATATGGTGAATAGCAATCTATCATTTTCATAAAATCATGCTCAAAAACGCTAAAAAATAGTATCCTTGACTAAAATATTAGTGACTCATAGTTGGTATCAGTCTTCTCATGCAAATACCTGGAATAATCACAAAGACTCAGTAAGGCAGCTGACAGACTTCAGTTTTCTGGCAGAGTACTGAAGAAATGTAAATTGCTCGCGAAAGGCAAAGGTCCCGAGTTCGATTCTCGGTCGGGCACATAGTTTTCATCTGCCAGGAAGTTTCATATCAGCGCACACTCTGCTGCAGAGTGAAAATCTCATTCTGAAGAAATGTAATTTACAAATGAAACTGCTCCCAAAATACTCGCTAGACCCATCTTAGAATGTTACTTGTGCATATGGGACCTGTATCAAATATACTAATGGAATATTTAACATAAACAGAGAAGAGCAGCATGTGTGGTCACAAATTTGTTTAAAACCCTAAACAGTCCAACACTTGAGAATTGAAACCATCTGTATCATAAAAGATTACTCACAGAGTTCAATGAACTAGTATTAAGTGAGGAATCAAGGAGTGCACCACAATGCACTGTGTATTGCGCCTGTAGTGATCACAGAAACGTGATTAGACTAATAACAGCTTGTACAGAGGAAGCTAAGCTGTGAGTTCTAATACACAATACAATTTCAAGTACTTTCTCTTTTACATTGCACAGTAATCTGCTTGTAATCATACTTAGAGAGTGTATTTTTGTGCAAACATATACTTTTTTAAATGAAACACTGCCTATTGACTGTAACAGACTAAAAATAGGGTAAACTGGAATGTCAGTGGTATTTGTTGCAGGATTGTAGTGTGAGTCATTTACGAGATATCATATTTTGATAAGTTCCCATACCAATACTTGTTCATGCCATTCAAACTGCATAATTGCAAAGTACGATGTTGATATGTTTGCTTACAGTGTGCTTGTATGTACCTCGAGTGCACTGCAACACGCTGTGACATTCCAAGCAGTAGGTCATGAGTGGACTATGGGATTTACCTATGCAGGAAAAGCTGACATGCTCACTGTGTATGGAGAATGTAGGAAGAATTCAGTTCATTCTTGTACAGTGTATAAGGTGAGATATCTCAGTTGAAGTCAACAATCTCAGCAGCTATTTATCAACTTCTTCAACTGGTTATGTGAAAGTGATAGTGTAACACCTAGACAACGTAACAGAAGGAAACAAGTGATGACAGAAGAGGGGGAAATCAATGCTCTTGCTGCTGTTGCAGTATATCCGCACTTTAGCTCCTGCACAATCAAGGTAGTGAAGTTAGTTGGGCAAGTGTCCTACACATTCTCCATCGACATAACTTCTGATGATGGGCATTAAGACAAGATACTCCAGATGTATCGCCCGCATCTCGTGGTCGCGCGGTAGCGTTCTCGCTTCCCACGCCCGGGTTCCCGGGTTCGATTCCCGGCAGGGTCAGGGATTTTCTCTGCCTCGTGATGGCTGGGTGTTGTGTGCTGTCCTTAGGTTAGTTAGGTTTAAGTAGTTCTAAGTTCTAGGGGACTGATGACCATAGCTGTTAAGTCCTATAGTGCTCAGAGCCCATTCCAGATGTATCTTGTTCAGAGGTGAAGCCACATTTACCAATAATGGCTAGGTAAACTACCGAAACATGTTCTACTGGTCTGTTGACAATAGTTATTGGCTTTGTCCTGGGGAACATCAGCATCCATGGAGTGTAAACGTGTGGAGTGGGATTGTGAACCAACAGCTCATAGGCCCATGTTTCAGAGATGGAATTCTGAAAGTGCAAAAGTATCACAGCCTCCTAACAGACCATCTTCCAAAGCTGCTAGAAGATGCTCTTCTGCAGACTAGGAGGAACCTGTGGTACCAACATGATGGCTGTTCAGCCCATAGTGCACAAAGTACTACAGCATCTCTTCATGAATTGTTTCCATATCATTGGATTGGATGCGGAAGCCTCGTACCTTGTCCAGCTTGTTCCCCAGATTTGATGCTTGTATACTTTTTTTCTGTGGGAAAAGCTGAAAGATACTTTCTACCAGAACGTACTAATTATATCTGATGGTACATAATGACGTATTGCTGCAGCTTGCTTGTACATTACTGTTGAAATGCTGGTGTGATGCAGCAGTTGTTTCATACCAGACTGGAAGTGTGAATTGCCACTGCCAATGGTCGTTTTAAACACAGCCTGTGATGATCAGTTGCCTAGTTACTGGTCAGAATCTACGTAACTAGTATACACTCTTTTGTTGTTCTTTAGTGTGTGCTACCACAGGTATTGTGCAAGTGTCAGTGTGGGAACTTTTCAAAATATGATATCTCTTAAATGACTTGGTCTAGAATCTTGCAACAAATGCCACTAACATTCTAATTTGAACTACTTTTAATTTGTTAATGTCAATAGGCATTGTTCCATTTAAAAATGTGTGTGTTTTTACAAAAAATACACTTTTTAAGTATGATTATGATCTGTTTATTGGCTACAATACAAACTCCTGACCAACAATCCATTTTTTGAAAACCACCCATCGAAAGCACTTTTCGTTTCTGCAATATTTGCAGTGCAAGTTTTAGGTGCTCCCCTATATATGTAGACATAGAACACAAGTCTCTTGCTAGCACTACTCACCTGTGATGATGCAAGTCATTTGTAATTGTGTCTCTTGAGGAATTGTTTTGTATGTGGAAAAACAGCAAGGGATACTGTCCTGAACAGTTACAGTTCAATGATCCTCTGCCAAACTCTGCTCCAAAAACCAGCACAAGTAATGGTATGGTAATTACAGTTTCCCATTTTCACCACCCTCCAGTCATTTAATGAAATGCCACTGTCATCTTTTGCTTCTGATTATTGCTAGAACATATCATTATTGATGGATTTTGAATTGGTCTTACCTTGTCTTTCCAAATGTCTGTTATAATTTGCTGTTTGTGACCTTTTAATAGCCAGTCTCTGTCCTCCTGGAACTTAATTTTAATCAGTGGCATTACTTTTTCAGATGATGTGAAGGACGATCGTGCAAACGGCTGCTCAAAAGATATTGAACTTGGAGGTAAGTAAAGAAAAATAGAACCATTCAAAGTTTATGTAAAAGTTTGTTACTTGGGAGATTACAGTTTGACTAATGAAAGTTCAAGATTATATTGACTTGATTCATTGATCAGCAAAAAGAAATTGGAATCACAACCAATAGTGGGTGGTGGGAGCCGTCTTCATGTTTGTCAGGATGGGCTTGCCCCCACCTGGGCCATCTTGGGTTCTTTTTGATAGCTTTGGAGACAGGAGGGACACTGTGGGAAACTGCAAACAAACAATCAGTGCACATAAGCAGTTTGTTGTTAATTAATTAAACTCGGAAAGTCATTCGAGTGTGCCTCCATCTCTGGCACAGTTTAGCTCATTGCGGTGGGTGAGTGGCCGGCAGCATTAGACACAACTGGGAGACGAGCTGCCTACACAAAACTCATCGGTGGTGTCTGGGGCAGTGGACAGCAGCTGTGCTGGAGGTGTGGGGCAGCCAGTGCCATCTTCTCCCTTGTTGTGGTGGCACCCAGTGTCTGAGTCTGGACCAAAGGCTGGAGAATAGCAGTGAGGTGCCAGCAGACTTTGGCAGCAGATATGGTGGCAAATGGCCCTGTAGAGCCAGCGGCAGTGTGTCGACTGCCATTGGTCTGGACAGTCAGGTGGACATCCTCAGATTGTGGCCAAGCAACGGTAGTGGTGGTAGGGACACAGTTACGGCACAAATTCCAAAGTTGCGTCAGTAGATCTCGTAGTGATAATGACACTTGGCAGGTGCTGTGCGTGGCCCTGCAGTGCCATTGTGACCTACTTGCCAGGGCCATGGTTTAAATGCAGCTGCTCAGTGCTTACTTGATGGAAGGGACTGCATTTCTGTGTCACCGTTGAAATGTCTCGAATGGGGTCAGTGAGCAATGTCCGTCTATTGGGTATGTGTCAGAGTGTCAAACTGCAGAAGTTTCCTAATGTCCCAGGCCGTGGCACATTGAATTAAGATGACACAAAAGCAGCTGCTTCTGCTGAGTTGCTGAACTGGCAGCAGCATCAACTGGCTACAGTCGAGGTTTGGTCTGGAATTCTCTCTATGGCTCTGGCATTGCCTCCCTATTACAAGTGAGTAGAGTTCAAAATATGAGTGCTGAGACTGTACAGTCTTCACCATTAAACCAAAAACATTTATGGAGACAATATTACTGAGTTGTCTGTTTAGTTTTAAAAAAAAGTATATGAATAACACTGTGCTTTATGAGTCATTTCCATAAAGTCTGATTAGTCTAATCTAATTATATAGGTTACAATATTAACACCAGTTGTTTAATTGTGGTAAATAACTTCAACAGTAATATAGCACTGAGTCTCAGAATATGACTCGATGAATACTCGGTGAAGACTGACTATGATTCTGCTGTGACTGACTGGTACTGATTGAGGTCGAGTAGTGATTGCTGTGATTGTGGTGTTTTTTAAGGATTCACATAAGAAAGATTTTAAAAATAGTGAATTAGAAATTACATATTGATATTAAATGCAAGGCAATACATCTACACGTTAGAAATGAAATTAGTTTGATTACACCTTCTTCTTCTTCTTCTTCTTCTTCTTCTTCTTCTTTATCTTGTGTAAATGATTAATGGAAAATCTCATATAGAGATGTGAAACAAATACTAACAAAGAAATAGAGGGGCTGACCAGTACTTACCTCAGCTCAGTACAGTCGATAGATACACATAAAACAAAACAAAACCGAAAATTTATGTTCCTAGCTTTCGGAACAAATGTTTCTTCATCAGGGAGGAGAGAGGGGAAAGAAAGGGAAGAAGGGAAAGGAGATTCAGTTACTCACAACCCAGGTTATGAAGCAACAGGGAAAGGAAAATAGGGAGGGTAGCAAGGATGGAGGCATGGTTGTCAGAGGGAAGCCAAAGATATTCTACTGTAAGTACTGTGCCAGCTTCAAACCAAATACAGAAGTAAAGAGGTATATAGTATAAAGATAAACACAACTATGCAGGATGAAAAGATGCGTGAATGGCTAAGAGGAAAGGGAAAGAGGAGAAGACTGAAGAGTAAATGGGAGTGAGGTTGTTTAACGTAGGTTCAGTCCAGGGGGATGGCGAGATGAAAGGATGTGTTGGAGTGCAAGTTCCCATCTCCGCAGTTCAGAGGGACTGGTGTTGGGTGGGAGAAGCCAAATGGCACATACGGTGTAGCAGGTTCCTAGGTCCCTAGAATTATGCTGGAGGGCATGCTCCGCTACTGGGCATCTCCTAGGCGGACAGTTCGTCTGTGTCCATTCATGCGCTCAGCCAGTTTAGTTGTTGTCATGCCGATGTAAAAGGCTGTGCAGTGCAGGCATGTCAGTTGATAAATGACATGTGTAGTTTCACATGTGGCCCTGCCTTGAATTGTGTACGTTTTACCAGTAGCGGGGCTGGAGTAAGTGGTTGTGGGGGGATGCATGGGGCAGGTTTTGCAGCGGGGTCAGTTACAGGGGTAGGAACCGGTGGGTAGAGAAGGTAGTCTGGGAATATTGTAGGGTTTAACAAGGATGTTACGGAGGTTAGGGGGCCGACGAAAGGAAACTCTGGGTGGTGTGGGGAGAATTTTGTCAAGGGATGATCTCATTTCAGGGGTTGACTTGAGAAAATCATATCCCTGGCGGAGTAATTTGTTGATGTTTTCGAGGCCAGGATAATATTGGGTGACAAGGGGGATGCTTCTGTGTGGTCTGGGGGTAGGAACATTGTTGTTGGATGGGGAGGAATGTATATATAGAATATCTTTGGCTTCCCTCTGACAACCATGCCTCCATCCTTGCTACCCTCCCTATTTTCCTTTCCCTGTTGCTTCATAACCTGGGTTGTGAGTAACTGAATCTCCTTTCCCTTCTTCCCTTTCTTTCCCCTCTCTCCTCCCTGATGAAGGAACATTTGTTCCGAAAGCTAGGAACATAAATTTTCGGTTTTGTTTTATGTGTATCTATCGGCTGTACTGAGCTGAGGTAAGAACTGGCCAGCCCCTCTATCTCTTTGTTAGTCTTTATCTTGTGTCATTGTCCCACATCAGTGCTGAGTTGGCAGTGTTATTAACAGATTTGATATGGTTAGTTTAAGGGTGGCAGAATGCCCTTCCAGTCACTACTCTGTTAACCGCCCAGGGATGGAATGTGCATGCCCCAACTTTCTGCATGCAGTGTTATTCTACATCTACTTCTAGATGACACATGAGTACTCTGCAATTCACACTTAATTGCTTGTCAGAGAGTTCACATAACCACTTTCCCTCTATTTCCATACTGTTCCACCCTTGAACAATGAGCAGAAAAACCAAATGCTTAAATCTGTCTTTGTGAGCTGTCATTTCTTTTATTTCGTTACACTGATAACTTCATGTGTAGGTGGGTATCAACAAAATATTTTTGCATTCAGGGGAGAAAGTTAAAGATTGAAATTTTGTGAAAATATCTCACTGTAACAAAAAACACCTCTGTTTTAATTATTGCCACCTCATCTCATTTATCTCATCCTTGACTCTCTCACCCCCATTTCACAATAATAGAAAATGAGCTACCCTTCTTTGATCTTTTCCAATGGCTTCTATCAGTCCTATCTGTTAAGGATCTGATACTGCACCGTAATACTTCAGCAGAGGATGGACAAGTGTAGTGTAAGCAATTTCTTTAATGGATTTGTGCCGTCTTCTAAATGTTCTGCCAATAAAATACAGTCTGTGGTTTGCTTTCCTCACAACGTTATCTGTGTGATCATTCTAATTTAAATGTTCATAATTGTTATCCCTAAGATAATTGTTATCCCTAAGTATTCCCTACCCTCTGGCTCCTACCCTTGTAACCGCCCCCGGTGTAAAACCTGTCCCATGCACCCTCCCACCACCACCTACTCCAGTCCTGTAACCCGGAAGGTGTACACAATTAAAAGGCAGAGCCACATGTGAAAGCACCCACGTGATTTACCAACTGACCTGCCTACACTGTGAAGCATTCTATGTGGGAATGACCAGCAAAAAACTGTCCATTCGCATGAATGGACACAGGCAGACAGTGTTTGTTGGTAATGAGGATCACCCTGTGGCTAAACATGCCTTGGTGCACGGCCAGCACATCTTGGCACAGTGTTACACCGTCCGGGCTATCTGGATACTTCCCACTAACACCAACCTATCCGAACTCCGGAGATGGGAACTTGCTCTTCAATATATCCTCTCTTCCCGTTATCCACCAGGCCTCAATCTCCGCTAATTTCAAGTTGCCGCCACTCATACCTCACCTGTCATTCAACAACATCTTTGCCTCTGCACTTCCGCCTCGACTGACATCTCTGCCCAAACTCTTTGCCTTTCAGTATGTCTGCTTGTGTCTGTATATGTGTGGATGGATATGTGTATGTGTGTGCGAGTGTATACCCGTCCTTTTTTCCCCCTAAGGTAAGTCTTTCCGCTCCCGGGATTGGAATGACTCCTTACCCTCTCCCTTAAAACCCACATCCTTTCATCTTTCCCTCTCCTTCCCTCTTTCCTGACGAAGCAACTGTTGGTTGTGAAAGCTAGAATTTTGTGTGTATGTTTGTGTGTCTATCGACGTGCCAGCGCTTTCGTTTGGTAAGTCACATCATCTTTGTTTTTAGATATATTTTTCCCACGTGGAATGTTTCCCTCTATTATATTCATAAGTATTTAGTTGAATTGTGTGCCTTTAGGATTGTGTGATGTATCATGTAACTGAAATTTAAAGGATTCCTTTTAGTACTCATATGGATGACCATAAACTTTTTATTAATTAGGGTCAATTGACATTTTTCACATCATACAGATATCTTTTCTAAATCATTTAGAAATTGATTTTGATCTACTGATGACTTTACTAGACAGTAAATGACAGAACTGTGTGCAAACAATCTAACATGGCTACTCAGATTGTCCCCTAAATCATTCAGACTATTAGAAACAACAGATAACTTCTTGTCACTTACTACAAACTGTGATCTTTCTGACAGGAAATTACGAAACCAGTCCACATCTCAAATGATACTCCATATACACGCAATTCGATTAGAAATCACTTGTGAGTTATGGTGTCAAAAAGCTTTTGTAAATCTAGAAATATGGAATCAATCTGAGGTAATCTATCACACTCATTGCCTCATGATAATAAAGAGGGCAATTTCATCTCAAATCATACAGGACATGTCAATTCATGATCTGAATTTCTGTGGAAAAATTATGTGTTAGAGCTCAAAATCATGGTTCATGGTGTGGGTTCCTGGTATCATGTCCTAGTTCATGAACCACGGGCAACGTATGAGTGGCCAAGTAAGTGGTCCTGACAGTCGGGATACCAGTTACTTTGGAATAAGGCTGGGCATATCGGACATATTCTGAGTCGTTGCCACCTTTGTGCTCAGACGGCAAAGACTACCAAATCCACTGGTTAGTCCCTCAACCGTTAGGGGTAAAACTCAATGGGACCCGGGGCAAGTAAGGCTAGCAACCTGCTTCCCTGGTACTATAAATAGGATGCTGGCAACAATCAGAGCAAAATGCCTCGGACCTTTGGAGGTGATGGAGTCCCACCTCTAATTGACAAACCAGGGACTCCTAAGATACGACTCGGCAAACGAATGGTAACCAAATGTGGAGCTATTAATATCAATGGGGGCTACTCTGGGAAGAAGGTAGAGCTGGCAGTGGCTGCAAGTAAGATGGGATTGGACGTTTTAGCTGTTAGTGACATTCGGGTAAGGGGTGAGAAAGAAGAGGAAGTGGGAGAATACAAGGTCTACCTGTCAGGATTCAAAGTAGGAATAGCACAATGGGGTGTAGGGCTTTTCATCAGGAAAGAAATGGAACCCAGTGTAGTTGCAATAAGGTATGTAAACAAACGACTGATGTGGGTAGATTTGACAGTGTCTAGCAAGAAAATTAGGATTGTGTCAGTATATTCGCATTGTGAAGGGACAGATCAAGATAAGATGGATAGTTTTTATGACACACTCAGTGATGTAGTTGTTAGAGTAAAGGACAAGGACAGTGTTCTGCTCATGGGTGATTTTAATGCCAGGATTGGAAATCGAACAGAAGGGTATGAAAAGGTTATGGGTAAATTTGGAGAGGATATGGAGGCCAACAGGAACGGGAAACAACTCTTGGATTTCTGTGCCAGTATGGGCTTAGTAATCACAAACTCCTTTTTTAAACATAAGAACATTCACCGGTATACTTGGGAAGGCAGGGGAACCATATCTGTCATTGACTATATAATAACAGATCAGGAATTCAGGAAGGCTTTGAGGGACACACGTGTATTCAGGGCATTCTTTGATGACACTGATCACTATTTAATCTGCAGTGAAATTGGTATTGTGAGGCCGAAAGTGCAGGAGGTCAGGTCCATGTGTAGGAGGATAAGAGTGGAGAAACTTCAGGATAAGGAAGTCAGACACAAGTACATAACAGTGATCTCAGAAAGATACCAGTTAGTTGAATGTAGTCAATTGCAGTCACTGGAAAAGGAATGGACAAGGTACAGGGACACAGTACTAGAAGTGGCCAAAGAATGTCTTGGAACAGTAGTGTGTAAAGGTAGGATGAAGCAAACAGCTTGGTGGAATGACACAGTCAAGGCAGCCTGTAAAAGGAAAAAGAAGGCATATCAAAAATGGCTACATACTAGAACTCAGGTAGACAGAGAAAGTTATGTTGAAGAAAGAAACAAAGCGAAACAGATAATTACAGCATCCAAGAAGAAATCTTGGGAAGACTTTGGAAACAGGTTGGAGACCTTGGGTCAAGCTGCTGGAAAACCATTCTGGAGTGTAATTAGCAGTCTTCGAAAGGGAGGTAAGAAGGAAATGACAAGTATTTTGGACAGGTCAGGAAAACTGCTGGTGAATCCTGTTGATGGCTTGGGCAGATGGAGGGAATATTTTGAAGAGTTGCTCAATGTAGGTGAAAATACGATCAGTAATGTTTCAGATTTCGATGTACAATGGGACAGGAATGATGATGGAAATAGGATCACATCTGAGGAAGTGGAGAAAATGGTCAGTAGATTGCAGTGCAATAAAGCAGCTGGGGTGGATGAAATTAAGTCGGAACTCATCAAATACAGTGGAATGTCAGCTCTTAAATGGCTACACAGGATAATTGAAATGGCATGGGAGTCGGGACAGGTTCCATCAGACTGGACAAAAGCAGTAATCACACCAATCTTTAAACGTGGAAACAGAAAAGAGGTATATCTACAGAGGTATATCTTTGATCAGCGTTGTGGGTAAAATCTTCTCAGGCATTGTTGAGAGGAAAGTGCAAGTATTAGTTGAGGACAAATTGGATGAAAATCAGTGTGGGTTTACGCCTCTTAGAGGGTGTCAGGACCAGATCTTTAGCTTAAGGCAAATAATGGAGAAGTGTTACGAGTGGAACAGGGAATTGTATCTATGTTTTATAGACCTAGAAAAGGCATATGACCGGGTTCCTAGGAGGAAGCTATTGTCTGTTCTACGTGATTATGGAATAGGAGGCAAACTTTTGCAAGCAATTAAAGGTCTTTACGTAGATAGTCAGGCAGCAATTAGAGTTGATGGAAAATTGAGTTAATGGTTCAGAGTAGTTTCAGGGGTAAGACAAGGCTGCAACCTGTCTCCACTGTTGTTCATATTATTTATGGATCATATGTTGAAAACAATAGACTGGCTGGGTGAGATTAAGATAGGTGAACACAAAATAAGCAGTCTTGCATATGCGGATGACTTAGTTGTGATGGCAGATTCTATTGAAAGTTTGCAAAGTAATATTTCAGAGCTAGATCAGAAATGTAAGGACTATGGTATGAAGATTAGCATCTCCAAAACAAAAGTAATGTCAGTGGGAAAGAGATATAAATGAATTGAGTGCCAAATAGGAGGAACAAAGTTAGCACAGGTGGATGGTTTCAAGTACTTAGGATGCATATTCTCACAGGATGGCAACATAGTGAAAGAACTGGAAGCGAGGTGTAGCAAAGCTAATGCAGTGAGTGTTCAGCTACGATCTACTCTCTTCTGCAAGGAGGAGGTCAGCACCAAGACTACGTTATCTGTGCACCGTTCAATCTTTCGACCACCTTTGTTGTATGGGAGTGAAAGCTGGGTGGATTCAGGTTGCCTTATCAATAAGGTTGAGGTTACGGATATGAAAGTAGCTAGGATGATCGCAGGTACTAGTAGATGGGAACAATGGCAGGAGGGTGTGCACAATGAGGAAATCAGAGAAAAACTGGGAATGAACTCTATAGATGTAGCAGTCAGGGTGAACAGGCTTAGATGGTGGGGTCATGTTACACGCGTGGGAGAAGCAAGGTTACCCAAGAGACTCATGGGTTCAGCAGTAGAGGGTAGGAGGAGTTGGGGTAGACCAAGGAGAAGGTACCTGGATTCGGTTAAGAACGATTTTGAAGTAATAATCTTAACATCAGAAGAGGCACCAATGTTAGCACTGAATAGGGGATCATGGAGGAATTTTATAAGGGGGACTATGCTCCAGACTGAATGCTGAAAGGCATAATCAGTCTTAAATGATCATCATGATGATGATGATGATGATGATGATGATGAGCTCTAAATCATGTGTATTGAGAAATAAAATATTATCATTTTATCTTGATTTTTTGTAAAATGTATATCTTGAAAAATTTATATTTTGTAAATAAGTCTTAAAACAGCAGAGAAAAAATATGTAGCTAATAAACCAAAAGTACTGGAGCTGTGACAGATGTTTTGCTGTAGAGCACATAATTCTAACTTTGTTCCTATATTACTGGATACAAATGGATTAATTATAAACAATATCTTGTCTGCTCCATCTATCTGTATTATTTAAATATTTTGTGCTAAAAATTTAAAAAATCAAATTTTTACTAGTTTTTATGAGTTCTTTACTTCAAAACTTCCATCACAAAACTTATGAAAATAACACAATATATTGTTTGGTGACTGCGTTAGTTGTTGCTGCAACCTCAATGGGCAATATTTTTTTGTGTAAAGTGTTAGAAATTTTTCGACATTCTCCATATTCCACATCATTGAATTTCTAGTGCAAAATATGCATGTTGGCAACACTGTTTCCAGCTCTGTACTGTTAGTAGTAAATGAGTGAGAACTTGCATGTGATCATTCTGCACAGAATTTTGTTTGCTTTGACCTTTTCGTTAGATACATTGTCAATGATGAAATACAGTAATAGAAGAGCAAGCTATGTTGAATCATTCTGCATATAGTTTTATTCTTGGGTTGAACTTTTTGTTAGATGCCTTGTCATTGAGGAGAGACATTAGTGAAACAGTGAGGTGTGTGGACTATGAAAAAAGGCACAAAAAGGTGGTATTAAGAAAAGTGAACAACACTTCATAATTGTTGGTAATCTGTCAGAGATATTGCAGAAATATCTTGGTCCCCAAGTAACCATCATATCCATTGTGCAGAAACTGCTATACTTGCTATAACAAGAAATTTGATGACCCACCTGAATGACCACTATCACAGGAGTGTGGAACAGAAGAAGACAGTGCAGATGTTTAAATTCCTGGGTGTGAAGTTGCTGATGCATTGAATCTTAGCACTTCTGTTAAGGCCCCTAATATATCCCCCTTTAAATGCCAAGGCAAGATGAGAAACACAAGAAGAAAACAGAATGTACAAAGAAAAGTGAAAGAACTTGAAACAAGTTTTACAAAAGCAACATCTTCAGAACTTTGTGAAGTGTATGATGTAGATGTACTTTGTGCAGAACCTGAAGATGTGCACCCATCATGACATGTGGTTTCAAAACCTAAACACTGCTATCTTGGTAGCCACCAATACTGAGAAGATACAATTATTGACACTGGTACTTGATGGCTATTCCAAGCAGCAGATACAGAAATACGTATTTGTTTCCTCACATTATTTAATTTCAAAATCTGATGAAATAAAGAATGAAAAAGGTATTTTGGTGTGCCCAGACTCATACTGTGAGCAACCACTGCAAGATGATACTGCTGTATCTTCGTCTAGTGTCTGTGAGTGTGAGAGCGCCAAGTTTGGTGACACTGAATGTGTGTATTTGAATCAGCCACCAACTACACCAGTGCGGGCTGGCCACTGGAAGCTGACTGTAGGAGGCATGCATGCAGCACAGTCTCTGCCATGCCATCAAGACTTGTGCATATATATGCACAGGGCATTCCTGACTGACCCTCTCTCAGCTATTCAAGTTTGTATCATGCACAACCATGTTCTGTATTTTGTAGATTACCAAGAGGCTATTTTCATTATTGTTCAGAGGTTATGAATAAAGCCATATTTGTGTGATTTAAGTGCAGTATCATCAGGTTTATTCATTATGGATGCCATGCTACCGGCCCTGACTGAACAGCTTACTTAGGCTGTGACCAATTTGTCGGCTTCTTTTAATAGACAGGTACCATTCCATTAGCCCATTCACCCACTTTTCCTCCATATTACCTTAGTTAATATGGTGTAAAATGTAAAAAATATACCACAGTGTTATTAAAAGAAGCATACCTTGTACTGAGACAGGAGAACCCAAATTTTAATATTGATCTCACAAAATTCCACCCCTCATGACAAAAATGGGTAAAATGCAAGACAGTGAAGGAGGTATGTGCATGTATTTACTGTGCTAATTTGAATTTTATTTGTTTCACCAGAAATAGTGTAACGAGGAATGCTGTTGTGTAATATGTCAAGAACCTTAAGAAAATTGTTTTTTGCATGAGTGTGTAGTGTGTCTTGGTACTGAAGGGATGACTGTTGCAGCATTATCCCTTCAGGATACTGACAATGACATAATCTATGCGTTGTGGGAGGGAGAAAAGTTGGTGAAGAAGATAATTGGAGCTATGAAAGTTTATTGCAGAGGTTAGGCATTGGGTCATGGAAGAAGTAGCTCGTCATCATATCCACAGTAGTCAGAGACAGTCCATGTTGTTGTTGTTGTTGTTGTTGTTGTTGTTGTTGTTGTGGTCTTCAGTCCAGAGACTGGTTTGATGCACCTCTCCATGCTACTCTATCCTGTGCAAGCTTCTTCATCTCCCAGTACCTACTGCAACCTACATCCTTCTGAATCTGTTCAGTGTATTCATCTCTTGGTCTCCCTCTATGATTTTTACCCTCCATGCTGCCCTCCAATAGTAAATTGGTGATCCCTTGATGCCTCAGAACATGTCCTACCAATTGATCCCTTCTTCTAGTCAAATTGTGCCACAAATTTCTCTTCTCCCCAATTCTGCCGAACCTCCTCATTAGTTACATGATCTACTCATCTAATCTTCAGCATTCTTCTGTAGCACCACATTTTGAAAGCTTCTATTCTCTTCTAGTCTAAACTATTGCCCATGTTTCACTTCCATACATGGCTGCACTCTCTACAAATGCTTTCAGAAAACACTTCCTGAGACTTAAATCTGTACTAGACGTTAGCAAATTTCTCTTCTTCAGAAACACTTTCCTTGCTATTGCCAGTCTACATTTTACATCCTCTCTACTTTGACCATCATCAGTTACTTTGCTCCCTAAATAGTGAAACTCATCTACTACTTTAAGTGTCTCATTTCCTAATCCGATTCCCTCAGCATCATCTGATTTAATTCTGCTACATTCCATTATCCTTGTTTTGCTTTTGTTGATGTTCATCTTATCTCCTCCTTTCAAGACACTGTCCATTCTGTTCAACTGCTCTTCCAGGTCCTTTGCTGTCTTTGACAGAATGACAGTGTCATCAGCAAACCTCAAAGTTTTTATTTCTTCTCCATGGATTTTAATTCCTACTCCAAATTTTTCTTTTGTTTCCTTTACTGCTTGCTTAATATACAGACTGAATAACATCTGAGATAGGCTACAACCCTGTCTCACTCCCTTCTCAATCACTGCTTCCCTTTCATGTCCCTCGACTCTTATAACTGCCATCTGGTTTCTAGAGGCAAGATGGTTATGAGAATTCAACTCATTTCTTAACTGTATTACAGGAGTAAAACTCCACACTGTGGTAGGAAAAGGTACACAGTTTTCAAGAGCAATAGGTTGGCTGGAAATTATAACACCAATTTAGGGCACAAAGCAATACTATACATACTCCACTATGATAATAAAGCTAATGGCATTAGAGGATCTCAGTCTGTGACACAACAAAATGTTATACAACACTTCAACACTGCTTTGCTACTGAAATATTTAAGTTTATTCCTTTTTACAAATTGTCTTTTAACTTCCTTGTTATGTACTAATAAACCTCTGACTCTTTAAAGAATCAAACTCTCATGTAAAACAACAGCTGTAAATGTATCATTACTTTAAAAACACATTATAAAATATTTGATTTTATAGATCTTAAGCGAGAAAAGTTAGAAAAGGTTTGAAAATATATTTAAAGTTTGTTGGAAGTTACTAAATACTTTCATTACCTAACACTGGATGAGTATAGCCAGGTTGATTTGCACCCCATTCTAAGCAAAAGCTAGTTACTCAGTAATCTCAATGTTTCTAATGTCATATCTCTTAAGGTGTATATCGTATGAGAATATAATTTTGCAGATAAATTCAGTGGTATATTTGGATAGTGTCTGCAAATTGTGTTGCAAAGAGAGTTCATAGTAAAGAAGTAATAAATTAAAACATTAAGACTGATGCACTAGTTTTATTGCATGAAAAGCAAAAATGTAGTAAAGAATGCATTTTGTTGGCCTTTCATCAGTTTGTAGGGGGTGTCAGTGAGAAACAGCTTCATAAGGGTTTGAAATTATGTGTATAGTTTGTTGCAAGTCAACAAGTGCTTTCATTCTAAAATAGTAGATGAATATTCTCTGGGTATTTGCATGCAGCCGTTTACTCTGCGTCAAGAAATATGCCACAGCTTCTATCTGTAATACTTGTCTTACTGCATTAAATATTTAAGATAAGATTATGCCTTTTCATGATTAGATTATGACAGCATTTTAATTTTTTAAATTTGGTCAACAATTCTGTGATATATTGAAAATCAAATTTTTGTTGCCCCTCAAAGCTGTTAGATAATCAGCCTGCAACTAGAAACATGAACTGGGATAGCCATTTAGACAATCAGTTTGAATACTGTATAATTGTTATAAGCTAAACATAAGAAAGAAATTCATTGTAAACAAAATATTTTCGGAAACTATTAAAACCAGTTCTGTAACATCAGGAGCTTTATATTATGTCAAAAAGTTTGTGTGGTAAAAGAAATGCCTTTGGAGTGTGAACAGTCTCTGACAGACAGAAGTGGTTCATAAGGAGTGAGAAAGGCCACAAGTGTTCATGGCTCTGGTCCAGTGATACTTGTGCAGCAATTTCTTGTGGCTGCAAGAGGCACTGAAAGTTCCAAGCTGTGTAGTACAGTACATAGGTTATTTAAAATGATGCTTCAAGTGGAATTTGGGAGAGAACTGTCTGGCCACAGCAAGTGTAAGGGATATTTGCATCTGGAGGCGAGATACCATACTTGTAATCATTTCCATCAAGCTACTACTTTGCACCTTCAGCATCTAAAAATATAAGATTAAGCCATTTTAGACTTATAGCTTTGTAAAAGGCCTACTGATGTTTTGAGTGATTTGGACAATGTGACCTATGTGTGAATTTTAATAGTAATTTCATAGGTATCATTATCCCAAGATAGTATTACTTGGAACAAGATACATGTTCAATCGTCCCATATTCTGAGTGTCACAGTATGAATGAAAAATTTTACTTGTCTAAAGAACAAACTCTGTGCCACAAAGCAGAAGTAGCTGAGTGATCACCATGTCTAATTCTCATGTGAAGGACCTGAGTTCAGTTCTTAGTACTGCCTGGGATTTTTCCTTGATGGATGTACTGTAATGGGATGCACTCAGCCTTGTGGAAACAAAGTGGGGAGCTACTTGCATGAATATTAGTGGCTACAAGGTCTGGGAAGTCAATAATGGGCAGGTGAACAGTGTGCTAGCCGAATTACCCTGCCATATCGCATTTGCGTGATACCGTATGGTACAGGGTCACACATCAGTCGGTTGACATTGTATAGTCTTCAGGTCCCGATTGTAGAGTTTAGTCTGTTAGAAGATTCATATCATTGCTAGTTAAATAAAGTTATAAAATAATTTTTCAACTAAAACAATAATACTAACATATCAAATTAACATTTAAAAGACTGTTGAAATCTTTGAATCTGGACAATCAATGTAAATTTTACTTCTTACTTAAATATATTAACTAACTTTATCTGTTTTTGGTAGTCTTATGTATCAATGTCTTGGTGATCATATTCCAGCTCTGCCATGGTATTTTACTGTTGCTTTGAAATCATTAACATTTACATACCTGTGTGAATGGTGTCTGCTCTTATGGACATGTCTGAAAATACACACACCACAAATTATAAGGTGTGTGGTTTTTGGTCAGAGGAATGAACATGTAAGACAAGAGCTACCAAAATGTATAATTACAAATTAGTTAAACAACTGATGCAGTACTATCCAACAAGAAAGAGGAATGAAGGGAGACTACATAGAAGATGAACTGAAATGTTTGGCCTCAAAAAGGCAGCTGCCTAATCCCATGAAGTGAATGAGAAGAAGAAGAAGAAGAAGAAGAAGAAGAAGAAGAAGAAGGAATACATAACTAAAGATCTTGGCGAAGTTATTTTGTACATAACACAACTTCATTGGGGTAGTCCTACTGTAGGTGGTACACCTTCATCTTCCAATGACCAGGATAACCAGCCTGTCCACTGAGTAATGGGGAACCTACAATTTAACATGGAATCTAAACATAGGAACTACATTTTTATATGAAGTGTTTTGATGTAGGTTGACACCGAGTGCAGTGTTGAATGGTTACCTCTGGTTTCTCCCACCAAATTCAGATAGTCCGAAACTGACCAATGTGGTGGTGGTGGTGGTGGTGGTGGTGGTGGTGGACGCCACAGTCATCATGGTAGTAGTTAGGGGTAGCAGTGGTATCAAAGTTATATTTTTTTGGGCATAAAATTGGACAAAACATAGTTCCACATATTAATCTTGACATCTAGAAGAACAGAAATTATAGAAATTAATATCTTATTGTTTCACAGGCCTGGGAACTAAGGCTGACCAAGAAAAGACAAAGAGCAGCACAGAGAAGGCAGACTTTGAGACAGCAATAGAACTAACAGGTGAGATTTTTCTCAATAACTTGATGCTTAATATTCATTATAAATGTTAGATATATTTGTCTACTGCAATGTAACTTTGTTGCTTCACAATGTTTCTTCACAGTATTGCAGTTTTAATATGTTAAAAATTTATGCTTATGAACTCCCATTGTAGTTCCACTTAGTTGTCTAATCCACAGATTCCATTGTACACCTTAAATCATTATTGGGGTGCAGCATGGGGGGAAAAACCTGAGCCTCTGTACTTTTGCTGTTTATTTCATATCCTGTTTTCATTTCCCCATGCTGCATTGTTCTGTATAATTACGCAGTAGTTCCACATAAAATGTTCATTTCTCTCTCATTTGATCTATCATATTCGGTTTACGATCACTTGTGCCTTTTGCAATTCTGAGTGTTGTCCAGTACAACCTGCAGTAGTTGCTTAAAGACTTAGGCTCTTCCCAGAACCACTCCCCTGAATCCATTTCCCTCTTCATCCCTCTGATACCCCGCACATCCCCCCTCCTACACGCTCCCCAAAATTCACAAATGCAACAATCCTGGATAGCCCATTATAGCTGGTTATTGTGCCACCACTGAAGGGATTTCAGCTCTCAATGACCAACACCTCCAACCAATTGTGCATAATCTAGTCTCCCATGTCAAAGATACCAACCACTTTCTCCAACAACTCTCCACCATCCCCACCTGTTTACCACATGATTCCCTACTATCACTGTTGATACCGCTTCCTTATACACTGACATCCCTCATGCCCATGGTCTTGCTGCAATTGAACACCCTTTGCACTCCAAACCCACTACCTCATTTCTCATACACCTTACTAAATTTATCCTAACACATAACTGCTCCTCCTTCAAAATGGAGGTGTATGAACAAATTTGTGGCACAGACATGGACACCCTCATGGCACCCTCCTATGCCAATTTGTTTATTGGCCACATAGAGAGAATCTTCTTAGCCTCCCAAAGCCATAAATCCTGGTATCATTCAGATTCATTGATAATATATTTATGGTTTGGACTCAGGGCCACGACATCCTATCTTCATTCCTTCATAACCTAACACCTTTTCTCCCATCCACTTCACCAGGTCCTCTGCCGAGGCCTTCATAGAGAGACACTATCTCCCAGACCTAATCCGCAGACAATTTCTCATGCTATTTCCTCCCACATCCCCAATCCTCCCACCACATCCAAGAGCCAAATACAAAGGAGTGCCCCATTTGTCACCTACTCCATCCCAGACTGGAACGACTGAACCGCATCCTTTGTCAGGGTTTTGGTTACCTGTCATCGTGCTCTGAAATGAGGGACATCCTACCCAAGCTCCTTCCCACTCTTCATAAAGAGATGTTCTATTGCCCCCCCCCCCTTCCAACCTCCATAACATCCTAATCCCTCCCTGTGCCACTCCCAATCCCAGCCCCTTGCAACAGGGATCTTAGCGACAGTTTTGTTTGTTTACACAGAGTACGCGAAGGAACTTGCCCCCTTCTTGCAGTGGTGTACCATAGGTCTCTAGAAGAGCGTAGCATTCCAAAGGATTGGAAAAGGGCACACATCATCCCCGTTTTCAAGAAGGGGGCGTCGAACAGATGTGCAGAACTATAGACCTATATCTCTAACGTCGATCAGTTTTAGAATTTTGGAACACGTATTATGTTAGAGTATAATGACTTTTCTGGAGACTAGAAATCTACTCTGTAGGAATCAGCATGGGTTTCGAAAAAGACTACTGTGTGAAACCCAGCTCACGCTTTCGTCCACGAGACTGAGAGGGCCATAGACACGGGTTCCCAGGTAGATGCCGTGTTTCTTGTCTTCCACAAGGCGTTCGATACAGTTCCCCACTGTCGTTTAACGAACAAAGTAAGAGCATATGGACTATCAGACCAATTGTATGATTGGATTGAAGAGTTCCTAGATAACAGAACCCAGCATGTCATTCTCAATGGAGAGAAGTTTTCCGAAGTAAGAGTGATTTCAGGTGTGCCGCAGGGGAGTGTCGTAGGACCGTTGCTATTCACATTATACATAAATGACCTTGTGGATAACATCGGAAGTTCGCTGAGGCTTTTTGCGGATGATGCTGTGGTATATCGAGAGGTTGTAACAATGGAAAATTGTACTGAAATGTAGAAGGATCTGCAGTGAATTGACGCATGCTGCAGGGAATGGCAATTGAATCTCAATGTAGACAAGTGTAATGTGCTGCGAATACATAGAAAGAAAGATCCTTTATCATTTAGCTACAATATAGCAGGTCAGTAACTAGAAGCAGTTAATTCCATAAATTATCTGGGAGTAGGCATTAGGAGTGATTTAAAATGGAATGATCATAAAAATTTGGTCGTCGGTAAAGTAGATGCCAGACTGAGATTCATTGGAAGAATCCTAAGGAAATGCAGTCTGAAAACAAAGGAAGTAGGTTACTGGATCATTGTTCACCCACTGCTTGAATATTGCTCACCAGTGTGGGATCAATACCAGATAGGGTTGATGGAAGAGATAAAGATCCAACTGAGAGCAGCGCGCTTCATTACAGGATCATTTAGTAATCGTGAAAGCGTTACAGAGATGATAGATAAACTCCAGTGGAAGACTCTGTAGGAGAGACACTCAGTAGCTCAGTACGGGCTTTTGTTGAAGTTTCAAGAACATACCTTCACCGATGAGTAGAGCAGTATATTGCTCCCTCCTATGTATATCTCATGAAGAGACCGTGAGGATAAAATCAGGGAGATTAGAGCCCACACAGAGGTATACCAACAATCTCTCTTTCCACGAACAATACGAGACTGGAATAGAAGGGAGAACCGATAGAGGTATTCAAAGTACCCTCCGCCACGTACCGTCAGGTGGCTTGCGGAATATGGATGTAGATGTACATCAGAAAATCTTTAAATTGTGTTGCAAAAACTAAATGAATTGTTCTTCTAACATTATTTATGATACAAATTGTCTTTCTGAATCAGGTTCTGTCTCCAGTTTAAATGAATATTCTCTAGTTTTTGTAATATGTGGATATTGCACTGAATTTCTCTATAGAATGTTCGAGAAACATTAATTACGAGTTTAATTACAGATTTTTTGTTGGTGATTTCCATAAGAAAATATTGTCCTGACTTGCAAAGATACATAAATGTTAAACTTTTCCAAAATTAATGGTTTACGTAGTTAATTTGCATTATGATAAACAGTGAATTTTACTAATTGAGTTATAATTACAAAACTGAATGAAAAACGTTACAAAATGAATTTATACACTATTAACACTGATTCCTGAACTTGTTCTTTCTCTTCAAAACATCCCGAAATTCATATCAAGGTGTTAATGACTTATCCAAACTGAACATTACTTTACCTGATTAAGAACATACATTAATTGGTCTGTGACACAATTTAACATTTTCGTTACAACTATTTCACACTGTTGCACTAAGTGATCTTATTCACTAAGTGTCCTTATACACTACCCACATCTGTTTTAGTGTGTATCGCATACTATGAAACCTGCTGTATTGGGTACTCCACATGACCCAATATAGAATGTTTTGTTATACAACTCACTCCCCTTATCATCACTTCCACGTGAAACACAGAAGGGATGATGTCCCTACTTCACACACACACACACACACACACACACACACACACACACACACACACACACACACACACACAGATGCAATGCCAGAATACGGAAATGAATCATGGCAGTTGCACAGCTAGGGGACCTAGTGTTTGCCAAACATGTAATGTACAAAGAATGTATGATCCCCTGAGAAACAAATATATACAACATAACATAGTATACAATATATCCTTGTAAAAATACATCATGAAAGCATTTCAAATTTCTATAAACATCTATTATAAAATATTTTCTTACATTTTCTTATGAAATTTCAGTTCAGTCACATTTTGTAGGCCCAACAGTCTGCCAGAACTTGGGTAGACTAGATGGTAAGCATTTGGATGTGGGTTGTCCTGAATTGTGAAAGGTCCAAAGTTGTTGTTGTGGTCTTCAGTCCTGAGACTGGTTTGATGCAGCTCTCCATGCTACTCTATCCTGTGCAAGCTTCTTCATCTTCCAGTACCTACTGCAACCTACATCCTTCTGAATCTGCTTAGTGTATTCGTCTCTTGGTCTCCCTCTACGATTTTTACACTCCACACTGCCCTCCAATGTTAAATTTGTGATCCCTTGATGCCTCAGAACATGTCCTACCAACCGATCCCTTCTTCTAGTCAAGTTGTGCCACAAACTTCTCTTCTCCCCAATCCTATTCAACACTTCTTCATTAGTTATGTGATCTACCCATCTAATCTTCAGCATTCTTCTGTAGCACCACATTTCAAAAGGTTCTATTCTCTTCTTGTCCAAAATATTTATCATCCATGTTTCACTTCCATACATGATTACACTCCATACAAATACTTCCAGAAATGACTTCCTGACACTTAAATCTATACTCGATGCTAACAAATTTCTCTTCTTCAGAAATGCTTTCCTTGCCATTGCCAGTCTACATTTTATATCCTCTCTACTTCGACCATCATCAGTTCTTTTGCTCCCCAAATAGCAAAAC
Organism: Schistocerca cancellata; assembly: GCF_023864275.1. NCBI lineage: Eukaryota > Metazoa > Arthropoda > Insecta > Orthoptera > Acrididae > Schistocerca > Schistocerca cancellata. The sequence goes on from NC_064633.1 coordinate 583,614,380, forward strand.
TCCTTTACTACTTTAAGTGTCTCATTTCCTAATCTAACTCCCTCAGCATCACCCGACTTAATTTGACTACATTCCATGATCCTCATTTTGCTTTTGTTGATATTCATCTTATATCCTTCTTTCAAGACACTATCCATTCCGTTCAGCTGCTCTTCCACGTCCTTTGCTGTCTCTGACAGAATTACAATGTCATCGGCGAACCTCAAAGTTTTTATTTCTTCTCCATGGATTTTAATACCTACTCCAAATTTTTCTTTTGTTTCCTTCACTGCTTGCTCAATATACAGATTGAATAACATCGGGGAGAGGCTACAACCCTGTCTCACTCCCTTCCGAACCACTGCTTCCCTTTCATGTCCCTCGACTCTTATAACTGCCATCTAGTTTCTGTACAAATTGTAAATAGCCTTTCCCTTCCTGTATTTTACCCCTGCCACCTTCAGAATTTGAAAGAGAGTATTCCAGTCAACATTGTCGAAAGCTTTCTCTAAGTCTACAAATGCTAGAAACATAGGTTTGCCTTTCCTTAATCTAGCTTCTAAGATAAGTCGTAGGGTCAGTATTGCCTCACGTGTTCCAATATTTCTACGGAGTCCAAACTGATCTTCCCTGAGGTTGGCTTCTACTAGTTTTTCCATTTGTCTGTAAAGAATTCACGTTAGTATTTTGCAGCCATGACTTATTAAACTGATAGTTTGGTAATTTTCACATCTGTCAACATTTGCTTTCTTTGGGATTGGATTTATTATATTCTTCTTGAAGTCTGAGGGTTTTCGCCTGTCTCATACATCTTGCTCACCAGATGGTAGAGTTCTGTCAGGACTGGCTCTCCCAAGGCTGTCAGTAGTTCTAATGGAATGTTATCTACTCCCGGGGCCTTGTTTCGACTCAGGTCTTTCAGTGCTCTGTCAAACTCTTCATGCAGTATCATATCTCCCATTTCATCTTCATCTACATCCTCTTCCATTTCCAAAATATTGTCCTCAAGTACATTGCCCTTGTATAGACCCTCTATATACTCCTTCCACCTTTCTGCTTTCCCTTCTTTGCTTAGAACTGGGTTTCCATCTGAGCTCTTGATATTCATACAAGTGGTTCTTTTTTCTCCAAAGGTCTCTTTAATTTTCCTGTAGGCAGTATCTCTCTGACCCCTACTGAGATAAGCCTCTACATCCTTACATTTGTCCTCTAGCCATCCCTGCTTAGCCATTTTGCACTTCCTGTCGATCTCATTTTTGAGACATCTGTATTCCTTTTTGCCTGCTTCATTTACTGCATTTTTATATTTTCTCCTTTCATCAAATAAATTCAATTTCCTACTTGATCCTCTGCTGCCTTCACTACTTCATCCCTCAAACCTACCCATTCTTCTTCTACTTTATTTCTTGCTCCCATTCTTGTCAATTGTTCCCTTATGCTCTCCCTGAAACTCTGAACAACCTCTGGTTTAGTCAGTTTATCCAGGTCCCATCTCCTTAAATTCCCACATTTTTGCAGTTTCTTCAGTTTTGATCTACAGTTCACAACCAATAGATTGTGGTCAGAGTCCACATCTGCCCCTGGAAATGTCTTACAATTTAAAACCTGATTCCTAAATCTCTGTCTTACCATTATATAATCTATCTGAAACCTGTCAGTATCTCCAGGCTTCTTCCATGTATACAGTCTTCTTTTATGATTCTTGAACCAAGTGTTAGCTATGATTAAGTTGTGCTCTGCGCAAAATTCTACCAGGCGGCTTCCTCTTTCGTTTCTAATCCCCAATCCATATTCACTTACTACGCTTCCTTCTCTCCCTTTTCCTACTGATGAATTCCAGTCACCCATGACTATTAAATTTTCATCTCCCTTCACTATCTGAATAATTTCTTTTATTTCATCATACATTTCTTCAATTTCTTCGTCATCTGCAGAGCTAGTTGGCATATAAACTTGTACTACTGTGGTAGGCGTGGGCTTCGTATCTATCTTGGCCACAATAATGCATTCACTATGCTGTTTGTAGTAGCTTACCCACATTCCTATTTTCCTATTCATTATTAAACCTACTCCTGCATTACCCCTATTTGATTTTGTGTTTATAACGCTGTATTCACCTGACCAAAAGTCTTGTTCCTCCTGCCACCGAACTTCACTAATTCCCACTATATCTAACTTTAACCTATCCATTTCCCTTTTTAAATTTTCTAACCTACCTGCCCAATTAAGGGATCTGACATTCCACTCTCCGATCCGTAGAACGCCAGTTTTCTTTCTCCTGATAACGACAGCCTCTTGAGTAGTCCCGCCCGGAGATCCGAATGGGGGACTATTTTACCTCCGGAATATTTTACCCAAGAGGACGCCATCATCATTTAACTATACAGTAAAGCTGCATGCCCTCGGGAAAAATTACGGCTGTAGTTTCCTCTTGCTTTCAGCCGTTCGCAGTACCGGCACAGCAAGGCCATTTTGGTTAATGTTACAAGGCCAGATCAGTCAATCATCCAGACTGTTGCCCCTGCAACAACTGAAAAGGCTGCTGCCCCTCTTCAGGAACCACACGTTTGTCTGGCCTCTCAACAGATACCCCTCCGTTGTGGTTGCAGCTACGGCATGGCTATCTGTATTGCTGAGGCACGCAAGCCTCCCCACCAATGGCAAGGTCCATGGTTCATGGGGGGGGGGGGGGGGGGGGGGGGGGGGGGGAGGTCCAAAGTATGTGTCAAAAAACTTTTTTAATTCACTGCAGATGGCTTTAGGTTTCTGTTGTGTTTCAACAAGGATGAAGTCATAAATTTTTACTGTGTAGGGTTCAATCTTTTGTCATGTCTATGTTTCCTTATGTCACCTTGAGATTTCATGGTTTTCCTTCAATTTCCTCTCTCCATTGAATGCTTAATGGTTTGCAGACAGGGAAATCAATGAGATCACTAATTGGATGTGGTTGTTTGCTATTATACAGTATTTCATAAGGCAAAAAACCTGTTGAGGAATGCTGCAGGCTGTTCATAACATCTTCAAATCTCTCGACATAGCCAATCCAACTAGCATGATTAGTATTACAGTATGTTCTTAAGAATCGCCCAATTTTTCTCATGTATCTCTCTGAAGGGTTTCCCGATGGATAACAAGCTGAAATAAGAATGTGGTTTATCCTTTCATCTTCAATAAAAGCTTTCCATGGTCCAGATGTAAATTGAATCCCATTATCTGATAAAATTTTCTGAGGTTTTCCTACCCTGCCAAAATAGTCCCCTCTGATTTTTGAAATAATGCTGTTACTGTTTGCTTTGCAAAGAGGGTATAACTCAATAAATTTTGAAAAAAACATCAACCGTAACAAAGATGTAGCAATAGCCTCCTTTGGTCTTGGTTAAGCTCAATATAAGTCCAAGTGACTGACTTATGTTGTTCTTTTGGCAAGATGTTCTGCATCAATCCTCTACAAGTTTGGTTGGATACTTTTACTCTTTGGCACCTGTCACAAGCTGTCAAAATTTTTCTAACTCTCCTGGCTATATTGTTAAGGTATACATTCTCTTGGATTTTCTGGATACACTTTTGAATTCCACAATGGCCAAAACTTTCATGAATGTATTTGATGAGTACGTCAATGTACTGATCAGGTCAACATAATTTCCATATGTCACTATCTACACTACTTCTCTTGAATAGAATCCCCTTGTAAATTCTGTAATAATCTCCTACTTTCTCATGTCCCCTTTTTCCTAGATAACTTTTGACCAGTTTACAGTTCTTGTCATGGATCTGATTCCCACAGATGTCATTACAAATGTCTCTAATCTCTTGTTCATAGTCCACCCCTCTTAAATACATAATGCTGATTGGCCCATGAAAGTGCCTCACCATCAAGTAATTTCTTTATAAATTTTATCTTAACAGTGTCAGACATTTCAAAACTGAACTGTTCCTTGCAGAATTGTGAAAAGTCTTTTGGGTGTAGTTTGTTATCTCCTGGGTAAGTTTTAATTGGGAAATTTCCCCAGACGCCATTAACACTACTACTAAAACTTTTTTGTAACTTACTTTCTTGTATTTCTACAAATTTTCTGTCTACAGTTTTTTTGACATTAACTACCCTACTATCAATTTCTGTGACCTTTCTGTCAGTATCAGTTTTGAAAGTATCAATTTTCTTTCCAAAAAATCATTTTGTCTGGTCAAATTCAGTTCTCAATTGAGAATTTTCCTTATTTACAAAATCAGCAATATTTTTAAATTTTGACTGGTTGTTTGAAATTTCATTAATTAAATTTGTTTCAAAATCTACAATTTTGCCCTCAACGCTCAAGTACTAAGTGCTTTATGACTTGACTCAAAAGTAATTTGCCACTTTTTGAAAGTTTGCTTAGTTTGTGCTATCTGCTCCAAATTTGCATCGATTTTTTATTTTAAATTACTCACAGCCATTGAAATCGAACTGTCAATCTGTTGGCTCACATTTCGACTTACAACTTGTAGTTTTGCCTGAGAACTGTCAGTTTGTTGGCTCAAATTTCAACTTAATTCTGCCTGAATACTTTCGATTCTTGAATTTATTTCTTCCTGAGAATTTTCAATTCTTGAATTTATTTCTACCTGAGGGTTGACAGTTTTTTATTTTAAGTCTGAAAACCTCTTTTCTAATGCTGTCAACATTCTTACACTGTCAGAAACACTTTCCCTAATAACTGATCATGTTACAGATGTGCTCATATTTACTGATAAACCACTGTCACCAAGGGAGGTGGCGCAGTGGTTAGCACACTGGACTCGCATTCGGGAGGACGACGGTTCAATCCCGTCTCCAGCCATCCTGATTTAGGTTTTCCGTGATTTTCCTAAATCGTTTCAGGCAAATGCCAGGGTGGTTCCTTTGAAAGGGCACGGCCGATTTCCTTCCCCGTCCTTCCCTAACCCGAGCTTGCGCTCCGTCTCTAATGACCTCGTTGTCGACGGGACGTTAAACAACACTAACCTAACCCCCAAACCACTGTCATTCACACCAGATTCTGAATCATTCTCCATGATAAACTAGAAATTTTAGAATGTAAGTACAAAGGGTGTTCACAAAGTTTTGCACAGTCATCTCTAATTTTTTTTTATTTTTTGCAGGAGGAGAATGAAATTTTTTGTAAACATACTTGGAACATTTATCTGTACATTGAGCCTACTCAATGTAGCCTCCATCAGCTGTGACGCATCTGGCCCAACATTCTTTCCATGATGTAAATGCACTTTGGTAAAATTCTGGGGATTGACTTTTACACCATTGCTTGACACAGGAAATGAGGTCTTTCTCATTATCAAATGTTTTACTGCACAGGTGGGCCTTCAGCCGATCACAGAGGTAAAAATCATACAGAGCCAAGTCCAGACTGTAGGGAGAATGAGGAACAATTTTCCAACCCATTTTCCTGATTTTCTCCTGTGTCATAAGGGCTGTATGGGGTCTGGCATTGTCATGGTGTAGTCTGATGAGCTGACCCTGTATGGGGTTTGGCATTGCCATGGTGAAGTCTGATGAGCTGACCCTGCAGCTGTGGCCTGTGGGTCTTGATAGCACATTGCAGCTTGTCCAATGACCAACAGTAATGGTCCCAGTTAATTGTGGAGCCAGGTTCCAAAAAAGTCGATGAAAATCCATCACCGATTGTTGTCGCAACCTGACGTCTACTTCATGGTCCATTATGGCTCACCTGTAAATAAAAGAAAATACATTTCTATACCAACTTATAGCTAAATATCCCAAGTATGTTCACAAAAAATTTCATTCTCCTCCTTCAAAAAATAAAAAAATTAGAGACGACTGTGCAAAACTTTTTGAATGCCCTTTGTATTTATCTCTGTGTCTGTCATCGGTCATTGGTGTCCATGTTTTCAAAATTCCTTCAGTTCCAGAATGGTTCATTAGGTAGTTTCACTCTTCTTGTGCTCCCAAAGTAAACGTATTTTCTTCTGAAAAATACACTGGTATGTCATAAATCCTCTGATCCTCCACCATTTAAAATGTAACCAGGTCCAGAAGCCCAGTTCCAACATCAAATCTATCGTAACTTCTCATACAAGCTCTATTCACAAAATCTAATCTAGCAATCCCATCAATTCAGGTTTAAGATAGTCCAGCTGATCGTACCATGTTTTACATTTTTGGAGGTAACTTTGCTGTAAAAAGTCTTGCGTCACTACCAAACTTATACAAATTAATCTGTTGACAACACTTGTTTGAGAGGTGTAAGATATACAAAAGAGATACTTTTTTTTACTTATCTTGATTTTCTCTTCTTCTTATTGTTTTTGGCTCCAAGTCTTGTTGTGTCTAGGGGTACATTCTTGAGGCTGTAATTTTTATAACATTGCGGGTTCTTGTTGTGATGAAGATTTGCTTGTTGCTATGAATATATTTTTATATTATCCCATTCTTCCAAATCACACTGACTTTACAGTTTTCACTTCTATCGCATCACAAATTACATTGTTGTTGAGAAACTTAGAAAAAGTCTACTTCCATCAGAGGCATGCTCACCACTACCTACATTCTGTGGCACTAACTACTTGCAAGAGAGTTTAAAAAGCAAAAGAGTTTACAAACTTTCTTGACAATAGAAGAATCTTTGCTAAAATATATCACTATTTTGTAAATAAAACCAGAAATAAATTTAATGATTCACATTAGATTGTACAATTACTAATATGAATTTTAAGTATAGCAGAAATTTCGTAATTTCAAATATTTTTAAAAGAAGAGTAATTTTAACTGTACATACAGAATACTAACAAATTAACTTCTTTTTATACATTTTAGCCTGAAACATAACACATCGTACACAAAATCATATGAAGTTCATTCAGTTAGACAGCTGATATAATGTTTACCTATACAAGAATTGATAGTATACATGGTATTAGTTATTTCTATAAAAAAAGTTAATGTTAGAGGAGGGTGACCCATTATAAACCACATTCCATCCCCTAAATACTGATCTGGGCCTAATAACCCTACCTGCTGTCAAAGGCTCCATCACTGTCTTTTGAACCACAAGGATTGTCTATTACCTAGGACTGAGATACAACTTGGTGGAGATAAAAGTTCTGGTGATTGGTGAAAATTTATAATTGACAGCTGTGATTGGTGATCCAATGTGCTAGAATTGTGCTGTTTTTCTTTCCTAAACTGAAGATTTGTTTCAATCCTGACCTCTCGTAGAACTTGACATCTTTCTGTCTTACCTATCCTAAAAAAGGTGCTGCTCCAACACCTGTAACCACTGGTATTTTACCATTCATGGCAGTGCCTCCCCCCCCTTAAATTTCCTGCTATTACCCCAGCCAGTTTCCCCTTCCCTTTCCTGTTGAGATGTAGGCCGTGCCTGGTATAGTCCCACCTACTGAGAGAATCAACAGGAACCACACCAATATGAGCCCCCGCACCCGACCCAAGCAGCCGTTCCAACTCCAAATTAACTCTCCCAACAGAAGAGTTCAAATGAGGCTGGTCATGGCGTCTCAGGACAGATACAAATTCAACATTGGTGTGTCTCGATGCCGACGCAATCTTTACCAGGTCACACTCTATACTGTACCCAGGATCTCTGTCGATGCTGTTCCCTGGCCCTCCCACAATAACCACTGTGTCTTCCCTGGTAAATCCTTTACAGAGTGAACCTAAATCCTCTGTCACCTGATCCAGACTAGCACTTGGCTTGAAAAAATTTGTGACCTGGTATTCTGGTCCTAATTCCTCCTGCAGAAGTTGGCCTACAACAGCTCATTTGGTCATCCTTCTTGAAATTCACTGCTGGCAGTAAACAAAATGAAAATTTGTAAACCAATTGTAAACAGTTGTTTCTGAAAGTGATTGATTATTGAAAGTTGAGTGAAGTGGTGTGAGCAATTGTTTTGAGTTAGGCCTTTACAATATTTGTAAAAAAATCATCCTAAAAAAAAAAATACTTCAAGTGAATTGCCTCAGGTTTTTTCTTCCCACAGCATTGATCATCAAAACTCCTGCTATAAACAAACAAGTTACCCAGTTTCTGCACTGCCATTGTTTTAAAAACAATAAATGACAGGTTTTCAAACAATACCAGTGTCATATCTCAATAGTGCCATCTACTTGTCGTATGAAAAAGTTAAAAGGCAACCTTCTTAAGTGGACAAGACTCTCATGTTTCCATCTTTTTATCTTAAGGAGAAACACTGTAATATTGTGATAACATATTGTAATATTATCTGTTCACACCATGAGAAAATAGTGTAGGTAGCAGTTTAGTTTGACAAAATAACATCCAAATTTGGTCCTGCTTTTGCCTCATTGTGATATCTCTGTGGTGACACATCATTATTCTGTGTCATTTCAGCTGCTCTAAATTCAGTGAACACTGCTGAAGTAATACCTGTCTGGAAGTAAAATAAACATGCCTCTGATCTCTAACTGGAGAGATACACTTATATATTAACTTTGCATTACATAATAAGTTTTCTTGTGCAGGAAAAGATTATTGTCAGATGTGTTCATCTTCAGGTTACGGAAAGTTCCACTACCTCCTCCTGACAGTTTGCGGATTTGTTAGCACTAGTGAGGAAATGGATGTCATCTCCATGTCTTTCATTCTCCCATCGGCACAATGTGATCTCAATCTCAACACACAGACTAAAGGATGGCTCAACAGCATAATATTCATAGGTAAGTGAGAAAGCTTTCCTTGTGTTAAGTTTTGTTTTCTCAATTATAAATGTAATGATTCTTTAAAAAAACTCAATATTGAATTGATATTTGTTGTATTATTTATGATACAATTGTATTTTTATTGAGTTTTAATATAACTATTATTCACTTTCATTGAGGTTTAATAGAAATTGGAGTGAAGACATTTTGTGGTAGAACACTATAAATGTGACATAAACATTTCCTAAAGATGTTTGTAAATAACCTGTATGAGTATTGCTTTCTCTCCACCAAATCTGTTTACAAGTAGATACAATTTAAATATTCATTTTACCTGTTAATGCACATGTAATATTTATGAACTGGTAACTTCTGTCTTGATATTTTGATGCATGATGTTTGTTCATTGTAAGTGATTCAATGTGGAGACATATTTGTTGTCTTTGTTCAAACATAAGATTTTCTGCTTGGATGCTTCTCTTTACTCCCCCCATGATAGGCCTCTGCTGGCACATGATCGTCACTCAAGCTGGTTGTGATGATACCAGATTTGTAGAATTAGAAATATTCAAGCCTGAGTTGAGGCCGTTACAAGCAAAGCCCTGCTGTGATTTAGCAATCTTCACTTGTTTCACAAAACTCTTTGTGCCGTCGCAGGTGAGAGTACTGTGAGAAGAGTTGTCAGAGTCCCTACTGCCATATGCAGTCAGTGTTCCTGCCCAGGTGAAAGAGTGTTGGGAGCAGTGGACTGAGGGACCTTGGGCAATGCTTTCAGACTGTATGGCATACCTGGCTACTTCTACGTCAGCAATTCAGTACATACCGTTTGGCTAAAGAGATAATAATGTGGACCAAAAATACCCAACTGCTTCGGTCGTCTTTTATGTGCTGAAGGTTACGATTCTCTGATAGGTTACTGCATTTGCAAGAGGAGTTCAGTAACATCAAATTGGACATCAAGTTTTATTACAGAGGAGAAGAGCAAGTAGGAAACTCAGGTGCAGAGTTTATTGTAAACAATAAAATTAAATACTCATTTTAAAAATAAGCAAAAGATATCCTGTTGAAATCATTCAAGTCTACATAACAACAGGCTCACATTCTGACAAGGCAGGAGAAGAACTCTACAATGAGTTGTGAAATCTGAGAAGTTGCAGCAAATACCACACAAGATAATAATAGGGAATTTTAATCCAAAACTAGGATAAAAACTAAAGAGTGATTCTTCCTCACATTGACTCACTTTGTTGATAATAACCCTTCTCTTTGTTGATAATGGATTGTTTCATCACTAGCATTATTTAATAATCAGTTGGGTGAATTTTGTTGAGTACAATGAATTGAGCTGCCACTATTAGTTCATTATATTCTTTGTCAAAAAGTCTTATTGAATTATAGTAATAAAATCATGCCACATCATTCAAATAAAACTTCAATCTTGGGCACATTCCCTATGTGTGGATTACTGTTCAGTGTTCTTCCAACACAAAACCCTAAATTTCAGTACACTGCTTGGCTTTCTTAAGCCCCCAATTTGGGACCGACCACATCTCAAGACTGCACATTAATGACGGCAATGCTGCTGCATGCTCAAAAAGAAGCAGTCGTAAAACTCATTGTTGAGCCCAGAGATGCATAACCACATTGTGTTGCACCTCCCAGAGGTTGTATTTGTTCCCATGTCAATAAAGATACAGCAATGGTAAACTTTGAACGTGATAGCAGAAATGACAGGATGGTACGTTATTGGAAATCTCTAAGAACAAAATGTTTGTCCCAAACACATTCTTCCAGAGAGATATATAGAGAGAAAGAAAAATGTGAACTTGGTAAGGGCTAAATAGAAATAAAAATGCAATTGATTATGTTTCATGAAATAGAAAAGAAACTGTACAAAATGTAATTGTTGTAAGCTACTATCAAATTACAAGTGAACGTGCCTTTGTAACATCCAGAGTAAAAATAAATACAAAGAAAAAATAGGTTCATCTGGTAGGAGGTCAAAAATGTGTAAATTATGAAAATTTATTTAAGGATAGAATGATATACCTTAGAAAATTAAGGTTATCCAGATACAAACAAAAGGGGCGATATTGCAGGTATCAAAAAAGCAAAAGAAAAGAAGCTCTCAAATGGAACAAGGCAACTATTATAGAGTAGGAAAGAGTTTCAGGTGTACGTTAATGGGAACATACACTCTAAGACAAAAAAAGATGCACCATGAAGGAATTATTCAAAAGGGGCAGAAATCAGTAGATGTGATGTATGTGTACACACAAACAAATGATTACAGGTTCTGAAAAATTGGATGATTTATTCAAGAAAACAAGCACCACAAATTGAGCAAGTCAATAATGTTTTGGTCCATCTCTGGCCCTTATGCAAGCAGTTATTCGACTTGACATTGATGGAGTTGTTGGATGTTCTCCAGAGAGATATCGTGCCAAATTCTGTCCAATTGGCACATGAGATTGTCAAAATTCTGAGCTGATTGGAGAGCCCTGCCCTTAATGCTCCAAACATTCTCAGTTGAGGAGAGATTTGGTGATCTTGTTGGCTAAGATAGGGCTTGGCAAGCATGAAGAAAAGCAGTAGAAACTCTCACCATGTGCGAGTGGGCGTTACCTTGCTGAAGTGTAAGTCCTGGATGGCTTGCCATGAAGGGCCACGAAACAGTGGAACATTGTCAATGTACTGCTGTGCTGAAAGGATGCCATAGGTGACAACCAAAGAGGTCTTGCTATGAAAGGAAATGGCAGTCAAGGCCATCACTTCTGGTTGTTGGGCTGTATGGCAGGCAATAGTTGGGTTGGTATCCCACCAATCTGGAGTGACTCCAGACGTATCTTCATTCTCTAAGCTCATTGACTGGAGTAGAATTGTCTTCAGTGATGAGTCCTGCTTCAAACTGAGACTTGATGACCAGCAAAGAGGTGTCTGGAGATGCCCTAGACAGCAGCGGCATACCATCTGACTTTCGCCCACCATAGAGCCTGACAGCAAGGAGTGATGGTTGGCGGTGCCATTTCTTTTCATAGCAGGACCCCTTTGGTTGTCGTCCATGACACCATTAAAGCATATCAGTATGTTGATGACATTCTATGCCCTTTTTTGTTGCCCTTCATGACAAGTCATCCTGGGTCTACGCTTCAGCAAGATAAGGCCTGCCCGCACATGATGAGAGTATCTACTGCTTGTCTTCATGCTTGGCAAACTCTACCTCGGGCAGCAAGGTTGCAGGATCTCTCCCAATGTAGACTTTTTGGAGCATTATGGAGATCTAACATGCCAAGCGGACAGATTTAGCACATTTTCCCTCAGGATGACATCCAACAACACTGTCAATCAATGCCAAGCTAAATAACTGCCTGCATAAGGAGGGCCAGAGGTGGACCAAATCATTATTCACTTGCTCAGTTTGTGAAGCTCTTTCTCTTGAATAAATTGAATTTTTCTGAAATTGTTATTATTTGTTTGCCTGTACATGTACACCACATATGCCAATATCCATCCTATTCAGATAATTTCTTCGTGGTGTGTTGTCTTCTTTTATGCTAAGAACGTAGTAGAATATGCTGATATTCTTTGTTGGCTTATGTGAGATAGGGAACGGCCAAGATGCCTTTAATTGAGGGTGGGAAGGTGATGTCGAAAAAAGTCTGGAACGCCAGGGGAACATGTAGCTGAAGGTCATGATGCATGGAGAAGATTACAGGAGGCCTTTTTCCATCTGTGGATGTCAATCAACTGATGATTATGATAATGATGTCATAATGTCATTCTTTATTAGTACACTTCACTTTTAACATCAATGTGTTGCATCACATTTCAAATCCTTATTTGATTTTCCCATAGATTACATATATATTTCTTTGGTACATGATGACTGCTTGTGCAGCTAAAGCAAATAACCATCTGAACAGATTACATTTGTGCATACAAGCAAATCAGCCAAAATAGCACACAAATTATGTGAACCATGAACATTAAGCATTTATCAACAAATACAGGACACAAAAGAAGATATTCTGTAAGAATTGGAGACTAGTTAAGCACTAGAATAGTGCTAATTGAGATGTCTCTATTCGCAAGGAAGATCTTACACTGTCACTTTCAGGGAAAGTTGGGGGAAAAAACATCAGCTGCCAATACTGAACAAGAGTGTGTCTAGCAGCTGGTGTGTAAACTCTTTGACAGCTGTGAAAAATAAGCACAGTGGTCAAAAATCTTGATTGCTCTGTCAGCCCACAAGGGAGAAACAGAGCATTGTCTAAAAATTATGCAGGAAAGTGCACTCAACATCCAGAATGTGTCCTTTGCTCAGGTAGGGAATCTGCTTCACATGGTTGTACTTGTCCCTGAGGCTGAGGCTGGTTTTGTGGCACAAGAGTAGGCAGCACTTCTGGAAACACGTTTGCAGGTTTACTTCTGTTTATTGAGACTGCTGTAGCATTACCATTTAATAATATATCCAGAGTATGTGCCCCTCTTTTGAACACACAATGTGGGCCTTTGTATGGAGGTTGTAGCGATAGCATTACATCATATGTACATAACATGACATATGGTGCATGTTTGCAAGTCATGATTCAATTAGATAGGTATCATTCTGTGCCTGGACACTTAATGGGGACATATGTGTGCAATATGTTCTGTCAGATGACAAATGAAGTCTGATTGGTTATGATCATGTAACTGTATGGAACTTGGATCAATAAATTCACTAGGCAGTCAAAGTGCTTTGCTCTGCTGACAATGAATCCAAGTCTGCTATGTAAGTGGTGTGAAAACCAAATAAGACCATGGACCAGCCGGTTGTCTGACTTGTTTTGTGACCCATCAGTGCAGTCTTTGAAGAATTATGCCAATTTTCAGTTGTGCTGTTGCTCACTGGGTGGTAACTAGTTGTTCTCTGATGGAGAGCACCACAGAATGTACTGACTAAATAACACCAATTCGAATTGTCAGCCATATTCTGTGGTGATATGCAGTGGACAACCAAAGCATGAAACCCACTTTAACATAAAGGCAAAGGCTTGTACTTTTGCCAATATCTTAATGACTGGTATAGCTTCTGGCAAATGGGTGAAACAATCACTTGCAGTCAACTGATAACAGTGACCACTGAATGGTGGAAGTGGGCTTACTACGTTATGTGCACATGAACAAAACATGTTGTTGTGTCTGGAAGATCTCCAGCTGGCATGAACACATGATGGGATATTGTACTGTGCTGACATTGAAGGCACACACGAGCCCACTTGTAACTGCAGAATATGTGTGGCAGAAAAGGCAAGACCTTCCGCTTGAATCTCCCTATAAAGCTTCACATCTGATCCAAGTTGTAACTGAAGGGTGAACAATGCATCATTCAGTAGTTTGTGGAGTTTGTGATCAGATACTTGTGCCTCTACAAACAGGACAAAATCAATAACATTTGTTACAGTGTTAACTTGTAACAGTCAGTAAACAACTAAATTTTTAATACCTGAAGTGTGCTGAAATGGATAATGATTTCCAGATGGTGAACCCATGTTCTTGTTCTACTCTCTGGCTTCCAGCTACAGTTGAAAGTGTTTGATTGGTTTGTAGATAATAAGGAGCTCACGATCATAAGTGCTCCTTTTCTGTTGCAAAGGGGAGAGCTTGTGTTGGATGTAGCAAAAGTATACAAAAGGAATTTCTGTCTGGTCTTTAGATGACTAATGTAAAGGTTCTGAGATACCGTCCAGCAATCATGTGTGCCTACATCTGACTGCTACTGGTGTTTTGGCTGCACAACACAAAGTTTACTTGCATGTCTGATCTTCAAACTCTCATCCTCTACCATTGCTGGAGTTGTGATGAGACAGCAGCTCACGTATTTGTTTAGCCAGAGAGTCAGCATTGTCTGACAGGCAATAATAATTTGCATGCATTGCTGCCAGGGATGAAGCACTGTTGCAACACACCACTAGTGCATTGATTGATGGTGGTATTATTGTGTCTTGAATCCTGTCAGCCAGATCTGCAACAGCATATAATGGCATTTACATCTGAAGTGTTCATATTGCTTTAACTTGATCCAGAAGACGATTACTCTGAAGCATACATATCAAGGTATCGGGTACCGTTTACATATCGACTTTCGCGTGTAGATGTCTCAGGTATTATGACAGCTTCTTGTCTCTGATGGCATCCTGTGTTAGGACTTCAGTCACATGCCCTTCTTGTGATATGGACACTTGGCAGATCAATTCTGTCTTGAGTTTCTCATAAGAATCTTCTGCAGGAGGTGCTGTAATATGTCTTTGACTTAAGCCGTGTGATGGTGGGCCAGCCGACTGACTACTAGAGCAAATGTGGTGAATCGGTAGCTATTCCCACTTAGTGGAAACTTGCATCTACCTGTGCAAACTAGAGTGCTGGAGTGTGAATCCAGAATGGTGGCATTCACATGGCGAGTTGCAACACTGATGGACCTTCTGTACTCACTGAGTCATGCATTTTCACAGCTTGAAAAAAATTCTTTGGTTACTCTAAAGAGTTTGTACTGCTCCTTCTGGCCTTTCTAAGCTGATCACGTAGGGGTCACCATTGTCAGCACATCTAAGGCAATAACCATCTGAACAAACTGTATTTGCTTGTTCGAGCAAATAAGACAAAATAGCACAAGAAATATACACAATCATGTAACATTTGTTAATGAATATAGAATGCAGAAGAAGATATTCTGTAAGACCTTGTGGTTAGTTAAACACTAGGATAGTGCTATCAAATCTGCTCTGTTCACGAGAATGTTCTCACACTGTCACTTTAATGGAACGTCACAAAAAGAGAAAAGAGAAAAATCAACCTACGATGCCAAACAAAAGTGCTTGTGGTAACTGGTGCATGAATTCTTTGACCGCTGTGAAATGTGAACACAGTAGCCGATGATCTTGATTGTTGCAAGACTACTACATCACAGAAAACTTTCTTCTTTGTCTCCGTTCTGCTGACATTAGCAGTCTTCCATAATGCCATTTACTAAATGGCAGAATTATTTTGTGTCTTTGCCAGTTTTGATTTTTAGCAAGTCGCTATTATCATTCCTCTAGCTGCTCATCATTTTCATCATTCCTTTGTTTATTCTGTAGCTTTCCAGTATTTTTTCTTTTTTTGCCCCCCCCCCCCCCCCATGCCTTAACCAGTAATTTAATTGAGAATGCTTCTTTTGGAAAACCTAAGTTGATAAATTTTTACACCAAATCTAATAACTGTAGCTCCTACACCTCCCATTCTTGTTATTAATTCTGAATGCATCTCAACAACTTAATGGAAGCCTACAGTTCCACTTCTCTTCTACTGAACTAAGCTAAAAATTTAGACTGTTCGTCAGTGTTAGAAATAATTTCCAGTTCATTTCATTTTGTCCTCTATTTTTAGTAATGTGAATCACTGTGTACTTTTTTCCCTCATTATGTTGATCTTTGTGCTACTGTTCTTGACTTGTATATTATGCTATGATTGTATGTTTGCATCTGAGTGTGCTTTGCACTCCAAAAATCAGTTTATAAATCTTGACTCAGAACTGCAGGACCATGATCAGTTCTGTGCCACTGTTAGATTTCTTGTAATCTTCTTCTTTTTTTCCTCCTTTTTTAAATTTTAGCCACTCATTCATCACTACCAGATTGTGAATCAAATTTGTATTTTCATCTGAATATACTTTGAAATCCAGTATTAGGTTTCTTATGTCTCATCTGACCCGATTTAAACACAATCGATATCTTTCCATGTGTCCCAGTGTTTCCATAGGTACATTCCTCTCTTGTGATTCTGGAAGACAGTATTTGCTTCAATTGGTTGTAACCTATTGCAGAACTCCCTGGTTTTCAGTTAGCATCCCAATCTCCCAAGACTATCTGAGTTTCACTCATTTTCACATATTTATCAGTCCAACATTGTTCTGATATTCTCACAGTTTCATCATCAGGATTTTATATGGACATACTGTATAAATATATGCAGTTGTTGTTGGCATTGCTTCATTTCTGTTTAAATAAGAATGGTTTATCATTGTGTTGCTTGTAATAGCTCTGGTTTTCCCAATGTTAGACCACAAAAAGCATTTATAAACACTTTTGATTACACTGAAACACAAAACAAATTAAACATGGTTCAGAAGTGTGATTGATCCTGTTAATCATCCAGGACTACAAACAAAAAACCGGCATTACTATGGTGGCGGGAACCACTCATAGACAAGACTAATTCCTTAGCTGAATGGTATCACAGGTTGCCAAAGTAGAAGTTAATAGTGGCAGGCAGATGTCACTATATCAGTATCCCAATGAGCCCAGTTGGTAATACATATTGCTCAGCTAATAACCAGTGTAGTACAGAGTCATCATCAGTACTTCAGGCAGCTGTGGAGATGATCGCATTCACTAACCAACAGAAGTGAGACTGGGCCAGCAGCGCCTTACCCTTGAATTGGCTGGCTGGCAGATCCATGCCACCTGTGTGCCAGAAGTGGTGTGTTGGTGCCCACTCACAGCAGCTGTAGTTCAACGTATTGGTAATATGAGACATCCGTCAATATGTCTGGCAAGATTACAAAACCATTGATCACCTTCTGTTCACAACAATATAAACACATGCATCACAGGTGATGCCAATATCCTTCAATTATCTGACCAGTATGCTCTCCACACCTTTCATTTCATTTCATTTTGCTCCTCTCTACTAGATCTACCCCTATTCAATGTCCTTTCTAAGAAATCCCTATTCAGACTGAAGAAGGACTAGTTTGTAGCATGATAGTGACAAGTACACTACCACTAGTACTCATCAACTCATAAACCTTGTGTCATATCTCATAAAAATATATGAAAAGTAAGAGCATAAAGTTAAAAGTTGCTAAAACTGTACTTTTATCTAACAAGAAGAGCTACAAATAATGAATGTATGAATGCCAGCAAAATATTGAGAATCCAGGGTGACATACAGGATAGTGCTCCCCTTTCATTCTCTCTCTCTCTCTCTCTCTCTCTCTCTCTCTCTCTCTCTCTCTGCATTTGCATATTGTCTTCACTCACAATGAAAAAAATACCCATTCAAAACCTTAAGATATGACAGTCTTCTTTTTGTTTATTCTCTGTTATACCTATTATAGATACTCCAGTTTCTACCAATTGTGAGTAGACATAACGTTTTCGTCTTATATATCATTTTTCCACCTTAAAAATTTTGAATTTTAATTTGTTTACTAGACATATTACAGTAGGAGTTACAGACAGTGCTAACTTAACAATGTCCTTAACGTTAAAGCAATAAAATGTCTTGAGTTTTGTTGTATTTTTTCCAGTACTGTTTTGTACTTAATACATGTAAAAAATATCACTTCAGATGAAATTTGACACTTCACAATTCATGAATAGGTAGTTGTTGCAGATTTTATACTCAGTTGTTTTTTAGGTATGATGGCTGGTGCTTATGTATGGGGATCAGCAGCTGACTCGCTGGGAAGGAAAAAAGTTCTCATTGTCATATCTGTGATGAATGCGCTGTGTATAGTTGCATCAAGCTTCTGCCAAGACTATATATTTTTCATGCTGTTCCGGTTTCTCAATGGTGCTGCGTATGTATTAACATATTACACTTTGTTATAAATTACTTACAAATTTGATATACTTGTAAAAAAATGCCCTAAATCAAAATTTCAGTACCTTTGTATGCTTATTGCCATTTGTTGTATCAGTATATATTATTTCTGGTCAAATTACCATTAAGTACATCATTTGCAACATTAATCTCTTTTTGATTCTGATCGACACCAAAAGTAACCTCAACAAGTTGTTACAAATGTCGAGTTTACCTAGACGCCAAGTCACGATGGAAGGTTCCTTGAGAGTAAAATGCTATGAATTGTCCAGTCCAAAGGAGAGCAGTTATTGCTGTCTGTTGTTAGTCAGTACAATAAACCCAAAAGGTGATTAAATCTGATTGACTGCCAGCAGTTGGTGGAGGTAGATGTGCAGAATGCTTCCCAACTTGACCACCTTCCAGTGTGACAATCACTATAACTAGAGTTGTTCAGGAACAATGAATATCTCTCATTAGCTACATTCTTATTATAATGGTTCAAAACTTTTTTTTTTACAGTAAACACACACAGATATACCCCTCTTATTTGATAGACTGTTCTTTTAAGCTACATAGCATTGTAGCTCATGCAACTAATAAAGACAGATAAACAAACAGTTAAAAGGAACATCAACTACTGACTGAAATGCCTATAGACATTTCTTATTTGGCAATGTTGTTAATTCAAGAAATCATTTAGTACACTTATAAGACGATAGAGATGACTTGTTGAGCTGCAGACATGTACAATGAAAAGACAAACACATTACATCTTTCAGCTAAAGCCTTCTTCAGCAAAGAAAACATACACACATTCACACAAGTACGCACACCTCAGGAACGCATGACTGCTATCACAAGCATTTCCAAACAGTCGGAACTGCCAGTAGTAGCAGTCCTGTGTGCATGAGGTGTGCCTGCGTAACAGTTCTTTTATGATGCTTGTCTGCAACTCAATGTGTCATCTTTACAATGAGTAGCAATCTATCATTTTCCTAATATTGTTGCTATTCCAGCCTGGAGTTTCCATTGTTTGAAATAACTCAGTAGATTTACTCCATAAAGCCACATCCACACTAAAGTTTGGAAAATTATTTCCAGCAGTGTTTGCAACCATGTTTCCAGCAAATACTCTGTGATCAATGTTTGCAACACATTTGAAGCACAGAAACAGTTATGCATGGCAGTATTGGTACAGACCACATATCGCCACTGCATGGCACTAGTGTTTTTCTGCCACCACTGTAGAGGGCAGCAATAAACAGAACCCATCAAGTGATTTTTGAAGCAGAAATACAGTGCCTTCAGTGAGAGTGAAACTGGCAGTAGCAATGAAAAGTACAGATTCTTCTGTTTTTCACGACAAGTAACATTGAAGATATAGCAGCAGTGGTGTTTGATGATGGTGTGTACTGTAGTTGACAGCACTGAATAAAATACTTGCTACAGTTACATTACATTACAATTATATTCAGTTACCATTATCTTTACACAAACCTTCAGTCTTCTAACCAGTGCTCCACAGACTTCAAATAGTACCTGAGATATGCCTTGCTTTGAAGTGTGAAATAAATACGCTATGCTCTTAAATGAATCACCAGTTGCTGAAGAACAATGAGTGTCAAAAATCTGTGATTTACTGGAATTACTTCCCTGTCTTTCTTTGTAACAAATCGTAGTACCATATTTACCAGAATTTCAAAGTCAGAGGATGGCATCGTAGTGAAGTTACAGAATTTTGTGCCATCTTTTATATTCAGCTCTTGTAATGGGTTAAGGTTGCCATTTCTTTTACTGTATGTTTTAGTCCACCACAGATGACTATGCCTTTCTCTGCATTTGCACAAATTTTTTAACAATAGCTTTGCAGTATCACATGTCAGTATGGTTTCCTTGTGACTAGAAATAGTGTAGCAAACAGTGGTACCACACCATGAGAAAAAAAGATGAAGGCAATGTGAACATGACTCAAGAAATGTTAACTGCCAGTGTGAACAGAAACCTTAACAAGAAATTATGTTGCATACATGTGAAATAGGGCAGAAAACATGCGTGCAACAAAAACATGTTTCCAGTGGCACTGTGTAGTCAGCTTAATGGCTTTAGTGATTAATAACAAGAGTGAATTTAGGATATTGTAAAATTCAGAGCTGCAGTAATAGAAGTGAAAATAATTTTTAGGTAGACTATGCATCCCTATCTGGGGCTCAGAATGGAGTTCTGTACTCTGGAAAAAAGTCTATAACAGACTGCCAGTAGACATCAAGCAGGAAATTGAAAACCCCCCAGGCTCCAGTATTCAAAAACAAAGCCACACCTTCTATGATTTATTTGGATATTTGGGCTCAGGGATGTAAATTCTGTGCATAGTAATGTTGACATAGAACAGATCTTGCTTCGCCAGTATGTACACAGCTCATTATATCTGTGTGAAGTTACAAAAATTCCTTACTTGAAAAGATTCAGGAAAACCATAGTTTGTTCTTTTTGCTTTCATAAATGTTATGCAGATGTTTCTCCACTATCAGGGTGGTTCCCTTTATTTTTACTAATAGCTTATGCTGTTGTTCATATTACTGTGTGCCATCTGCAGTACAGATGATTTTTCAGCACAATTAGTCATTGCAGTTTTTATGATTTCCACATTGTGAAGACTGGTCTGTTAGTGTATGGAGAGCAGGAAGAATCATTGCTTAAATACCTCTGTAATTGGTCTAATTTTGTGTCTGGAGTCTCTACAGGAGTATTACATAGGGTGGCTGTAGAACATTTGTAGATCATTTGCTTACAAATGGTTTTTGAAACTTTGTAAGTTGGCTTTCACAGACTAACTGAGAAGGTCTGCCAATTTTGGTTGGTCTCTCTCTCTCTCTCTCTCTCTCTCTCTCTCTCTCTCTCTCTCTCACACTCACTCACTCACTCACTCACTCACTCTCATCCTGGGGTCTGATTGATGGGCCCTTCCCTTTCAACTTTCCAATCTATTCCTCTCTCCTTCTTGATGAAAGAATTATTAGTTCTGAAAGCTAGGGTTGCTTGTATACTTTTACATATTTATTTCGGCAGTATCAACATTTTTCCCTGTGGATGTAAAGTATTGGTGAGGAAGTCTGTCTCATAATTTTATGGTTCAGAGTTTCCAGCATTTCCATGACACTCTCCTGTGGGTCAAACAAACCTGTGCCCCACACACTTCAGCAGTGTTCTAAGATTGGTGACATGAATATTTTGTAGACTGATTGAATTTTCAGTGTCCTACCAGTAAACCAAAGTCATCCACCTACTTTGTCTGAGTGAGCATATATGATCATTCCATCTCATGTCTCCACAAATTGTTACACCTGGGTGTTTGTATGAGTTATCTGATTCCAATTGTTACTCGTTAATATTATAGTTGTAGGGTACATGATTTTCAGTTTTGTGAAGTGCACAATTTTCCATTTCTGAATGTTGAAAACCAAATTGCCAATCTTTGAATCACTTTAAAATCTTATCAAGATCTGATTGAATCATTGTGTATCCTTTTCAGATGTTACTTCATTTTAGAAAACTGTATGATCTACAAATGATGTGAGGTACTATTAATATTGGCTGTCAGGTCACAAATATACAGTATGAGCAGCAAAGGTCCCTACACTCAAATCCCTAAGCCATGCCTGACGTTACTTTTATATCTGTCAATAACCCTGCATCCAAGAATGACCCTCCCTACCAAGAATTCCTCAATCCATCACGCATTTTGTTTGATATCACAAATGATTGTACTTTGGTAGTAAGTGTTGTGATAATGAGTCAAATGCTTTTAGAAATTCAAAAATATTCAATCTACGTGACTGCCTTGAACCATGGTTTTCAGGATGTCATTGCAAGGAAACCATGAGTTGGGTTTCTCATGAACATTGTGTTCGGATCCTTGCTGGTTAGTACAAAGGAGACCATTTTACTTAAAATACCTCATTAAGTTTGAGCTCAGAATTGTTCTAATCTTCAACAAATGAGTGGCACTTACATTGGGCAATGCAGTAGTAGATCACTCCTAATACCTTCTTGTAGAAAGGTGTGATCAGTGCTTTCTTCCAACCATAGGGTACAGTTTTCTTTTTGAGGGATTTGTAGCATATTGTTGTTAAAAGAGAGGCTAACTCAGCTCCAAATTCTATATAGATTCTGACAGGGATTCCATCAGGCTCTGGAACCTTACCACTTTTAGTGATTTAGTTATTTCTAAATGCCATTGTTACTAATGTCTCTATCATTTATCTTTGCAATGGTCCAAGAATTGAAGTGATCAAGTAATCCTGGTTTTTCCTTTGTAAATGAACATTTGATTGCAAAGTTCAGCATTTCTCCTTTTGTTTTTCTATCTCATTCATGAGTGTCTGGACACCATCTTTGGTGCTGCTGACAGCCTTCACATATGAACAGACTTTATTTAGATAATTTAGAAATCAAGGAGACCACTTACCAAATAGCAAAAATGTTGAGTCATCAACAGGCACACACAAAAGAGAAAGAAAAACTGCTAGCTTTTTGGAATAAATCATTTGTCAAACTAAATGACAAACACACACACACACACACACACACACACACACACACACACACACACCTGTGTCCCTACATTGTGCCAGCTGGACACTCTGTGCCAGGATTGCATTTCGGCAGGTGCAGTAGAGTGATATGGGGTTGTGCTGAGTGGGATGGGTAGAGAGACAGAGAGATGGGAGGTGGGAAGAGGAGTTGGGGTGGGCAGCTAGTGGCTTTGAGTTAGGCAGCAGGTTTTCTGGCTAGGAATGTGGGAGATGTGTTTCCAAGCTACTGGTCTAAGCAGTTTCAGAGAAAGCATTAAGTATTATTTTGTGGAATACATCATCATATCCACCACGTACAGAGGTGTAATTATCCCAGCCAACAGCTGGACAATCAAAGTCTGCTCAAATGATGATATTATGATTGGGGAACATACACACTAGCAAGCTAAGGTTTTCTTCAAGGTTTTCAATTACATCAGGAGGTCAGTCTGGTTGTCAGTAAGAGGACGTACCCTCAATACTAGGTCTTGCTGAGATAATATGGTATGCAGCTCTTGTCTACTGCAATGAATACATCAACTTCATTTCTGACTAACCTAACCTATCCTTTCAATGTACAAGTAGATTAACCCCAAAAGTCTCACTGCTATCAGTTTTGGGTTTTAGCCAGTTTTCTGTGATCAGTATTATATGAGGTCCATTGCTTTTTAGGAGTGTTTCAAATTCTGGGACCTTGCTGTGAATGCTGCAGTCCTTTATCACTAGGATTCTAATAGGTTTCATCTGTGTGTGTGTGGGAGGGGGGGGGGGGGGGAAGCGATCTTACACCTAATTGCTTCAGCTTCTTGTACAGCTATCATTTCATATAACCATCAGTGACACATGCTTTTGTCCATGGTTTGCTATTTCCTTGTTATGTCATCATTTTTGTGTAATCTGTTTTCTTTCAGACTGGGTGGAAGTGGACCTGTCATTTGGTCTTACTTTGCAGAATTTCAGCCCAAGGCTAAAAGAGGTTCTATGCTTAGCTTCATGGCAGCTTTCTGGACATTGGGAAACTTGTTCGTCGCATGTGAGTATAAAAATGTTGTTGTTTCTGGACACCATATAATTCTAAACAAATCTTTATATTTGAAGATAATCCTTCTGAAAATTTTCTCCAATAGGAAGTCAGTATTGGAAACATTCTGTGTATTACATTTGGAAGGGGTGAGACATCAACACACATAGCATATCCTGAAATATTTATTCATCATTTCATAAAATGACAGAAAAATTTTACAGGATCTGACCGAAACTGCAAAGCCTACAAATATACAGTGTTAAAAACATTAAGAAGAGCACCCTTCTGTTGTTATGAGACATCTTCAGAAAGTAAGTGTACTGTGACTGTGACGGGCTTTGGTTTTTTATTTTCTGAGGGTTGGCGGTACTGACTAGAGCAAGTATTGCAGAAACATGGTATATGTAAACTCACATTGTAGTCCCCAGTTTTGTGAAAAAGGTCAGTAACAAATCCTGCCAAGAGCAAGCCATATGCTGTAATCTGCTTCCTACACTTGAAAGGAATAACACCTAAAGAAATTTCTTCGTGCTTCAAATCAGTTTACAGCAATTGTGTTATGAATAGAAGGAGTGTTGTTTAAGTGGTGTAGAGTGTTTAGTGGAGTCAGAACAAATGTTCACGATGAACGAAGGATTGGAAGACTTTCGTTTTGACTGAAGAATTGGTGCAAAAAATCGAGGAAATTGTTCATGAAGGCCACTAGTTGAAAGTGCATGAAATTTCTGCAATAGTTTCACAACTCTCCAGAATTCTCTCATGTGAGACACTCACAAAAACACCAAAATACTGGAAACTGTGCACAAGATAGGTCTCTAAATAGTTGACAGAGCAGCTAAAGAAAAATTAGGTCAGTAGCACTTGCAAGTTTCATGAACGACTTGAATTGGAAAGTGAGGATTTTATGAGTTCTGCTGTGACTTAAGATGAAATGCCTGAGACAAAAAAACAGTCACCTCAATGGCATCACACCAATTCCCTGTCCGTCGAAAAATACAAAACTAAAATTTCAGGGAAAAAAATCATGGGCTCATTGTTTGGGGACCAAGAAGGCATAATTTTGGTCAGATTTCTGCCTCGGGGGAAGACCATCAATGCAAAACAATATTCTGAGACCTAAAAAACCTCAAAGGAGCATTCAAAACAAAAAGAGATGAATTCTGACTAGAGGAGTGCGCTTACTGCTTGACGACACCCGTCCTCGCATTGCCTTAGCCACCAAGATGCTCTTGGATTCATTAGGTTTGCGCCTTCAGATCATCATCTTTTCAACTCCCTGAAGGCACGCATGAGTGGAATTAAATTTTCAACCATTGAGCAGGTACAGAAAGAGGTTCTGACTTGGAGGTGGGAGCTGGCAAGAGAGCTCTTTGAGGAGGGCATAAGGAAGCTTGTGCCACTGCTCACCACATGCATTGAATGGGATGGCAATTCTGTAGAAAAAATAGTCAACAAGTTTATCAATAATATCCTGTAATTTTTTCAATACACTTTTTCTAAGAAAATACAAAAATCTAGCACACTTACTTTCTGAACATGCCTTGTAGATAGCATTATGGGTTGGTGCAAGCCCACAGTTGCAGTAGGTGTTATCCATCAATGGTTTTAATCAGCTTGCAGATCTCATAAAATTGACAGAAGACTTAAGAGACATTGTGGAAGGACTCTGCTAACAAAGTTCAATCACTGAAAGTCACTGTCACTGTCTTGATTGGGACAGGGCTTAGGATGTAGGCAATAACTGGGTCAGGGTTGTTGCTGATAGACACCATTAACATTCGCTCTTTATGGACATCCTGGTATTACCATCAGCCACATCTTCACAGTGCAGTACAGAAAGCTAATACGGGACCTGAAAGAGTGTTGACTGCTAAGGTTTGCCTTTTTAATGGTGCCAATACAGAGTATCCAAAGACTGGGAAAGAGTACTATGATAAACTTATAAGTGATAGTGAAGTGGGTAGATTTGGACTCACCCTCAATCCAATTACTGAGATAATGTGTAAGAGACCAGGATCTTTTTTTTAGGATGAAGTCAGTTAAGAGGCATCACTGCTTGAGGAAGATAGTCTTAATGGTAGAAATTAATTCAGTAAATAGGAAATGCAGATCAGAAGGCTTGCTGCATTTGTTTGATCAAAATATGAGTGGAAATATAGATGAGCTAAATGAATAGCTGATAGATCTTGACTCTTGACATAATTTGTGCCTTAGAACATTATTTATATTGAGAAGGAATATTATATCTTTTTTTAAGGACAATAACAGGTGCAAATGTGTAACTCTTTTGTATCAGTTGTGAATAAATAGTTGCCACTATTTAAGTTCCAACCCTCGAATATTGTTTCCTTCAGAAGTGTTGACATGCCAGAACATTATACAGAACATATATTCTGAGGCTGTGCAGGAGTATGTGAATTATCAAAGGAAATTCTTTTAATTGTAATCCTTTCTGGATGGAGTATGTCAATTATCAAGGGCAATGCATTTAACTGTAATCCTTTCTGGATATTCTATTTCAAAATTGTCTCCAAGCTTGACACTACTCTATTCATAGTCCTTAATAAAGACATCAAGTTAATTTTGAGTCAGAATTTCCATATTAACTTTTCTTTGATTCTCCGGGAGAATCGCACTGGATCACACAGTAAGTAAAATCACTGGTGGCCTCTCAGATCATGATACAGAGATATTAACATCAAAAGAATCAAGACAGAGTCATATGCCAATGTAGAAATAAAAGATTTAGATATGTGGACCCACTTTCAATGCAGTCATTTAAAGCCAGTCTGAAAGCCCACAGTTGTAAAGAAGTCTACAATACACACTACTTGAAAAAAAATCTAAAGTGTTGTGCTACTTGGATTCTTTTTTATTAAATGTACCTGCATAACTTAAGAACATGTGTATTTTAAATCTACAGTGTATGCAAGATTCATGAATGCAAGAGTTATATGTATAATGTTATACTTTAAGCTCATACATGTTTTGTCACATGCTGGAGGGAAATAACTAAATACATAAAACAGTAGTAACTCCAGGTAGGAATGTCAGCAATATTAGGATAGATTGCTACTCACCATAAAAATGACCCATTGAGTCACAGACAGGCACAACAAAAACAGTGTTACACATTATGGCTTTCAGCCAAAGCCTTCTTCAGCAAAGAAAACACATGCTCATTCACGCAAGCAAGTACACCTCATGCACACATGATCACTACCAACAGCAGCTCTGGTAGAAATGTGTGCATGTTTTCTTTGCTGAAGAAGGCTTTCGCCAAAATCTATAATGTACAACATTATTTTTGTTGTGCTTGTCTGCAACTCAATGGGTCATCTTTATGGTGAGTAGCAATCTCTTTTCCTGACAATGTTAATAAATAAGTAAATATATTAAAATACAGCAAACAAAACTAGAAGACAAACAGGCAATCAGTCTAAATAACTAATAGCATTAGAATAACAATTACTGGCAAATGAGATGTGGATTGTAACACAAAGCATAATATCAGCCAAGTTACAGAATTTTACTACAGGCAAGACTGAAAAGTAGTGAAGAATTAACAGACAAACCTAGTGCATTGCACCAAATGAATAGGAAGCTTCCAGAACAAAATTAAAACTAAAGGGTTAGTCCTGAAAGAAATATCAGGGCAGAAGGTGGGTACGCAATGTATTATGTAACTCCTGTGGGAGAATGAAACAGTTAGTGATCTGCTGTAGTTATTCAAAATATTTAATAACTACTTCCTGCCAATAGCTGGCAAGTTAAACTGAAATATCATTGGTACTAGAAGTATGCTGTTAAGAGACAGTTATGTCACATGCAGCTACAACTAATGAATAAGGAGCAAGATTAATCAAGTAATTAAATAACTTAAGACAAAAAATATGTGAATATGTTTATTATGTTGTTGATGTAATTTCTATTGAGTTGTAATATTTTTAGCTATATATACGAAGTGTAACCAAGTTCCAATTTTATGAACAATGCCTTATTTTCATTACAGGTCTCGCCTGGCTAATTATACCATCCGGAATAGGTTATTACTCAACCTCATTTACATACAACTCGTGGCGCATCTTTCTCCTCATGTGTGCACTACCAAGTTTCATTGTTGCTGTGTTGCTTGTCTTTCTGCCAGAGAGCCCCAAGTTTCTCATAATGAGAGGCAAGAAAGATAAAGCACTCAACATTTTCCAGCGCATCTACCAGATCAACACAGGGAAACCAGCTGATACATACCAGGTGGGATTATATTTTTAAGGCCAAAATTGTCAGTGTCAAAATTTTTCAGCAGCACAACTTGCGTTACACTTTGATTATGATATTGCAATGTGTGGAATTGAATCCAAGCACAAAACTAACCCACCCTTGAAACAATATACCAATATAACTGGGGGAATTGCATGATGGGCTGGGCCAATTCACACATAGGTTGCACTTATACAAAATATTTATTTTCCAAGAACATCACAGTACCTTAAATTGTATTTTTCACACTCACAATGCATAAAGAATTCTTTACTAAAGCCAAATTTATTTTTCATACAACATCCTTAAAAACACTACAGCTTGACCAACTGACAACAAGAGGATTTTTATTGAAAATTATTATTTTCATCCTTTTAAGAAAAATTAAGCAATTTTGTTAAAAGGTGGAATTATTAAGATTCCAAAATATTTTAAAACAAGAATGGATCTTGACATGCCTCTGCAATTCAAATTTGAGGCCAAAATTAACTGATTTGAACAGATTCACAGCATTTCCCATAGCATAGCTCAACTTAGTCCATCTCTTAACAAGACAAGACAGATTAAAATTAGATGGAATATTATACAGGGTGATTCAAAAAGAATACCACAACTTTAAAAATGTGTATTTAATGAAAGAAACATAATATAACCTTCTGTTATACATCATTACAAAGAGTATTTAAAAAGGTTTTTTTTTCACTCAAAAACAAGTTCAGAGATGTTCAATTTGGCCCCCTCCAGACACTTGAGCAATATCAACCCGATACTCCAACTCGTTCCACACTCTCTGTAGCATATCAGACGTAACAGTTTGGATAGCTGCTGTTATTTCTCGTTTCAAATCATCAATGGTGGCTGGGAGAGGTGGGCGAAACACCATATCCTTAACATACCCCCATAAGAAAAAATCACAGGGGGTAAGATCAGGGCTTTTTGGAGGCCAGTGATGAAGTGCTCTGTCACGGGCTGCCTGGCGGCCGATCCATCGCCTCGGGTAGTTGACGTTCAGGTTTCATAACTAACCTTTTTCGTAGGACTCTCCATACAGTTGATTGTGGAATTTGCAGCTCTCTGCTAGCTCTGCGAGTCGATTTTCCTGGGCTGCGAACAAATGCTTGCTGAATGCGTGCTACATTTTCATCACTCGTTCTCGGCCGTCCAGAACTTTTCCCTTTGCACAAACACCCATTCTCTGTAAACTGTTTATACCAACATTTAATACACCACCTATCAGGAGGTTTAACATCATACTTCGTTCGAAATGCACGCCGAACAACTGTCGTCGATTCACTTCTGCCGTACTCAATAACACAAAAAGCTTTCTGTTGAGCGGTCGCCATCTTAGCATCAAGTGACACTGACGCCTAGTCAACAGCGCCTCAAGCGAACAAATGTACAACTAAATGAAACTTTATAGCTCCCTTAATTCGCCGACAGATAGTGCTTAGCTCTGCCTTTTGTCGTTGCAGAGTTTTAAATTCCTAAAGTTGTGGTTTTCTTTTTGAATCACCCTGTAATTCACTGCTACTGAACACAATGTTTGCCACATTTCTTAAACCACTGCTACAATCCGTACTGTCCACTCTTGTACCCTCCTGCATAAAACTTGTGACAGTGGCAAACAGCTTTGAGCCCGACCATCCATTGGCATCAGTTAGTGGCTCCAAAACAGCTGTCTCTCCTACATAAGCTCTCCCCTGTGTGCCACTGCTAAGACCCACTCAACTCACTGCTCCTAGCCTGTGCTCACAGCACCAAAATACAGACCCAGCATACTGACCATTTCTGTAGTAGGTGCATGGTACGGACTTCTTACAGACAGTTGGCCAAGTACCAGACTCAGAATGCATGAAATGTATTTGTAGTTGCAAATATGGAAAACCATCAGCTGTGTAATGGACTGACAACATTGAAAATGTGTGCCGGACTGGGACTTGAACCAAGATTTCCCACTTATCACAAGCAGTCGTCTCACCATTAGGTTGTCCAAGTACGACTTCCGTATGTTGTCAACCATGTGTCTACAACTTGGACTCGTACATTCATTATGTATATTCCCATACAGGAGAGACATTTTAATTGAAAGTCGCTTGCCTGGTGTCGACAGTTAAATATGATATTGCAGTGCCTGCTTGCATGTCCGAAGGAACATTGCTGTGTACTTCTGAACAACACAGGCACAGCTATGTTGTAGATTCAAAATATGTGAGCAACTGACACAAGAGCAAGAATTTGTATAGTAAGCTGAATCTATGGCTGATACAAGGATAAATTAATTTTTCATAACTAGTAACAGTCAAGGAATTAGTGCCTAAATAACTGATATTGGTGAAGTTACTATAAAAGGTATCTCACTGAATATTTAATTCAAGAAACTGAAAAGAAAAGCGCCCTTTAAATTCTATATATAGTAATTATTGCTCTCGGGAACCACAAGTAGGTGAAATGAATCAGGATAAAATGTAATTATTTGCCAAATAGTAGAGGTGTTGAATAGCAGATGGGCATATCAAGAGGAATGATTACTGCCTAAACTTTTGAACAACTCTATCTTTGTACTAAAACTCTGCCAGTAATTGTTTTACTCCATGCCTGTGTACTGTGTAACACCTTGTCCATCTGATGGACAGCGATCTATCCTCCTATATTTACAGGGCCAGGACAGTAGTAGGCCACAGTAGTAGCATAGTAACTTAACATAAGAAAGGGAATAAAGGAAAGTGCCACTGCTGATAGGGTTAATACAGACTTGCTACATAAATTCCCGGTCTTCTCACCTCTCAGCTTCCTTCTTGTGCAAGGAAATTTCTTTATACAGTTTTTGTTACATCATACCAGCTTTTGTTTTCCTCTATCTGTCCTGTATATCTCACTGTATATTCTTGCCTCCCTGCCCCCTCTTTCTTACACACACACACACACACACACACACACACACACACACACACACACACACAAAAGTGCACATTCTAACTTTTACAATCTTCAAAGCGCTATCTCTCTCTTTCTCTCTCTCTCTTTCTCTCTCTCTCTCTCTCTCTCTCCAAACATATAACAGTGTTTTAGATTATAAATCATTATATGAATGCTCTTACAGGTTAAGGAACTAATTGTTGACCTTCCTAAATACGATCCAGAGAAGAGAAAGGAGAAAAAACTACTGGCATGTTGGAAAGTTAGAGAGATGCTTAGTGATATCATGAGCAACAGCAAACATTTGTTCATGCCACCTATATTAAAATTTACTCTCATATCAATAACAATAAACTTCACATTCCATATAGGGTGAGTAAGATATGTTAAAAACTATAACTTGTATACATTTATAGTACTAAGTACATACAAATATTTAGTAGTTCACTAATAGTTGTACAAAACAAATATCATAAAGTGTAAGCACAGTAGAAGTGACATTCAGACATTGAATTTTCAAGTTCCAGGTCTTGTTAATTTTTATGAATCAGAGTAGTTCAATTTTAACTTTAATTATTGGTGTAGGCTAATGTAAAATTGAAAGTCAAACACCTAGAGGTTCATCTGCATCCTGAAGAACAGAGATGAGGAAGACCACACAATCATCATTGGTGGTTGTTAAAAAAGCTACACAGGAGACAGGAATTGGGAAAATGAAAGTAACAATATTATGAAAAGGAAAGTTGCTGCTCACCATATAGCAGAGATGCTGAGTCACAGATAGGCACAACAAGAAGACTGTCACAAATAAAGCTTTCAGCCCATAAGGACTTCGTCAAAATACACACACACACACACACACACACACACACACACACACACACAACTGCAGTCTCAGGCAACTGTAGCCACACTGTGAGCAGCAGCACCAGTGCTTGATAGGAGTGGCAATTGGGTGGGGTTAAGGAGGAGGCTGGGGCGGGGAGGGGGAGAGATAGTAGGGTAGTGGTAGCGGACAATGCAGTGCTTCTGGGGAGCGTGGAGGGATGAGGTGGAGAGGGTGGGGCAGCAAGGTGCAGCTGGGAGGTTAGACGGAGGGCAGGGGAGAGGGGGGTAGCAGAAAAAGAGAGAAGTAAAAGGACTGGGTGTGAGTTAGAATGAGGGCAGTGTAGTGCTGGAATGGGAACAGCGGGTGTGTGTGTGTGTGTGTGTGTGTGTGTGTGTGTGTGTGTGTGTTTTTGACGAAGGTGTGACAGGTCTAAAGCTTTATTTGTGACAGCCTTTTTGTTGCGCCTATGTGTGACTCAGTATCTCTGCTATATGGTGAGTAGCAACTTTACTTTTCATAATACTGTTGCATTCCATCCTGGATTTTCAATCCACAACAAGATCACTGAAAGAAGAAGAGGAAGACAAATTAGCAGTCTTAATAAGTAATACCACACTTTCAGGATGACAGCTAGTTCTGCCTGAGAAGTTGTTAATTTGTAAGGAGTACATCTGAAATGTCAGATTTTAGTATTCATTTGGAACCACTGTATTGGAAGGTGATAAATATACATTCCTGCCCATGCTGTGTCAGCATATTGCACAATATGAGCATAATTAAAATATGTTGACTTTATTTTTATGCGATTATATTTGTCACAGAACTATCGAGCAAGCATTACAATGTGTAGCTGACACTTCACAATACTTGAGTGAAGCACCTTCTCATCACCTTCATGTGATGATATTAACTATTGGTGGAATTCCCTAGAAGGGCACTAATTATGACAGATCATAGAACAGTCAGGTGACAAGCAACGAGCTTGATCTATTGAGTGATGGTGAAAGTATTGCGTCTGAGGGGGGGGGGGGGGGGGGGGTGCACTAAATCCAAATGCTAAAATAAGCATTTCTGTTGTTGTGTGGGTCTTTGTTGCTCTCAATCCCAAGGCTTACTGACATCATATTCAATATATCTGCAGTTATCTCATCAGTGCTGTGAATGTCAGTCTTGGGAAGTGGCAGCAAGGATTTAGTGTCTTATATTCTGACAATGCTTGGTAATTGTTTTTGTCCCCCAGTCAGCAGCTGTTTAAGGGAAAAACATCACCAACTGGAAAAAACCCTGTAACAGATTAAGGAACAATAAAGGATGCTTAAATGAGCATTCACTAATGTGTGCTTACAATGCATATTTTATTGTGCATCTGAAATATGGCCTCACATTCTGGGGAAATTCCCCAGCAACTTCACAAGACATTCAAAATTCAAAAGAGAGCCATTAGATCTGTTACAGGGAGCAGAGGTAGACAGTCATGTAAACCCTAGTTTGAAACATTGAAAATGCAACAATTGCCATTTATGTATATTTTAAAAATGTAATTGGCCATAATTGTAGTAGCATGAGAGTGATAGTGCTAGTAAGAGAAAAAATTTGATGTACACATTTCCAATACAAAATGAAAATAAACATACATGTAGTACAAGTTTGTGTCAGGAGAGTACATGCTGTAAGGGAATAAAACTGCGCAGCAAGTTGCCAAATGGTATAATATTAAATATAAATGCATTTGTAAGATCTAAAGGAACTTTATATGTTTCCCTCTATTATATATATATATATAGGGTTACTTACAAGCACTTTTTAAAAAGATACTAGGTTTACACAATGTTCTGTATCATCCAGTATATCATGCTGAATATGGTCAAATGAGCCACTGAGGTAATTTGGTAGGAAAGTGCTGGTATAATGTAGGTATTTTAGGAATAAATTAGACCATTGGATTTTTACTTTGTGTGTGTGTGTGTGTGTGTGTGTGTGTGTGTGTGTGTGTGTGTGTGTGTAACAGGGAGGGGGAGGGTGTACTCTAGCTGGAGAAAGGATTACTCCAAAAGCTTGCAAGTTTTCTTTCTTTTTTTGTGTGCCTGTCAACAACTCATTGATTCTGCTTTTCAGTAAGTGGACTCCTTTATTCCTACAGCATTTAACAAGGTAATTTGTTCCCTAAAGACATATGAGTTACACCACTAAGAATCTTGGCAAAGAAAGAGAAAATTACACCACTATATCGTTTATTATAATTTGGTTCTGCACATTATTTTATTAAGGATATAATTTTCTCTCTACGCAATCCTTTACAAAGCAAAACTTGAAAAAAGTTTCTATATGTAGCTATAATTTGTTATGGGTTTTTCTCTTTGGAGACATTGGTGAAAACAGTAAATATGGGAGAGGCCAGTAGTTAGATGCTATTCTTATTTTTAAAGATTCATGTCACCAGTCCATGTTTTCATAACTACGAGTATTTAAAATATTTCTGATGGCAAAGGAGCCATTATTCTTCCCTCACCTCCATTCTGTCTTCCCTAAAAAAGTTAATCTGCAAGTGTTGTATTGTACTCTCATTGGCCCTGTTGTCAACAAAAGCAGCTTATGCATAAGACATTGGATAAGTCAGTTTAATATACTTAAAAATGAAAGTGAGGTCTATGTATACATATTCAAAATTACAGTACGACATTTAAACATTCTTCAACTGAGTAAAAGCAGTGATGCTGTAATCTGGTGGATTACATAAATGCATTCAGTGATGTTTTAAAGAAGGCTAGGACTTGACAAGTGGCTCAGTGTTTGTATTTCCTTATTTTATGTTTTAAGACAACAAACTGTCTTTAAAAGTTTTCAGCTCTGTGATGTTTAATTAAGCTATAAATTTTCAGCTGATATCTCCTGGCTCTTGAAGTCATCAGCATGGTTTGGTAATGATTTTGTGTAGCACGTTGATTGCTATAAGGATCATCACTTGTAACATTCTTTGTTTAGTGTGGTACTATGTACAAATATGGTGCAATATCAGGAAATTGTATAGCTGCACCTTAACAAAGTCCAGGAAGTAAGGAGTCACACCAGTTGTTTACTTTTTTCATTTACTGATCAGTATTAAAATTTTCTGGAGAGAGAAGTTGAATTTTGAAAACAGAACAAGATAAAGAGAGTTATCTATTTTTAAATCACTTTGATTTTGCAATTACAGTAAAATTTCTACAAATGTTTCTGTGGGAGTGTTTGTCTGGTGTGTCACTGGATCACTGCTGGACATACAAACATATTGCTTTCTATTATGTAGGTACTATGGTCTCATGATGTGGTTTCCTGAACTCTTCAACCGCTTTGATGAATATGGGCGCATGCATCCTGGACAGTCAGCATCTGTATGTGAAGTGACGGATTTTGTAGTGAAGTATGGTTCACATTCAGATGAGAATGTATGCAGTGATAAAATTGAGAGCCAAGTCTTCATGGAATCATTGATCACAGTTGCTTCTGCCATACCCAGTAATATCATCGCTGTTCTTGGCATGGATCATTTGGGCCGTAAATTCTTCCTAGGTAATATATATCTTTTACTACATAAAGAATTTGATATTTATTGTGCGCTGTAGATTAGCATATCATGTAACATCATAACTCCAACCACGGCTTTTGTTACTAGTGATTATGACATTTTTAAATGACAAAATCCATACAAATATGGTATGGGAAGTTCTCCCACCAACATACATGGCGCATAAGGACCATGAAGATAAGATATGAGAAATTAGGGCTCATACAGAGGTGTACAGACAGTCATTTTTCCCTCACTCTATTTGTGAGTGGAACAGGAGGGGGAAATAACAAGTAGTGATACAGGGTACCCTCTGCCATGCACCTTACGGTGGCTTGCGGAGTATCTATGTAGATGTAGATGTAGATGAAGAAACTCCATGAACCCCCATGAGCTTTTGTTTTATAATTTTTACAATTGTATTAACTTCAGTGAAGGATGTTGGTGCTACTTCTAGTTGCTTAAGGTTTTGTGGAATGACATTTTTTGTATCTTGCTTCTTCAACTGAACCATTTAGTCCTATATTTGCTGCTACATTTAGAAAGTGATTTTTAAAAGTACTTGCAACTTATGAATTATCAGTTACAACATTGGCATGTAGTTTAATTGTTATGGAATCTTGTACTCTGACTGGCTGTCCTGTCTTCTGTTGTCAATGTCCCATCTCTTATTATCTGAATTATTTATTTCTGTCGGGACATGCATACTTCTTGACACTTTAATGACTTGCCTTAGAATACTACAGCATTTTTTATAGTGTGCGAGTAATGCGTGTGTGTGTGTGGGTGGGGGGGGGGGGGGGGGTTATGAATCTTTAGGATAACTTTTTAGGAAAGCAACTTTCACATATTGACACGAATTTACTATGGAATAAATTGAATTTGACGGGTTTGCTGGAAAGTGATTCTTCTGAATGAATTGTGCAGCAAGGGGTGTAAATTTCCTTGGGGTCCTTCTTGGGAGGCTGCATTCTTAGTGCTTAAACAGGTAGTACAGTCTGCACCAGTGTTAGATGTACTGGATTTTAATGAAGAATTTATTTTACAAACTGACACCTCAGGGCAAGGACTCAGATGGGTTCTGTTACAAGAAAAAGAAGGGGAGCGGAGGGCTATTACTTATGCTTCTAGGAGGTTAAATGAATTGGAAAAGAATTACTCCATATATGAGCTAGACATCATCACTGTTTGGCTGAGATGGAGAAATTTAAGTGCTACCTGGAAAACCAGAAATTTATCCTGGAAACAGACAATGAAGTCCTGAAATGGATACTCAATAGACCCCCATAAGACAGAACGAATTGTGAGATGGACTTAACAAGATTCTCAGATTTAGATTTGAGATCTGCAATATCAAGGGCTTTGACAACATATTGGCCAATAATTTAAGCCGCATGTAAGAACAGAAGGATGATAGTCCAACTGATCATCTTCCAGAGCATGAACAGGAACAGACAGGTCAAATTGGTTCCATCCTGACTCAGATTTCTTGTCTGTTCAGAGATATTAGAGAATTTCAAGATCGAAATGAACATCTGAGAGTCATCAAGTGGAGCACAGAGGGTGGTGAGTGTGCCAACCCTTATTCAGGTGCCGTGTTGCAAGGTGTGTAGCTTGGACAACTGGAGGTTGTAATACCTGAGGACCCGGTCCCAGTGCACTGTTATTTAAGTATTTCCATGAATCCCAGGGGGGGGGGGGGGGGTTAGGAGGTACACAAAACATGGTGGGAAAAGATCGAGGAACTTGAGGAACTTTTCTTGTGGCCAAAAATGGATGCAGGGTAGCCAACTGTCAGGATGTGCTCTGAGTAAACCTGCTCGGATACCAGGGTCGGGTACTTGACATCAAAACCCATTGATAAGGCATTTCATTGCATGTATATTGATTTCATCAGTCCCCTCCCAAGATATAGGGATAGGAACAAGTACATTTTGGTTTGTATTGATGCCTGTACCAGATTTGTATGGTTGCTACCTATCAGAGGGGCGACCACCCGAGTGGTCACCCAGAATTCAAGTAGGATTTTTGGGACCTTCGGATTGCTGAAATCCATCATTACTGATAATCCAAACTGCTTTACTGTCAAGGCATTTAAACTGCTTTGTTTAGGGATGGGGGAGGGGGGGGGGGGTTGTGGTGCAACACTTGACCACGACCCCATACTATTCATATCCCTCTTATGCTGAGTGCCCTAATTGCAATCTCAGACCTGCCCTGATTGTCTACCATCATGAATATTAAAGTAATTGGTACAGTTCTCTGCTCTGTCTGACCATGGCATTTAATACCATGCGTCATGAGGCTCATGGATCAACACCATCCTACTTATTTCTGGGGTATCAGGTTGCAACTTCACTGTGCAACTGTTGGGCAATTGAAGATCTGTTGCCTGAAGGGAAGAATCCCCAACAGGTTGCTGCACAGTGGAGGCTGGCCAAGAGAAATATCTGGAAGGTGCACAGGAAGGAAGCTGTGTGTCACAACCAGCAGTGCCAGCCAAATTCTTATTGAGTAGGTGATGTTGTCTGCATTAAGAATTTCCGGTGGTTCATTAGAGGGCCAGAAGGAATCTCTAAAAGACTATTACCCAGTATCAGATTATTTCTTACCCTGGTAATGCTGCTGTTAGGAGATCAGTGCTCTGGTGAGGAGGTTACAGTCAACCTCACTCAGATCAAACCAGGTGCTAAGAATGAACGGAGTTTTTGGCCGCAACTGAGATTTGAGGGGGGGGGAGTGAGTATGTACTGTGTTGGACAGAGTTCACAGTCTGTGCCATCCAATGGCACAATGAGGTTGTGTGGTGGTAGCGCATGCTAGAGGGTGCAGTGGCAAGTGGAGCTTGAAGGGACAGCAGGGGCAGAGGCGGACAGTTATGAGGTGACTGAAAACTTGGGCAGACTGTGGATTGTGTGATCTGCCCGTACTGATGGTCTCTGGAGTTATGTGCCCAAGCTGTCTGTCAGTCCTGGTGGTTTGGCAGAATAGTTCTGAGAACCACATGTGATGGTTGTAGTGGGAGGCATGGATTCCTCCTGGCTCAATTGATACTGTTTTCCTGGTGGGGCACTGTATAGCCTTTCAGACTTGTGAGTGATGTATGCATGTCATTGTGTAAAAGTAAGACATGCCAGAAGTTATGTAACTTCCGTGAGATACGACTGGTGCAGACATGTTGTGATAGTGAGAGGAACTTGGCCTCTTTTCACCATGCAGAGAACAAGGGAAGATATATTTTGTCTTTTAAACTTTAGGATACTGTTTTAGTGTGTGCTTGTTTTACATAGCCTAATTCATGAAGTACTCAAGGTGACAATGTATTTGACAGAATCATTTTAATGCACCCATGTTATTTGCCTGTCATGGATTCTTGAAGGTGGTGATTTTCAAAGTGTTGGCCATAATGTACAGTTATTTGGCTAAGACTGATTTGCTGAGTGCTTGACATGATGATTTTCCTAACAAAGTCTGTGTAATGCATTGAAGTTAATTATTAATTTTTCAGTTTGAGAATTGTTACATTTCAAAGGTTTTGTTAAATCCATTTCTGATGTTTATGGGATTATGAAACAATGGAAACTCCAGGTAGGAACATCAACAATGTAGGAAAAGACAGGGATTGCTTCTTACTGTAAAGAAGAGACCTCAAGTTGCAGACAGGCACAATTAAAAGATATTCACGTGTAGCTTTCAGCCACAGCCTTCACCGGTAAAAGAAAGGCACACACATGCACCATTCATACACACACAGAAGCAAGCACACATCACGCATACACGAATGCCAACTCCAGTGTCTCAGGCTGGAATGCAACATCACGTTAGATGCAAGCAACAATGTGGAGGGGGGTTCCTTCCCCTTCCCCTTCCTCACCCCCTCCAGATTGCTACTTGCATCCCACGTGATGTTTCATTCCCATCCGAGATGCTGGAGTTGTGTGTGTGTGTGTGTGTGTGTGTGTGTGTGTGTGTGTGTGTGTGTGTGTGTGTGATTAGCAATCTGTGTTTTCCTACATTGCTTATGAGATTATTGTTGATATGAGGAGTGAGTAATTTGTAGCCTGTTGGCTAGTATCTTGTTAATGTCAGTTAATGATTAATTTTCTGCTGTATGTGTGTTTTTCAATTATTTGTACATTATTGATAAAGCTTATGACTGATACATTGATGGGTCATTTGGATCTGCTATGTTTATTAGTTAACGTGTTCTTATAATGGCTTAGGTATTCATTCTGATACTTCAGTCTGCTCAAGTCTAGTCTGTATTTACAAAATGTGCTATTTTATTGCTGATTCCTTAAGATCGCCTGATCTTGGTATATGTTAATAAATGTGTTTCAAAATTGTATCTCAACTCGTGCTCAATTAATCGCTCTGTGCCTTTACATCCCCTTCCTCTTGCACTACTCTTGAGTACATTACTTTTATGAATATTGTGGGAAAAGATGTCAGTAAGGAAATTTGACAATAATTGTTTACGTGTGTCTTGTCACCTTTCTTATGAAATGCTTTCATAATTCATCTTTTAATTTGTCTGGTAAATTTTCCTGTGCCAGTGGTGAATTGAATATATCACTAAGGATATTACTTATTAAGTTATAACGATTTTGCAGAATTCTCTTTGAAACTCCATAAAACCACAGAGCTTTTGTTTTTTAGAATTTTTAATGTTGTATTAATTTCAGTGAAGGATGTTGGTGCTGATTCTAGTTGCTTAAGGTTTTCTGGAATTATGTTTTTAATACAGGATGTATATGCAGACAAGGAAAAAAAATTCCCAGATTTTTTCCAGATTAAAAATACACTTTTTCCAGGTGAAAATACACCTTTTCCGGGTGAAAATACACCTTTTCCGGATGAAAATACACTTTTTCCGGGTGAAAATACACTTTTTCCGGGTGAAAATACACTTTTTCCGGGTGAAAATACACTTTTTCCTGAGTGAAAAAACACCTTTCACTGGGTGAAAATACACTTTCTCCATTTTAAATGACAGTATACTTTCCCTTGGAATTATGAAACTTATCAGTTCTTTAAATGGTAAAGGTTCCAGACACAGGTGTAGAA
Organism: Schistocerca cancellata; assembly: GCF_023864275.1. Taxonomy (NCBI): domain Eukaryota; kingdom Metazoa; phylum Arthropoda; class Insecta; order Orthoptera; family Acrididae; genus Schistocerca; species Schistocerca cancellata. The sequence goes on from NC_064633.1 coordinate 583,654,847, forward strand.
CTTCCTGGCACTTTAGGAAATGAAATCCAGCATGTTAGTAAATCGGGATTGCGATGCAGTTTTTTTTAGCCAGTAACAACATCACTGTTAAGTAGCATGAACACACTAAAAGGAAAAGTTAATGGTTTAAATTCATATACATATAGTATATTTACAAGAAAATGTAAGCTTCCACATATAATATTGGTCATACTTTTTAAGACACATCACACACAAATGTGTTAGTAAAATTTTAAGTAATGACAGAAATGCCTGGTCTTCTGGGCCTGAAATTTTTCTGAGTACCTGGTCCTCAAGAGTTTGTTTTGAATGAGAGACGAACAGTCTTTGATAAAGGAATTCATCACACATTCTCACATGTAACATTATTCAAACTGTTTGAAAGTAACACTTCTCAAATTGCCATTTGCAATATTTTCCCACGGCATATTAGAAATGTAAACAGTTGTGACATCACTCTCATTGAAAGCAGTTTGTTGTCACAAAAGCATTGCATAGTCTTCTTCCTAAAGGGTTTGACGTTTTGCTGTCAGCAGATGCTTGTGTATGCAAAGTATTTTGTTGTTGTAAATGGTGCATTTTCTTTGCAACTAAAGTTTTATTTGGTGTTATTCCCATTTACTTTTTATTGCTGCAGTATTATTGTGCAGTAGAAGGCTAAAGTAAAAATCTTTGTTAGAGTACCAATTCTTACCTGTCAAAATTACAGAAATTTAACTAAAACAATGTAAAATTCCCAGAATTCTAAAAAATTCCTGTGTTTTTCCCATTTTATCCCAGATGAAAAAATTTCCAATTTTTCACGGATTTCCCAGTTGTCCTGGGGCTTATACATCCTGTAATATATTTTCTTGCTTCTTCAACTGAATCCTTTAATCCTATATTTGCTGCTACATTTAGAAAGTGGTTGTTGAAGATACTTGCAGCTTGTGAGTTATTAGTTGCAACTTTGTTATTTAGCTTAATCGTTATGGGATTTTGCACACTGACCAGCTGTCCTGTCTCCCATTGTCTATGTCCAATATAGTTTTAATCTTATTATCTGCATTATTTATTTCTGTCAGGACATGCGTACTTCTGGATACTTTAATGACTTTCTTTAAAATACTACATTATTTTTTATAGTATGCAAGTAATGTCAGATCTTGACTTACTTTGACCTTTACACAAATTTCCCTCTTCCTATTACATGAGATTTTAATTCCCTTAGTTATCCATGGCTTACTTCTTTTTTTATGAATCTTCTGGATAACTTTTTAGGAAAGAAACATGCAGATATTGACGCACATTTAAGATAGGATAAATTAAATCTGACATTTGCATCTCTTTCTACATATATCTCATGCCTTACCTTCCCTTAACATTCTATCCCTTTCTCATTAATGAGTCTCACTGCATTATATGAACCTATCTTAGGGCTGTTAGGTACCATACTGTTTATTTTTCCACTAATTGTGGATCATGATCAGGTAGACCATTAGAAATTGAGTGCATGTTAATTGTTTCAGTCTGAGCACTGTCTATAAAAATGTTATCTATCAGTGTCTCACTGTTTTTCCTGCACACAAGATGGAAAATTGACTACTGAAATCAGATTCAGACACCCAAATAATAATTCTAGTTCATTTTTCCTGTACATATCTTTTAAGAAGTCTGCACTGAAATCTCCACAAACTAATTGTTTCTTCTTGCCTGACAGGTAGCTCAATAATGCACCTATATTTCTTATAAATAGCTGCAACTTTCCTGGAGGGGATAAGCATATCCTGATCAATACAAAACTCTTTGTTTCGATATTTTATGTGCCCAACTTTACATTTTTTGCAACTCCTCGTTTTTCCGTGTTAACTCTACATGAAAATGATGCAAGTCTATAACTGCAGATGTCTAACTTCTCCATCTCTGCGGTAACATGGTATTCAGAGAGGCACAGAAGATCTATCACTTCAGAATTTTTCACATCTCCTAGGCATACAATAAGCAAATCAATCTTATTTTTCAACTCTCTAATGTTCTGATGAGACAAAGTTGGAAACTGTTACACATATTATGGTCTTGTACTCCTCTAATTTCTTTCAGTAATCTCTGTCTGTAACCTGACTCTAACCTAAAAAGTGTGCCCCTTTGATTCTAGTAATCACAGCGATTTTGTGTTGTGTGCTTTTGACCCCCTTACACTTTCAGCAAAGTACTCAGCTAATCTTTCCTTCCCTCTCGTATTCAGATGCAGGTCATGATTAGTGTATCCTCACTCCCAACCACAGCAACAAGCATGGCACAGAAATGACACTTTGCTTCAGTCAAAAGCAATTTGCTCAGCTCTTTGTTCATATGGCGCAGGGCTGATTACATTGCTGCAAAACCATGACAAACCCCACACGATTGTGTACTGTTGCTGCCCCTACATCCTCAGGGGTTACCTATAATGCTATATTCTAAAATGCTAGCCAGGCTGTTTCCTGCTCATCCTACTATGACTACCTTATCCTTGCCATCAAAATCTCTGCACAAGGACCCTATGTTCTCTGTTACTTGGCTAAGCCTGGCAATAGGTTCCTTGCTGCTTGTGACCTGTTATTCTACCTGTAGCCTTTCCTGTAGCAATGGATATACACAAAAGTTGAGGCCAGGAGGGTTACAAGAATGTATAATATGTTGCAGAGAGAGTTCCCACCTGCACAGTTCAGATAATCTGGTGTTGGTAGGAAGGATCCAGATGGTACAGTCTGTGAAGCAGTCATTGAAATGAAGAATGTTGTGTTAGGTAGCATGCTCAGCAATGGGGTGGTCAACTGTTTCTTGGCCACTGTTTCTCAGTGGGCATTCAAGCGGACAGACAGCTTATTAGTTGTCATGCCCACATAGAATACATCACAGTGGTTGCAGCTTAGATTGTAGATCGTATGACTGGTTTCATAGGTAGCCCTGTCTCTGATGGGATGGTTAGTGAACTGTTTGGTGGATGTCATCAAATCAAACACTTTTTACCCATCTAATTTCAGCAATTTACCACACTATCTTCAGGCCCCCTGACCAAGGTGCAGGAAGATTCCAACCTGTGTTCCAGTCAAAATAAGGGTCATCATTCAAATACTGCTATTTGTAGATTTATGCTTGATACACCGATCACTTCAACCACCATCTGCCAAGGTTGGAATCTTCCTACACATTGGTCAGTGGGTCTGAAGATGGCATAGTAAATCACTGAAACTGGTAGCCAAATAAAATAAGAGTTTGGAAATTAGACAGCTGAAAAGTGTTTGATTTGACATCCTGTACTGAACAGTCGAGTCCCACAACCATCTCTGAAAATATGGATGTACAGGGAGTAGGCGATGGTGGGAGATCTTGCATCTATCTCAATTACAGTGATATGAGCCATGAGGCAAGGGGTTAGGAACAGGGGTTGTGTAGGGATGGACGAGGATCTTGTCTGGTTTCGGTGGATGGCAGAATACCACTGTGGGATTGGAGGGAAGGAGTGCATAGGACATTCTTCATTTCAGGGCATTTTGATGAGAGGCAGTAAAACCTGGACAGAGAATGTGAACCAGTTGCTCCAGTCTTGGGTGTTACTGAATCACAAGGGGAATGCTCTTCTGTGTCCAGTCGGTGGGACTTTGTGACATGAGAAGTGACTGGAAAGATAAGGCATGGGGGATCTGTTTTTGTACAAGGTTATGAGGGTAACTTCACTCTGTGAAGGTCTCAGTGAGAGGCTCGTTGTATCTCGAGAGGGACCACTTGTCACTACATATCCAACTTCCACAGGTGCCTAGGCTGTCTGGAAGGGACTCCTTGATATCGGAAGGGTGGCAACTGTCAAAGTGGAAGTATTCCTGGTGGTTGGTAGGGTTGATATAGACAGAGGTCAACATCGAGGAAAGTGGCTTGTTGGGTTGAGTAGGACCAGGTGAAACGAATGGGGGAGAGTGTGTTGAGGTTCTGGAGGAATGTGGATAAGGTGCCCTCGCCTTGATCCAGATCATGAAGATTTCATCAGTAAATCTGAAATAGATGAGATGTTTGGGATTTTGGGTGTTTAGGAAGGATTCCTCTGGATGGCCCATGAATAGGTTGACATAGGATGGTGCCATGCGAGTGTCCATAGCGTACTCTGGATTTGTTTGTACCACCCAGTTGTGTTTCCCATCATGTGCAGCTGCTTGCAGTGTGGCCTCAGCAACCATAGACTGCAGTCGTGTGTGTGAGTTGCATTTGCATGAGTGTGTGTGAATATGTTCTATCTCCAACGAAGGCCTTGTTGGCCAAAAGCTCACATTTTCTGACAGTTCTTTTGTTGCGCCTAACTGAAACTCAAAATCTCCACTGTATGATAAGTAGCAGCTACCCTTTTCATAATACTGTTACATTCCATCCTGGATTTTCCATTGTTGAACAACTATAAATTAAGTATAGATTACATTTAGTTTGAAAGTACATGCTTTTCAAGTGTAACTATGTGTTTAATATTGCAAAAGAAAGCCATCAGATGCATTAACAAGCTTACACGATGGTACTCCTCCATAAATTAGTGAAAAGAGTTCAGAAAACTAATGATACCATATTACATATTTCAGAGGATTGTTTTATTTATATAGTGTAACATTTATGTTGTAATTATACACAGTCATTAAATGGAGACACTCATGAATACAACACATAGGTGCAAAATAACTGGTTGGGGACTGTAAGTGCAGGGTTCTTATTTTAAAATAGATTCCCAGCCATCGTTAAGAGTATAAAAGGTTGACAAGTTGCAAAAGTAAGTAAAAATGTTGTCTGATCTGTGGACACTGATACAGGGTGATGGAATAGTTGCAAAGCAAATTTGTAGAAAAAATACAAATTTAAAATATGGTTAGTAGGGCGGGGGCCGTTAATCATTCTTAGTTGTTTCTGCTCTGGTGAGAGACATGGCCAATGTGTATAGTTATGTGGGAAGAACAAATCTACTGAAGTTTCACACATAGTTCTGCCAGTCACTGAATTACTTAAGAAAGGAGGAGGGGTATTATTCTAATGTAACTAATCAATATGTAATTCATTTGCATCTTGTTTAAAAAGTATGTATAAATTGCATCTAGATTATTTTAAAGTAAAATGTCCATATTTCTGCACTCTAAATATTGCATGCTATCAACTCACCCTGGCTGCACATAGGCAGCAGTAAGTATCTATAGCCATATGACTTGTCTGACGTAGTGGTAATAAATTATATGTACAAAGCTTCCTAGTGAAAATTGTATCAAAATCACTACATTAGTTCCTAAGATTAGCCTTTAGTTACAGACAGAAAAATGTAGCAAGGTACTTTAATTTATAATATGTATGGCATACACTTTAACTTATGCCTATATGCCAGTCAATGAGGATAACTGCAAAAAACATGAAGACAATAATCAAGCGTAGGAAATGTCAGAAAGCATCATCTCAAAAATCCCCTCAAACTTTGTTAAAATTTTATTGGGTGATTTTAGTGCTCGATTAGGTAAAGAGAAAAAAGACTAAGAAAACGGTGGGTGAATTTCCAGTGCATAAACGAACAAACCAAAATGGCAAAAGACTTGTTGAAATGTGCAAAAATTTTAGCCTTAAAAGTATATCAACACATTTTAAAAAGAACCCATCTAAACAAAAAATCTTGGCCTGCACCCAGTACATTTATTGGGGAATTTCAACTCAATCATGTAGCAATTTCATACCCTAGCTACAAAGAAATTACAAATACCCAATTCGGAAAGGAGCTAACATTGATTCTGACCAGTATTTAACATGCATAAAAGTAAAACTTCAATCTCAAAAACTCTTGAAAACAAAAAAAATGTTATCCCAAAATTTGACACTACTAAAATAACCCCAACTCTAACAAGCAAACTTGATGAAAAAAACAACCCAACAATTGGCAAAGCCTGAAAGAAAAGTTCATCAAAACAGCACGAAATTTGGTTCCATTTCAAAAGAGATAAAACTACCCTTGGTGGAATGGGGATTGTGAAACAGCATTTGAATCTAGGCATGAGGCTTTCAAAATTTGGAATAGTAACAAAACTGAAAATACATACAACACGTTTCTAACTGTAAGAAAAGAAACATCTAAATTAAACTGACAGACTAAAAGAAACTACAGAAATGCCCAACTTTTAGAAATCGAAAGACTTCCAAAAGAACAGTACAAGAAACTTTTATAAAACATTCAAAACAAATCTTACCAGTTAGCAACAAAGTCTGTGCTTGAAAAATGAAAATGGCAGTTTGGCTCTCAACCAGGAAAATTGTAAGGTACTAGTTAATTATTTTGAAAAAACTATTAAACTGTCCAGAAACAACGAATAAATTCCAGCCACAGCAAACTAATAACACCAACCCTAACTTTAAAGAACCTGATGAAATCGAAATAAGTAAACAAATTAAGAGACTGGATTCAGATGAACACAAAATATTCATAACAAAAAATCACTTTATAAATTGAGTAAACTTAGACATTACAGCACTGTAATCAAACCTGAATGTCTTTATGGACCAGATACTTTAATTTTAAATAGAAAGAGGGATACTGAAGAAATTCAAAAGAAAGAAAGATTGTTTAGAATGTATTAGTCCCCAGAATTACTATGGAGAAACTTATAGGCTGAGAAGTAATAAGGAAATAGAAGAATACACAGACGTACGTGGTGACATGAGAAAACGAAGACTTAAATTTTATGGGCACATTAAAATAATGGCACCCATTAGGTTGACAAAACAAATAGTAGAATTCTACAAAAACAGAAGTAAGGCCAAAACTGATCCAATTAAATGGATCCTTGCGATTAAGGAGAGTCTTAAAGTAGCTGGTATAACTCAAGCAGACATTACAGATAAAAAAACATTCAGACAAAAGATGTTGATTGGAAAGTTGGTCAGAGGGAAATTAGAAAACGGACTGGAACAGTGTGTCCTGATGAAAGAAAGAGACTTCATTCTGAAAGGATGAAACAAATTTGGAAACAAAGGAAGACCAGCCATCAAAACTGAGATTGATTGATTTCAACTCACGTGGTTCTATTGGGCCTGTACATGATTAATAATAATAATAATAATAATAAGTATAGATTACGCATTTTCTATACCAAGTATCATTACCGACAGCGATCTTAAAATAAATACATGTACATGTACATATCTATCTACTGTGTGAACTGAATGTAGATGTAATATACGGACTGTAAAATGTCACACTAATAATTTTGATGCATGTGGGAATAACAACATACCTGAAAGTAAGATCACTGATTGTGTAGAATGTTTAAAATTTTGTAAAATAACAACTTCTTGTACCTAGTAAGTATTTGTAAATAGTAGCAGGAGTTTAAAACAGAATATTGGCTATTTTGATATAAGCAACAGCTCTTTTATATCATTTCGCATCTTGATAGCTAAGAATCATCTTTATGTTTCAGTCTTCAGTACATTCACATCGGGCTTATGTGCAGTTGGAATGTACTTTGTATACAATTCCAAGCAAAACTTAGCAGTGTCTGCTGTGTTTAGTGGTGTTATAAGCTGTGGAAATGCAGCCCTTGACTGTCTCATCACAGAAATTTTTCCGACACACCTCAGGTAACCAACATTTTAGTGTATATGACAATGTTCCCATTTATGAATTCTTCTCATAATAATGGCAGATACTCTTGCATAGTTACAATAATTTATTTGTGTGTTCTTGGGGTTTGATGATTTTACCAAGTTACTTACTCATTCTGAAAAATAGTAAAGACTGCTTGAATGTTTTAAAGTCAGCTGACCATAATAGCTGAATACTAAAATACAACCTTTTTTCTGCTTGTAATGTGTGATCATAAGTGCATGGACAATGTCAACAATGTACAATTACAGCATTAGTTATCCTCAAATAAAAGTTTTTATAGTATTGTAGAATAATTTAATTCATAGGACAGTAATTCACTCCATGGTGCAACAACTGTTTCTGTGCACAATTTAGTTTTACATTTGTTGCTGGGACCAGATTGTGATATCACAAATATATTGGCATAGGTAAAGAAAGCTTTCTTCAATTATAAAAAAAAACTCTGGTGGCATCAGCTGTTGGTATGCAAACAAGGAAGAAATTTCACAAAGAGTGACTCTGGAGATCAGTGCTGCACATAAGCAAAATGTGGGCGATTGGAAATCTGGAGAGGCAAAAACTGAGTGCCTTTGAAAGAGGGAAATGTTAAAAAGGAAATGAACAGATAAAGAAAGAAATGGAGAGGTATTAAAAAGAGAAGATGGGAAAGAAGTCTATGGAAGACCCTTACGAGAAGTTTGGGACAGCTGCTATGTCAGCCAAGAACACATAGTTAACTTAGTTCTGGAAGTAGTAGTAGAGGGAAAAATAGCAGAACTAGACCAAGACTAGAACATGCTCAACACTAGCAGATATTGGGTGTTGCAGTTATGTAGGAAGTGCAAAGTTTAGTGCAATATAGGAAAGGATGTAGAATGAGATTTAATTGGCCAAGAAGTGGAGAAAGTGGGAAAGGGAGGAGGGAGGGGGTTGGTAGCTGCAGCCTTATTGAAGGAGGGATTACCCTGTGATATACCTAAAGAGATATGGGGAAACAACAGAGATCCAAATCAAAACAGCTAGGTGGGATTTCATGTTCCTCAAGCTAAATGTGTGTCCAGTTTTTTAATCATTGTGTCCTCCCACTTGGCAAAATACTAATATAAAACATTAAAACTGGAAGTGAAGCAGGAAAGCAAGGATAGAGAATGAACTCAATGCTTCAGTCATCATATAAAAGCTACCTGTGACAGGAGAGTGGGTGCAGAAATCTGTGTGTGGCAGCCTTTTGGTTGAATATTTAAGATCTCTGCATTATTTACAGGTACAACAGGACTCATAGTAGGCAAACACTAATCTTACTTCCATCTTTAAATTTGCAAAAAGTATGGCACATCTGTATTGTGTATTTTGAGCGCATACTAATCAGACTATATTAGAATGTTACCGACTTGTGGAAAAACTTTAGTCAGCTTTTTGAAATGTCAGTCAGTCTTCTTAGTGCCCAAATAGCACCCATCTTTTAATAATTTAAACTTACATTTTTGCAGATATTCTCTTCATAAACTTTCGAGGATAGAGTTTTGAAAACTGAAAGCAATTCAGAATTTCTCTTACTGTCCTAACATTAACCTGTGCATATTATGGAACATGTTTTCATGAAAATAAACAGCTTATCTTTCTTGGGTATTTAATATACTATTATGCTTTACATTTCGTACGCCTGTAAGAAGTACAAATTACAATTTTTACTCAAAATTTCCTAACATATTATCACTGTTTCAGAGCCACAGGTGTTGCTGTATCTATGGTGGCAGCTAGGTTAGGTGGAATAATAGGAAACATTGTAATCGCACAGCTGCTGGACCTGTACTGTCCGGCACCAACTTTCATTGTTGCATGCCTTCTAATCGGTAAGTTTTAGAATAACGCTAAAAATCAGTCACTTACAAGTAAGCTTTAATAAGTAAGCTAATAATAACAACAACAGTAATAGTAATAATTTCACTTAGTACTTACGGGCTTAATCAAAGATAACATCACTTGAGTTAAACAGTTCAAATACTTAGATGAAATTAACACTGGCAGAGACAGAGAGACCTATAAAATCTCTGCATAAAAACTCTGTAAAGCTTACACAGTTATCTGGAACATCCACTATAAGAAGTATTTTTTTCACAAAAGCCAAGTTTCTCTACTATCACATAGTCATTCTTTTAGAAGCACACTATGCCTTAGAGACATCATCATTAACTATTAATGCCAGTACCACTGACAGAATAGAGTGACCTATATTGAGTAAAATGTTTTGACTCAAGATGGCAACTAGATGCACAAATACCCAGAAGAACTGTATTCCCTGATGGGATGATTTAGTTACATTGCACACACAATATGTCTGAATATTTATCAACATATAACATGAATACATGACACTGAAAATAAGACCTGAAAAACCAGAGTATGATGACTAACAATCACCCAAAAGAATCTCACAAAAGTTGCTACTGATCAACTGGCAACTACATGGACTACAGTGTAGACAGATCTGCCTCTATGAGTTCATGTCTGTGAATGTGGTCAAAAAGAGTTTTGAAACTCAAAAATACATGGACACAAAAAGAATAACAGACCAATAATGACAGAATGAAGAATTTTTGGAAAGAAGAAGAACAAACTAACTATTTTTTCTATGTACTGTTTAAAAGGACAGCAAAAAACAATAAGCCATTAACATAGCTGAAAGCAACATTCTAAAAAGGAAACTAGTTATAGACATTCGGATTGAAAGATGCTATGAAACTGTATTTTCTGTTAATTTCTCAAGGGTATGTTACTTTTTTAAAAGTTGAATGTTATCTTGTTTATTTTTATTTGTTATGGTTTGTTGCTTCACCTACTGGCACACATTTTGGAATGTATAACGTGTGTTTCAGGAGGGGGGCTCCTGTGTCTACTTCTGCCAAACACAACAAGGGAACCTTTGTCTTGACACTTGCTTGCGATGACAGAGCTTATCAACTACTATGTGCATTTGCACAAACTTGCCATAAAACTGAGAGACCAATTTCAGCATTATTTGACTTGGATACGGCATTGCTTCTTTTACACCTTGAAGCATGCAGCCATTGTTATAGTTCTCTCTACTTAACCACTCATGCAGAGTTGACTGTTGGTAATGAAACTGTAAATACCAGATATTTCTCAAACAAATGTAAAATATGTAGATTTTAGATGTAATTTGTTATGTTAAAGGAAAAAATATGTGGCTTGGTTTAGCTTTAACATTATACATTTATTTGCCAAAAGATGGCAATTTTTGATTGACCAGGATTAAAGGATGAAAATTCAAAACACTGTTACAATAAAAAAAATCACACAAACACACACTTCTTTCTGTTTACAATGCCTGTAAATTTATATCAGCTAGAAATAAGGTTCTGTGTCCAGTAGACAATAAGCATTAGATAATAAAAACAGAAATTCCGAATGCTCAGGGAAACACTAAATTTCTCTGTTATGACATTTTAAACCAAACAAGAGGATACTATATTAGAATATTGAACACAAAAGCATATCATTAATGCTACTTTCTGTACACACTATGATTGTGGATTGTCTGTACAAAGACTTCTGTAGAATAAGTAGGAATAAATATTATTTATGATGACAAGTGCAAAATGTAAAATCATGCTCCTCTACAGTGTTGTTTGTAAATGTTTCACTGCACAGCTACAGTATTTCTTCCAGAACATTTTGCAACTCTGTTTCCCCTGTTAATAATTTCACAATATTAGACTATAAAATTTGTGGAAAATATACCAAAATTGTTAAGTTTGTAAGTGAAAACAAGTAACTATTTGTTATGCTGCTGTGTAAAATGTATATATTTATTGTTCAAAAGAAGTGCTGTAAATAAGTATATTACTCCCCAAAAGGTGCTTAGTCAACTGTGATAAGATAAATCTCCAACTTTTTGTATCTTTCTGTTGTATCATTTGTTTTCCAAGAGTATAATCTAGATTTTTGTTTGAATCAATGTCACGAATCAGATAGATATCCAGTTTTATCTATTTGAATACTTTGACTAATCAGTCCTGTTTTTAAGACTGTGCAAATTACTACATATTATCATTCAATGGCAGCTTTTTAATTTGAACACTGGTCTGTTAAAAAAAGAAATATTGCTAACAAAGTTCAACTCAATCATAAACTAGTCATTTTACATTAAGTAACTAATATCTATGGAGTGCATGTGTTATGAATTTCTGTGAATCATGTTTCCTGAAATAGTGTTATAAAAGGACTATGCACATTTTGAGTATTGTATATAGCTTGTAAACTGAATGTAGTAATATAAGAAAATGACTTGCAGTAACCACAATAGTCAATCATAATACAAAACAATAAAAGTTTAATCATAATACTACTTGATGAAAAATATATTTTTTTCTCAAAAGTTACCCATTCCTGATCCAATCATGCACAATGTATGGTCAATATCATACTCAACAACTTTTTCGGTAATTTTATTTGCATACAACCCAGCTTCACAGCTGGGATTGTTTATGTACCCTGGGGTATCGGTTCCAGTCCTGATGACAGAAGAAATTTTCATCGCTAGCATTTTGTTGGCGAGGAGAAATGGTGGCGACCAGTTCTTCATTGCCAGACTTTGTGCCCGTGTCCTGGTTTAATTTCGCAGTACAAGCCTCTCAATAGTGTCTCATAAAGTCAGAGCGTACGACACAGCTGATGGTGATTTGCCGATTGTATGTGGATTTTAAATCCTGACATTCCCCTCGGTGCAGCATGATAGATGTGCTAGCCCTGGGTTTCACCTTGTCCCTTCCATTCATCCACAACACTGCTTTACACTCATAGCACAAGATTACACTGTCCAAGCACTCAGCTCAGTTGTCCACACAACACAGGTATACAATTGATACTTTATGACATACCAGAGGAAGGCAACAGCGAACCACCTCCCCTAAGAACTTGCCTTGTGTGGCAATGCAGGATTCCCACATCTGCCCCAATGCTCATTTCCTGAGTATGGGACTAATTTAGGTAGTGTCCATACATATTCATCATTATTGGCACTTCACTTTTTTGCACCTCAAGAACTTACATAAAAAGTGCCATACTTTTCAACAGTTTCTATTCATCATTGCAAAAGGGCAAATATTTTCCCATGGTAAACATCAGTGTCTTGGCTATTGGTTCACAGAATTTAGAACAGCATTTACTTCTTCAAAGCAAGATTTGTCTAGTCATCCGAACAGATGGTAGTTTGATAGCTCGAGCTCTTTACTCTAATTTTTCCTGATTAGTGGTACTCAGTGCTGCTTCCACTGCACAGTAGTCAGTTGACACTGCTAATTAGTAATTCAGATCATAACAGTCAATCCCATCAGACAATGAAAACAAGTAGAAACACAACCACAAAATCGTGCCCTCATTGCATCAGCACATACATTCATAGTCACATGTATAACAAGAAATTGCATAATTAATCAATATGTGGTGAATCACAATAATATTCAAATTAAACAAATGAAGAGCCAGCTTAAGAAACTAGAAAAAGCTTCATTTGAGTGCCAAATTGTTTGCAGTTCCTTTACAATATCTGACAGTATTTTTGTTCTGTTGTAACTAAAGGAAATGCATGTTTTTTGTTTTTGTTTTTTCACCAGAAACATTTTGTTTTATTGAGGTAAAGCATCAGCAGTGGTCTGTAATTAAATATATTTACAATTTGATTTGTTTTTAAGATCAAAAATCAATTTGTTAACAATATGTTGCTCTTTACTTATGGTGATTTCCACTTGGCTTTTCTCCTACATCAGGAATTGCCATCTGCTAGCACATCTTTGGTGTTTTTCTTCATTAGACACTGATACTTGTTGTCTATTTTTTTAGCTTCTCTGCAGAACTGTGCACTTCTTATGAAAATGTGGGCTGTGTAAAACATAATAAATGCATAGTTCTGCAGAGGAACTAAAACGTAGACAACAAGTATCAGTGTCTAATGAAGAAAAACGCCAAACATGTCCTGATTTAGGAGAGAAACTAAGCAGGAATCACCATAACTAAAAAACCACATATTTTTAGTGAACTGGTTTTTGATCTTGAAAACAAATCAAATTGTAAATATCTTTAATTACAGATCACTGATGACGCAAAATGCATCTAGAGAAAAAAATACACATTTTCTCATAGTTGCAACAACAGAACAAAAATAGTCTCAGGAATAGAAAAAGCTGCCTCTGAAGCGTGCAGCTATTTTAGTTGTTGAAAGGAAGTTAATTTTGTTTCCAAACTGCAAGTTACACACTATTTTCTTCAAAAAATTGCCTCCGAAATTCAGGTGCATCTTCTACTCAAATTAATATAAAAATGTCCAGTTTTTTATTTCAAATTCCCACCAGTCTTAAAAATGGTCATGTATTCAATGGTGCAGGAAACCAATCTCTATCTGGCAACACTGGATTCAAGTGGCCACAACAGTGCACCAATTCGACTAACATCAGTTGTGGGGATTCACACGCTTGCTAACACTACCTCCCTCCCACCCTACCACTACAAACCCAGAACACTGTCTAGCCTATGACGCATCATTGCAGTCAATGGTGCCTTTTGTAATCCTTGCTACTATGTCTTTCTTCCACCTCCTGCCTCATGAGAAAAAATGCTGAAAATTAGGATCCAAAAGTAGGTCCTATGTATTGAGGTCCCTGGGCATACAGTCTGAGACATTGGGTGTGGAGCATAAAATTTTCTTTGTTTCTAGTATCATGTGAATGGACAAAATGGTTTCCCTCAAATAATTCATGTCTAGTGTACAAAAATATAATAATCTCATCCATGTGTAAGAATGGCAGAGTTAATATCTTAAGTTTTCTAAACAATGGTTGACGTGGTTCATTGTGATTTGAGTGCACATACTTCAAATGATTTTTTTCTGTATTTTTAGTATCCTCACTACGTTTGTCGAGTTACCCCAAAAATCAATACCATACCTAATAATGGATTTGAAGTAGCTTGTATATGCTACTTTTTGTGTGTCCATGTCAGCTGCAGTTGATACTATTTGCATTGCAAATGCAAAGCTGCTCAGTTTGTTTGCTAGGTGTTCAATGTGTGCCTGCCAGCTCACATTTTTATCTACATTTAAACCTAAAAATTTGACTGAGTCACCTTCTTATGTGTCGTGATTGTTGTGTACAATCTTAATCTGCTCACTTTTTGACTGTTTGGTTTTGAACTGCATCATGTGAGTCTTAAATATGTTTAGATTCAACCCATTTATCTGAAACCAAGTTTCTAAAGTACTGAGGGTTCTGATCACAGATTTGCGAATTTTCCGCAAACTCTGATCTTCAAATAAGACAGAAGTATCATCTGCAAACAGAACTGACGGGGAGATGATTTTTAATGGTAAGTCATTGACATAGAAGAGAATAGGACTGGGCCTAATATGGAGCCTTGTGGAACACCCTGAGATATCTTTTTCCGGTCAGAAAAGTATATGCGCCATTTGAAGAAATGCCAACTCTTTGCTTTCTTTTGGATAAGTAGGATTTAAGCCATTGTAGGGCACTGCTGCTAATGCCATATTTTTCAAGTTTGTAAACAAGCAACGCATGGTTTACAGAATCAAACGCCTTTATGAGGTCGCAGAAAATTCCTGCTACCTATTTCTCTTGTCTAATGTTGTACTTATTTTCTCAATGAAGCTGTTTACTGTAACTATGGTGTTTTTCCCCTGCTGAAAACCAAATTGATTGTTTAGAATAACAGAATATTTTGCAATGATGTTTTGAATTTGTGCAACAGCAAGTTTTTCAGACATTTTGGATAGGACTGGGAGAATCAAGATAGGATGATAATTTCCCATGATCTCTCTTGATCCCTTCATGAAGAGTGGTTTGACTCCTGCATATTTCAGTACCTCTGGGAAACAGCCCTCTTCAAAACATAGATTTATTATTTGAGCTAGTTGGTTTGCAATTCTATTGTGTACCACTTTAATAACATAGGTGGGTATTCCATCCCAACCTGCAGATTTTTTGTTTCTTAATGTTAGAATAGCATTTTCTACGTCCTCCACAGAAACTTTTGAGAATTTACGTTGTTGTGATAATCTATTACATCTGCATCAGACTTTGCTATATTTATAAAGAATTCGTTAAAGTACTCTGGTATTTGAGTTGGACTTAATAACAGTATTTCCTTCAATGTCAATTTTTGAAATTTCTCGGTTACAGCATTTAACACTTAACTCAGATTTAATGACTGACCACACAGCCTTTGTCTTATTTTTATGATTTAAAATTAGCCTGTTATTTGCCAGTAGTTTTGCTGCCTGACAACTTTTAAATATGGGTTTAAAGAGTCTAACATATGTAATGAAATCAATGTCTTCATTATATTTTAGTTCTCTGTGTAGTTGCCTTTTCCTTACACCGGAAATTTTTATGCCACGGGCAATCCACTTTAATTTATCTATTATTTTATTGCTGCAGAATCTAGGTGGAAATGTTTCATTAAAGACACCAAGAAAACTGTGTTACAACGATCAAAAGGCCATGTTTTCTCTGTTAACTTCTCCTAAATGTTAGCAAGCTTTTTTTCCTAAAGGTCCTGCTCATATGGGTTCCTGCCTGTCTGTGGCAGCTCAATGGACAATGCATAATGATGTGAAATACCTAGATCTAGACAAAATTTATACACATATTTATGTACATGATTAGTTAGAACATTGTCAATAAACATTGCTGATTGCCCATTGTCTCTAGTAGATTCAAAGAAATTCAATTTGAAACCATATTTCTTTACTAATCTTGAAGTGTAGCTACTATCTCATGTGATATCAATATTAAAATCAGCAGCTATTACAATTTTTTCTGTTTTTCTCTACAAAGGTCTTCTAGCACAATTTGTAGCTTAGATAAGAACAGTTATGTTGTTGATGTCCCTGTGATTCTGTATATTGAGATTATTATAACATTTGCTAGTGAGTCTACTACTTCTACACAGCAGCTCTCAAACACACATTCTCCATTTAAATAATTAAAACAGTTTCTGGTGTCATAATTTATATCACTACGTAGAAGTATACATGAGCCTCCATGTGACTTATTTCTTCTTCTTCAAAAGCTACTTGCTAATCTGAAGTTCCTTATTTTGTTTAGAATTTTAAACATGTCATCAGTAAACCAGTGCTTATTGAAACAAACAATGGTAATATTTGCACATTCTGACAGAATGATTTCCAATTCATCTGTTTTGGAGCTTTTATTGTGTGAAGCATCAGTGTTTAAACCATTCCAGGGGATAACATATCTACTTTGATTAATAGTTAAGGTCCTTAGCACATTTCTTGCCAGATAGTGAATTTGTTTTTTTTTAATGGTACACAAGTTTCTTTACCCCCCATCACTACTTAACAGTTTCCCTTATTTTTTACGGCCTGGCAAGTATCTGTGAACATCTTACTGAATATTTTTTAGCCCAACTTATTCAGATGTAGACCATCTTTGCCAAGACACTTTGCACTTAGAAATTTGTTGGACTCGCTGAAACCAACTCCTAATATATTGTACTGTTCTTTCATATTGCCATTTATTCTCTGCACATAGCTGTCACTCGCCGATCTCCTGTACACAATGCTACCTATTATTCTCTGGAATTCATAAAGAGTCTTCTTGCCATTCGGATGAGGTTCCTTGTGTTTTACAATTTCTTCCTCGCTGTTGTTTAGGGGCGAATTTGTTCCCACATGGATAAAAACACCTTTTGGATTTCTGTTATGCTTATCTGCTGCATTCTCTCTTGAGTTTAAGATGTTGTTTAGGCGTGTATGCAGTTGATGCGTCCTGATTGATTTGTACAATCTACAATCACATTATAAAAAATAAACGAGACAGTCCTTGGAAAACATCCAAGTCTATGCAGCAACATGCTCACATTCTGTTGAACAAGCAGAAGACCCCTACAAATGGTTACAGAAATACAAATGACAGCACATCCTACAAGATGATGATAATGGAGGGTTTTAATGCAAAAATAGGACAAAAATTAAAGAGCAGTTACTCAGTTAGATGCTTTGGATACGTATACATCTACATCCATACAAGAGTGATATACAGGGGGTCATACTATATTACTAGAGTCATCACTTAATGCCAGTTCTTGAACTGTATAAGCAAGTTTCCCTGGATACTTTGCGTCCCTCTTCAAGTGTCTGCCAATTCAGTTCTTTCAGCATCTCTGTGACACTCTCCCAGGGGTCAAACAAACCACTGTCTTTCTCTGTATAGGGTCAATATTTGTCGTTATTTCTATTTGGTCATGTCCCACAAGCTTGAGTAATGTTGTAGGATGGATCACAGGAATGAGTTGTAAGCAATTTCCTTTGTTGATTGACTGCATTTCCCCAGTATTTTACTAGTAAATTGAGCACTGCCAGCTGCTTTACCTATGATTGATCCTCCAGCCCCAGCGAGTGAGACAGAAACTGAAACTGAGGTTAGCAAAGCAAAAGCTGAAATGCTTAACTCCATTTTCAAATGTTCCTTTACAAAGGAAAACCCAGGAGAATTGCCCCATTGTAATCTGTGTACCACTGAAAAGACAAATGAAATAAGTATTAGTGTCAGTGGTGTTAAGAAACTGCTGAAATCATTAAAATTGAACAAAGCTCCAGGCCCCATTGGAATCCCTGTCATATTGTATACTGAATTTTCAGCTGAGTTACTGAGGTATCCCCTCTTCTCACTATAATTCATCATAAATTTCTCGAACAAGATACCTTGCCCAGTTCTTGGAAAAAGTCACAGGTACACCTGTCTACAAGAAGGTAGTAGAACTGATCCACAAAACTGCTGTCCAAAATCCTTGACAATGACTTGTTGTGGAATCTTAGAACATATTCTGAGCACAAATGTAATGAGGTATCGTGAACAGAATGACCTGCTCAACGCCAACCAGCATGGTTTTCAAAAACATTGATAATGTGAAACCCAACATGCACTTTTCTCACATGACATACTGAAAACTTTGGATCAAAGCAACCAAATATATGCAGTGCTTCTTGATTTCCAAAAAGCATTTGACTCAGTACTGCACCTACACTTATTGTCAAAAGTGCCATCATAGGAGGTATAATAAAGTACTATCTGAAAGAAGCTGCATGAATATTCAATCAGATCTTGTTAAGATTTCAGTGTGGTGCAGAGATTGACAATTTGCCTTAAATGTTCATAAATGTAAAATTTAGCATTTCACAAAACGAAAAAACATAGTATCCTATGACTATAATATCAGTGGGGCACTGTCAGAATCAGCCAACTCATACAAATACCTGGGTGTAATACTTTGCAGGGATATGAAATGCAATGATCTCATAGACTCAGTCATGGGCAAAGCAGGTGGTAGACTTCAGTTTATTGGTAGAATACACAGGAAGTGCAAACAGTCTACAAAGAGATTGCTTACAAATCACTCATGAGACTGGTTTTGGAATATTGCTCAAGTCTGTGAGACCATACCAGGTAGGATTAACAGGGGGTATTGAATGTATACAGAGAAGAGCACTGTGAAAGGTCACAGGTTTGTTTAATTCATGGGAGAGTGTCACAGAGATACTGGAGGAGGAGGACTGGAAGACTATTGCAAGACAAACTTACACCATCCTGAGAAAGTCTATTAACAAAGTTTCACGATACATTTTTAAGGGTATTTGAAAATTGTTTTCCCAAGAAAATAGTTAAACATAATTCCAAGAAAACATGTAAAAAACCTCGGCTAACTAAAGGAATAAGAATATCTTGCAACCGTAAAAGAGAACTGTATGTAACAGCAAGAGGGAGTACTGACCTCGAAATTATTCAATATTATAAAAACTATTGTGCGGTACTAAGAAAAGTTATTAAAAAGTCCAGAAGCATGTGTATCATTTCTGAGATCAGTGACTCTGATAATAAAATTAAAGCAATTTGGAATATTATTGAAAGGGAAACAGGGCAACGAAGAGCACAAGAAGACTTTAGTGCCATAAAACTGAATGACAAGTGTACTAACAAACAATCAGAAATTGAAAATATTTTCAATGATCATTTTTTAAATGTTGTGGAGAAAATAGGATCTAGATCTTAAGCAGAAGAGGCAAGGCTACTAACAGAAGAGGCCATACCTGTGCAGTTTGAAACAACTGTAATTCCACCAACCTCTCCCTCTGAAATCAGTAAACTCACTGAAAAGTAAAAGCTCTTACGGTATTGATGGCATTTCCAGCAAGGTACTTAAAGCTTGTTCCCCACAGATAAGTAGGATTCTCAGCCACGTATGTAATAGCTCTTTGGAGCAGGGTGTTTTCCCCGATAGACTGAAAATGCCATTGTAAAACCATTGCATAAAAAGGGGGATATGCCAGATGTCAACAACTACCGCCCAATCTCTCTTCTGACAGCTCTATCAAAATTTTTTGAGAAAGTAATGTATTTGTAGTAACGCTGTTCACGTTACGTCGCACTTCACTTAGCGTAGACTGGGACTGTGTCCTAGGCATGCCCGAAGTTGACTGACTGCGCACGACCTGTCCTGCCGGAGTTGTTGTTGTTGTTCTTGTTGTTACGCCGGCAGAGGTCGCGTCCGAATTCTCACGTGCCCTCTGGTGGATGGGACTCTAATTGCGGCAACTACCGTCCGTGACGCGCCGTGCCAATGTGCGCCTCCCGCGATCTTTCTGGTGGCTACTACACTCCTCCTCCTTCGGGGGGTGAAGCCACTGTGATCCACTGCGTCGGAAGGTGGAGCGTCGGGCAGGAGCGATGACCTCCACATCCATTGGATGGCCGGAGTCAAGGAGATCTGCCAACCCTTGAGCCGGAACCTTCGAATATGGCTGGAAGTGACCCACACGAAGAGGCCCCCGTCGTCCCACAACCGGAGCCCGGGACAGAACGGGCGACAAGCTGTCGAACTCTGGATCCTGTTCCACCTCAGGAGGGGCAAGACCCAGTGGCGGGGACGAAGGGGAAGGGACGACCACAGGGGAACTAGCCCCCTGCGAAACCGGGCCGGCTAGGGGGGCCGGCTCTCGCTGGGGCATCTCGAATGACGGCGATGCCGGTGCTGGAGCCACTGGAGGCTGCCAAAGCTGAGAACCATCGCAGTGCGGCAGAGTCACAGCGGGGAGAGGAGGTAACGTCCCCTGTGAAACCAATACAGGTGCCGGCAATGGGGAAGCTGGTGTCCGAGAGGTCGGAGGGTGGGTGCCCGAATGTGGACGTAGCTGATTTTGGTGACGACGTACCACCCGGTCCCCCGCCTGCAAGGTATAGAGCTGGCGGCCATGTCGGTGCAGGACCACCGCCGGTATCCAATGTGGATTGCGACCAAACCCACGGGCCCAGACTGACATACCCAGTGGAAAGCCAGGTACTCCGTTTTGTGAAGACTGGCGAGGACCAGGCTGGAGGAGGTGCAGCAGAGTCCTAGGTTGACGCCCATGGAGGAGCTCTGCGGGGCTGCGGTCTCCCATTGGCGTGGTCCGGTATGCCGTCAAGAAAAACGTCAATGCTTCCTCTGCAGGAAATTCGTGCACATACTTTTTCATCTGCATCTTAAAGGTGCGCACCATGCGCTCAGCTTCCCCATTCAATTGTGGATGGAAGGGGGGAGAGCAAACGTGCCAAATACTGAAGTGCCTACAAAAATCCTGGAAGGTCTGTGAAAGAAACTGCGGTCCATTGTCCGAGACCAGGGTGATTGGCAGACCTTCCACAGAAAAGATTTTTGCTAGTGCCTGGATTGCAACTTCTGAAGTGGTTGAGGAGCAGCGAACCACATATGGGAATCGGGAATAAGCATCAATGACAATGAGCCAAAAGCCATTGAGAAACGGGCCCGCAAAATCGATGTGAACACGTTCCCATGCCTGGGTTGCCGGCGGCCATGAAGAGAACGCTGCCCTGGGAGATGCTTGTTGGCTCGCACACTGGGAACAGGCGGCCACCAAGTGCTCAATTTCTCTGTCAATACCGGGCCAGTACACATGTCTGCGAGCCAAGGCTTTAGTACGGGAAACACCCCAGTGCCCCGCATGTAATAACGTGAGGACCTCCCTTCGTAAACTTGCAGGAACAACCACGCGAGGAGCTGTATCATCGGTAGCCAGAAGGAGAACTCCTTCCAAGACCGAGAGGCGGTCTCGCAGAAGAAAATAATTACGAAGAGGGTCCGAGGCCCGGCCCGGAGGGCGGGACGACCACCCCTGCTGAATGAGGCGAACTACTTGCCGGAGAACTGGGTCAGCCGCCGTTTTCCTGGCGACTCGAGAACTAGTGATCGGGAAGCCATCAACCGCTTGGCGGGATGCCACATCCAAATGAAAACACATAACCTCCTCTCGATCAAATGTAGGGTCCGGGCCCACCAGAAGACGGGAAAGAGCGTCGGCGTTGGCATGCTGGCCTGTAGGGCGAAAACGAATTTCATAATGGTACTTAGAGAGGAACAAGGCCCAGCGCTGTAGTCTGTGGGCCGCCCTATCCAGAATCTGAGAGGCGGGGCCAAATAACGATATTAACGGCTTATGGTCAGTGATTAACTGAAACTTCGTGCCATACAAGAAAGGGTGAAACTTGGTAACAGCGTAGACAATGGCCAAAGCCTCTTTTTCCACCTGGGAGTAATGGGCCTGCGCGGGACTAAGCATTTTCGACGCAAACGCCAGTGGTTGCTCGGAACCATCTGCGTTGCGATGGGCCAGGACCGCCCCCACCCCATACTGCGAAGCATCCGTAGCCAGGACCAATGGCTTATGGGGATCAAAAGTAGCCAAACAAGGGGCTGACGTGAGGAGGCCCTTCAATGAGGTGAACGCTCGCTCGCATGCAGGCGACCAATCAAAAGGAACACTCTTGTGCAGAAGGCAGTACAGGGGGTGGGCTATAGTGGAAGCCCTGGGAATGAACCGGTGGTAATAGGCTATCTTGCCTAAAAAAGCTTGTAACTCCTTCAGCGAAGTGGGCCGAGGAAGGTTGATGATACCTTGGACTAAACTTCCTAGTGGCTGGATGCCGTGCCGAGATATGGTGTAGCCCACATACTCAATGGACGGTTGGAAGAAGGTTGACTTATGCACGTTGCAACGCAAGCCCACAGACCTGAATTTGAGAAAGAGGGTGCGAAGGTTGTGCAAGTGGTCCTTCGTGCTGCGGCCCGTGACAATTATGTCATCCAGGTAATTAATACAATGAGGGATTGTCGACGTGACATGCTCAAGATAATGCTGGAATATCGCCGGGGCACTGGATATTCCAAAAGCCAACCGCTGGTATTGGTAAAGGCCAAACGGGGTGTTGACGACTGCCAGCCGTTTGGAGTCCTCATCAAGTGGTATCTGATGATAAGCCTCTGACAGATCGATTTTCGAAAAATAGTGGCCTCCCGCCACGGCAGAGAACAATTCATCAGCACGAGGCAAAGGATAGGTGTCCACCACCAATTGGGAATTAATGGTGGCCTTAAAATCGCCACAAAGACGTAATTTTCCCGAGGGCTTCTTGACAATAACGAGGGGCAAAGCCCACTCACTGGAAGAAATGGGAAGAACGACCCCTAGGGCTGTCAGCTGGTCTAGCTCTTCCTTGACCTGAGGGCGGAGAGCCAAGGGGATCTGCCTCGCGCGTAGAAAACGCGGGCGAGCCGATGCCTTCAACGTTAAGTGAGCTTCAAAATCTGAAACATGCCCCAGGCCCTCCTCAAAATATCTGGAAAGTCTGAGATCAAAGATTCCAATGAGTGATAGGGAACGTCTTCGGAGACCAACTGTATGGTGTCAGCGATAGAAAAACTGAAAGCTTGAAAGGCATCCAGGCGAAAAAGGTTAGTGGAGCTCGCATCACTGACAACAATAAAAGTAATAGGCCGAGTGACTGATTTGTAAGTCACGTCGGTAGTGAATTGACCCAGTAGGGGAATGAACTTTTGACCATAACCGTGTAGACGCCAGTAAACTGGCGCCAACGGGGGCGATCCAAGGTCGGAATACGTTTGTGCATTCAACAACGAAACTTCCGCACCCGTATCTACTTGCAGTTGTAACCGGCGCGACCGAACCGACACCTCGATAAAGAGTTTGCGTGCCGATGCGTCGGGAGCCTGGCCCGATGAAACTTCCTGAATGTCAACGTCCATGTCCTCTGTACTTGCTTCCTTCGATTCCTTTGAGGCTGAGCGGCAAACTTTAGCAATGTGACCGTGTTTATTACATTTGTGACAAATGGCCCAATGCTGGGGGCACTTTGACTGATCGTGATGTATATAGCACGACGCACAGGACGGCAACAGGGGCCGGCGGCCGGAACTCTGTTTACGCCCCGCGCGGGAGCGGCCGTAACGGCCGGATTGTACCGCTCGTACGTCGTCCACCCCGGACACAGTGGACGCGGGCGCGCCGGCCTGAACCTCCGCGATGTCGCACCACGCTTCCAGCTGTTGACCTGCTGCATGAGAGACTTCATACGATTGAGCAATGGACAGGACTTCCTCGAGGGAAGGGTCTTCTAACTGCAGTGCCCGTTGCCGGAGCTCCCTATCAGGGGCCGAACGAACAATGACGTCGCGTACCATAACATAGGCATACGACTCCCGCGACTGCTCCGTGACAAAATGACACTTGCGACTAAGACCGTGCAGGGTAGCGGCCCACGCCCGGGAAGACTGATGGGGCTGTTTCTTGCATTAATAGAACTCGACCCTAGCCGCCACAACATGTGTGCGGCGGCGATAATATGAAGACAGCAATGAACGCAATGCGTCAAAAGATAAGGACGAGGGTTCCTGCAACGGCGCTAGCTGCCGCAAAACTTGATACAGCAAGGAAGATATCCAAGACAAGAAGAGAGCACGACATACCTCCGCATCGGCAACATGAAACGCCTGGAAATGCTGCCGAAGGCGATGTTCATATGCGTCCCAATCCTTCACCGTCTCGTCATATGGGGGAAAGGGAGGAGGGAACTGCGCCGGAGCAGACGGCGTGGAGAGCAACGCCGGAAGCACTTGTTTCATGGTGGCCATGAGCTCCGTCTGCTGTGCAACCAAAACCCGCACCAAATCCTCCATGCCGTGGAGAAACTGCGAAACCGGAACAACGACGCAACACGCGAAAGAACGACCCTACTCGTCGCCAATTGTGTAGTAACGCTGTTCACGTTACGTCGCACTTCACTTAGCGTAGACCGGGACTGTGTCCTAGGCATGCCCGATGTTGACTGACTGCGCACGGCCTGTCCTGCCGGAGTTGTTGTTGTTGTTCTTGTTGTTACGCTGGCAGAGGTCGCGTCCAAATTCTCTCGTGCCCTCTGGCGGACGGGACTCTACTTGCGGCAACTACCGTCCGTGACGCGCCGTGCCAATGTGCGCCTCCCGAGATCTTTCTGGTGGCTACTACAGTATTCAAGAGTAGCCTCCCATATTTGTAAAAATAAAGTACTGTCTGGCACACAGTTTTAATCTGCCAGGAAGTTTCAATATTAATAGTATGCTCAGACTTTTCACAGGTGGTGCTGTTATGTATAATGAAGTCTTGTTTGAAAAGAAGTTGTACAAAAATTCAGTCAGACTTCGATAAGATTTCAAAGTGGAGCATGACTGGCAACTTGGTTTAAATGTACAAAAATGAAAAGTGAACCTTAAGGAAAAAATGTAGTATCCTATGACTACAGTATTCACAAGTCACTGTTGGAATTGGTCAACTCATACAAATACCTGTGAATAACACTTCATAGAGACATGGAACAGTGTAACACATCATACACTATTAGGGGTTACAGTCTGTCACCTTTTATTATGGCGTGGGTTATGTGTGCATCATCCACTTCTCCAACTACCTTTTATGAATGTGCAGAAACATGCTAGATGGCAATGGTATATGAAATGTTATCACAGGGGACAGAAATGGCATCAAACAGTGTTACTGGATGAATCCAGGTCGTGTTTGTTTGAAAACGATGGTCGCATTTTGGTTGGCTGCAGACAGGGAGAACGGCATCGCAGTGACTGCATTCACACAAGATATACAGTGCTAACTCAATGCCTTATGGTGTTGGGTGCTATTGGGTACAACCACAAATCAGTTTTGGTGCTTGTCCAGGGCACTGTGAACAGTGTGACATACATGAATGACATCCTAAGACCCATAGTGCCGTACCCTTTCTGCACAACATCCAGACACCATTCTTCAGCTAAACAGTGCATGACCACATGTTGCTGCATGAACACGTGCCATGTTGGCATCACAGGATGTCAGCCTTTTGCCCTGGCCTGTTAGAACGCCAGACTTGTTGCCAATCAAAAATGTGTGGAATATGGTGAAACAACTGGTGCAGCTAACCACCACTGGTGAACTTTGGAATCAGGATGTCATTCGTGCCTCATAAGCTTCGATGCCATCATGCATGGAACAAGTTATCAGGGTCCATGGTGGCCCTTGTGCCTATTAGGCAACAGTACACGTGCTGAACTGAGGTGACTAAAATGCAAATCATTTCTGCAGAACATGTCTAGTGAATATGAACACCTAAACATTCTATTTCTAGTCGTTCAAGATGTTCTGTTTTTTCTGAACGTGGGTGTATTATCCTTCTTGTAGATGGGCGTTAGCTGTACTTTCTTGCAACTACTAGTCACAGTTTTTTGTTTGAGAGCTCTGTGTTAGATTATAGTTAAAAGAACGCCTAACCCAGCCAAAAATTTGCTATAAAATCTGATATGGATTCCACTGGACCATGGAGTTTTGTTCAATTTTTGAGATTTAAGCTTGTTCTCAACACCGGTAATACTAATATTTAAATCTCTCATCTTTCCAGTGGTGCAATATACCGCGATTTTCATTTGTAAAGGAACATTTGAAAACCAAGTTTAGCATTTCTGTTTTTGCTTTGCTACCTTCAATTTCAGTCCATGTCTCATTTATGAGTACCTGGACACTAACTTTGGTACCTTTAACTGCCTTTACATAAGATCAGAATTTCTTTAGGTTTTGTGGCAAATCCTTTGATAGTATTTTGTTGGTGCTGCACATTTTAGAAATTTTGACCAAGATAAACTCACACAGTAGTGGTCATCTTCAGCCTGCCAGTGTGGACGTGTACGCAGAAACAGCTGAGTGAAAAATCCAAATATTCACACACATTTATTTATATCTTAAATCTGACTTCAGAGTTTTCCTTTATGTGGGACTGCTTGTACAAGATTAGTTTTCTGATTTGAAGTTCTAGATTTGCATATTTTACTGTTTGTATCTCTTCTGCATAATCTTTGACTGATTGTATCAATACCTTTTGTACTGTGAAATTTTGAACATTCGTAAGTGCTGTGATAAACTCGTACTGTTATTGTCAGTTGAAGGCTTAAACTTAGTTGTGCTCATTTAAAATTTTTGAAAACAGTAGGGCCTATACTCATTTAAATCAATTGTTCTCTCATCTCATTGTATAATTACATGAGAAGTAGGTTATATTTGAGAATTTTTGGACACTTACAAAACTATATTTTTGTAACTTAGTAGGGTAAATGTTTTGGATACATAACTTATTTTGTAACAAATCAGTGTTTGTGGTTCACAGTTACTGTCAAAGAACACATAACCACCCAATTTCGCTGTATATAAATGCAAATAAACATGCATTTTTGAGAATTTTCAGAAGCTACCATTGTCCGTTGCATAATCTATGAGTAATTTCTAGTAAATCAGCATTTGTCATTTAGTTACTGTAGCATACTGTGTTACATCTAGTTTCACCTTAAAGAGGAACAGCGCTATATATTACCTACATTTATCATAGATTAATTCTATTTTTGAGTTTGCTAACAACTGTAATTAACCACAAAACATTTTAAGAAACTGGTAATTTTTACCACTCATTTTTGTGTTGTCTTAAAAGAAATCTCATGTGTATTTGCGCCCATTCTTATAGTGAACTAGCAACTTTTTAGCTCGACAGATTAAAAGATAATCAGTGGGATTAATTTAAAGTTATTTGTTCACTGCCTTGTAATATATTGCACCAGCCAAAAGGCAGCCCCACTGTGAATGCCGTTCTCGAACATGGGATGAGTTGGCTGATGTTCACAAGCAGCTGAAAATTGCCCTGACTTCTGTCAAAGGATTTGCAGCTACTGTGAATCAGTGTTTCTGAAGAACACTTTAGAATCATGTACCTGCGATACCGGTACCAAAGGTACCTCAAGTACTGTCCTCTCCAGTGGATCCAGTCTCCTCTGCAGAAAGTACAGGATTTGTCATTATTCATCCACTTGACTGCGAGTGGCATGTCAGTGGTAGATCTATGCGTCCTATACAGGTTGGATGGAGTCCAGGGAAGCTTCAAGGTGTTGTACCAAGCCCCCTAACAATAAATTTGAGGTGCTGTCTTTCACTGAAACTTAAACTGGACCAGTGGGACTCACTTCTCATGTTTTGGGGAAACCTGTTTTGTCCAGTGTCAAGAGAAGGCAAACATGAAAGGCTTGGGATCTATTAACTGTTGGCAGTTCAAACATAGGGTGAATGATGATACCCTGTAGAGAAATGGCAGCAAGGGACAGGAAACAAAACCAGGTGCATTCATTGTGTGTACCTGGGGGCCTCATTCAACATGTTGAAGAGGCTAT
The DNA here is from genome assembly GCF_023864275.1 of Schistocerca cancellata. NCBI lineage: Eukaryota > Metazoa > Arthropoda > Insecta > Orthoptera > Acrididae > Schistocerca > Schistocerca cancellata. The sequence goes on from NC_064633.1 coordinate 583,683,087, forward strand.
TACAGCAGCTATTAAGGGAACAGGGTGCAACCAACTGCAGATTGTGGCACACTTTGGAACAAATGATGCCTGTTGTCTGGACTCCGAGGTTGTACTTGGCAGAGAAAGTTGAGAAGACCAGCCTTGTGCATGGATTTTCAATGAAGCTCACAATTTGCAGCATTGTCTGCAGGACTGGTCATGGCCTTCTGATTGTGAGTTGAGTGGAAGCTTCGGAGACAAACTAGGCTGCGACTTCGTGGACTTGTGCCAAAGGGTTGAGAACAGTAGGCTCCCCCTAAACTGGTCAGGTGTGTGCCACACTTCAGCAGCTGCTATCAGGTAGCTGACTGTGTATGGGTTATACTAGAGGGCATTATGGATTAGGCAACTCTCCATCCTGTCCAGATAATGATAGCTGCAGGAAGCTGAGAAGTATTAGTGTAAGCTTGAAAGAAATGCCACCCACAGGTGAGAGTATTAAAATACTAATGGTTACCTGCCAAAGTATTCACAACAAAGAACCAGAGTTTGAAATGCTCCTGAAAAGCAGTGTAGTTCACATAATATAGGTACAGAAAGCTGGCTGAAACATGAAATTCGTAGCAGTGAGATTTTTAGGGAACATTTAAGTGCATATCAAAAGGATAGGCAAATGAGAAATGGAGGTGGTGTATTCGTTGCAGTAGACAAGAAACTCAAATCCACCAAGACAGAAATTGAAGCTGCATGTGAGATTGTTTGGGCAAGACTCAGTATCAGGGAAGGGTGTAAAATGATAATTGGATCCTTCTATCACCCACCAGACCCATCTCCTGATGTAACCAAAAACTTTAGAGAAAACCTGGTTCACTCATACCTAACTTCCCTAGTCATACTGTAATCATCCAACAATTAATCGGAAAAATCATAGTTTTGTTAATGGTGGGTGTGACAAGACATCCTGGCAAATATTACTAAATCCCTTGTCTGAAAACTACCAAGAATAGATACACTCCTGGAAATTGAAATAAGAACACCGTGAATTCATTGTCCCAGGAAGGGGAAACTTTATTGACACATTCCTGGGGTCAGATACATCACATGATCACACTGACAGAACCACAGGCACATAGACACAGGCAACAGAGCATGCACAATGTCGGCACTAGTACAGTGTATATCCACCTTTCGCAGCAATGCAGGCTGCTATTCTCCCATGGAGACGATCGTAGAGATGCTGGATGTAGTCCTGTGGAACGGCTTGCCATGCCATTTCCACCTGGCGCCTCAGTTGGACCAGCGTTCGTGCTGGACGTGCAGACCGCGTGAGACGACGCTTCATCCAGTCCCAAACATGCTCAATGGGGGACAGATCCGGAGATCTTGCTGGCCAGGGTAGTTGACTTACACCTTCTAGAGCACGTTGGGTGGCACGGGATACATGCGGACGTGCATTGTCCTGTTGGAACAGCAAGTTCCCTTGCCGGTCTAGGAATGGTAGAACGATGGGTTCGATGACGGTTTGGATGTACCGTGCACTATTCAGTGTCCCCTCGACGATCACCAGTGGTGTACGGCCAGTGTAGGAGATCGCTCCCCACACCATGATGCCGGGTGTTGGCCCTGTGTGCCTCGGTCGTATGCAGTCCTGATTGTGGCGCTCACCTGCACGGCGCCAAACACGCATACGACCATCATTGGCACCAAGGCAGAAGCGACTCTCATCGCTGAAGACGACACGTCTCCATTCGTCCCTCCATTCACGCCTGTCGCGACACCACTGGAGGCGGGCTGCACGATGTTGGGGCGTGAGCGGAAGACGGCCTAACGGTGTGCGGGACCGTAGCCCAGCTTCATGGAGACGGTTGCGAATGGTCCTCGCCGATACCCCAGGAGCAACAGTGTCCCTAATTTGCTGGGAAGTGGCGGTGCGGTCCCCTACGGCACTGCGTAGGATCCTACGGTCTTGGCGTGCATCCGTGCGTCGCTTCGGTCCGGTCCCAGGTCGACGGGCACGTGCACCTTCCGCCGACCACTGGCGACAACATCGATGTACTGTGGAGACCTCACGCCCCACGTGTTGAGCAATTCGGCGGTACGTCCACCCGGCCTCCCACATGCCCACTATACGCCCTCGCTCAAAGTCCGTCAACTGCACATACGGTTCACGTCCACGCTGTCGCGGCATGCTACCAGTGTTAAAGACTGCGATGGAGCTCCGTATGCCACGGCAAACTGGCTGACACTGACGGCGGCGGTGCACAAATGCTGCGCAGCTAGCGCCATTCGACGGCCAACACCGCGGTTCCTGGTGTGTCCGCTGTGCCGTGCGTGTGATCATTGCTTGTACAGCCCTCTCGCAGTGTCCGGAGCAAGTATGGTGGGTCTGACACACCGGTGTCAATGTGTTCTTTTTTCCATTTCCAGGAGTGTAGTTAGGAACCCCACTCATGACAAAAATATATTGGATCTAATGCCAGCAAATAGACAGGAACTTTCTGAGAATGTCCACATTGAAACTAGTATTGGTGACCATGACATGGTTGTGGCAAAAACGATTACCAAGATACAAAAGGACAACTAAAACAAGCAGAAAGATGTGTTTGTTCAGTAACCATATAGCGGAGTTGCTGAGTTGCAGATAGGCACAACAAAAAGACTGTCACAAATAATGTAAGGTGACAAAAGACACACAGAAAAGTAAAGAAAGAGGGAAGGACATTGAGTATAGTGATGCATTAGAAAACAGTAACAAAGGTAAACAGCACTGGGTAGGATCAAAGTAAAGCCATCAGGCAAAAATCAAAATCTTTTTGTTGTGCCTTTCTGCAACTCAGTATCTCTGATATATGGTGAGTAGCAACTTTCCTTCTCATGATATTGTTACATTCCATCCTGGATTTTGCATTGTATGTTCAGTAAACTACATAAAAATCAGTAGTATCACATCTCAGTGAGGAACCTGAAACTTTCAGCACAGGCAGCTGCATGTAGATGAAGTTGTGATGTTCGCCTGCTTTATTTCTTCTTTGATAGTCTTTGGTGTCAATGTATTGTGTTGTTCTACTGACTGGAAAATGAGGGCAGAAGTTCAACACTGACTACTGTAAATGAAGTAGCTGACAGTTGCACAGTTGCAATTCACAGTTCGTTACTTTCACTGTTCCCAATCCCCCTCCATAATAACACACAGTTATAAGACCAGTTTGCTGATGGTTAACTTTTTGATAAGCCTCATTAATAGTTTGCAGGCAAACATCAGCATAGTGCTTCAATAGTTTATTGCTGAATATCTATGAGCGGTAGAAACCTAACCACACAGTTCTTGCACAATAATACTGTATGTGTGACACTATTGAACAGACACTGTCATTGTTTTAACACACGGCCTGTTTCTGTTACCCTTATTTCACAGTTAAGTAGATGCATTGTTGTAACCAACACAGGTTCCTTGTCTGAAAATCGGCCATGGACTGACTGTCTCGGGACCAATAATCGGGCCTTTATATATCGCCAATTTTGCCAGACGTTTTCGAGCCTGCAACAATAAGTGAGGTTAGGAGTGTGCGTGACTCTGGCTATCAAATGCCTTTGTTCCCTCCACATGTGCCCTCCCTCATCGACTGTGCAGTTACCTCTTACGGATCTCCGTGCAATGCGGGACCAATGCCGATTTCTGCAAATGCTTCGTTGGACAACCTACCACCGCCAGGACAATGATTTGCTATGCCGCAATCCATGCCGTACCATGCGGATACCTGACACATGGCCGGAACTGCTTCATTCACAGGTCAACCTCCTCAGCATCCGAGCATGCCCGCGCCTGCCTCGGTTCAGCATCAGCAGATGCCTTCCTACTTCAACACCTCGGACTGCAACACAAACAATAACTTGTTATCTGTGCCTGACCTCCACCTCCATCCCACTGCTGCACCTCAGTGTTTTGTGTCATGACATTCACCTTATCCACACACACCGTTTTGAGTGGAGTGACTATGAACAGTGAACTTTCACACATTCCGCCCCAAGTTCAACATCATTTCCCACACTGTGCTTCTGGACAGCCCGCACCTCCGCAGCCTTCCTGCAGCACAGGTGGCCCTGGCTCTGATCAAATGTCGAGCTTTCTGCGGACTACTGTGCCGACTGTACTGTGCCGACTGTTCCGCTCGCCCCAGGAAGCAGTAAACAAGCAACTGGGATGTCACCGGCTCTTCCCACGGTCACACCCCCTCCTGCAACCGAACCTGCTGCAGCCACTGAACCTCAGCCACTGCCACTGGCAATGAACGTTACGCAGGAAATGCAACTGCACTACCCGTACTGTTACTTCCACACATGGTTTGGTGAGGTGGCACGGAACTGCAGACCACCCTGCTACTCCCCAATGCCAATCACAGGTAGGTTCGGGTGCTGCCTCCTGTGCACAACATGACAGGCACCCACCAGTACTCCATTCTGTCTGGGAACGACCAGATAATTGTGGATGACTTTACATTAAAGACATTTTGTCTGGATACCTTTTCCTAGTGGACACAGGCGCCGATGTTTCACTGCTGCCCATGTCCTTAGCATTGTCGAACATCTGCCCTCATCATACTTCACTGCAAGCCGTGAATTCCACGAAACTACTATGCTCGGGTTCAACCTCACACGTCGTCTCACTCTCCACAAACTGCAAACTTGAGTGGACTTTTTTAGTGCGCGAAATTGACGAACCAATATTAGGCATTGACTTCTTGCGACAACACAAACTTTCACCGGACCTAGTGCGAAACATCGTGTTTCACCATCCGTCCAAGACTCACTTCCCCTGTGCTCCATCGAACAACTCCCTCCCCTGTGACACATCGGTCCGGGATCATCTCATCCGTACATGCTCATCTCTGTCGATGACGTTACAAGAAACCATGCACAAGTGCCTTGTCGAGCTTGAACACATCACTCGTCTATGCAAGGAAAACTTCAAGCTCAGGCTCCATGAAACACATCTCCAGCTCTCCAATGCAGCAAAGGAATTACAGACACTACAGCAAGGACAAAGCAAGATCAGTAAGTGCACCAAATCTGCTTGCAATCCCAGCAATCGAGCCTCTGTGTGTTTACCTCCCACTACCCCTCGCAACTGTGCTATCAAGACTGCCATAACGTGTACTGACAGTTCTGCAAGGCCACACCCTCCTAACACGGCAGTGTTTGACACTCAGCCAGACACAAGTATGCATGCACAATGAGTGTCACATGTTCCTGAACTGACAGCTCCTACCCCGCCCCTCGTGGACAGCACCTCAAACAATGCAACTTCGGCTCCTGTGTGCCGCTGTGCGACTGCCACTGACAACACAAATAGTGCACTCGCGCCAAGCGTTTCGCCCGCGACCGTGCTGCCACAGGCCGCACCCTCAGACAATGGACTCACTAACGCTTCACGAGCTCTACTAAGCTCACCCAACCATGGTGCCTCTGCTTCAGGCCAGCGGCTATCTTGTCACGTTGACTCCTGGGACACTTCGCTGCCTCGGGTCCCGTCGGATCTGCCGAGTGGCTCTGAACACTACGACCACGCTTCGCCTGCCCCACCCACCACACATTGTAAACAAACCGCCCCCCGTGCCGCCAGCAACATTTCCGTCGTCACCAACGGCATGGTTCACAAGCTTCGCCTCACGCCAGGCCCCCTGATCTCCAGTAAACAACGACGACTTTGTCCTGAGCGCCTCTCTGACCTTAAAAAGCAGATTTCTGAACTTCCAAGCTCCGGTGTCATTGAACCCTCTGCCAGTAGCTGGTCTACACCCATTCATATGACATCCACAAAAGACGGGTCCTGGAGCATGAGCGGAGACTACCATCGGCTAAACGCACAAACAATTATGGACACCTACCCCATACCTAACATTGCCAATTTTACCAGTTCCCTCGCAGGTGCGACCACGTTCTCTATCATTGATTGCAAATGGGCCTACCACCAGATCCCCCTGGCACCTGAAGACATCGAGGAGACAGCAATCACCACCCCGATTGGGTTATTTCAGTTTTGATTCATGCCCTTCGGTCTGAAAAACGCAACCCAGACCTGGCAACACTTCATTAATGAAGTGCTATTTGAACTAAAATTCTGCTTGCATATCTTGATGACATTCTTGTGTTCAGCTCCTCCATTGAGGACCACATTCGACATGTGCAAACTGTTATGAACACTCTCGTGGCAGCAGGCATCGAGACCAATGAGGACAAATCGCAGCTACATCAACCCGCTGTCACTTTTCTTGGTTTTCGGGTCTCTGCCGATGGCATTTCACCACCCCCTGAGAAAGTACAAACAATAATAAACCTACCCAGACCTTCATCATTCAAAGAGCTCTGGCGCTTTCTGGGATGGTTAATTATTATTGCTGACATGTACCTCGGGCTGTGGAGATTTAGGCTCCACTGACAGACCCCTCGGCAGGCACCAACACTTCTAGATCTCGGCCCATTCCATGGACCACTGCTATGACTGCCTCTTTCACTGCCCTCAAAAATCTTCTTGCCGAGGCCTGCACCATCGCGCATCCTCATCCTAATGCACAGCTTTTCATCACCACAGACATGAGCGATACTGCCATCGGCGCTGTCCTTAGCCAGACAGTCGACGGCCAAACTTCGCCTCTGCAGTTCTTCTCGCGAGAGCTCACCAATGCACAACGGAAATATTCCACGTTTGACAGGGAGTTGCTTGCAGTCTACGAAGCGATCAAGCATTTTAAGACTGACATTGAGGGACGCCCTTTCTATGTTTTAACAGACCACAAACCCTTGGCTGCAGCCATTACAAACCCGCCAGCTGACCCGCCTGCTTGCCGCTTCAGATACATGGACTTCAGATCTCAGTTCATCACCGATGTCAGACACATAAAGGGTGCTGACAATATAGTTGCTGATTTCCTTTCATGAGTTGACGCCATTCATTTGCTGTTAGACCTCTCTGAACTGCCTAACCTCCAACCCACCGATGAGGACACACAAAACCTGATTTCAGACTCTACCTCTTCACTACACTTCGTCCACACCACCTTCCCTGGCATTTCTGGTGAGATCTGGTGCAATGACAGTATGGGCACGTTACGCCCCCTCATCCCAACCAAGCTCCGTTGAGCTGTCTTCAATGCACTGCATAATGTAGCCCACCCCGGTGTTCATGCGTCCGCCCGCCTCGTAGTGGAGTGCTTTGTGTGGAGAAATGTCAACAAGGACTGCTAGCAATGGGCACACTCCTGCGTCGCATGCCAATGCTGCAAAGTACACAACCACACTTCAGCCCCCCTCAGCGCCTTTTCGATCCCTCCTGGGCGTTTCCAGCATATTCATATTGACATTGTCGGCCCTCTTCCCCCCTCTAACGGATTTCGTTATGTTCTCTCGTCTATCGACCGAACAACTCGCTGGGTCGAGGCTGTCCCCCTCCCTAATATCATGGCAGAAACTGTTGCTCGAGCTTTCGTTGAGTCATGGATATTGCGTTTCGGATGTCCAGCTATCATCACGACTGACCAGGGCAGACAATTTGAGTTGGCCCTGTTCAATGAGATTTGTAACATTTGTGGCATCCAGCGCATCTGTACCACAGCATATCACCCACAAAGTAACAGGCTAGTCAAGTGCTGGCACCGCACTTTCAAGGCGGCTCTTCGATGCCATGACTCTCTACAGATGGAGGCCCTTCGCCTTGTGCTGCTCGGCATTCGTGCGTTCTATAAGGAAGACCTCAAAGGCACAATAGCCGAGTTCGTATATGGCCAGAACATTGTTCTCCCTGGTGAACTTGTGAGCCCTTCCATTTCTCTCCCTCAGTCTGACTTACCTTCCTTCGTGGACCGCGTCAGACGCCACTTCATCAACCTCCACATCCCTCCACCCACCAGCCATTCGCGCCCGAAGGTTCACGTCCCAAAATCTCTGGACAATTGCGAATACGTCATGCCCTGAGATGACACTGTCCGTGCTCCCCTCCAACCTCCACATACTGGCCCATACCGAGTTCTCCAGTGGCCAGCCAACACCTATGACATCCAGATAAAAGATTCAACTGTTACAGTCTCTCTCAACTGGCTAAAGCCTGCTCATGTCGAGCCCGCTTCTACCCCCCTTCAGGCCATGACCACGCCACTCACTTTCGTGACTCACGATGCTCTGACCACTCCCTCCACGTCAGACTTACACACTCGATCATGTGACGTCCAGCTCCAATCGTCTAGCTCTTCTCCGACCTCGCCCTCTACTCCGGTCTCACGCACTCCATCGAGTGATCAGATGCTCCCCACGTTGAGCTTACCTACGATCACACCCTCGCTGCCGGAACCTTCTCCGGTCCCTTCGACCTCTCCCCTGTCGCCTGCCTTGCCCTGTCGAGGTTTCTCACGCCCCCCCCCCCCCCCCCCCATCTTGAACGTGCCCTCGTTCGAGGTTTTTGTGCCTGTCCCCCCAGACATAATCCACAACATCTCTATAATACTATGCGATGACACACTGTTCGTCATGTGTTTCCCTTCATCCGGTGCTCATGACACAACCTCCGCCATTCCACACAACAAGCACGGCCAGTACAATGCCGTGCTCGCTTCAACGACTTCCAGGTTCGGTGGCCGAACCTTCCTTCATGACATCTACCGACACAGCTCCCCAACGATGCTGTCGAGCTGACCGTGGTCCGGTGAATAAATGACCTACTGTAAAATGGGAGTGTTTTTTGGTGTAACCGACCAGAACTTCCTCCTCACCTTCAATATCCTCAAATCTCTTTATTATTTCCAACCTTACTCTCTCCTACTGTTCTCCCTCAGTAACCTGCTCAATGGTCAAAACTCTTAATGGCAAATCTAATTCAGTTTGCACACACTTGTCCACACCTTCCAAAAATGATACTTTGTACCTACTTCCATTGTACTTAAAACTAAACTTACCACTAGCAAAATCAATGTTTATACACCATTTGCACAAGAAATTAGTTCCATATACACTCCTGGAAATGGAAAAAAGAACACATTGACACCGGTGTGTCAGACCCACCATACTTGCTCCAGACACTGCGAGAGGGCTGTACAAGCAATGATCACACGCACGGCACAGTGGACACACCAGGAACCGCGGTGTTGGCCGTCGAATGGCGCTAGCTGTGCAGCATTTGTGCACCGCCGCCATCAGTGTCAGCCAGTTTGCCGTGGCATACGGAGCTCCATCGCAGTCTTTAAAACTGGTAGCATGCCGCGACAGCGTGGACGTGAACCGTATGTGCAGTTGACGGACTTTGAGCGAGGGCGTATAGTGGGCATGCGGGAGGCCGGGTGGACGTACCGCCAAATTGCTCAACACGTGGGGCGTGAGGTCTCCACAGTACATCGATGTTGTCGCCAGTGGTCGGCGGAAGGTGCACGTGCCCGTCGACCTGGGACCGGACCGCAACGACGCACGGATGCATGCCTAGACCGTAGGATCCTACGCAGTGCCGTAGGGGACCGCACCGCCACTTCCCAGCAAATTAGGGACACTGTTGCTCCTGGGGTATCGGCGAGGACCATTCGCAACCGTCTCCATGAAGCTGGGCTACGGTCCCGCACACCGTTAGGCCGTCTTCCGCTCACTCCCCAACATCGTGCAGCCCGCCTCCAGTGGTGTCGTGACAGGTGTGAATGGAGGGACGAATGGAGACGTGTCGTCTTCAGCGATGAGAGTCGCTTCTGCCTTGGTGCCAATGATGGTCGTATGCGTGTTTGGCGCCGTGCAGGTGAGCGCCACAATCAGGACTGCATACGACCGAGGCACACAGGGCCAACACCCGGCATCATGGTGTGGGGAGCGATCTCCTACACTGGCCGTACACCATTGGTGATCGTCGAGGGGACACTGAATAGTGCACGGTACATCCAAACCGTCATCGAACCCATTGTTCTACCATTCCTAGACCGGCAAGGGAACTTGCTGTTCCAACAGGACAATGCACGTCCACATGTATCCCGTGCCACCCAACGTGCTCTAGAAGGTGTAAGTCAGCTACTCTGGCCAGCAAGATCTCCGGATCTGTCCCCCATTGAGCATGTTTGGGACTGGATGAAGCGTCGTCTCACGCGGTCTGCACGTCCAGCAAGAACGCTGGTCCAACTGAGGTGCCAGGTGGAAATGGCATGGCAAGCCGTTCCACAGGACTACATCCAGCATCTCTACGATCGTCTCCATGGGAGAATAGCAGCCTGCATTGCTGCAAAAGGTGGATATACACTGTACTAGTGCCTACATTGTGCATGCTCTGTTGCCTGTGTCTATGTTCCTGTGGTTCTGTCAGTGTGATCATGTGATGTATCTGACCCCAGGAATGTGTCAATAAAGTTTCCCCTTCCTGGGACAATGAATTCACGGTGTTCTTATTTCAATTTCCAGGAGTGTATTATGTCAATGCTGAGATTTTGAATCACCAAGAAATTGCACTCCAACAGCTGTCCTGACAATTTCACAGTTAATAGTACCTCTTGTTTCACACTTTTTGATAGATTACCAGTAGCACCAATAATTTGTATTCCAGAAAGATGCATTACTTCTATACCCTTTGTGTTCTTAATAGATTCAAAAAATGCCTGTAAAATTCCATTCAAATCATTACCACTGTCCAGTAAACACTTAACATGTATACCTTGTACACTTGCTGTTATTACAGGGTACCACACTTCCTTTTTACTTACCATGTGATCTTCTTCATAAAACAAATCCTCATTAATCCTTTCCCTGGAAAAACTATCATCCTGCTTACCAAACTGATTATCAGACACAGTCAAATGACAGATAGCATGGTCCTCTTCCTTATTACCATTCTCAAACTCTAACTCTTCATTAGGCCTAACATTATCCTCCTTTAATCTTTCTTTACTTAACACATTGCCATAATTATTAATTATAAATCCAAATACCTCATCCTCATCACTACTGGATTTGTCATTGCCATCATCATTACAACTGCTGTAAGAATCAGACCCACTGTCCCCAGATACTTTGCTAATTAGTTGATCCTTGTTTCCAGTATTACACGAAAAAGCAAATAATCTTAATTCCATATGTTCTCTTAAAAATTTACCATCCATTTTGACACTTTGGACACCCTGAGCAACAGCAACACACTCTGTTCCATCACTTGCTTTTATTATAGTAAGTTCCTCCTCTCCTTTTATGGGATAAATGTTGCTACCCACACCATCATTCAACATCTCACTAGAATTATAAATTACTCTCATCTTTCTACTGTCGTTTGTATTACCCTTACCTGTGATTACAACACATTTATATACAAGTGGCTCTTTATCACCACCTGCTCTAGTGCGAGCCAAAACTGGAGCATTATCTAGTTTAAATGGTTTGATACAGAATTAAAATCATCTCCTCCATTTCTGTTACTTGAAATTCTCCTACCATTTCCATTTCCATTCTGGCTATCCTCTACCCAACCACTCCTATAATTAGTCCTGTTCATCCTATTTACCTGAAATTCTCTCCCTGATTGATTATTGTCATCAAAATTCCTCCTATGATCTTCCACTGAGAGCTTCACCCTCTCCACTTAATCAACATAACTCAAAAAATCACTAATATTACCCCCAGGGACAAGTACAAGCAATTCTCTAACTTTCTGATGCAACTTAGTTTCTAAACCCATAATTATTGATTCACTACCTAGCTCATTGACCAAATATTTCAGTTTGTTTATCCAAAACAGATAGAAATCGCTCATAGTACCCTTCCAAGAGTCAAATCTCTCTCTCCCGTCAAAATTCACTCAGAATCCTCTTCTGCTTGTCTTTGGACCAATATTCATCTAAAAATGTTTTCTTAAAGCTCTGCCATGAAGTACAACTATCAGCTACCTGAGCTGCCTGTCCATAAGCATCCCCTTTCAAAAAACTTCTCACAAATGACATTTACTCTTTGTCATTCCATGTTTCAGGCAAATCATTAAATTCCCCAATGAAATCCAGTGGATGAATTTCCCCATATGGTTCAAAATTATTAAATTTCTTACAACTAACAAATGAAGGATTGTTTGGGACACTACATATTCTATGCTTTAGATTTTGTAACTCTTCCATCTTTTTCTCTATTTCAGCCAATTTTGAATCTACATTTTCATTTACTTTTACCAGTTTTTCCTCTATCACTACACTTAGTTTCTACCTCCATTTCTAAATCATTTTTAATCTAATCAATTTGGTTCTCAAGCTTAACCCTATTTTCAGCACAAAATTTCCTGGCAGCTTTGACTTCATCTTTACACTGTTTCTCAGAAGCCTCCACCTTCCTGCTACAGTCATCACAAAACTTCTTTCTCTCTTCTACACATTTACTACTCATTAATGTTAATTTCTCATTAGTATTATGTACTTATCTTATCACAATCTTTAACTATTGCTCCAACCTTCTTATTTAATTCTGAAAAATTAGAGTTGACTGCCTTAATTCCTTCTTTAATTTCTTTCTTCAGTTCATTATTTAAGCTAATCATATCAGTTCTAATACTACTAACATCTTCTTTCGTACACATACTACTCAAAGTACTCATAATTTGCCTTAACATTGCTTCCACTTTTCCGTCTGCCATAAACTTTTGCCCTTGCTGACATTCGCTACTAGATTCCTCCCCCTTAGCCTTAATGATTTCATCCGATTCAGTACTGTTTTTGTCCATTTCGTCCACCTCACCATACACTGTAGATGACGCTTTTATCATTTCATCTACAATAGGGCTTTCATCCCCATCATTCAAAGATGTCTGATCTATAGCCACTATTATCTACAGAACCAGTCCCCCATTGTCCCTTCTCTCCCATCACCCTGTCTTGTTCATTAAGGACACTCACTATGTATCAATTAATATAAAATGGCTTTTGCTATGAAATTATCTTATTGTTATTCACTCGTCTCCTGCTGCTGCTGCTGCTGCGGTTGTCATCTCAATTTGTTGTCTGCATGGCTGCTGCAAGTTGTAATTTTCTCAGTGATTCATGTTGTGTATCCCGGTCGGCTGCATCCATCTGTGTCCTCAGTGGCTGCTTCCATAGAACCCACTCGCTGATTGGCTGCTGTCTCTGTGGCCATGAAACCCGTGCACTGATTGGCTGTTGCATTTCCTTCATTAAAATCACTGCACTGTAAACCGTTCTGGAGTTCATTGTTCAAAGTTCACGAGTCCTAGTTTATTGTGCCCAAATACAATAGTCCTCACTCGCAAGGTCACCATATGTGACTTTCGCCTGCTTTATTTCTTCATTGATAGTCCTTGGTGTCGATGTACTGTGTTGTTATACTGACTGAAAAATGGGGGGGTGGAAGTTCAGCACTGACTACTGTAAATGATGTAGCCAACAGTTGCACAGTTTCTTTTCACAATTCCTTACTTTCACTGTTCACATCCTCCCCCCCCCCCTCCCCCCCCCCCCCCCCCCCCACACACACACACCCCACCCCACCACCACCACCCCACCCTCTAAAAATACACAGTTATATGGCCAGTTCACTAATGCTTAACTTTTTTTATAAGCCTCATTAACACACGCATCAAAAAAAGTTTTGCATCATCTCGATTCTGCAAGTTCCAGAACCTGTAAAGAAAATTGGAATATAGATCAACATGAACATCATTTCCACCCTTTTTATTGCTCATGAAAACCACACATTGCATCATTGCATGTTGTACCACCATACAGAGAGACCTTCAGAGGTGGTGGTCCAGATTTCTATACACGCCAGTACCTCTAATACCCAGTAGCACGTCCTCTTGCACTGATGCATGTCTGTATTCATTGTGACATACTATCAACAACATCAAGGCACTATTGGTCCAGATTGTCCCATTCCTCAACAGCGATTCAGCATAGATCCTTCAGGATGGTTGGTGGGTCACGTCGCCCATAAACGGTCCTTTTCAATCTATCCCAGGCATGTTCGATAGGGTTCATGTCTGGAGAACATGCTGGCCACTCTAGTCGAGCAATGTCATTATCCTGAAGGAAGTCATTCACAAGATGTGCATGATAGGGGCACGAATTATCATCCATGAAGACTAATGCCTTGCCAATATGCTGCTGATATGGTTGCACTATCAGTCGGAGGATGGCATTCATGTATCATACAGCTGTTACTGCACCTTCCATGACCACCAGCGACATACGTCGGCCCCACATAATGTCGCCCCAAAACAGAAGGAACCTCCACGTTGCTGCTACTCTACCTCTAGTGGGAATTTGTTTGAATCTTATAATGACAGTTCAATGTCCCCTTATTCAACATGGTGGCGTAGCTGTCAGGGTTTCTCGGAGCCATAATTCATAGGTAGTGGTCATCCACTGCAGTAGTAGCCCTTGGGTGGCCTGAGGGAGGCATATCATTGACAGTTTCTGTCTCTCTGTATCTCCTCCATGTCCAAACAACATCCCTTTGCTTCACTCCAAGATACCTAGACACTTCCCTTGTTGAGAGACCTTCCTGGCACAAAGTAACAATGCAAACACGATTGAACCACTGTATTGACTGTCTAGTCATGGTTGAGCTACAGAAAACATGAACTGTGTACCTCCTTCCTGGTGGAATGACTGGAACTGATTGGCTGTCAGACCCCCTCCGTGTAATAGGCACTGCTCATGCATGGTTGTTTACATCTTTGAGCAGGTTTAGTGACATCTCTGAACAGTCAAAGGAACTGTGTTTGTGATACAATGTCGACAGTCAATGTCTGTCTTCAGGAGTTCTGGGAACCGGGGTGATGCAAAACTTTTTTTGGTGAGTGTAGTTTGCAGGTAAACATCAGCATACTGCTACAATAGTTTACTGTTGAATATCTATGAGCAGTAGAAACCTAACCACACAGTTCTTGCAGAATAATACAGTACACGTGACACTATTGAACAGACACTGTCATTGTTTTAACACACAGCCTATTTTTGTTACTCTTATTTCATGGTTAAGTTGATGCATTGTTGTTGTTCTAACCAGCACAGATTCCTCATCTGAAAATCGGCCGTGGACTGACTGTCTCAGGACCAAAAATTGGACCTTTACATATATCATCACAATAATAGGTACTGAAACTTTACATTATTTGATGTTTAATTTATAGAAATTACAATTATAACATTGAATTAACTGAATATATCAAAAAATTCCTTCTTTTTAAGTTTCTTCTACTAAGAGGGTTAAGCTTAATTATTTGTTTAAATGGTGAAATTAACAAATATAGCTATACAAACATTACTTTTGACAAAACTGGTCATTACTTTGGAATTAATTAAGGACTGGCTTTGCTAACATTTTTTCAAATAGAGCCAAATAGGTACCTTAAGAATACTAGTACTACTTCTTCGAAATGTTTATAATTATTACAGAATGTATATTTGTTTATAAGTAAACAATAGAATCTAAGTCACGAAACAATTATTGATTTCACCCTATAACAAAATATATGAGGTGCATTCAAGTTCTAAGGCCTCCGATTTTTTTTCTAATTAACTACTCACCCGAAATCGATGAAACTGGCGTTATTTCTTGACGTAATCACCCTGAAGACGTACACATTTTTCACAACGCTGATGCCATGATTCCATGGCAGCGGCAAAGGCTTCTTTAGGAGTCTGTTTTGACCACTGGAAAATCGCTGAGGCAATAGCAGCACGGCTGGTGAATGTGCGGCCACGGAGAGTGTCTTTCATTGTTGGAAAAAGCCAAAAGTCACTAGGAGCCAGGTCAGGTGAGTAGGGAGCATGAGGAATCACTTCAAAGTTGTTATCATGAAGAAACTGTTGCGTAACGCTAGCTCGATGTGCGGGTGCATTGTCTTGGTGAAACAGCACACGCGCAGCCCTTCCCGGACATTTTTGTTGCTGTGCAGGAAGGAATTTGTTCTTCAAAACATTTTCGTAGGATGCACC
The DNA here is from genome assembly GCF_023864275.1 of Schistocerca cancellata. NCBI lineage: Eukaryota > Metazoa > Arthropoda > Insecta > Orthoptera > Acrididae > Schistocerca > Schistocerca cancellata. The sequence goes on from NC_064633.1 coordinate 583,698,986, forward strand.
TGTTACCGTAGTGCCCTTTGGAACGCAATGGGTAAGGATTACGCCCTCGCTGTCCCAGAACATGGACACCATCATTTTTTCAGCACTGGCGGTTACCCGAAAGTTTTTTGGTGGCGGTGAATCTGTGTGCTTCCATTGAAATGACTGGCACTTTGTTTCTGGATTGAAAAATGGCATCCATGTCTCATCCATTGTCACAACCGACGAAAAGAAAGTCCCATTCATGCTGTCGTTGCGCGTCAACATTGTTTGGCAACATGCCACACAGGCAGCCAAGTGGTCGTCCGTCAGCATTCATGGCACCCACCTGGATGACACTTTTTGCATTTTCAGGTCGTCATGCAGGATTGTGTGCACAGAACCCACAGAAATGCCAACTCTGGAGGCGATCTGTTCAACAGTCATTCGGCGATCCCCCAAAACAATTCTCTCCACTTTCTCCATCATGTCGTCAGACCGGCTTGTGTGAGCCCGAGGTTGTTTCGGTTGGTTGTCACACGATGTTCTGCCTTCATTAAACTGTCGCACCCATGAACACACTTTCGACACATCCATAACTCCTTCACCACATGTCTCCTTCAACTGTCAATGAATTTCAATTGGTTTCACACCACGCAAATTCAGAAAACGAATGATTGCACGCTGTTCAAGTAAGGAAAATGTCGCCATTTTAAGTATTTAACACAGTTCTCATTCTCGCCGCTGGCGGTAAAATTCCATCTGCCGTATGGTGCTGCCATCTCTGGGATGTATTGACAATGAACACGGCCTCATTTTAAAACAATGCTCATGTTTCTATCTCTTTCCAGTCCAGAGAAAAAAAATTGGAGGCCTTAGAACTTGAATGCACCTCGTATTAACTATGAATAATCAAAATAAATCAGGAAACTGAGTACATACACAAAACTAAGCACAAAATTAGATCTGGTGCTATAGTCTTTAAAACTGAGGGCCAGCCTTCCTCTTTTATGAAAATGCAGATTATGCTCACGTATGTTAATGGTAATTAGTTAAAATGAAAAAGTAAATTTAAGGAGGCACATGCAAATCAAGAGAGGAAGTAACAAGATCCCAGTTTGCTTCATCACAAATTCTGGCTCAAGCGTAAAAGAACATTTGACCATGCACTGGATAGACATATACCGAGTAGAACAGTTCACAATGGGAGGGAACCTGCATGGTATACAGACACTGTAAAGAAATTCTAAGGAAACAGAGATTACTGCATAACAGATGTAAAACAAAGCGTAGGGCTATGCATAGAGAGATGCTGAATGAAACGCATTTGACTGTCAGGAGAGTAATGTGTGATGCCTTCAAGGACTACTGTAGCAGAAGATTACAAAATGATATTTCACATAACCCAAGAAATTCTGGTCATATGTAAAGGCTGTTAGTGGTACCAGAGTTAGTTAGTGTCCAGTCCCTAGCGAATGAGACAGAGTTGGGGTTAGCAAAACAAAAGTTGAAATACCTTATTCCATTTTCAAATGTCCGTTTACAAAGGAAATTACCCCATTTTAGCCCTCGTACCACTGAAAAGATGAATGTAATAAGTATTAGTGTCAGTGGTGTGAAGAAACGGCTCAAAATTGTTAAAACTGAACAAGGCTCCAGGCCCTGATGGAATGGCTGTCATATTCTACACTGAATTTTCAGCTGAGTTACTGGGTTAGCCCCTCTTCCCACTATAATCTATTGTAGATCCCTTGAAAAAAAACTGTGTTCAGTTCTTAGAAAAAGGCACAGGTCATACCTGTCTGCATGAACAGTAGTAGAAATGATACACAGAACTACCATCCAGTATCCTTGACATCAAATTGTTGTAGACTCTTGGAACATACTCTGTGCTCAAACATAATGAACAGAATGACCTCATCAGTGCCAACCAGGATTGATTCCAAAAACAATCGATTGTGTGAAATCCAACTCACTATTTTCTCACCTGACATTCTGAAAGCTTTGGATCAAGGCAGTCAGATAGATTCAGTATTGCTTGATTTCCAAAAAGCATATGACTCAGGACCATGCTTTGCTTATTGCCAAAAGTATGATCATGTGGTGTATCAAGTGAAATTTGTTATTGGACTGAGGACTTTTTGGAAGAGAGGATGCAGCATGCTATCTCAGACAAAGAGTCATCATCGGTTGTAGAAGTAACTTCAGGTGTTTCCCAGGGAAGTGTTATCTATTTTTTATTTATTTATTACTTGTCATTAGCCAACATTTGTTGAAATAGACAGTTTTGACATTACATTTGATAGTGAATCTAAAATTGGGAAACGATGTACATTCAGATTACATAACATGAGGATAAAGTTTTATTCTCTACATTATAATTCCTTAACATCATAGTTAACTCTTTACTACATTCCAATTTCCTTTACATCATTGTTACTCTCACTCTCTACTACATTCTAATTCCTTTACATCATAGATACACTTATCAGCTAACAATTTGTGCAGCTGCTTCTTGAAGGCATCACCTTGTAGGTCTTTCAGTGATTGTGGTAACTTGTTATATAATTTTAATCCTGTTCGCTTAAAGCTACTTTGGACCTGAGATAGCCTAGTAAAGTCTACATCAAGATTGTTTTTATATCTGGTATCATGTGAATGAACATCTGTTCTGGAAGGTAAGGTATGTATTTGTTTTTTTATGGAAAGAAGACACGTTTTTATATACAGAGAAGGTAATGTTAATAAGTTAAGTTCCTTAAAGTGCTTTCGACATGATTCTTGGCTTTTAATACCTGTAATTGCCCTAATTGCTTTCTTCTGCCACATGAACACTGTCCGAGCACCAGTTGAGTTGCCCCACAATTTTATTCCGTACTGTAAGTGAGATTCAAAGAAGATAAAAGTTGTTTTCTGCTAACTAATGTTTCTAGTTTCCTTAACAAAAAGACTACTCTAGATAGTCTGGTACATAACAGTTCCGTGTGGGTGTTCCATGTTAATTTCGTGTCCAGGTGGATTCCTAGAAGTCTTACAGAGTCAGACTCACTTAATTTTTCTTGTAGATTGTGCAAGAAGAAATACATAGTTTCAGTCTTGCTACTGTTGAGTATCAGCTTGTTACTGTGGAGCCATATGGCAGACTTTTCAAGAATTACTTTTGTTTGTTTCTTCACTTCCTCCAATTTGTTATCTGAGGTAATTAGGGTTGTGTCGTCAGCATATATTATTGACTTGTGAAGCATGAAAATAGGCAAGTCATTCATGTATACCAGGAAGAGAAAAGGTCCAAGCACTGAGCCTTGTGGCACGCCTCTTACAACTGGTAGGGCATTTGATTGCTGGCTATTTACCATAACTACCGGAGTTCTGTTTGTCAGGTATAATCTGATTAATGCCAGTTCATTATTTTTGACACCATAGCACTCTAGTTTATTTATTAGAATTTCATGGGATACAGTATCAAATGCTTTACTCAGATCTAGTAGCACAGCACAAGCGATGGAATTGTTCTCGAAGCTATCAAGTATGTCTGTCACAAGAGTTTCTACTGCATTTACTGTAGACAATCCTGGCCTAAAACCAAAGAGCGAGGAGGAAAAAAGATTTTGTTCAGCAAAGTAGTTGCAAAGTTGTGTTTTAATGCAGCATTCTATTATCTTGGATAATATAGGTATGAGGGATATTGGACGGTAACTTTCAGGTTTGTTTTTTTCTCCTTTTTTATACATTGTAATAACAATAGTAGCCTTCAGGACCTCAGGAAATTTTCCAGCTGTAAAAGTACTATTGATCAGAAAGGTAAGAGGGGCAACAATAATGTCAATTATTTGTTTCAAGATGGTGTTGGAGATGCCATAGAGATCTTCACTGTATGAGCCATGTAGGTTTGTGACGACTTTGTATACAGTTTGGCAGGTCACCTGTTTCCATTTAAAGGATAAGTTATTTAGGTCAGGAATGTTGTAGGTAAAACTTTCAGAAGTTGCATCATCTGGTGCAGAGGTAGCAGTAGCTTCGAACTTAGTACTGTTAACAAAGCATCATTGGCTCTCTGCTTTGCTGTCTGTATTTCAGTTCTATAATTCTTCCTGGCTTCTTTATACCTCTGCTTTGATTCTAGGTTACCAGTTTTAGCCATTTTATGTAGGGCAATAAGTGTGTTTCTCAGGTCATGCTGTTCAGGAGCGAACCAGTTGTGCTTCTTTTTTCTATTTGGTGCACCATCTATTTTCATCTTTTTGATTATTTGTGGGCAACAGTTTTGAACTAAGCTTGCTAGTATGTTCATGAATAAGTTAAAAGCATAATCGTTGTTATTACAATTATATACTCTGTCCCACACAACTTCTGATAATTTTTGCCTTAACTTTGTAATGTTGTCAGGATATAATAATCTGATTCTCTTAATGTGTTCAGGTTGCTGAGTAGGATAGTTTTCACAGTTGACCATTAGCCATAGGCTGTCATGGTCAGATAGAACTGGATTTATCACTCCGTACTGACACTCATCTTTTGTCAAATTGGAGATTATGTTATCGAGGCAGGCATCTAATCTGGTTGGCTTGTTATTCATACAGTACAAGTTGTTAGACCTTAACATGTTTTGAAAGTGGGTGACAGTGTGTTAGGACCCTTGCTGTTCATATTTTATATTAATGATTGTGCAGACAACATTAATAGTAACCTCAAACTTTTTGAAGATGAAGCAATTATCTAGGATGAATTACTATTTCGGATAAGCTGAATAAATATTCAGACAGATCTTGATAACATTTCAATGTGGTGCAGAGGTTGGCAACTTGCTCTAGATGTTCAGAAATGTAAAATTATGCACTGTATAAAATGAAAAAATGTCATATCCTATGACTATAATATCAATGAGTCTCTGTTGGAATCAGCCAACTCATACAAATACATGTGTGTAACACATTGTATGGATATGAAATGGAATGATCACATACGCTCAGTTGTGGGTAAAGCAGGTGGTAGACTTTGGTTTATTAGTAGGATACTGGGGAAGTGCAATCAGTTTACTCATTGTAGAATACTGTTCAAGTGTTTGGGACCTGTACCAAATAGGACTAACAGTGGATATTGAACATACGCAGAGAAGGGCAGCACGAATGGTCACAGGTTTGTTAAATGCATGGGAGAGTGTCACAGAAATATTGAAGGAACAGAACTGGACAACTCTTGAATAGAGATGTAAATTATCCCGACAAAGTCTATTTACAAAGTTTCAAGAAACAGCTTTAAATGATGGCTCTAGGAATAAACTACAAACCCCTATGTATCACTCACATAGGTATCGGGAGGATAAGATTAGAATAATGACATCATGCACAGAGGCATTCCAAAAATCATTCTTCCCTCCACTCCATACGTGAAAGGAATGGAAGAAACTAATATCTGGTACAATGGGACATACCCTCTGCCATGCACTTCATGGTGGTTTGCAGAGTACAGATGTAGATGTACATGTAGATGAAGATAATATCTTGCAATGGTTGTTTCTGGAGCTTCACAATTGCCCTCTTGACAGCCATACACATTTCATTCAGCACTTCCCTGTCTTTAGCCCTATGCTTTGTTTCACATCTATTATACAGTAGTCCCTAGTTCTTTAGACGTTTCTTTACAGTGACTATATATTAGGAAGGGTCCATCCCATCATGAACTGATCTACTTGATCTACTAAGTATGTACCTGTCAAAGTGGATGGTCAACCATTCCTGTAAAACTAGGCCACAGGTCTCCAGCCTGGTGCTCTTCACAACTAAATGTTTCAAGTTTATTTTTTAGATATGACATTATTGCCTCTTTACTATGTTTGCTGAAAATATGGATTCCTTTACAAATCTTAGTTGCTCTTTGTACTTTGGTAATCATTGTTGCCACATCTGCCTCACTTCCACTGATACCAGTTTCCATGTGGATATCCTCAAAAAGGACAAGGTACAAAATATTTCCATCACAACTGTGCTTCCAAACAATCTATTTTAGTAGTTCTCAGAGAATGCATTTAGTAATGTTCCAAAGGAGGTCTTGTCAGGCCCACCATTCACAAAACTGTAATTATCCCAACTGATTGCTGTATGATTAAAATCTCATCCACTGATGACAGCATTACAGGGAAATTTACATAATAGAGAACATAGGTTTTTCTACAAAGTTTTCAGTTACATCTGGAGGTGAGTCTGGTGGTCGCTAGAAGGATCCAAATACAAATTTATGCATACCCTTGATACTGAGTCGAGCTCAGAAAATCTCACAAGCAGCTTCAATTTCCATTTTGGTGGATTTGAGTTTCTTATCAGCTGCGACAAATACACTATCTCCATTTACTATTAAGTGTATATTGAAAAGGTCTGCCTCTTAGCTGAGTAATCAGTGTAGACAGCTACCATGCAGAAGACCTGGGTTCAATTCCCGGTACTGTCAAGGATTTTTTCCTTGGCGGCGGGACTAGCATGGGATGCACTCAGTCTTGTGAAGCCAACTGAGAAGCTACTTGACTGAGTAGTAGTGGCTCTGCAGTCTTGAAGTCTGCAAAAGGCCAGGAGGCTGGTGTTCTGAGCACATTCTCCTCCATACTGCATCCACATGACAACAGAAGGCAGAGGATGACACCCCTTCACAACCTGGAGTGGAGATTGTTTATATACTGAAAGGCTAGGATAAATCTTCCCAAATATCTCACTTACATCACTTTCGGATTTTAACCAGCTTACTGTACCTAGTATAATATGAGCTCCACAGCTTTTTAGGAGCACTTCAAACTCTGGCATTTTATTGCAAATATTTCAGCAGTTAATCACTAGGATTTTAATACTCTACCTCTAGTAGGAATTTGTTCGAATCTTATAATGACAGTTCCATGTCCCCTATAGCTGTCATTATCTGGACTGAATGGAATGCTGTCTAAAATAAAAAAAAAACCTTGTGTGCACCACACATACAGTTAGCTGGCTGGGTATCAGCCTCTGATTTGTATGCACACCTGAGCCATTCAGGAGACATTACAGTTCTCAACTATATGTCACAAGTCTAGGAAGCAGCAGAGCCTTCTAGTTCTATCCTTCCACTCGGCTCAGAACCAGAGAAACATGATCAACTCTGGGGACAATGCTGTTTTGTTGAAACTCAGAATGGAAGGCTGATATTCTCAGCCTTCTGTGCCTTTTGCTGGAATGGCCCAAGTAGGACCACAATCTACAGTTGGTTGCACAGTGTTCCCTCAGTGGCTGCTAGAATAGTCAATTTGACACAATGAATGAGGCGCAGAGGCTTACAAAGCGACTGCACTTGGTGTTCCTTCCTGTCACTTCTTGCCATTTCCCTCAGGGCAACTATTATTCACAGTGCATTTGAACTACTGATAATGAATAGGCCCATAATCTTTTGTATTTACTTCCTCTTGACACAGGACACAGCAGCCCAAAACGTGAAGTGACTCTCACTGCCTCAGTTTTGGTTGCAGTGAAAGACAACAGCTCAAACTCATTCTAGGGGGATCGATGTAACATTCTGAGTTCCCTGGTCCCCACCTCTCCTGCCCAGGGCACCTGGCCCTACTACTGATATGTCACTCGCAGTCAGGAGCTCTCCCAACACACAAATTAGCAGCAGCTTTCAATCATTTGACAGTAGCTGGGACAATTTGCAACTGCTTATGACCGTGAACTAACTCATCCATGTCTGAGAACAGCATTCACAGTGGAGCTGCATTGTGACTGGCATGCTGTTTTACAGAGCAAAAAAGAAGTAACTTTAAAATAAGCATGGTTAAAGAAATGATAGTGGTAACATGTTAGTGGAATTTGTTGAGAACAACAACATGTTTATTCTTAGCATGATCTTCTAGAAAAAAGGCAGTAGAAAACTGACTTGGCAAAAACTAAATGAAAATGAAAATTAAAGTGACTATATTTTGTGAAAAAATAAAGAAATTGCACAGGGTATGATGGTCTTCATCCAGCTTCGAACTGAAGTGATCATAGACTCATAAGATGCAGACTACACAATTAAAAGTGGGCATAATACTAGAAAGTAACAGACTATTCAGGTGGGGAGTCAGAAATGAAGAGTGGGAGAATATATTTACGAAGAGGGAGAGATATCATATTAAATCAAGCTACAAGTTGATCATCATAGAAAATATAAGTTGTACAGGTAAAGGTTTTGGGGTGCACTCAGCCTCATGATGCCAATTGAGGAGCTACTCAACCGAATAGTAGCGGCTCCGGTCACAGAAAACCATCATAACGACCGGGAGAGCGGTGTGCTGACCACGCGCCCCTCCTATCTGCATCCTCAGCTGGGGATGACACAGCAGTCAGATGGTCCCAATGTGCCACTTGTGGCCTGAAGATGGAGTGCTTACAGGTAAAGGTGAAAGGAACCAGCAATTAACAAAAAGAGACATGTAAACACAAAAGATGTTGCAGGTATACAAATAATGAAAAGGAAACAAAGTCTCAAATGGAACAAGGCATATATTATAGGGAAGTACAAAGAAAACCAAACAGAAACACTTATGTTTGGTAGACACCATATTTTGTCAATTAAAATTGCAAATGGAAGAGTAACTAACAACACAGAAAAACTGTACAAGCATTTAAAGATTGTTTTAATGGTGGTATACTTCAAGAGATGAATCAGAAACACAAAATAGCTAGTAAAGAAAATAAGCCTTCTGGAAGTGAATGCCATTTGTGATATAAAGGAAAGAACAGCACCTGGAGGAGATGATGTTTCAATAGAAACAGTAAAAGCTGGTGAAAAATCATTACAAAAAGAACTTGCAAAAACTTTTACTCTGTTTCTGTGGAGGAAGGCAAGTCCACAAAACAGGATAATGCTGTAATTATTCTACATCCTCTGGGTAACATACATGATAATAACTGTGAATGGTAGTCATAAGGCTTGAATTATCATTTTAAAAATAGAGTTACCTAATTACTTTTTTGTTTTTTGTAGAAAGTCTACGTCTACCATCCTCATTTACATAGAATTTCCTGTGCTACAGTACCGTAACATGTCACTTATGAGTCTGAAACAAATTGGCACAGCCATTTAATAACATGGAACATCATGCAGCAATTTATTTTCAGCGGCAGCAGAAATGCAGCTGTGTCAGGGCAATCCAGATGACATCTTTAGCAATCTGGATTGGCCAGACACAGCTGCATTTCCACTGCTGTTAAGAATGAACTGCTGCACAACATTCTTTGTTATTAAAGGACTGTGCCATTTTGTTTGTGATTCTCCAGTGGCATGCTATGGTACTGCAGTGCAGAGGTAAAATGTGTATTGGGACAGCACCGAAGTGCCTGCAAACAAACAAAAAAATGAATCATGTAAATTTATTTTTGCATGGTTATAATTAAAGCTTTATGACAACCCCTTGTAAAATGATCACCAATCCCATACATTGTAATATTGGATTTTAATTAGGCAGAGCAATAAGTTGGCCTTAGACGTGGGTATATCACAATTGACCATTTGGAAGTCTTAAACAAAACAAATGAGTATGAATTGCCTCTTGACAGTGATTCATAAATTTTGAGAGAGTTTGATTCAGTTTCAACAAAATCTGTACTAAAAGCCCTTGAGAAACAGATCACTGATTAGCATACCACACAATATATATCTGAATTTTTAAGATTCTTACTCTGGGCAAATGAGTAAAGAATATGCTTTAATGGTATATATCTGGACCACATGCACCATGCTGAAGGTGTTGTATTGCTTGCCTCTCAAGCATGTAAACTTCTACATACAATTAGTGATCTTCAGAGAGGAAGTTTGGAAGCAGACCTGAAAAACAGTTTAACAAGTCCAACATATGCGCAGCTACACAGCTCATTAAGGCATCAGCATCCAATGGTGACACACCAGGAGAGCAGCATATCTGGGCTTCTGTCAGCTTCTATAGTTTACTTCTTCAGTTAGTTTTGCTAGCATTGGTAGGATGTGTGAATGCTGTGTGTGGATCCAGGAGAAGCTGCCCATAGTTCACAGACAGCTGAATGCACCTACAGTCACCCGCCATCAGGCAGCTGCCTTGGGGTATAGCATGGAGGAGGATTTGGCACGTTGCACAGGACACCCCAGGTCCCACTTGTTTTGGATGTGGGTTCTGCTGCTGAGACACCTCCTAGTATACCCGATGCAGTGGATCAGCAAACAGAGCAGGATAAGTGGCAGGTGGTAATTCATCTGTGTCACTCGAGGCAAAGGGCCATTATTGATGCTGTGTGTCTGGCCTCACCTATTCACCCTGTCAGTGAACAGGTGGCCATTCCTTCGGCAAGGTCCAAGCAGGCACACGAGGGCATTGTTGTTGGTGTTGTGGTCTTCAGTCCTGAGACTGGTTTGATGCAGCTCTCCATGCTACTCTATCCTGTGCAAGCTTTTTCATCTCCCAGTACCTACTGCAACCTACATCCTTCTGAATCTGCTTAGTGTATTCATCTCTTGGTCTCCCTCTACGATTTTTACCCTCCACGCTGCCCTCCAATACTAAATTGGTGATCCCTTGATGCCTCAGAACATGTCCTACCAACCGATCCCTTCTTCTGGTCAAGTTGTGCCACAAACTTCTCTTCTCCCCAATCCTATTCAATACTTCCTCATTAGTTATGTGATCTACCCATCTAATCTTCAGCATTCTTCTGTAGCACCACATTTCGAAAGCTTCTATTCTCTTCTTGTCCAAACTGTTTATTGTCCATGTTTCACTTCCATACATGGCTACACTCCATACAAATACTTTCAGAAACGACTTCCTGACACTGAAATCTATACTCGATGTTAACAAATTTCTCTTCTTCAGAAACGCTTTCCTTGCCATTGCCAGTCTACATTTAATATCCTCTCTACTTCGACCATCATCAGTTATTTTGCTCTCCAAATAGCAAAACTCCTTTACTACTTTAAGTGTCTCATTTCCTAATCTAATTCCCTCAGCATCACCCGACTTAATTAGACTACATTCCATTATCCTTGTTTTGCTTTTGTTGATGTTCATCTTATATCCTCCTTTCAAGACACTGTCCGTTCCATTCAACTGCTCTACATCCTCTTCCATTTCCATAATATTGTCCTCAAGTACATCGCCCTTGTATAGACCCTCTATATACTCCTTCCACCTTTCTGCTTTCCCTTCTTTGCTTAGAACTGGGTTTCCATCTGAGCTCTTGATATTCATACAAGTGGTTCTCTTATCTCCAAAGGTCTCTTTAATTTTCCTGTAGGCAGTATCTATCTTACCCCTAGTGAGATAGGCCTCTACATCCTTACATTTGTCCTCTAGCCATCCCTGCTTAGCCATTTTGCACTTTCTGTCAATCTCATTTTTGAGAAATTTGTATTCCTTTTTGCCTGCTTCATTTACTGCATTTTTATATTTTCTCCTTTCATCAATTAAATTCAATATTTCTTCTGTTACCCAAGGATTTCTACTAGCCCTCGTCTTTTTACCTACTTGATCCTCTGCTGCCTTTGCTACTTCATCCCTCAAAGCTACCCATTCTTCTTCTACTGTATTTCTTTCCCCCATTCCTGTCAATTGTTCCCTTATGCTCTCCCTGAAACTCTGTACAACCTCTGGTTCTTTCAGTTTATCCAGGTCCCATCTCCTTAAATTCCCACCTTTTTGCAGTTTCTTCAGTTTTAATCTAAAGGTCATAACCAATAGATTGTGGTCAGAGTCCACATCTGCCCCTGGAAATGTCTTACAATTTAAAACGAGGGCATAAGTTTGCTATTTATCGGGAGCTCCAACGTTACGCATGTTATGGAGCCCCTTAGGAAGATAGGTTTCAGGGCTGGAAAGAAAGCCAGTACGCACTCAGCATGTCTGCCAGAGGGCCTCTACTGATATGTGAAAGCAGCCCTGCCAGTGGCTATCAAGCATGCAGGGTGCAGTCATCTGAAAGTTGTGACTCAACTTCAGCACAAACGATACCTGTCGCATTGGTTCTGAGGCCATCTTCAGTTCATACAGGAACCTGGCAGAGGTGATGAAGAGTGCTGGCTTCACATGCTGGCTGCAAGCAGACCTCACATTTTGCAACGTTATTCCCATATTTGATCACAGTCCTTTGGTTTGGAGCTGAATGAAGGGTCACAACCAAAGAGTTTATCAAGTCTGTGACAGTCTTGGCTGCAGATTTCTAGACCTGCATTACAGGGTAGAGATTTGTAGGACTCTCCTTTACAGGTCAGGGCTGCACTAATCAAAGAAAGCAGCTACTCAGGTACCAGAGTACATGTGAAGTGCACATGGGAAATTTTTAGGCCAGGGAATAGTTTAAGGTACTCTGAACAGTCACCGGCTGACACACAGAAAGGGAAATCTGACCACATCCAGAGTAAACGTGCTCTACCTGTCAAAATTTTATTAGTAAATTGTCAAAGTATTCATAACAAAGTTGCCAAATTTACTGCCCTCCAGGAAAGTTCTCATGCTCAGATTACTCTTCGGACCAAAAACTGGCTGAAACATGAAGTAGAAAGCTCCAAGATATTTAACGAGTGACAGAGCCCATATTGGAAAGACAAACTGATGCCACAGGAGGTGGAGTGCTCATTGCACTTGACAAACATATTACCTCTGTTGAGATCAGAGAGACAGGAATCAGTGATCATGATTTCATTATAGCAACTGTGATTAAGAAAGTTAATACAACAGTCAAGAAGGTTATGAGTGAGTTTCTGCAAGAAAGAGCAGATAAGCAGTTGTTAGCAACTCACTCAGTGAACTGACATCACTTAGTTCCAGTAACAATATTAGAGAAGGAAAGTTGCCACTCACCATATAGCGGAGATGCTGAGTCGCGATAGGCACAATAAAAAGGTTCACACAATTACAGCTTTCGGCCATTAAGGTCTTTCTCAGCAATAGATACGCAGACACACAAACACACACACACACTCATCCAAATGCATCTTGCACCCACGTCTGCAGTCTCAGATAACTGAAACCAGTGTGCAAGTTGTGTTTGCGTGAGAGAGAGAGAGAGAGAGAGAGAGAGAGAGAGAGAGAGAGAGAGAGAGAGTGCATGTGTCTATTGCTGACAAAGGCCTTAATGGCCAAAAGCTATAACTGTGTGAATCTTTTTGTTGTGCCTATCACGACTCAGCATCTCCGCTAAATGGTGAGTGGCAACTTTACTTCTCTAATATTGTTACATTCCATCCTGGATTTTCCATTGTTTAGTTCCAGTAAGATGGACATAGAGGAATCGTGGGCAAAATTTAAACAGATTGTAAATCGTGGTCTGGAGAACTATGTTCCTAGTGAGCGGATTAAGGGTGGAAAGGCCCACCATGGTTTAACAACAAAATTCGGAAAATGCTGAAGAAACAAGGGCTGTTGCACCCTTGGTTCAAAAGAGAAAGTGCAAATGAAAATGTGTACAGATCAGTAGACACACGTGCATTTGTGAAAAGATCTATGCATGAAGTATACAACAACTACCACCATCATACATCAGTGAAAGATCTGGTCGAGAAAGTTCTGGTCCTACGTAAAATCGCTTAGCAGATCTAAGGCTTCCATCCAATTGGTCACTGACCAGTCTGGTAAGGAAGTTGAAGATATCAAAATGAAAGCTGAAGTTTTAAATTTCATATTTAAGAAATCATTCACACAGAAGAATTGTGCAAACAGACCATCATTTGACCACTGAAGAGATTCCCATATGGGTGACATAATAACCACCATCCCTGGCACAGAGAAAGAGTTCAAAACAAGTAAGAGTTCAAAACAAGTAAGTCACCAGGTCCAGATAGAATCCCAATTCTGTTTTACAAAGAGTAGTCTGTAACTTTGTCCCCTTACATAGCTTCCATTTATTGTAAGTCTCTCGTCCAGTGCAAAATCCCAAGCAACTGAAAATAGCGCAGGTAACTCCTGTATATAAGGAGGGTAAAAGAACAGACCTGCAAAAATGCAGACCAATATCCCTAACATCAATCTGCTGCAGGATCTGTAGTGGTTCTACCTGCTTTTATTTCTTCGGTTGTTGATTGCACTTGGTGTCAACATACTGCTTTGCTACACTGGCTGAAAAATGGGGTTTGTAATTTGGACACTGACAACGGAAAATAATGTAGCCAACAGATGCACAGTTACATTTCACAGTCTTTTGCTTTTGCTGTTCACAACCCCCCAATAATACACAGTGATATGGACAGTGCACTTTTGTTTAACATTCAATAAGCCTTATTAATAGTTTGCAGGCGAAACTCTACATACTGATACAATAGCTTCTTGTTAAACATCTACAAGCAGTAAAAACCTAACCACAAAGTTCACAGCTCTTTATGAACACTCACATACATATGGAGCAGGCACTGTCATTGTTTTTACACACAGCCTAATTGTTTAACACTTATTACACTGTTAAGTTGAAGCATTGTTGATGTTCGAACCAGCACACCTGAAACTTGGGCGTGGACTGCCTGTCTCATGACCAAAAATCAGGGCCTTACATATCATCACAATAATAGGTACTGAAACTATAAATTGTTCAAGGTTAATTTACAGAAATAACAATTAAAACTTAACTCATTAAATTAACTGAATACATCGAAAAATTGTGTCTTTATAACAGTTTCTTCTACTACAAGGTTTTAGGCTAAATTATTTGTTTAAATCATGAAATTAACACATACAGTTATGCAACAATACTTTCGACAAAACTGTTAATTACTTTGGAATTAATTAAGGGCTGCCTTTGCTAACATGTTTTTGAATAGAGCCAAATAAGTACTTAAAGAAAGCTCACATTTTGTGTTCCAAATGTGTACAATTATTACAGAATTTATATTTGTTTATATGTCAACAATAGAATTTAAGTTTTGAAACTATTACTGATTTCACCCTACAACAAAAGACACTAACTAGAAATAGTTAAAATAAATTAGAAAATCAATTACATACCTAAAACTAAACACAAAATTAGATCTGGTGTTATATTCTTTAAAACTGAAGGCCAACCTTTCCCCTTTATGAAAATGCAGATTATACTCACATATATTAATGGCAATTAGTTAAAATTGAAAAAAAAGAAAACGAGTTTAAGGAGGCAGATGGCATAACAAGAGGGGAATTAAAATCATCCCAGCTTGCTCTGTCACAAATCCTTGAACATATGCTCAGTTTTAACATAATAAATTCTCTTGAGACCGAGAAGGTTATTTCCATGAATCAGCATATTTTTAGAAATAGTCACTCATGCGAACCTTGGCTTCCCTTTTTCTCACATGATATACAACAAACTATGGATGAAGGGCAATAGGCAGATTCCACATTTCTAGATTTCCAGAAACCATCTGATATGGTGGCCCACTGCAGACTGTTAACACAGTTATGAGCACATGGAAAGCATTCTCAGATATGTGAGTGTCTCAAAGACTTCCTAAGTAACAGAACCCAGTTTGATGTCCTCGACGGCAAGTGTTCATCAGAGACATTGGTATCAACAACAGTGCCGCAGGTAAGTGTGGTAGGCCTGCTACTGTTTCATAAATACATAAAGGATCTCGTGGACAGGGTGGGCAGTAATCTGTGGGTGTTTGAAGATCATGCTGTGGTGTACGGGAAGGTGTCAAAGTTGAGTGACTGTAGGAGGATACAATATGCCTTAGACAAAATTTCTGGTGTGATGAGTGGCAGCTAGCACTAAGCAGAGTGCAGAACGATTCTACTGCTGCCAACAAATATGTTGCATAAGGACCACGAAGATAAGATACAAGAAATTTGGGCTCCTTTGGAAACATACGGAAAGTCACTTTTCTCTCACTCTTTTAGCAAGTGGAACAGGAAAGGTAATGAGTAGTAATTGTACAGTGTACCCTCCGACACAGTATGGTGGCTTACAGAGTATATGCATAGATGTAGAAAATAATCTATACCCAATATACTGAAAAGAAAATAGTAGAAATTAGTAATGAAATCAAGAACCAGTTGAATACTTTTTTATATTTATGGTAACAGAAGACAATGACTGCATCAACAGGAAAAGGAATAATGAGAAAAGTAAAAACAGCCTTGACTGCTTTTAGCAAATTAGAAATTGTGTCATTTCACTTGTATATAATACCTGCACCTGGGTTTCAGGCTGGATCCCCCATTTACAGTTGATGCTGAGGTACTATTCCAGAACATGGAGAGCCTCGGTGGTTCTGTTCGTTTGTAAGGGGGAATTTAAAGTAGATTGAGGTGGCAGTGAGAATTTGGATCAAGGCGTGAGGCATGCCATAGTAATCCATGCAATTGTGTGAAACACTGTGCCAAGGTGGATAATGCACCTGTCTAGTTAGCAGGAGACACTGGTTCGATTCCTGGAATTGGTACGAATTTTCACTCGCCACTTCAGTCTACATACAAAAAAAAAAAAAAAAAAAAAAAAAAAATTATATAAGATTTTTAGAACAAAGTTTCTGATGTGTCTGAAGTAGAAGGATTACCATCAGTCCCTGTATAACCTTTTTTTAACTATCACAGTGAGGCTTGGATTTTTAACACAAAAAGCATCAAAAGAAACTATGGTTGCTCAGTGAGGAGTGGCGAGATGAATGTAGAGAATTATTGGGAGAGAGAGAGTACAAAGAGTATGTGGATCAGTGAAAAGAAAAATGGAGGATAAGGCATAATTATGACTATGGTAACAAATTAAATGGAGGTGGAAGAGACATGCAGCCAGGCCAATAGCTTGCAGATTGACTAAGTAATTTCTGTAATGGATCTGAGAGACAAGAAAAGAAAGAGATGAAGACCTAATGGAAGGGGGTAATAGAGACTAGTTTAGAAAACATGCTGGAATAACACAGATGTTTGCAGCTGAAGGAGATAATGTATGGAAGAATCTGGATGAAGTTTGTATCCAGATGGAAGTCAAAAAAAGTTGTTGAAAATGATGACGGTTAAAAAATGTTGTTTTGTGCTGGAAGTCATCTGCACTGGACCTTAGTTTGGTACCTGTCTGTCAGCAGGGTTTAAATAAAGTAATGGATCAGTCTAGCAATGGGCCTGTCAGCTATTCTACTCATATGCCATTGGTAATGACTTTCAGATATTTACCATCATGTGACAAAGAGGAAACAGTATCAATGGGGCTACTTGAATTTCAAACACAGCATTTATAAAACAGGAGGTGCAGCTAGTCATATGAGCTGCATTCTCTTCTTCCTGAGGAACCACAGCATTAACAGAGAAACTGCAGGAAGGCAACATATTTACTTGCCGTCATGTCATCTCCAATAAAAAGTATCAGTGTATAATAATAATAATAATAATAATAATAATAGTAATAATGAGAGTGAAGGTGTTATCTTCAGATATTGTCAATGGAATATTTGCTTTGCAGTGCCCTACAAGAGTGCAACTGAAATGGGTTTTTTGAGTATTTGGTAATCTTCTCCTGCTACGCTTGATGATTATTTGGTCCACAACTATGCCTGCAATGACAATCTTTGCCCGATGTCTCATTGCCCATAGATTATTCAGCAAGTCTTACTGTTGATGAATAGACATCAATATAAATCTTTTTCTGCAGTATTTTCAATTTCACATTATGCCTTGCTGTGCCACAAATTGCGAATCCATAATGTGGGATCTGAAAAACGTCTTGCAGAATTTCATCTGCTTTTCAACTTTTTCCTCCTTATGAAATTTATGTTGTACTTATTATGGGCTCTTTCTTGTACATCTGTGTGGGGCATTGGCCAAGTCAATTTCTCATCAGATAAATGGCATGCAAGTCTCAGTGAATCTTGATATCTGAGAGGGGTATCCTCATGTAGATAAATAAGATCATGAAAAACATGCAAACACCCAAATTATCAGTCAAACATTTAAAACCCATGTTCTGAAAGGGACAAGGCTAGCTGAGAGGGACAGGGCTAAAAAAAAGGGAGGGGGTTGAGAATGTAAGCTTAAATAAAATGACTGTGAGAGAGGCAATTACAAAAATCAGATGCCAATCCGAGTACCATTGGTGGAGATGTTCAACATTCTTATGATTTCATGTACTATTACATGCTTTTTCAAGTTCAAAAGTGGTCTCTAGATGTTACAGTTGTGTGAGGTCGTTTTTACTGTGGCTTACACTACAATAACACTATGAAATCTCCAAAGCTGAAGGAGCTATCTTAATTGTAAAATTCAGGGCAGAGCAACTGTTTATTTACAACAGTTTTCCCTACACAGAGCATAACATTACAGTATGTACTTGGACAGGTACATTCCTATACCGTCAATGAGTGTTAATATATGTATAGTAGGCTAAAGATGATTATTCACAATCCACTTTCCATTTCTGTTCCCCTTATTCCGCCTTTGTCAGTCTTTCTGCCCTATCATCCCTGGAGTGAAGCTGACACAGTGCTGACAACCGGCCTCTACCTTAGCTGGACACTGAACTACAGTTATGTAAGCATGCTGACCAAAGCTCCTTGTACTTCAGTTTTTGGTTAATAACAACATGGTGACCACAAACAAAATATTTTCTGATTCTCTGTCATAAATCTATTACATCAGATGTTTCACTTCTGGTTTTTTTTCCAATATTAGTGCAAAAAATGACAGTTCTGCTGTATAATTTCAGAACTATAGTGTGATCTGGACATTGAAAGGCTGATCAGAAAATTGATTCCACTTTATTTCACTTATGCTTTAATCATACATTCCATTATTGAGCAAAACTATGCCACAAGATGCAGGAGAAATTGAGTACTATAGTATCCTTATTTACACGTGATTCTTAAAACCAAGTGTCCCAAACAACAGAGACAACTTTTAAACAAAATTGACATCATTTGCTCAGATGTATCACTAATGAAGACAAAAATCAAGAAATAACTATGCAAGTATGCCTTAAGTTGAAACTAACATTAACAGGTGCTAATGTACCTACTTTTTTAACGGAGATGGCGCATAGCTTGTCAGAACATATTTTGCTGTTCTGTTGTAGACACACATGCCACAAATGTAACCATGTATTTCTCTCAACATGGCATGAATCCTTGAGTGGGCACACTGATTTTAATAACATGACAGGGTGTGCAGCGTACACATATATACAGGATAGCTGCCTTTGTGTTACAAAGATAAACATGTATTAATAGAATGTTAGTTTAATTTAACAACAATAAAATTAACTTATATACCATGCACTAAATCACTGTTTAGTTAAACAATAATACAGTAAACTGACATTATATCACGCTGTTGCCACATTCGCATAACTACAGAGTAATGAACCACAGCATTATAACAGCACAGTTGCTTCAGGTCCCCACCGAACACTTATTCAATTACTAATTATTATCTTGTAAGCAACTTCCTCATTAAGGAGTTGTGCTGCTAGCTCAAAATCTCAGTTATTTTCTTGCACGAATTGTAACTTTTTTTCTCACCTGCCTCACTGTTTGTTTTATATTACTAATGCTCACCTGGGCATATAACAGCACAGCTTTCACTGTGTTAGCTGAAGCAGGCTCACAACTGTAAAACAACAATGGAATGGCACAAAACAATGTTATTTGTTGTTGGCTACTTTATACATAGGTGTGCCCATTCCACGGTATAATTATCCAACTTTCAGGAAGGTAAGCTGCAGCTACGGGTATTCTGTGTGTGCATTTTAACAACAGAGACACATGTACAATGTGACAGATAATGGATTTTGGGAACAATGTTGCAAATGATTATCAGTTTCCTGCAGGATACAGATAGTGAATGCACACTCACAATTTTAATTTAACATGTTGGTCACAGTTGTTATCTGTTACCATTTGCAGAAGAAAAAAGGAAAAAAAGAAGCAACACACACAGGAGAGAATACAAAAATTTTAATTTATATGAAAGGAAGGGATTATTTTGGTTATGTGCTGGCCTGAGAGCTGCTTGCTTGATGCACTGTTACAATCAAAAGGATGGATGAAGTATATAACCAGAGGTGAGTAAATAATCCTAAATCTCTTAAGACCAATGGAATCTTTTTAGCCCCACTACAATAGCATGGCCAAAGCAAGTGATTGGAACCTGCAGGCAAACTGAATTTAAGAGAACTCAAGAGACCAGAGTTATACATAGAGATCCATGTTGCTAACTGGCATCCTACCTTTGACCTCCCACTCATTGGTACCTATATCTTGATCTTCATCTCCCCCACCCCTCACCTTGTCTTCACAGCAGGTGGACTTCTAAACATGGTAACTGACTGACCTGCTCCTCTTTTCCAATCTTTCCCTTCGCTCCTGTTGTTCCATAGCTAGGTATAGGTTTTTTCCTACTTTTAATTGTCTCTTCCACCACTGCCTGAAGTTTCACCTCTAGAAGGTAACTAATGTCTAGATATTATGTCCCACTGTAATTTAACCAGTCATATAATATCTCAACAATGATGAAGAGTGCACAAAGCCATCTTATAAATACAACTCTTTCTTCAAACTTGTGTATGTCTTTGATACTATATATTTAAAAAGAAAGATGATGAGACTTACCAAACAAAAGCGCTGGCAGGTCGATAGACACACAAACAAACACAAACATACACACAAAATCTAGCTTTCGCAACCAACGGTTGCCTCGTCAGGAAAGAGGGAAGGAGAAGGAAAGACAAAAGGATATGGGTTTTAAGGGAGAGGGTAAGGAGTCATTCCAATCCCGGGAGCGGAAAGACTTACCTTAGGGGGAAAAAGGACAGGTATACACTCGCACACACACACATATCCATCCATACATACAAGACACAAGCAGACATTTGATTACCATCAGTCCCTGTATAACCTTTTTTTAACTATCACAGTGAGGCTTGGATTTTTAACACAAAAAGCATCAAAAGAAACTATGGTTGCTCAGTGAGGAGTGGCGAGATGAATGTAGAGAATTATTGGGAGAGAGAGAGTACAAAGAGTATGTGGATCAGTGAAAAGAAAAATGGAGGATAAGGCATAATTATGACTATGGTAACAAATTAAATGGAGGTGGAAGAGACATGCAGCCAGGCCAATAGCTTGCAGATTGACTAAGTAATTTCTGTAATGGATCTGAGAGACAAGAAAAGAAAGAGATGAAGACCTAATGGAAGGGGGTAATAGAGACTAGTTTAGAAAACATGCTGGAATAACACAGATGTTTGCAGCTGAAGGAGATAATGTATGGAAGAATCTGGATGAAGTTTGTATCCAGATGGAAGTCAAAAAAAGTTGTTGAAAATGATGACGGTTAAAAAATGTTGTTTTGTGCTGGAAGTCATCTGCACTGGACCTTAGTTTGGTACCTGTCTGTCAGCAGGGTTTAAATAAAGTAATGGATCAGTCTAGCAATGGGCCTGTCAGCTATTCTACTCATATGCCATTGGTAATGACTTTCAGATATTTACCATCATGTGACAAAGAGGAAACAGTATCAATGGGGCTACTTGAATTTCAAACACAGCATTTATAAAACAGGAGGTGCAGCTAGTCATATGAGCTGCATTCTCTTCTTCCTGAGGAACCACAGCATTAACAGAGAAACTGCAGGAAGGCAACATATTTACTTGCCGTCATGTCATCTCCAATAAAAAGTATCAGTGTATAATAATAATAATAATAATAATAATAATAATAGTAATAATGAGAGTGAAGGTGTTATCTTCAGATATTGTCAATGGAATATTTGCTTTGCAGTGCCCTACAAGAGTGCAACTGAAATGGGTTTTTTGAGTATTTGGTAATCTTCTCCTGCTACGCTTGATGATTATTTGGTCCACAACTATGCCTGCAATGACAATCTTTGCCCGATGTCTCATTGCCCATAGATTATTCAGCAAGTCTTACTGTTGATGAATAGACATCAATATAAATCTTTTTCTGCAGTATTTTCAATTTCACATTATGCCTTGCTGTGCCACAAATTGCGAATCCATAATGTGGGATCTGAAAAACGTCTTGCAGAATTTCATCTGCTTTTCAACTTTTTCCTCCTTATGAAATTTATGTTGTACTTATTATGGGCTCTTTCTTGTACATCTGTGTGGGGCATTGGCCAAGTCAATTTCTCATCAGATAAATGGCATGCAAGTCTCAGTGAATCTTGATATCTGAGAGGGGTATCCTCATGTAGATAAATAAGATCATGAAAAACATGCAAACACCCAAATTATCAGTCAAACATTTAAAACCCATGTTCTGAAAGGGACAAGGCTAGCTGAGAGGGACAGGGCTAAAAAAAAGGGAGGGGGTTGAGAATGTAAGCTTAAATAAAATGACTGTGAGAGAGGCAATTACAAAAATCAGATGCCAATCCGAGTACCATTGGTGGAGATGTTCAACATTCTTATGATTTCATGTACTATTACATGCTTTTTCAAGTTCAAAAGTGGTCTCTAGATGTTACAGTTGTGTGAGGTCGTTTTTACTGTGGCTTACACTACAATAACACTATGAAATCTCCAAAGCTGAAGGAGCTATCTTAATTGTAAAATTCAGGGCAGAGCAACTGTTTATTTACAACAGTTTTCCCTACACAGAGCATAACATTACAGTATGTACTTGGACAGGTACATTCCTATACCGTCAATGAGTGTTAATATATGTATAGTAGGCTAAAGATGATTATTCACAATCCACTTTCCATTTCTGTTCCCCTTATTCCGCCTTTGTCAGTCTTTCTGCCCTATCATCCCTGGAGTGAAGCTGACACAGTGCTGACAACCGGCCTCTACCTTAGCTGGACACTGAACTACAGTTATGTAAGCATGCTGACCAAAGCTCCTTGTACTTCAGTTTTTGGTTAATAACAACATGGTGACCACAAACAAAATATTTTCTGATTCTCTGTCATAAATCTATTACATCAGATGTTTCACTTCTGGTTTTTTTTCCAATATTAGTGCAAAAAATGACAGTTCTGCTGTATAATTTCAGAACTATAGTGTGATCTGGACATTGAAAGGCTGATCAGAAAATTGATTCCACTTTATTTCACTTATGCTTTAATCATACATTCCATTATTGAGCAAAACTATGCCACAAGATGCAGGAGAAATTGAGTACTATAGTATCCTTATTTACACGTGATTCTTAAAACCAAGTGTCCCAAACAACAGAGACAACTTTTAAACAAAATTGACATCATTTGCTCAGATGTATCACTAATGAAGACAAAAATCAAGAAATAACTATGCAAGTATGCCTTAAGTTGAAACTAACATTAACAGGTGCTAATGTACCTACTTTTTTAACGGAGATGGCGCATAGCTTGTCAGAACATATTTTGCTGTTCTGTTGTAGACACACATGCCACAAATGTAACCATGTATTTCTCTCAACATGGCATGAATCCTTGAGTGGGCACACTGATTTTAATAACATGACAGGGTGTGCAGCGTACACATATATACAGGATAGCTGCCTTTGTGTTACAAAGATAAACATGTATTAATAGAATGTTAGTTTAATTTAACAACAATAAAATTAACTTATATACCATGCACTAAATCACTGTTTAGTTAAACAATAATACAGTAAACTGACATTATATCACGCTGTTGCCACATTCGCATAACTACAGAGTAATGAACCACAGCATTATAACAGCACAGTTGCTTCAGGTCCCCACCGAACACTTATTCAATTACTAATTATTATCTTGTAAGCAACTTCCTCATTAAGGAGTTGTGCTGCTAGCTCAAAATCTCAGTTATTTTCTTGCACGAATTGTAACTTTTTTTCTCACCTGCCTCACTGTTTGTTTTATATTACTAATGCTCACCTGGGCATATAACAGCACAGCTTTCACTGTGTTAGCTGAAGCAGGCTCACAACTGTAAAACAACAATGGAATGGCACAAAACAATGTTATTTGTTGTTGGCTACTTTATACATAGGTGTGCCCATTCCACGGTATAATTATCCAACTTTCAGGAAGGTAAGCTGCAGCTACGGGTATTCTGTGTGTGCATTTTAACAACAGAGACACATGTACAATGTGACAGATAATGGATTTTGGGAACAATGTTGCAAATGATTATCAGTTTCCTGCAGGATACAGATAGTGAATGCACACTCACAATTTTAATTTAACATGTTGGTCACAGTTGTTATCTGTTACCATTTGCAGAAGAAAAAAGGAAAAAAAGAAGCAACACACACAGGAGAGAATACAAAAATTTTAATTTATATGAAAGGAAGGGATTATTTTGGTTATGTGCTGGCCTGAGAGCTGCTTGCTTGATGCACTGTTACAATCAAAAGGATGGATGAAGTATATAACCAGAGGTGAGTAAATAATCCTAAATCTCTTAAGACCAATGGAATCTTTTTAGCCCCACTACAATAGCATGGCCAAAGCAAGTGATTGGAACCTGCAGGCAAACTGAATTTAAGAGAACTCAAGAGACCAGAGTTATACATAGAGATCCATGTTGCTAACTGGCATCCTACCTTTGACCTCCCACTCATTGGTACCTATATCTTGATCTTCATCTCCCCCACCCCTCACCTTGTCTTCACAGCAGGTGGACTTCTAAACATGGTAACTGACTGACCTGCTCCTCTTTTCCAATCTTTCCCTTCGCTCCTGTTGTTCCATAGCTAGGTATAGGTTTTTTCCTACTTTTAATTGTCTCTTCCACCACTGCCTGAAGTTTCACCTCTAGAAGGTAACTAATGTCTAGATATTATGTCCCACTGTAATTTAACCAGTCATATAATATCTCAACAATGATGAAGAGTGCACAAAGCCATCTTATAAATACAACTCTTTCTTCAAACTTGTGTATGTCTTTGATACTATATATTTAAAAAGAAAGATGATGAGACTTACCAAACAAAAGCGCTGGCAGGTCGATAGACACACAAACAAACACAAACATACACACAAAATCTAGCTTTCGCAACCAACGGTTGCCTCGTCAGGAAAGAGGGAAGGAGAAGGAAAGACAAAAGGATATGGGTTTTAAGGGAGAGGGTAAGGAGTCATTCCAATCCCGGGAGCGGAAAGACTTACCTTGTGTCTTGTATGTATGGATGGATATGTGTGTGTGTGCGAGTGTATACCTGTCCTTTTTCCCCCTAAGGTAAGTCTTTCCGCTCCCGGGATTGGAATGACTCCTTACCCTCTCCCTTAAAACCCATATCCTTTTGTCTTTCCTTCTCCTTCCCTCTTTCCTGACGAGGCAACCGTTGGTTGCGAAAGCTAGATTTTGTGTGTATGTTTGTGTTTGTTTGTGTGTCTATCGACCTGCCAGCGCTTTTGTTTGGTAAGTCTCATCATCTTTCTTTTTAAATATATTTTTCCCACGTGGAATGTTTCCCTCTATTATATTCTTTGATACTATAGTTTGAAATGCAGCATTGTATCTGACCAGGTTACTGGGAACTGTTTTTTCACAACGTGGCCAGTTCGGATGCAGTTTTCTTGCTCAGTTTGCACACTACCCAAGTGGGGAATTGTCAGTGATGACTAATGAGACTGCAAACCAAACAATGGAGCACATTTTGCACAACTGCCCAAAAAGAAAATTTGTGGTTATCTGGAAAGACTTTGTAGACACAGCACCTTCAGCAATTAGCCAGCTAGAATCTTTGGATATCTATGATGGAAAATAGATATCTCAACTTCTTTTAGCAACTGGTGGTAATCCAGCTTTCATTATTACCCACATATATAAATACATAGATGTACCAGCTTGTACTGATTCATATCATTTTATTTTATCTTGTATCAACTTGATTGCGTGTACCTGTGAAATATAATTATGTAAGCAATATGCTAAATATATAAGATGTGCCTCTTTGTGTTCAATGGGACGTTTCATATTCAACAGTAGCATTGTCCAAGTGCTGTCTACAGTGAATTGCCATGCACTTCAATAAACCACAACATACTTCTGAACTGATGGTGATTTACTTAACAACAGTTGTACCAAATAATTATGAAGAAAGGTACGCCCTGTGGCAACTGATTTGGGGACTTTTATTGGACAAGATGATGCAGTGTGATTCAATGAAATTATAAAATGGGATAGTGCCTTCTACATGAACAATTTAATGCCACAAGACAGACAGAAATTCATATTGGTTAAAACACGATGATAAGCATAATCCTATTGAAGATGACTTGCCCTTACCTTCCTTGACACATACATACATGCTCTGCCAACCATGGTTAAGAGAATGAAAGAATGACATCTACGATTTTATACAGAATCCGAATCATATGGTATTACGTATTGCACATACATAATATTTTATCTGAAGTTACATTAAATATGAGAAAATGTTATATAGATTTCAAATAGGGCCAATACTCCATATCTCTACATCACAGTATTGTTTCAAACTCTTTCACTGCCCCAAAGTGATAAAATCAGCAGGTTTTACTTGAGCCATGCCCACTGTTAACCATTTTCTTGTAGTTTTTTAATTTGATTTAATCAAAAGGAAATAAACTTCAAAAAACTTTAATAATGCAGTACAATGCCTTGCCTGTACTTACCTTTTAGGAGGCAAAATTCCAGAACCATTAACACACACATTAAAAGAAAAAGCAGACGGGTTCCTCTCCTACCTGTCTTTCCTCCACACTGAAGGAACTAACAAGTGAAAACATGCTCTGAAATTTTTTGCATATGGAGAATGTAATTAAACAAAAGCAATGTCAAAATTGTAGCTGCTAAGATGCATGGTAACTTTTTTTCTTTTTTAAATTGTTGAAAATTGTCAATATTATTGTCAGCTTGTGGCTCAAAAAATGCAAACCCCTAGTGGAGCTTGAGCAGACTGCAAACAGTATGCAGCTTTGGCTGATGATACCTCTGTGAACAGATAATCTGACAAAACCAGATTATAAATTGTGAAGTGAACTTTGTTTCAGTTCACACTTTCTGTGACAATCTTTGACAATTATGAAACTTCCTGGCAGACTAAAACTGTGTGCCAGACCGAGACTCGAACTTGGGACCTTTGCCTTTCGCAGGCAAGTGCTCTACCAACTGAGCTACCCAAGCACAACTCATGATCTGTCCTCAGAGCTACACTTCTGAAAGTACCTCATCTCCTACCTTCCAAACTCCACAGAAGCTCTCCTGTGAAACTTGCAGAACTAGCATTCCTGGAAGTAAGGACATTGTGAGGCCCCGAGTTCGTCTCACTCTGGCACACAGTTTTAGCTTGCCAGGAAGTTTCATATCAGCGCACACTCCCCTGCAGAGTGAAAATTTCATTCTGGAAATTGACAATTGTGATTCTTTCCAATTTCCAACTCATTTAATATTAAGAAACAACGATACTTACAAATTACTGTTGCAATATGGGTAAGTGCGGATAAAAGAGAAATTTCAATGTTTATTTTATTTTTTTTATTTATGTCTGCTAATAGAATCTGTTTCCTATTTCTCCAATTTCTCAGACAATTATTCAAATAATGTTGACAATTTAGGAAAAACTGTGGAAACATTAGAAGAAAGAATTGATGATTCAGGGAATTGTAGTTCAATTGATAATAGTTGTGACAATTAACAGTCCTGAACAATGACACTCTCCTAGTACAATGAAACCATTAACTGTAATACCTTTAGTGAGAAAAGTCTGACTCTTCGGTTAAATGAAGCAGGGGAAAGATGCTTCATGTTAAGCAGTGTGCAATGCTGGTTCCATTTTATAAAAATTTGAATGTGAATTATACAAATGGAAGGAAAGAATACTCATAAATGTATGGGAGAAAAACTAATTGAAAGGTTCAGAACTGCAAGGGAGAGAGAATGTATAGATACTGATCAAGACCTACAAAGCTGGACACTTGAAATTGCAACTGAAATTGACAATTTGTGATTTACATCATTCTTTCAGCTGGTTATGCAGATTCAAGAAATAATGCTGTATAAGGAGCCACAAAATAACTAATCTCACTTAAAGGAAATGTGTAGATGAAATGCCATTAAGTGGTAACACTACACAGAAATGTGCAGCTGATGAGAAGACAAAGCTTGCTGTTACCCATATGACTGCTGTGTTTTATGGTGATCATTAAAGTTTGGTGAAAAATGAAACTTCCTGGCAGATTAAAACTGTGTGCCCGACCGAGACTCGAACTCGGGACCTTTGCCTTTCGCGGGCAAGTGCTCTACCATCTGAGCTACTGAAGCACGACTCACGCCCGGTACTCACAGCTTTACTTCTGCCAGTACCTCGTCTCCTACCTTCCAAACTTTACAGAAGCTCTCCTGCGAACCTTGCAGAACTAGCACTCCTGAAAGAAAGAATACTGCGGAGACAAGGCTTAGCCACAGCCTGGGGGATGTTTCCAGAATGAGATCGGGCACACAGTTTTAATCTGCCAGGAAGTTTCATATCAGCACACACTCCACCGCAGAGTGAAAATCTCATTCAGGAAACATCCCCCAGGCTGTGGCTAAGCCATGTCTTCGCAGTATCCTTTCTTTCAGGAGTGCTAGTTCTGCAAGGTTCGCAGGAGAGCTTCTGTAAAGTTTGGAAGGTAGGAGACGAGGTACTGGCAGAAGTAAAGCTGTGAGTACTGGGCATGAGTCGTGCTTTAGTAGCTCAGATGGTAGAGCACTTGCCCGCGAAAGGCAAAGGTCCCGAGTTCGAGTCTCAGTCGGGCACACAGTTTTAATCTGCCAGGAAGTTTCATATCAGCGCACACTCCGCTGCAGAGTGAAAATCTCATTCTGGAAACATCCCCCAGGCTGTGGCTAAGCCATGTCTCCGCAGTATCCTTTCTTTCAGGAGTGCTAGTTCTGCAAGGTTCGCAGGAGAGCTTCTGTAAAGTTTGGAAGGTAGGAGA
The DNA here is from genome assembly GCF_023864275.1 of Schistocerca cancellata. Classification (NCBI taxonomy): domain Eukaryota; kingdom Metazoa; phylum Arthropoda; class Insecta; order Orthoptera; family Acrididae; genus Schistocerca; species Schistocerca cancellata. The sequence goes on from NC_064633.1 coordinate 583,727,757, forward strand.
CGAGGTACTGGCAGAAGTAAAGCTGTGAGTACCGGGCGTGAGCCGTGCTTCGGTAGCTCAGATGGTAGAGCACTTGCCCGCGAAAGGCAAAGGTCCCGAGTTCGAGTCTCGGTCGAGCACACAGTTTTAATCTGCCAGGAAGTTTCATATCAGCGCACACTCCGCTGCAGAGTAAAAATCTCATTTTGGTGAAAAAATTGTACAAACTGCATTTTTATAGTTTCATGGTGAAAAAATGGATTATTATTCCTACATCACATCCACCTTCAGAAACCTCAAGGCAAATTAGATCAGAAGTTTATGATTTTGATAATTTATTCACAGAAGTCTTTTAGTTAACGTATCAACAATTGGAAAAATTGGAGGAATATTTTTCGATACTTTGTCAAAACTGCTTACCAGTTGCAGAAAACAATTCATTAATTTTGTTGAACTCTTGGCCCTAGCCTTCTGACACCTCTGTCTTTCAGCATAACAACAAAAAGACTGTTCATATAATGCAGATTGCCTCCAGAGCAACTAATGTGAATCAACCTATTGGTAGTGAATTTAATGTGGAAAGCATTCTTACGGAAATCAACACACAATTTCTTATATATCCTTGGTATTTCAGATTTATCAGAGGAATAGTATTCTTAAGCTTTAGTTATTTCTTTATTATCAATTTGCAAACTAATTGGCTGGTACACAGCACAATATGCAAAGAAAGACCAGGACCATTCCTAACACCATCCTTATTTTGTCTCAAAATAGTAATTACTGTGAATTAACTTTTTGCTAATTGTGACTGATGTAGGACAAATGTGTTTCCTTCTCACAAAAGCCACATGATTTTTTTGTGGCGAGGAATAAGCAACTGTGCAACAATAATTGATACAAAATGGCGTTTATTTACCAATATTTTTCAGTACATCCAGTTCCCGACTGAAGTGATATCAGTACATGCTGTCATTTTTTTCTCTCTCCTGATCACCTTTGTAAGAATTACGGCAGTCACTGTGACATCAAGTTATCAAAAAAATTAATGATATGCTTTGAGAGTTTGAAATTCCCAGTAGGTCTCTCCTGTATGCACTTGTTAGAGCTGCTCATACTATTTGCCAATCCACAGGCTTTGCACAAAGGACTGCACAAACACTTAAAAGTGGTCCTGTATGCAACAGAAATGAGTAACTTCAACAAATTTTAAAACATACCTGCACTTCATCTTAGCTGCTAAAATCTTAACATTGTGTTTCTTTCAGTGTGTTATTAGAGCAAAAAATTTTCAGGGGAGGTTTCAAGACGTTGGATTGCACCATTTCATATGTGTCCTCAATGATAAATGCTAGTCTTTTCTTTTTAACGTGTATCAGCAGTAATCGAGTGTTATCTCCTGAAGGTAAGTATTGGACAACCACAGTGTGTCACAGTTTTAAAACATTCATTTAATTACTTTGAAAACTTTCAATTTTCAATAGCTACCTACATTTTATCTACTAATGTATAGTTAGTCATATAAATGTTGAGGAAAAAAGCAGTGATTCCTAATAAAACTTTAAAACAGCTATATCAAGTGACTGCCACAGAAATACCCAAGAGCATGTGTAAAACAATTCTGCCTTGGTGTTATACTGGCAATGAAAGCTAAATCACCGTACTGTTTATATGGAACTAACTCTTCAGTGAACAGACTCGACAAGTTAGTGCACTTTTCCACCTAGATTGTGTGTTGATGAAATCTTGGGCTTCCATCCGAGTAGCTCCATTGAAATTATCTTCTTCTTCTTCTCCTCACAAAGACTTTGTCAGAAGATGGTGCGTGACTCACTGAAACCACGTGGAATTTCAACGTGGCCACCCAGAGAGAAGCCTCAAGATGATTTTATCAAAAGTATACTCTGGGGAACTCTACACTCACATTTGGATTTTGTTTTGTTTCACATAATATTTCCTTTGGACAGCAATGTATGTGTGTGAAGTAATAAGAGCAGGGAAGAAAAAGAAAAACGTTACAGCCATGTTGTTGTTGTTGTTGTCTTCAGTCCTGAGACTGGTTTGATGCAGCTCTCCATGCTACTCTATCCTGTGCAAGCCTCTTCATCTCCCAGTACCTACTGCAACCTACATCCTTCTGAATCTGCTTAGTGTATTCATCTCTTGGTCTCCCTCTACGATTTTTACCCTCCGCGCTGCCCTCCAATACTAAATTGGTGATCCCTTGATGTCTCAGAACATGTCCTACCAACCGATCCCTTCTTCTTGTCAAGTTGTGCCACAAACTCCTCTTCTCCCCAATTCTATTCAATACCACCTCATTAGTTACGTGATCTACCCATCTAATCTTCAGCATTCTTCTGTAGCACCACATTTCGAAGGTTCTATTCTCTTCTTGTCTAAACTATTTATCGTCCATGTTTCACTTCCATACATGGCTACACTCCATACAAATACTCTCAGAAACGACTTCCTGACACTTAAATCAATACTCGATGTTAACAAATTTCTATTCTTCAGAAACACTTTCCTTGCCATTGCCAGTCTCCATTTTATATCCTCTCTACTTCGACCATCATCAGTTATTTTGCTCCCCAAATAGCAAAACTCCTTTACTACTTTAAGTGTCTCATTTCCTAATCTAATTCCCATAGCATCACCCGACTCAATTCGACTACATTCCATTATCCTCGTTTTGCTTTTCTTGATGTTCATCTTATATCCTCCTTTCAAGACACTGTCCATTCCGTTCAACCGCTCTTCCAAGTCCTTTGCTGTCTCTGACAGAATTACAATGTCATCGGTGAACCTCAAAGTTTTTATTTCTTCTCCATGGATTTTAATACCTACTCCGAACTTTTCTTTTGTTTCCTTTACTGCTTGCTCAATATACAGATTGAATAGCATCGGGAGAGGCTACAACCCTGTCTCACTTCCTTCCCAACCACCGCTTCCCTTTCATGCCCCTCGACTCTTATAACTGCCATCTGGTTTCTGTACAAATAGTAAATAGCCTTTCGCTCCTTGAATTTTACCCCTGCCACCTTTAGAATTTGAAAGAGAGTATTCCAGTCAACATGGTCAAAAGCTTTCTCTAAGTCTACAAATGTTAGAAACATAGGTTTGCCTTTCCTTAATCTTTCTTCTAAGATAAGTTGTAGGGTCGGTATTGACTCATGTGTTCCAACATTTCTACAGAATCCAAACTGATCTTCCCCGAGGTCGGCTTCTACCAGTTTTTCCATTCGTCTGTAAAGAATCCGCGTTAGTATTTTGCAGCTGTGACTTATTAAACTGATAGTTCAGTAATTTTCACATCTGTCAACACCAGCTTTCTTTAGGATTGGAATTATTATATTCTTCTTGAAATCTGAGGGTATTTTGCCTGTCTCAAACAAATTGCTCACTACATGGTAGAGTTTAGTCAGTAGTGGCTCTCCCAAGGCTGTCAGTAGTTCTAATGAAATGTTGTCTACTCCCGGGGCCTTGTTTCGACTCAGGTTTTTCAGTGGTCTGTCAAACTCTTCACGCAGTATCATATCTCCCATTTCATCTTCATCTACCTCCTCTTCCTTTTCCATAATATTATCCTCAAGTACATCGCCCCTGTATAGACCCTCTATATACTCTTTCCACCTTTCTGCTTTCCCTTCTTTGCTGAGAACTGGGTTTCCACCTAAGCTCTTGATATTCATGCAAGTGGTTCTCTTTTCTCCAAAGGTCTCGCCTCCAAATCCTTACATTTGTCCTCTAGTCATCCCTGCTTAGCCATTTTGCACTTCCTGTCGATCTCATTTTTGAGACGTTTGTATTCCTTTTTGCCTGCTTCATTTACTATGTTTTTATATTTTTTCCTTTCATCAATTAAATTCAATATTTCTTCTGTTACCCAAGGATTTCTACTAGCCCTCGTCTTTTTACCTACTTGATCCTCTGCAGCCGTCACTACTTCATCCCTCAGAGCTACCCATTCTTCTTCTGCTGTATTTCTTTCCCTCATTTCGTGACAATTGTTTCCTTATGCTCTCCCTAAAACTCGGTACAACATCTGGTTTAGTCAGTTTATCCAGGTCCCATCTCCTTAAATTCCCACCTTTTTGCAGTTTCTTTAGTTTTAATCTACAGTTCATAACCAATAGATTATGGTCAGAGTCCACATCTGCCGCTGGAAATGTCTTACAATTTAAAACCTGGTTCCTAAATTTCTGTCTTACCATTATATAACCTATCTGATACCTTCTAGTATCTCCAGGATTCTTCCATGTATACAACCTTGTTTTATGATTCTTGAACCAAGTGTTAGCTATGATAAAGTTATGCTCTGTGCAAAATTCTATCAGGCGGCTTCCTCTTTCATTTCTTAGCCCCAATCCATATTCACCTACTACGTTTCCTTCTCTTCCTTTTCCTCCTGGCGAATTCCAGTCACCCATGACTATTAAATTTTCATCTCCCTTCACTATCTGAATAATTTTTTTTATTTCATCATACATTTCATCAATTTCATCATCTGCAGAGCTAGTTGGCATATTAACTTGTACTACTGTAGTAGGCGTGGGCTTCGTGTCTATCTTGGCCACAATAATGCGTTCACTATGCTGTTTGTAGTAGCTTACCTGCACTCATATTTTTTTGTTCATTATTAAACCTACTCCTGCATTACCCCTATTTGATTTTGTATTTTTAACCCTGTATTCTCCTGCCACTGAACTTCACTAATACCCACTATATCTAACTTTAACCTATCCATTTCCCTTTTTAAATTTTCTAACCTACCTGCCCGATTAGGGGATCTGACATTCCACGCTCAGATCCGTAGAATGACAGTTTTCTTTCTCCTGATAACTATGTCCTCTTGAGTAGTCCCTGCCCGGAGATCCGAATGAGGGACTATTTTACCTCCGGAATATTTTACCCAAGAGGATGCCATCATCATTTAACCATACAGTAAAGCTGCATTTCCTTGGGAAAAATTACAGCTGTAGTTTCCCTTTGCTTTCAGCCATTCGCAGTACCAAAACAGCAAGGCCGTTTTGGTTAGTGTTACAGGGCCAGATCCGTCAATCATCCAGACTGTTGCCACTGCAACTACTGAAAAGGCTGCTGCCCCTCTTCAACCATACTGCATCATTATTGTCTGATTGTCAACTTTTTATTTAGTAGTAATTAATGTTTGTAATTAGGCAACATTATGTTCCTTGTCATTCATCAGAGAAAAAAAATCATCACTGACAATGAACGAACAGTGGATGCATTACTATGGCACCTAGGCTCCTCTGCATAAAATGGACAGGCCTATAAATAATTCAACCACAAGATTACGTCAATTGAAAGTTCACCAGTAAAGACAAATCTCAAACTGGTGTACTGATTTTTCAGCTGTCAGGTGTGTATCAACAAATTTTGAACAAACTAGTTTATTAACACAACTACTGAAGAAGGTTCTCTTTTATGTAGTTTTATGCTAGTCAAAGAAGTGAGTTAGATAATTTGACCACTGAAGGACAACAGACTTTGCTACATAGAGACTGGTGGTTCGATTCCAAAAGCTGCGATGGGAGGATCTAGAAAATGTTCTCAGCCTCGCAAAGCCTAATGGGAAGCCACCTGAATAAATAAGCAACACAACAAATGAGCTATAAAAATGGCTCACTTCCTTGGAGGGAGGCACATATTTATTGATAATTCACTCGTGCCTTAAGGACATTAAAACAAATTTTATGCCATAGGTGCATAGGGATACTTTTTATGCCAATAAAAACTGCACCATTTGTCTCACTGTGTACAACAGCATGCTGTTTGTGCACTCTTGTAACAAAACAGTCTATTCTTTGTGATCTGCCTGAGCCATCCACGCCATGCCAGATCAAGAGTGCATTCAGACTTAGGGTATCACACAACAGACGCATGATTGTTGTGTAAGTCCCTAACCAGAATTATCAAGTTTTCCATAATGAGTTCAGTCCAACATATATATATATATATACTTTTGAAAACCAGACATACCAACAATTAAAGGGAACAGCCATGGGTACCAGGATGGCCCCCTCGTATGCCAACCTATTCATGGGTCGCTTAGAGGAAGCCTTCTTGGTTACCCAGGCCTGCCAACCCAAAGTTTGGTACAGATTTATTGATGACATCTTCATGATCTGGACTCACAGTGAAGAAGAACTCCAGAATTTCCTCTCCAACCTCAACTCCTTTGGTTCCATCAGATTCACCTGGTCCTACTCCAAATCCCATGCCACTTTCCTTGATGTTGACCTTCACCTGTCCAATGGCCAGCTTCACACGTCTGTCCACATCAAACCCACCAACAAGCAACAGTACCTCCATTACGACAGCTGCCACCCATTCCACATCAAACGGTCCCTTCCCTACAGCCTAGGTCTTCGTGGCAAACGAATCTGCTCCAGTCCGGAATCCCTGAAGCATTACACCAACAACCTGACAACAGCTTTCGCATCCCGCAACTACCCTCCCGACCTGGTACAGAAGCAAATAAACAGAGCCACTTCCTCATCCTCTCAAACCCAGAACCTCCCACAGAAGAACCACAAAAGTGCCCCACTTGTGACAGGATACTTTCCGGGACTGGATCAGATTCTGAATGTGGCTCTCCAGCAGGGATACGACTTCCTCAAATCCTGCCCTGAAATGAGATCCATCCTTCATGAAATCCTCCCCACTCCACCAAGAGTGTCTTTCCGCCGTCCACCTAACCTTCGTAACCTCTTAGTACATCCCTATGAAATCCCCAAACCACCTTCCCTACCCTCTGGCTCCTACCCTTGTAACCGCCCCCGGTGTAAAACCTGTCCCATGCACCCTCCCACCACCACCTACTCCAGTCCTGTAGCCCGGAAGGTGTACACAATCAAAGGCAGAGCCACGTGTGAAAGCACCCACGTGATCTACCAACTGACCTGCCTACACTGTGATGCATTCTATGTGGGAATGACCAGCAACAAACTGTCCATTCGCATGAATGGACACAGACAGACAGTGTTTGTTGGTAATGAGGATCACCCTGTGGCTAAACATGCCTTGATGCACGACCAGCACATCTTGGCGCAGTGTTACACCATCCGGGTTATCTGGATACTTCCTACTAACACCAACCTATCCGAACTCCGGAGATGGGAACTTGCTCTTCAACATATCCTCTCTTCCCGTTATCCACCAGGCCTCAATCTCCGCTAATTTCAAGTTGCCGCCACTCATACCTCACCTGTCATTCAACAACATCTTTGCCTCTGCACTTCTGCCTCGACTGACATCTCTGCCCAAACTCTTTGTCTTTAAATATGTCTGCTTGTGCCTGTATATGTGTGGATGGATATGTGTGTGTGTGCGCGCGAGTGTATACCCGTCCTTTTTCCCCCTAAGGTAAGTCTTTCTGCTTCCGGGGTCTGGAATGACTCCTTACCCTCTCCCTTAAAACCCATATCCTTTTGTCTTTCCTTCTCCTTCCCTCTTTCCTGACGAGGCAACCATGGGTTGTGAAAGCTAGAATTTTGTGTGTATGTTTGTGTTTGTTTGTGTGTCTATCGACCTGCCAGCGCTTTTGTTTGGTAAGTTTCATCATCTTTCTTTTTAGATATATTTTTCCCACGTGGAATGTTTCCCTCTATTATATATATATGTGTGTGTGTGTGTGTGTGTGTGTGTGTGTGTGTGTGTGTGTGTGTGAGACTAGTCCTGTTTGCTATTCAAGGAGGTTACACTAAAGATTTGTCTCCAATTTGTTATGTCGGAAATGTCAATAGCAATATGAAACGCAAGATATGGTGGTCAATGCGCAGTGACAAATTTTCATCCAAAGCGCTTGTCGGCTTCATTAGTTTGTTCAGAAGGGGAGGCGACAGTTTTGCCACCTTTCAGCTTGTCGACCATGACAAAATTCAGGTGCACGACCTGAAATCTTTCTCAGACAATTTTACAGAAACTATTCGGTAAAAAATTTCATTTTTATTTGATTTCTAGCTTTTTTCGTCAGGTCCATTATGATGTGTATTATTTCATTAATGGTCATATTATTGTAGTATTTACATCTAAGACACTGCGCAGAATTCAAAATGGTTTGCATTAATAAATGGGGTTGCCATGATTTTGCATTTGATGCATATTACATAATACGTTGCTGTGTATTAAATTTAGTTAACATACTGAATTTTTCCTTTAGGCTTAGGTTGAGGTCTATCAGTTGTCAATTTCAATAAAATTGATCCGATGTAGTACCATTTGTGATTGTGCTGCGCCAGTGATAATGTCAGAAATATCCACAACATTCCACACATTTTATGAACAGTTTTAGGTACGAAAATGAGATGATAGCACACAAAGAGGAAGGTATTTTGCCCTGTGGCTATTATGCAAAACTTCATTATCTACCACATTATTCCACTAAATACAGACTTTAGTAAAAGACTAATTTTTAAGAGCTATCGATAGCTGGTGAAGTGAGAAATGCTATGCGTTTTGGAACAAAGACATTACACATTTACTTTGTACCAAGGTTCTTTTTCATAAGACACTGACCTTAAATTTCCTCAGTTAATAAAACAGTTTCAGAATTCTCTTGCAATTGTTTCTGCATAATATGATTGTGAGGTGACACTGTGTATAGGCAAAACAAGCAAATTTTAACATGGTGACAAGAGAAATGTTGTGACTTTTCATGCTTTCCCGACGGATCTGTTGCAAATACGCTTCTCGGGTTTGCCGCCGGTTCGTATTGTGTAAATCGTACAATATTTCTTCGATGCAACTGCTCGACATCATCAGGTGGTGGTAGCTGCTGCTGTCACTGCTGCAAGGCGCGACTGATGATAATCGCGCGGCGGCGTCGGAATGTATCATGACGGGAGCAGGCAATACGCGTGCGCGAGAAGACGCTCATAGTTGGAGAAAGCGGCGCTCCTGGTGCCCCCTACTGGGAGCTGCAGAAAGGCCATCCACGCGTGCGCTTTGGGCAATAACTGTGCTGCCGGACGCTCCTGCGGATAAAGTTTGAACTAAATCTCAGCTACGCGTTGCGTCACTTGAGGAAACGGAAGTTCTTATTTTCCCTGTTTTTGATTTAATGGCAGCCAGTGCTGGATTACAGGCGGCGCTCAGTTGAGCTCAGGAGCGTCCGGCAGCACAGTTATTGCCCAAAGCGCATGCGTGGATGGCCTTTCTGCAGCTCCCAGTAGGGGGCACCAGGAGCGCCGCTTTCTCCAACTATGAGCGTCTTCTCGCGCACGCGTATTGCCTGCTCCCGTCATGATAAATTCCGACGCCGCCGTGCGATTATCATCAGTCGCGCCTTGCAGCAGTGACAGCAGCAGCTACCACCACCTGATGATGTCGAGCAGTTGTATCGAAGAAATATTGTCAGATTTACACAATATGATCCGGCGGCAAACCCAAGAAGCGTATTTGCAACAGATCCGTCGGGAAAGCATGAAAAGTCACATCTGGTACCTCTACGGGGAGGAGATGGCCAACGACGAACGTGAGTTTGACAAGTTACGTAATAAGAGAGGTAGACTGCTGTGCACTATGGCGTTTTTATTGAGATGCCGTGACAAGCAAACTGTTCCAACGTTTGCTAAATTTAAACATCATATTGACACTGCGGCCGCTGTTAGAATTAAACGACGGGCGAGTGCAGCCCTAGTGAGAGAGAGGGTACGTTATACAAGACGGGAACTGCACATGGTGTCCACAAAATTGCTATCACTGCATCTGAAAATCTCTTCGAAACTTTCAGCGTTATCATGGGATTGGGTAGATAGCGCTACTTGGGCGCTAGCAGACTGGGCAAAACAACAAGCCAAGGCCCGCCAGATGTCCAAGTATTCTCGTCTTGAGGCCCAACAGCAAGAAGGGAATGCACCACGTCGACGCACCGTGTTTAATTTCACGGGTAGAATCCTGGACGACGCAGCTGTTGCAGTGCTCGAGAAAGGTTTGAACTATGCACCAACACCACGGACAGCTCCAATCCGAGATGTCATAGCTGGCATAGAACAGGCAATTTTGAAGCTTCCCAGTGACGTTGCAGAAGAGATCATGAGGGACACCTGCCGAATTTTAACACGACCCCCACAGAGCAAGTACAACATCAGCTCAGCAGAAAGGAAGGCCCTGCAAGATTTGAGATCAGACAAAGACCTCGTCATTTTCCCTGCCGACAAGGGGAACACCACCGTCCTCTCACGAGTTAAATACAACAGCAAGATGGAGGTACTGCTCGACGATCCTGCCTATCGCAAGCTAAGAGAGGATCCGACTGGCAAAATACAGAGAAAAACATTAGATCTCCTTAAGAAGAGTTCTATTCCTTCTAAAGTGACCAAAGGCCTACGCCAACAGGCTGCAGTTCCCCAAGACTTTACGGCCTACCCAAGATACACAAGGATGGGACACCTCTTCGCCCAATAGTGAGCAACATCGGAGCTCCTACTTATTTTCTGGCGAAATATCTTACTACACTGTTGGGACCTCTCACAGGCAAGTGTGATCACCATATCCAGAATTCAGAGGACTTCGTAGGACGCCTGAAGACACTTAAGTTACAAGCGTTGGATATTTTAGTTAGTTTTGACGTTATATCTTTGTTTACGAAAGTACCTCTGCAGGACTCGTTAGAGCTTATCAGCAGCCAGTTTGAGAGAGACATTGTGGCGTTGTTTAAACATGTGCTTACCTCAACTTATTTCTTATTTAATGACCAGTATTTTGAACAAGTGGACGGTGTCGCCATGGGAAGTCCTCTGTCTCCCATGGTGGCCAACTATTTTATGGAAGACTTTGAGGAAAAAGCACTACAGTCGGCAAGTCTCAAACCTTCTTATTTTTGGCGGTATGTAGACGATACCTTTGTGGTGTGGCCCCACGGAGTAGAGACATTACCTGTGTTTCTCGGACATCTGAACTCGCTACATCCCAATATACAGTTCACTATGGAAGTGGAAAAAGATGGCCTCTTACCATTCCTGGACGTCTTAGAAGAAGAGCTGACGGTACATTGGGACACAGTGTCTATCGCAAATCCACTCATACAGAGCTATATTTGCAGGCCACAAGTTGCCATCATCCTGCTCAACACGGTAGTGTACTATGCTCTTTAGTGCATAGAGCACATGTAGTCTCAGATGCCGACAGCCTACCTGGTGAGCTACAACACCTGAGAATGGTATTCCAACAGAATGGCTATTCCGAAAGACAGATATGCCATGCATTCCGTTCTCAGCAAACTCGACGCAAGAATGTATATGAAGATGTGGAGGCACCCACTGCAACAGCGTTCTTGCCCTATTTTGGCGGCATGTCTTCGAGAATAGAAAGAATCCTCAAAAAGCACGACGTCAAGTGTGTTTTTCGGCCACCAGCAAAATTGAGGAATTTATTGTGCTCTGTCAAAGACGACCTTGGCCTCAGAAAACGTGGCGTGTACAAAATCCCATGCCAATGTGGAAAATCTTATATTGGACAGATATGCCGAACTGTGCAAGAACGCTGCGTCGATCATCATCGCCATACACGCCTGGGGCAACCTGATAAATCAGCGGTAGCGGAACATTGCCTGGACACGGGACATCATATGCTTTATGAACAGATGGAAATTTTGTCCCCAACGTCATCTTTCTGGAATTGTGTTATAAAGGAGGCCATATATATTCGCACGGCGGACAATCTAATCAACAGGGATGCAGGTTTTCAACTGAGTGCCGCCTGGAATCCAGCACTGGCTGCCATTAAATCAAAAACAGGGAAAATAAGAACTTCCGTTTCCTCAAGTGACGCAACGCGTAGCTGAGATTTAGTTCAAACTTTATCCACAGGAGCGTCCGGCAGCACAGTTATTGACCAAAGCGCACGCGTGGATGGCCTTTCTGCAGCTCGCAGTAGGGGGCACCAGGAGCGCTGCTTTCTCCAACTATGAGCGTCTTCTCGCGCACGCGTATTGCCTGCTCCCGTCATGATAAATTCCGACGCCGCCGCGCGATTATCATCAGTCGCGCCTTGCAGCAGTGACAGCAGCAGCTACCACCACCTGATGATGTCGAGCAGTTGCATCGAAGAAATATTGTACGATTTACATAATACGATCCGGCGGCAAACCCAAGAAGCGTATTTGCAAGAGAAATGTTACTCAGATCTTTTTGAATGGCCTCCATGCAAGTGTGGACATGGAGAGGACCCACTTAAATTTTGAAAATATGAATAGGCTTCAGTTTAGAACAGCACTTTGCATTTCCCCTACAGCACCTGCCCACAGCCCCCACCACTACTGTTCTTCTCATGTGTGCCCTGCTGTCTGTGCATCTACCAGCCACAGAATTCTGCAAGGACTACCTTTTCAGTCTATGACTCCCCAGTGTAACAGCTTTTCCATATGTAAGATTCTGCAAGACAGCATCACCTACTTCTAGTTCATTTGTGTAATTCTCCATTCAAAATATCTATTATCACTTAATTATGCTTAACATCCTCCATTTAAAACCCATCAGTTCAAAGTAATGAGTGTGCTTCAACACAGTCTGCCAAGCACAAAAATAAAAATGAAAACACCATCAGCAGCCTTGGCACGAAAAACTTAAATGGATTACTACATACAAATATATTCACATTCTTTGAGCCCTTTCTCATTTTAGGAACATTAGTGAAAGTGAAGCAAATACACAACAGAAATATGAACTTTTAAATGGCATACTAGTAATGTGCTGCAGGCATTCCAAACACCAGAAGTTGAAAAGTAGGAAGAAATTGCTAGTCAACACATCTCTTCAATTACTACTCCCATCTTATCTACACAACTTATCAAAAATTTCCTTACCAACCTTCATTTCAATGACGGAAATATTTTTCCCATAAGTTTAATAAACAGTTAAAACAACAACAAATTCAGCTGAATTTCTAATGACTGTTAGAGGTTGCATTGCAATCCCTTGCTTTTTGAATGCTCATTAAATGAGGCACTAAGAGCACAAGCGGACTAACCCACACTTTTTGTGCACGAGAGGTATTGACAAGATGTGATAGTATACGGTTATTATACAATGCCTGTTCTGTTCATTTATCTGAAGACTTGTCTCATTTAGCAATGTACCCATTGCTGTTGCACTTTACCACAGATACTGTTGAGACCCGGAGTGGACTATGCGTCCATTTGTGCTCTGCACTCTCCGTCCACTGTCACTGCACATGATGCCAGCAGTCCAAGGACTTGTTTATTCAGTGTGGAACTACATATTGGACCAGTGATCACGTGGAAGTTTGTGTCAGTTGTTTAGCATGGAAGCCCCTGTTAAAAGCATGGAGGAGCAATTGCAAGGTTAGTCGTCGTGTTCCTCTTGTTTGCAGGTAACATTGTCAAATGTACACCTAACATGTTCATATCCAAAGATGAATAGAGGTATCTCGAACGGTGACTGTTCACAAAATGCAAGTTGTTTTCCATACGAAAAGACAATGAAATACAAACAATACTTTATTTATTGCTATATTGTATAATTGAGTAATGATCACTTCTGATGTGTGTACAACAATGTTCTACAGCCCACTGAGTCATGTTGTGCAATTGCTTCGCCTGTGGATACCAATGCCCACTGTCTTTTAGTTAATATTATGCAGAGGGATGGATATTTTTATTACAGAGATGTTTCCATCCGATGGGGAAGCAGCGGGAGGAATGGGAGTGAGTACAGCTGCAGCAACAACTTTTCTGTAGGACTTGTCAGAGATAAATGATGATGCCGTTATACAAAGCTAAATGGCTCCGTAATGTTAGGAAAGAACGGAGAGCTCTAGGTCAAGAGTATGCCAACTGTAAGGGTAACTTGTACCTCAAAAGGAATTGCAGACAGTCAGTGAGTGTTCATGCCAGTATGAGTGCCACAAAAACATCAACAAAGAACAGCAGGAACAAGTGTTCAATGAGTTTTATAATTTAGGCAGCCATGATCTGCAATCAGCTTTCCTGCTTACCATGATTAAAGTTGTTGATAAAGCACAGTCTTACATAGGTCAGCAATATTTACACACGGAGAAGACAAAATTGTATAACTTGCTCAGTTCAAATGGGTCTGGAACTAGGGTGTGTAAAATATTCTTTCAGAATAATTCAGCCGTATCTGCTGGAAGAATTGATAGGGTAATCAAGAATAAAGGAGAAAAGCAACCCCTCCTCATGATGGTAGAGGTGAACCCATTAATAAAACACCTCCCCACAAAGTTGATGACGTAAAATGTATCATAGAAAAATTTCCAGCCTATGAAAGCCATTATGCGTATCATAAAAACAATGGTAGAAAATATTTAGGAGCAGATTCAAATTTATCAATCATGTATTCACTGTACTGTGCAGAGGAGCAAATGCCCATTTCTCATTTTATTTTCCACAAAATTTTTACAAAAACTGCAATTTGTCATTTCATCCACCAATGTCTGACTTGTCAAACTGCCGATAAGGAGAGATCGGAGTTAATTGTAGAACTGAATTCCATCAGCAAAAAGCTGAGTATGCACAGGCATGTTTACAGTGATACTTTGCTTAGCAAATCAGATAGTAACATTACAGTGACAACATTTGATCTGATGAAAACTTTGCCTACACCAATCATCTCAACTGGGGTTTGCTACTACACATGTCACCTTCCTGAACACTGGAATGATGATGTAGAGAGTGGGCACGGGCGGGGGGGGGGGGGGGGGGGGATTTGTTCAATGTGGTAAATATGACTGTGGAATGTTTTTCAACAAAACAACTCAAAAGAAACATCATGAATCATAAAATGTCTTCTGGCAGTTTTAAAGTACAACGGCTGAACATACAATGGCTGCAGTTTGAAGCAACCAGCAGATTCAAAGTATGGTACAAATGCTCAAACCAAAGCCAAGAGCCATTTCAGGAAATTGATGTGGCCAAACGAACGTCCACATGCATCAGCAATCTCCAATTGCCTTATCTTAATGGACATGTAATTACAGTGGCAAAAAAATAAGGATCCTGCTTAGTTTTCTTCTGTATGTACCCACTCTTCATGATTTCCACAAAAATTAAAAAGTGTCTTCAAATGCTGTAGAAACATTGCCTGTGAACGTTTTTGAAGCACTACACAGTTATTAAAATTATAGAAAGCAATGTAAAATGTTACATGTAATCTGTATAATAATAATAAATGTATACTACTGTCACATGCAATCTATGATGGACTTAGTGCAATGAACAGCATGAACAATAAGCATATAAACCTGTCATTGAGAATGTTCAACTACTCTGAGTGAAAGTGGACTAAGCCAGAACAAAACTGGTAATATTCTACTGTATAATTAATGTTTGTAATGTATCTATGTCAGAATATTGTTCACTAAAACCACAGTTACATTGTATGCATGTTAAAAGGCTGCAATGTATCATGGAAAAACATTCTCTGTGAGCCCTTATTATTATGCCTGTTTCCTCCACATTGACTTCCCCAGGGTTAGTCCACTTCTGCTCTCAGTGCCTCAAATATGCTATAGGCCTTACACTATGCCACATACAGCTGTTACCAAAACCTTTATTCAAAATTCTTATTCATGGGCTTAAACTCTCTAGTAAACTGTCACAACTGAAAGTGGACGTCAGGTTACAAAATAGCCAAGTGTTTTTAACAGCCAACATTATCACACTCCAGCCTCTCATTATTACAGCAATTTTTGTATTTACTAGCTATGGTCCAGTCTGTGTGCTGAATGGACAAACTTCAGTGCCCAGATTTAAAATTGTGTGTGTATTAAAACACCTGCATTTATGAACAGAAGAGTATAGTTTTACATCCAATCAACAGCAAGCTAAGTCAGAGCAAAAGCTCACATTGAGGAAGGAAATGGCTCATGATCTTTTCAAGGAAACTATCTGAACATTTTTCTTATGCGACTAGTGGAAAACAAATCTGAATGGATGTATGGAGCTTCAAACCACTGTACTCCCAAGTAAGTCCAGTGCCTTACCACTGCACCACCTAATTCAGTAAACATTTTAAGATAAGCTACCACTCCAACAGTAAATCAAGCAAGGAAAGTTCTCGCAGAATATATGCTTTACAAGTAAAGGAGACCACTCACCAAATAGTAGAAATGCTGTGTCACTGACAGGCCTTTTGACAACTTGACAATTATAACAATGTGAAATAATTCGACCTCCACTGTATTGTCCTTTATTCAAAATGTTCCTGCACATAATATAGGAAAATACAGCAGAAGTGGAACTGTTTACTTGTTTTGTGTATCAAGAATACACCTGTGGAATCACACAATGAACTGAATAAAAATGATGTATTAAAATTATTCACACAAAATTACACAGAACATTTTTATTGGTCAAGAACAATTTCACAACTTCTTAATCTCTCATCATCTTTTCTTTCTGCCTAGCCAATTTCTTCTTTGACACTTTCTTCTTTGTGGGCTCTTCCTCAGTTGCTTTCGCAACAACTTCCTCCTTTTCAGTAAGAACCACCTCAATGTGGCAGGGAGAGCTCATGTATGCTGTAAAGTAAAGAAAATTCTTTTAGATGTGCATTCTGCACAAAATGAAGAAAATCTTATTACTTTCTAGTAAATTACTACATCATGTAAAAATGATATTGCACTAAACATGTAACAGTCACAAGTGACCAGTCCAAGGCTGCTTTCAAAATGAATTATTTTTCTTCCTAGAAGCTTAACACAAATTCATGCTTTCCAGTGGGTGAGAAAGTAACACCAAGTACGTTAGTCAACATTAATCCAACCTTGGCAAGAGAAGGTGTTCCTGCTGGGGAGTGACAGTTAAAACTAAGGTCTTGTAAACAGCCAAAAGTCAAACTTTTGTATTTTTTTATTTGGCAGTTTTCCTCTACAAATGAAGAGCATCATCAGAATATACAGTTGAAAGTTGGCTGATAGCATTAACAACAGCATTTCGAAGTTTGGGGGTATGTGGTCAGCAGTATGTCAGGTTATGAAAGCAGAGTTGCTACTTCTCAATCAAGTAGCTCCTCAGTTTGCCCCACAAGGGTCAAGCGCACCCAAGAGTAACTGCCTCTTACATCATCACTAATTACTAACAATCAAAACCACTTATTGTAAATAATACACACATGTATAACTACACTGTAAGAAGCTGCAGTAACATCAAAATCCAGTTTACGAACACACAACTGTGTTGGAACAAAATGTTTCAAAACAATTTCAAAGATACTCCAAGGGTCTAAAGAATCTTAACTGTCCCCATCAGAATGAACCTCAAAACAGAGCTGCTAGACAACAGACCACACTGTATGTAAACAACCTGTGCAAAATGAGTTGCAGAATTTTCCTGATTTCAGAAAGCAGTTTAAACATTGATATTTTGTTGAAAACCAATAACCTTAAAGAATAAAAACTTACGATTTATTCTTCCATGGGCACGGTAGGTTCTTCTCCTCAGGCATGGCGCACGGTTGACTTGAATATGTTCTATGACCAGGCGATCAACATCCAAGCCCTTGTAATCTGCATTTGACTCTGCATTTTTCAATAACTGAAGCAAGAACTCTGCAGATTTCTTAGGCCAGCGGCCCTGAGTTGTACCCCACTGCTTTGCCTGAGAATTTAAAAACCCATTAGTTAATTACACACAGCAAATCAAAACATGGCAAGGACAAAGATTTCAACATAAAAATTTTGTATAATATAATTTAGGTCTCAACCTTTCACGAGATCACCCTTATTGTCACTTCAACCGAAACAGGTCTGCTGAATTATTTTACTTGGATAAAGTGGAATATCCGATACTACTTGTTGGCTTTTATCAGTGAAATAGGAAACATGTGACAAAAGTTGGAAACAAATTGGCAACTACAGAGTGATGTCAGTAGCGATTTATTTCAAGGAGACTAAGCTATTGGTCTGCCACCACACTCATGTTTCTTGCATTCACATTGCCTACACCAATTCGTGAGTAAACAGTGACAATACACCAATGATGATGTTGCAGGAGCAATTGACATTACATCACTGGTCAAAGCCAACCAATAGTACAGAATATTCCTCTTTGGCCTTTTCATGAAGGCAGACTTAATGTATTACAAAAAGCCATTCTGGAACGATCCTGTTTACAACATAGGAACAGTCTACCAAAGCTCGTAGGTAAAAAAGATTTAGACCTGTACATAATCAAAAACCACAATGACACTTCACATCAATTTTTACAAGCTTTAATCAAAAGCCAACAATTTTAGTCTTAGAACACTTTAATTCACTTTTTTTTTCCTCACACTAAAGCTGTGTTTGAAAAACGTTTTGCGATAATATTTGCAACTACTGCTAGACTGTTTATATTTTCACCTTGTAGACTTACTCGTGGCTTACTCAAGGCTGATCAATGGAAACAACATTTCTGGCTTGCTAGGGCTAAATATCACTAGTGTTTGGTTATATTATAACCTACTCCATCTAGCAGAGCACAACTGTCTTGCCTCAGTGTTTTAAGTCCAAGTACATGTTGTCCTGTCAAGATGACTGATATTTAGTCTTAATGTTAACACACTACCAGACAGGTGAGATCAATGTGATGCGCAACTTACAAAAATTGCAAGTTAAAACAGAACTTCCTCAAGATACTCACTGTCATGCTCAAAAGCAGTAGCAGTGATGTAGACAAACTGATGTCTTCAACACAGTACAGACAGATTTTATCTGACAGAACTGAATTTATATAGAAGAAAGCAATCTTTAGTGAGTGTGACTAACAGGGAGACAGTAACAGAATCCTTGCCACATATTAACTGGTATCAAATGTGTAAACTAGACGACAGGTACTTATGATGATTTTATACATGAATGTGCTACAAGTACTTTCATACGCAGTGATGGGGTGCAATGGTGCTGTGGTGTCACTGTGGCAGTGTTTGTAGATCTTGTATTTGATGGCATCCTCTGGTGGTGGATATTGCTGTGCTCAGTTTAACATCTGGTATTTGGTTCATCTGAGTTATCACTGGTAATGTGTGTGAGTGGGTAGTCAGTGCTGTAACACTGATTTGGAAGTGTGTGCTTTGTTTTCAGTGAGTTATGGTTTTTTATTTTGTTTATGTGTCTGGCATTTTTATTGGATCTAATTGTGTGTGTGTGTGTGTGTGTGTGTGTGTGTGTGTGTGTGTGTGTGTGTGTGTGTGTGTGCGCGCGCGCGTCCAACCTAGGTAATTTCTCTGAGGCTTTTGTTCCTAATTTTTGTTTAGATTTTATTCTATATTGTACTGTTTTGTCTGCTTTATATTTATCGTGTTTCAACTGTGTTTTAATTGACCCAGTGAATACGGAGGTTTTTGGCTTTTCTTGTCATTGGGGTTTTGGATTCGGTGGTGTTTTGTTGAGTTATGAAGGTGTCCAAAGTTTTTGGTTGTGGCTTTCTATTTATGTTTGCCAGTCGAGAGCTGCATTTGAGCTACATAGCTCATGGAATATATTTGATTCTGCTTTTCATATTAATTGGGAGTGTGGTTTTTGGTATCCAGGTCTCCATTTACACAATATAAGTCAAGAAGTTTACAATTACTGTTGGTTTTGTAGCAATAGCGTAACGTCGTAAGCTGAATTTTATTTGGGCAATGTTTGTTTTGGACTGATGCGGTGTTTTGTATTGTTATATATTTAGCTTGTTCCCGCCCTAAACCTCCTATTTCTCTCAGTATTCCGAACAGCTTCATTTTATTGAGAAGCACTTGTGTTCGATTTATGTTCACTTTTGTTGGCATGCATAGGTCATGAAATAGTTGCCATTTCGTATACATTGGAAGTATGTGTTTGTCATACCGATGATATCACAGGTCAAAGCAGACGGGTGGAATAGGGAGCTTTCTTAATGCCCAGTGATGCACATACTTTAATGTTACTCATATAACTGAACTGTCTTCACAACACTTCCACCAATGCTTCACAAACGGCAGGAACTAGTTGAGATTTAACTAAAGAAATGAAATAAATATGTAAGACTTTGAAGGAAATTGTTACTGCCAAAAACCAAAGACTAAAAGCAACACTGCTTCACAGGAAGTATGCCATGTGTATCAAATACAATAGGGATTTAAATCTGTTGGTGACTTCTTAGGAAAGTTACGAAAAGCAGTATTCTTTCCTCATTCAACTTGGACACCACATCATTCCTGACTTTTTTTGTCCAACATGACAACTAAACCTTTATCTTCATCTGCTTATATTGTCACTACGATTCATTCTCTTCACTGGCCACACCTTAGTGTACAGTACAAACACACAACATGAAATTTGTGCTGACAGCTTCAGTGTTGTGGACCAGGCCTATTCACCGATCTGCTCATACGAGCTGGCAGCATGCTCATGAATTAAGCAACCAGCTGGTTCACAATGTGTAACATAAGAAAGGGAGGGAAGGTAGGGCAGATCCACACGAGAAACTTGCCAACAAGTCTATTCTACAGCAACTGTTGTTCTATGGATATGTATTGGTTCAAAGTGGCTAGTGCATTCCATGGTAAATCTATTTTTTAAGATTGTTACATAAATGATAAATGGCATTGTGGAAATTTTGGTTGAAAATTTGTGTCCACAAGGCATATTTTATTAAGAAACTGCATGTCACATGGAATACCTGTAAGTTTTGACAGTAGCTAGGTGTCCTGCACTGGGAGCCACTGACTTCTTGTACATTGAGCTGTGTCTGACCTTCACTTTAAAGTTCTTAACATGGTCACTACTCTTCATGTATTTCAAAAGAGTTGATCTACACTTTCAAAACTGGGCCATGAGTATCTACAACATCATACATATTTCATAAGTCACCATATGATACATGGCAGAGGCACCCTACCCTGTTCCACTATTAGTCAATTCCTGCCGTTTCATTCACAAATAGTGAGGAAGAACAACTGTCTATATGCTTCCATGAGCCTAAATTTCTCCTCTGATCTTCATGGTCCTTATGCAAAATGTATGTTGGTGACAACTGTTTTGCAGTCGGCTTCAAATACCAATTTCTTAAATTTTCTCAATATTCCTTGAAAAGAACATTGCCTTCTCTCCAGGGAATCCCATTTGAGTTCCCAAAGCACCTCCACAATATTTGGGTGCTGTTTGAATCTATTAGAATCAAATCTAGTAACCTGTCTCTGAATTGCTTCACGTGTCTTCCTTTAACCCAACCCGATACCAACTCCAAACATTAGCGACACTCAAAACCAGGTTGACTAGTGTTCTCTATGCAGTCTCCTCTGCAGATGAACCACACTTCCAAAATTCTCCCAATAAACCAAAGCTAACAATTTGCCTTCACTACAACAATCCTCACATGCCTTTTCCATTTCTTATTACTTTCCAGTACTATGCTCAGATATTTAAACTACGTGACTGTCAAGCAGGGCACTACTAATACTGTGTTCAAGAACATTATGGATTTGTTTTTCTTACTCATCCACACTGACCAATGTTTTTCTGCATTTAGAGCTTTGCTGCCATTCACCAAACAAACCAGAAATTTTTTCTAACTCATCTTGTATCCCACTACAATCACTTAATGACACCTTTCCATACAACATAGCATGATCTTCGAAGAACAGCAGATTGCTGGCCCATCCAGTCCGCCAGATCATTTGCTTGTATAGAAAACAGACACATACTTCCCTGGAGGGACTCCTGACAATACCCTTGTCTCTGATGAACACTTGCCAAGTGAGGACCAAAATACTCTATTCTGATACTCTGGAAATCTGAACTATGCTCGAGTGTTAGGCTAAGGCAAAGCTTACGTGTGGCTGTTCCTCTGAAGACACCATACAATTTGCACTCCCCTGCACTAAAAAATAACTGACAGTTATTTTACCAAGAGCACTCACAGCCCTAGCAGCAAGTAGGTAGTGTCAACAGACACACTAAGAAAACTAAATGCTGCCTGAGATTGCTGTCTCCTAGAGTAAATGGTAATGTTACGACTGCTTGGCTTCAAGTTGCATTTTAGTGCGACAATGTTTTCTCATTTACATTATCTTTCTGTAAGAATGGAAGAAACTGCAACCCAAGGAAAGAATTTATGACCAATTGTTCTGATTTTTGTTGCAATACTGTGGCTCTATTGGTGGAAACAAAGTAATCTCTTATTCTGGAACTACTTTGTATTAACACTTTCTAAACAACTGCACTGTTATATTTGCTTTAGATGACATTTCTTATACACATCCTAGTTATAGACCATAAATATTATTGAAATCAGCTTGACATTGCCAGAACAGTGTTAGTCACTATCTAGTGAATGATATAATCATTAGCAAGAAACCTAAAATCAACTCAGTTATAAAGCACTATGTTGGTTACTGCACAACACTAACAGGCTCTGCTGAGAACTAATACCACTCGCACAAAATCACTGGAATGAACGCACACACCCCCATTATAGCAAGGTCTTATTTTCCAAACTACATCCACATATTAAACAGAACTAGTTTTGACAGACATCACTACTACAAAATGCGACTGACTCGTCTCAATGTTTTCATCAAACTTACCTGAGCACAACGACCAACTCCACCATTGAATCTGCGAAATGGAACACATTCTTTCTTCTCAACAACATTCTTCAAATATTTGACAGCTCTCCTCAGCGGCATTCGCCTCAGTGCCATTGCAGTCTCCCTTGTATTCTAGTATGCAACAAATGAACACTGTTATACCAATTTTGTATCCATAAAACCATTTATATATGAAAAATTTGCAGTTATGGCATTTTTCACACTGAGGAGTACTTAATATGTAGGTTTCAATTTTTTAGAAATGAATTACATACAAAGTGATAAACTAGTGCCACTAATAAGAAAGCACTTTCCTTCCAGTCTTTGCTATCAACTGGAGATAAAAGCTGTTTTGCATTTTTAAAGAGTATTGCAAACACTGACTGCTATTAAAACTAATACTGAAATTTCCACCAATGTTCCTTTTACCTAGAAAATTACAATCAAACTTGTCACAAACACGCATTCAACAGTTGAGTGTAATGAAGTTCACAATACATTTTGCCTTAAGCTGTAATGTCATCAACAGCACTTTAATGGAGGTTACTAGACGTTTACAGAACAGCCCAAAGTCTATTCACACAACTGCATCCGGCCGGAAAGAACATTGTAGTAATAGTTTACACTAAAACTGTACTATATATTAACAATCAGTTACAGATGTCTAGGGACGTATGTAGTCTCCAAGGACTTTTTTAAATCCTTTAACTGCATAGAAAGAACGATAAGTTTTAAGTTTGTGTCTGCAGTCGGACAAGTGGAACACTTTGACCTAACTGGAGTACTTAAAACCTAACCTAAAAAACTACTGAGTATGTGGTTCTCTTCACAAATTTCGGTTGGGCGCTCTTCGACTTAACGGCCCTTTATACCCTTAAACCTTGTTCCTCGTTTTCGCCGATTGCTGCAATGCTCAATTCGAAATGCAAAACAACGCGCATGAACACAAGTATCACCTGGCATAGAAATGACCTATCTGCAAGTTCAATTTGTAGCAACCAACCTTAAAATGGACACGAAGGTTAGAGCCTCGTGCTTTACACGATTTTGTAGCATTGTCAGGTTCGTGTGAATACCGCCCCATCTCAAACTCTGGAATGAAAACAAATTTAGGTTTAGAAGATGGTATGCAAGCAACTTGAAACAGATACAAGAGCATTTTTCTTTTTACTTAAAAAGTCTAATACACATTCAAAACATACAGTGCAGCAATTAATTTACGGTGCAGTGAATTCAAATGAAATATATTTCAACGATGCATATAGATTACTTCAATACTCACATGCCTATACTCCACGACGGAGCTCTGAAAACGGAAAGGAAGTTCGTGTTTTGTTAACAGTGATGCCAACATGAGCCAAACAGGCGATACGTCGCAAGCGATATCGCAGCAATCGGTAGCTCGCCTCGTCCGCACTACACACCAACAATTTGTCCGACAATTTCAAGCAAGACGTAGAGCCGTGGATTGGTGAGGCTCTGCAATGGAAATCGAGCTGCTGTGTTTCGCAGTTATTCTGTGTGAATCTACTAGTATCCCTAAAAGGAAAACCAGGACAAAAAATGGCTTATGAAGAGAAAAAGGTTCTCTCATACAAATTTGCCAGCTGAATTACGATTTCACCAGGAAAACTTGCAAAATTACAACGTTTGATGTATTGTACATGAAACATGCCAAATTTTAGAGTAAAAACATTTTATGGGAAATACAAAAGTTTACATTCTCCTGTACAAATTTCTGAGGTACAGTTACACAAATCTTTAATACAGTTTTGAGTGCAAAAAAATAAAATACGTAATTACCTTGTTCAAACTCACAAATATTTATTATAGTTTTGAGTAAACTAAATATAATAAGTACCTTTTTCAAACTATGCAACTTCCTCGATCAATTCTTCAAGAGAATAATAGCACTTTTCCACCAAAAGATTAAAGTACCAAGCTCAATATTAAATATATTACTGCCTTTTACTTTACCTTTCACTTTATTGTAAATTTTTAAATCTATATACACTGGTCTTAGTGCATAAAGTTGTAAACATACTGTTGGAAGTTTAAAATTATCAATGTCTCGTATGCTATAGTTGTCATGGAAACCATAAGTGTCAAGTGTATAACATATATATATATATATATATATATATATATATATATATATATATATATAAAGTGAGAGTTAAGTTATTTAACAAAGTTCGACACAATTCCTGTTGTTTGGCGCTAGACATACTTTCTTTTGTAACACCAGGAGCGCTGAGGAATTTGTTGAATTACCACACAAGATTATGCTATAATGAATAATCGACTCAGACTAGCAGTGATAGACGGCCTTTCTGGTGTCTATGTTTGTGGCACCCGACAAAATACACATTGCAAATGCTAAACTATTTAGATTTTTGCTAAGTAGTCAAAGTGTACCACCCAGTTTAAATTGTCATCCTGATTTACGCCTAAAAAAATTGCATGGTTTGTTTCTGTGATATCCTGATCACTCTAAGATATTTTTATTTCACTCTACTTTGATGACATCGTTGCAGAATTCATCATTCTGGTTTTAGTTACGTTTACTTTCTGTCCATTTTGATGGAACCAAGATTGACAATATCAAAGATTGTGGAAATCCTTGGGAAATTGTTTTCTTTTTTTTTTAGTAGGAGGAGTAATAACTTCCTGTCTGTGAAGTATGAGTCGAGTCATTATAAAGATGGACCCCTGATTACATTTATCTGTAATTTGTGCAGACATAAGGAGTAGTTTACTGCATCAAATACTTTTGCCAGATCACAAAGTATTCCTGTGGCCTTTCTACATTCACTAATGAAGAGCATATTCACACTTCTTTTTCCTTGTTGAAATCCAGACTTTTTATATACATTATGTTATTTATTGTACGAAATTTTTTAATTTGTTTTACTGCAGTCTTTTCAAATACTTAATCATCATCATTATCATCATCAACAGAATAAGAAAATGAGAGATAGGGAGGTAATTTGGCATGACGTCTGTCGTTCCATTTTTGATAATGGTTTCATTTTGTCATTTGTCAGCTTTTTTGGAAAACATTTCTGCTCAAAAGATTAGTTTTATTATAATTGACAGTCATAGCAAAATAATATCATATACAACCTTGATTACAAATGTGACTACTGGGTGTTGTGTGATGTCCTTAGGTTAGTTAGGTTTAAGTAGCTCTAAGTTCTAGGGGACTGATGACCATATATGTTAAGTCCCATAGTGCTCACAGCCATTTGAACCATTTGAACAAATGTGACTATTTCATCACAGCCAGCTGAAGTTTTGTTTTTCAAAGACAATATTTTATTTTCCGCATCTCTTTGCGTTATTTGCTCAAATTTTTTTAAAATGTGTGTTCATGTTGTGTGTCCAAGCTTATAAAACTTGCCTTGACTTGATAGGCTGCCACATCTAAGAAGAATTCATCGAAACAATTGGTCAACTGAACAGAGCTTTCTACAATATAATTTTCAAAAATAATTTTGGGGATAATTGACTTTTGTCCCTTGTTCTGAGTGAATAACTAACCAAACTGCTTTTGTCTTGTTACTGTGTTGAAGGTTAAATGTATTATTTGCTATTTTCTTTAGCAGTCAGTACAACTTCCCTGAATATAGCTTTATAGCATTAAATATATATAACAAAATCAAGATTTCTCTTTGATTTTACCCCACTGGGGGGGTTTTATCTTTCTGGCAATAGAGATTTTTATTACCATTTGTTTTCTTTTGAGAGTTTTTGGAAGGAAAATATTCAATGGACACATTTGAGAAAGAGTTTAAGAAATTGTCATAGTTTCTGGTGCCTGAACTATAGTGGTCTAGAGGCCAGCTTACAATACATTGTTTACTGTGGAAACTATATGTACCAGGAGGATGTAGTTTATCTGGTTTTGGGAGCTCATAAACAGTGCTGACCGATCTGAAGTATCTTGGTCCAAGCAGTATCTCTTTGTATTTTCAAACTAATAGCAAACAACAAAGTCATCAATGCTGGTCACTGCTTTACCTAGTACCTTCAGAAGAGTTTAACGTGGAACTAGATTCCTGAATTAAACCGCGAAATTTTGTGAATTCGCTCTAAGATGAAGTCTGCTTCGATTAAGATTTTTTTCTTACTGTCCTTTTAAAGTTTTTCTAAGAGATATAAGAATTCAGGAAAGAACACGTTTGTTGCAGCATACCTGGCAATTCTATAAAGTGATATATTAACTGTATACAGATGTCTTAACTCTACAAACTAACTCTATAACACGCTGCCCTCATTTAATAAAATAAAATTGAAAGTTTCTCTTACTTTACGACTTATTGAAGAATACACAAGAATACAGAAGAATGCAGAGTTTCCTCGAGATTTGTTTCTCGTTACATAAGCTACTAGCTACCACTAAATTATTAATACTACTTAAAACTTTTATACAACATTCTCTTAACCAGTAGTAGTTACATTTTAGTGTTATTACGAAACACAGCTGTGCTACACCATCAAAGATATGAATACTTAGTCTAAGAAAGCGAAAGAAATGGCAGAAAAAGGAGAAAAAAATTATCACTAATAGCTTTATCTTGACACATCATGGGTAGCTTCCCGCATCTATAATCAACAACTTCTCCTTTAAAATCTTCAACACATCTTTGTGCATGACAGGATTGTCCTGCTATTTTGTCTTATTCATATAGCTCTGAAATTATTTTCGCGAGTGATTCTCTTTTGGAATATAAATGTTGTGGGCAAAAAATCTCCCAAAGACGTTCCTGGGCAGCTCCTGAATAAAACATAGCCAGGAGAGCCTTTTCAAACTCGTTGTATGTGGTACATTTATTGGAAACACCAGTTGCCGCAAGGTCCATTCGTCCTGGACATATGTATCAATAAACTGAAGTTTCTGTCTTTCATCCAAGATCTAGGCAGGACAATTTTAGAGGCCTTTATGAAGACAATGGGGTATGCGGATTTATTTTCAGGCAAATATACTCGAAACTGGCGATACTTCAGTAAGATTTTTTCTAAGAGTATCACCATTAAGGTAGGTGCTGCCTCCACTGATTCATTGATATATCCTGAGTGAGGACTAATCAGTTCTGCTTCGTTTCAGTAAGTTTGGTGATAAGAATCACTAGACTCATAGATTTCAAGAGAGCCACCTGTTGGTGTGCTGCTGTGCTGCAGTGCCTCATTTGCCGTAATGTCTCAGTGCAAGTTAGTGACTCAAGTCGACATGTGATCACTTAGGAATGTTTTGATTCAGTAATCGATTTTTATCTGTGAACTTATTTTGAATGGTATCATGCACAGGACCCAATTCGAGTGTTGCTTCAATAGTAAGTCACCCTCCATTCAGTATTTAAATTTTCGTTAACCTGTTTGTCCTTTTCTTCCAACCATTTGGTAAACTCGTTGGAAAGCCTTTGGCCTTTAGATTAGATTAGATTACATTAATTATTCATTCCATAGACCCATAAAAGAGGGAATCCTCCTGGGTGTGGAACATATCAGATAAGCACATTACAAAAATGTAATTAGAAAAACTTGAGTTTCATTAATTTTAATGATCCTCAGTCAATAAACAGTAATATTATGTACATTAATTAAATTTAAACCTTTAATATTTACAGGTTTAATACTTACATCTGCTTTCATTAAATCCATCATTCAGCCATTTGCTTGTTTCTTGGCTATTACAACCAAGTATTGTCAAAAATTAAAGTAAATTATTCATTTCACTGATCCTCAGTTAAAAACAGTCAGATTATGTACAAGATTTAAAATTAAACTTGCACTATTTACAGACTTAAGACTGACATCTGCTTTCCATACGTCCATCATTCACACAGTAGGTAGTTACTTGGCTGTTACAACCAAGTATTGTCAAAAATTAAAGTATAATAAATTTTCATCAGAATGGTCTACTGCACTTGTTGACAAACTCATGGACAGAATAGAAGGAGTTGGCCATCAAAAATTCTTTTAAATTATGTTTAAATTGTGCCTTGTCTGAAACTAAACTCTTAATGGTTGCTGGTAACTTACGGAAAACATGCGTTCCTGATTACTGGACTTCTTTCTGGGCAAGACTAAGTGATTTTAAATCTTTATATATATTGTTCTTATTCCTAGTATTGATATTGTGTACTAAGCAGTTAGTTGAAAAAAGAGATGTATCATTTACAACAAACATCATTAATGAATAAACATACTGAGAAGCTGTAGTTAATATGCCCAGTTCTTTGAATAGGTTTCGACATGATGTTCTTAGATTTACACTACTAATTACTCTTATTATACGCATCTGCACTCTAAAAAATTTTTCTCTGTTTGTGAAGTTACCCCAAAATATGATACCATATAACATTGTTGTTGTTGTGGTCTTCAGTCCTGAGACTGGTTTGATGCAGCTCTCCATGCTACTCTATCCTGTGCAAGCTGTTTCATCTCCCAGTACCTACTGCAGCCTACATCCTTCTGAATCTGCTTGGTGTATTCATCTCTTGGTCTCCCTCTACGATTTTTACCCTCCACGCTGCCCTCCAATACTAAATTGGTAATCCCTTGATTCCTCAGAACATGTCCTACCAACCGATCCCTTCTTCTAGTCAAGTTGTACCACAAACTCCTCTTCTCCCCAATCCTATTCAGTACCTGCTCATTAGTTATGTGATCTACCCATCTAATCTTCAGCATTATTCTGTAGCACCACATTTCGAAAGCTTCTATTCTCTTCTTGTCCAAACTATTTATCGTCCATGTTTCACTTCCATACATGGCCACACTCCATACAAATACTTTCAGAAACGACTTCCTGACACTTAAATCTACACTCGATGTTAACAAATTTCTCTTCTTCAGAAACGCTTTCCTTGCCCATTTGCCAGTCTACATTTCATATCCTCTCTACTTCGACCATCATCAGTTATTTTGCTCCCCAAATAGAAAAACTCCTTTACTACTTTAAGTGGGCCATTTCCTAATCTAATTCCCTCAGCATCACCCAATTTAATTCGACTACATTCCATTATCCTCGTTTTGCTTTTGTTGATGTTATCTTATACCCTCCTTTCAAGACGCTGTCCATTCCGTTCAACTGCTCTTCCAAGTCCTTTGCTGTCTCTGACAGAATTACAATGTCATCGGCGAACCTTAAAGTTTTATTTCTTCTCCATGGATTTTAATACTTACTCCGAATTTTTCTTTTGTTTCCTTTACTCCTTGTTCAATATACAGATTGAATAACATCAGGGACAGGCTACAGCCCTGTCTCACTCCCTTCCCAACCACTGCTTCCCTTCATGTCCCTCGATCCTTATAACTGCCATCTGGTTTCTGTACAAATTGTAAATTGCCTTTCGCTCCCTGTATTTTAGTCCTGCCATCTTCAGAATTTGAAAGATAGTATTCCAGTCAACATTGTCAAAAGCTTTCTCTAACTCTACAAATGCTAGGAACGTAGGTCTGCCTTTTCTTAATCGAGCTTCTAAAATATGTCATAGTGTTAGTATTGCCTCACGTGTTCCCATATTTCTATGGAATCCAAACTGATCTTCCCCGAGGTCGGCTTCTACCAGTTTTTCCATTCGTCTGTAAAGAATTCGGGTTAGTATTTTTCAGCCGTGACTTATTAAACTCATAGTTAGGTAATTTTCGCATCTCAACGCCTGCTTTCTTTGGGATTGGAATTATTATTTTCTTCTTGAAGTCTGAGGGTATTTCGCCTGTCTCATACATTTTGCTCACCAGACTGGACTGGCTCTCCCAAGGCCATCAGTAGTTCTAACGAAATGTTGTCTACTCCCGGGGCCTTGTTTCGACTTAAATTTTTCAGTACTCTATCAAACTCTTCACGCAGTATCATATCTCCCATTTATTCTTCATCTACATCTTCTTCCATTTCTATAACATTGCCCTCAAGTACATCGCCCTTGTATGAACCCTCTATATACTCCTTCCACCTTTCTGCTTTCCCTTCTTTGCTTAGAACTGTGTTTCCATCTGAGCTCTTGATATTCATACAAGTGGTTCTCTTTTCTCCAAAGGTCTCTTTAATTTTCCTGTAGGCGGTATCTATCTTACCCCTAGTGAGATAAGCCTCTTCATCCTTACATTTGTCCTCTAGCCATCACTGCTTAGCAATTTTGCACTTCCTGTTGATCTCGTTTTTGAGACATTTCTATTCCTTTTTGCCTGCTTCATTTACTGCATTTTTATATTTTCTCCTTTCATCAATTAAATTCAATATTTCTTCTGTCACCCAAGGATTTCTACTAGCCCTCGTCTTTTTACCTACTTGATCCTCTACTGCCTTCACTACTTCATACCTCAGAGCTACCCATTCTTCTTCTACTGTATTTCTTTCCCCCATTCTTGTCAATTGTTCCCTTATGCTCTCCCTGAAACTCTGTACAACATCTGGTTTAGTCAGTTTATCCAGGTCCCATCTCCTTAAATTCCCACCTGTTCGCAGTTTCTTCAGTTTTAATCTACAGTTCATACCCAATAGATTGTGGTCAGAGTCCACATCTGCCCCTGGAAGTGTCTTACAATTTAAAACCTGGTTCCTAAATCTCTGATTTACCATTATATAATCTATCTGCAACCTGTCAGTATCTCCAGGGCTCTTCCATGTATACAACCTTCTTTTATGATTCTTGAACCAAGTTGTGCTCTGTGCAAAATTCCACCAGGTGGCTTCCTCTTTCATTTCTTACCCATAATCCATATTCACTTACTATGTTTCCTTCTATTCCTTTTCCTACTATCGAATTCCAGTTACCTATGACTATTAAATTTTCGTCTCCCTTCACTATCTGAATAATTTCTTTACTCTCATCGTACATTTCTTCAATTTCTTTGTTATCTGCAGAGCTAGTTGCCATATAGACTTGTACTACTGTAGTAGGCGTGGGCTTCGCATCTATCTTGGCCACAACAATGCGTTCGCTGTGCTGTTGGTAATAGGTTACCCGCATTCTGATTTTCCTATCCATTATTAAACCTACTCCTGCTTTACCCCTATTTGATTTTGTATTTATAACCCTGTATTCACCTGACCAAAAGTCTTGTTCCTCCTGCAACCGAACTTCACTCATTCCCACTATATCCAACATTAAACTATCCATTTCCCTTTTTAAATTTTCTAATCTACGATTAAGGGATCTGACATTCCACGCTCCGATCCGTTGAACGCCAGTTTTATTTCTCCTGATAACGGCGTCCTCCTGAGTAGTCCCTGCCCAGAGATCCGAATGGGGGACTATTTTACCTATGGAATATTTTACCCAAGAGGACGCCATCATCATTTAATCATACAGTAAAGCTGCATGCCCTCTGGAAAATTACGGCCGTAGTTTCCCCTTGTTTTCAGCCGTTCACAGTACCAGCACAGCAAGGCCATTTTGGTTAGTGTTACAAGACCAGATCAGTCAATCATCCAGACTGTTGCCCCGGCAACTACTGAAAAGGCTGCTGCCCCTCTTCAGGAACCATACGTTTGTCTGGCCTCTCAACAGATACCCCTCCATTGTGGTTACACCTACGGTGCGGCTATCTGTATCACTGAGGCACACAAGCCTCCCCACCAATGGCAAGGTTCATGGGCGGAGGACCATATCACATAATGGAGTGAAAATAAGCAAAATATGCCAGTTTTTTTATATTTATATCTCCTATTTCTGACATCATTCGCAATGCAAACACAGACTTTAGCAGTTCGTTAGTATGTTGCTCCAAGATGACTTTATTATCAAGTTGTAGTTCCAAGAATTGTACACTCTCAACTTCTCCTATTTCCATGACATCATATTTTATACACACCAGAAGGAAACCTCTTGAAAGTTCTGAACTGCATTTGAGGGGCTTTTCAAAGTTTAATGACAGTGAATTGGCTATGAACCACTTATTAATGTCAGTAAAAATTTGATTAGCTGCCCTTTCTAACTTTATATTTCATTTACTATTTCATGCAATGTTTGTATCATCTGCAAATAAGACAAACTTGGTATCTGGTAATGTAACACATGTCAGGTCATTAATATACACAAGAAACAGTAGTGGACCTAGTATGGAACCTTGGAGAACATCACATGTAATTTCTTCCTAGTCGGATGGTGTCTGATTGCCTGCTGCTGAAGTGTTATGTAATGACACCCTATGTTTTTTTTAGTAAGATATGACTGAAACCACTTTGCTGCACTACCAGTGACGCCATAATATTTTAATGTACTTAAAAAAGGCAGGGATTCACAAAGTCAAACGCCTTTGACAGGTCACAGAATATGCCAGTTGCCTCTAATTTGATGTCCAGTGAATTAAGGACATTTTCGCTGTAAGTGTAAATAGCTTTCTCAATATCAGAACCCTTAAGAAACCCAAACTGTGACTTTGACATATTGTTATTTTCACTAAGGCGCTTAAGCAGACATTTGGTCATAACCTTTTCAAAGATTTTTGAAAAAGCTGGCAAAAGTGAGGTCGGTTGGTAATTTGACGGCATTTCTTTGTCCCCTTTCTTGTGGAGAGGTATAACTTCAGTGTATTTAAGCCAGTCCGGGAATGTTACTGTGACAAGTGTTTGATTACACAAATAACTTAAGATATGACTAAGCTCACATGAATATTCTTTTATTAACTTTGTTGGTATGTTATCATAACCACTAGAATGCTTTGATTTCAAGGACTTTATGATGGATTCTATTTCTTTGGGTGAAGTAAGTGTGAATTCCATTTTACTGAGATTGCTTGTGTGCACTGGTCTCAGATATTCCATTGCATTATTCACTGAACCTGACAAACCCATGCTATCAGTTATAGAGACAAAATACTTGTTTAAATGGTTTGCAACGCAACATGCGTTTGTTATCAGGTTTTCATTTATTTTCAGAGCTATTTGTTCCTCCTCATGTCTGGTTCTACCTGTCTCTGACTTAACTATATCCCATATTGTTTTTATTTTATTGCTGGATGTATTTATCTTCTTCTCATAATGCAGGTGTTTAGATTTCTGGATAACCTTCTTGAATATTTTGCAGTAATTTTTGTAATGAGCTATAATGCTAGTATCAAAGGTGTCCCTATGTATCAGATAGAGTTTCCTTTTTGTCTCACATGATATCTTTATCACTTGAGCATCTAAACACTCACATACCACTTCCTCAGGATAATCTTTGAGACAGTTGTTCTACTATGGTTTCTATTTTTCGCTGTGCTGTCAGCAGTCTCTGTATATCGTTCATTAACTTCTTTATTGCTTATGGTATGCCTTCATAAGTTTACTTTAATAGTGAAATCTTGGCAGACATGCTTGACAACCAGGTATCGGCCAGAGTGGTATTAATTTGCACAGGAAACTGTTTGACCCACTCGTCCATTCATGTGGCAGTTTGCTGGTAATGTTCAGCAATAGTGATATTAATTTGCACTGTGAACTGTTTGTCACATTCTGCTAGGGCATTGCCTATTTGTGCGAAGATTTGCAATTTCATTTCTTGGGCATGCTCATTCATCATTACTGCAATTTTGTTAAACAACACTGTGAATGGATTTGCGGTCTCCATCATTTCAAGAATTTTCTCATTAGATTTCGCTTGTTCATTTGACCCTATTTCAGAAATGACATAGTTCACTTCCTCTGCTGCCAGACTTACATTACTGCAAGTATGAACATCAGATTCAACATTCATTAAGTTTACAAGGTACATCGGTAGTTCTTATCCCATTTTGGTCGTGCTATAGAATAATCAACATTATTTTAAACTAATTCATGCTTTCATGTGGAAGCAGCATTTTAAAACAGCAGAAAATCATCTACAGTCCATCTTACCCATACACTACCTAAAAGCTGACATCTTGGTCACAATTTTTCAAACAATACAACTAACAAAACTTAATATCTTTCAAAATAGAAATTATAATAATTTAATTTGAGTTATGAAGTGCTCAGTGAGATATTTAGAACCGGAAAAGATTGTTATCCACAAAATGCAAGCGGTAGACAAGAGTATCCCTTACCTTTAGTATTTCTATTTTTTCCATGTTTTGTACCAGTTTCCTTTTACCGTACAATAAAATATATTTTTAAAATAAATTTATCTCATTTATTTAGTATAAGATTCTTTCTGTAGCTCTTCCTTCAAATAATGGGACTTACTGCTCCAGAGTAAATTTTCAGTCATGAACCAGAAAACAAAAAAAATTTACAGACAAATTTTAGCGCTCCCAAGTTTTAGGCGCCATTTGAGATTTTGCGCTCCTGCCTCAGAATGAGAGTTAAAAAGGCAAAGGTTTCTCAAAGCTATGATGAGTACTTAACAATTCACAAATAGTGCAACTTAGTACTATACCTGCGACATGGAGGCAACCCACCTTGTGGATGGATAATTTTATCAAGACATGCATCGTAGGAAAGTACCCTGCATTTATACAACAGCTTACCTTATAGAAATTCACCCTCAATTAGATTATTTGCAGATCTACATAGTATTGAGACACTGAGTAGGCAAGCAGACATCATTTCTTGGAAGTGGAAACAGAGCAGACTCATGTAGTTCTAGATGAAAATATTGCACACAGCTGAGAAATTGTCGGAAAAATTATCTCAGGGGGTGCAGGTGCTTAATTGTGAAGTAACTAACGAAAGGACACTAATTATGTCCAATCATTCATGTCCAAACAATATGCTGCCAACCTCATTTCATTTATCCTGGAATATGCAAAAATTACAACATAAATGATTAGGAGATAAGTTGTTACCTTGAATCATTGATGGAGCCAACACAATAGATAGATAGATAGATGTAAATAACCTTTATCGCTCAACTATATTTACAATTAACAACTTACACCTGCTCAACCTGAGCTCCTAATGACAAAACTCCATATCACAGGAAGAAAACAAAAGAGCAGGGCTCTTTCATTTATTCTCAGTGGATTTGCATTCACCATCTTTACAATATCTGGAAGTTTTGCTATGTTAAATGCGATCTCTGAACATCTAGCAAATACGTTTCTTATTACACACGATTGCCTTAATTGTCACGAGAGTATGAATTAGGGCAAGAAAGGATATAATAATATGAAACACTTTAAAATCTATCAACCAGTGCAAACTATTTGCATAAGTACCAGCGGCAGATCTATGCGTTATTGACCATGTTTCCTGCAATTGTAATCATTTATTTTTTTTCTTATTTTTCCCTACACACGTACATCACGTCTAGAGATTTCTGTGGCATTTGGATAATTCCTTCTGGGTGCGTCTTATTTTTTTTTATTTAGAGCGTTTGTTCTGAGCAATATCTTAAGGGGTTGGAAAGACACAGCATTTTTCAAGCCATGTTGGAAAACTGCTACGTAAGCAAAGAGAGCTTCATCAGAGAGACAAGATAAGTCAAAACCTAGCTGACAAACAACGAACGACACTGTGAATGACAGTGAACGAAGCGAAAATGAGTGTAGGCGAGTCCTGAGAGGAGCATTCAATAACTTTGAAAGTAACACGATCGGTCATCATATGAAAGTTGAAATGGAAGATACTGAGATAATTGATAACGGAATAGAAAGGCAATTACGATAGCTTCATAGTGGAAAAACATCATGAGCAGATGAGATACCTTTAAAAGATTCTACAAAGATTATGCAAAGCACTTGCTCGTCTTCCAGCAGCAGTTTGTCACAGATCGTTGGAGCAACAACGGGTACCTATCGGCAGCAAACAGGAACAGGTCACTCCCATTTTAAGGAGGGGTCGTAGGACAGATGCACATAGATCTATATTGCTGACATCAATGTTTTGTAGAAATATTGAACACTTTTTACAATCAAAAATTATGACGTTTTTTGAGAATGAAAATATCCTCTACACTGAGACGACAATAGTCATGGGATTTTGATATGTATATATACAGATGGCGATAGTGTCATGTACACAAAGTACAATGCAAGAGCTGTCGTTTGTACTTAGGTGATACATGTGAAAAGTTTTCTGACATGATAATGGACTAGTCACGGGAGTTGACAGACATTCAACGTGAAAAGGTAATTGGAGCTAGACACATGGGGCATTCCATTTCGAAAATAGTTATAGGATTCAATATACTGACATCCATATCGTAAAGAGTGTACTAAGAATTCAAAACATCAAGCATTACCTCTCACAACAGAAGCACAGTGGTCATCAGTCTTCACTTAACGACCGAGAGCAGCGGAGTTAGCACAGAGTTGTCAGTGCTAAGAGACAAGCATCGCTGCGTGAAATAACCGCAGAAATCAATGCGTGACGTACGACGAACGTATTCATTAGGACAGTGTGGCGAAATTTTGAGTTAATGGGATGTGGCAGCAGACAACCGACGCAAATGTCTTTTCTAACAGTACGAGAATGCCTGCAACGCCTCTCCTAGGCTCATGACCATGTCAGTTAGATCATAGAAGACCAGGAAACGGTGACCTGGTCAGGTGAATCCTTATTTAAGTTGGTAAGAGCTGATGGTACGGTTCGAGTGTGGCACAGACTCCACAAAGCCACACACACAAGTTGTCAACAAGGCACGGTACAAGCTAGTAGTGGCTTCATAATGGTGTGGACTGTGTTTACATGGAATGGACTGGCTCTTCTGATCCAATTGATCCGATCATTGTCTAGAAATGGTTATGTTTGGCTACTTACAGCATTCATGGACTTCGTTTTTATGGATGACAATACACCATGTTATGTTATGTTATGTTAACTGTGGATCTAGAAACGTCAGAGAGGCTCCATCCCTGCCACAGCCACAGTGTTCTGGAACCCCATGACGACTACCGCATCCCACTTCCCCCGTCCACAGCCCCACACCAAACACAAGGTTATTGTGCGGTTCGGCCCCCGGGAAAATCTCACACCTGACGAGTGTAACCCCTATGTTTGCATGATAGAGTAATGGTGGTGTACGTGTACATGGAGAACGTGTTTGTGCAGCAATCGCCGACATAGTGTAGCTGAGGCGAAATAAGGGGAACCAGCCCTCATTTGATAAGGCAGATGGAAAACTGCCAGAAACCATCCACAGACTGGCCGGCTCACCGGACCTCGACACAAATCTGCTGGGCAGATTCGTGCAAGGGACCGGCACTCTTTCCCACCTGCAAAGCAGTGCGTTAGACCACATGGCCAACTGGGCAGACATACACCATGTTACTGGACCACAACTGTTCGCAATTGGTTTGAAGAACATTCTGGACAATTCAAGCGAATGATTTCGCGAGTCAGATTGCCCTAGATCAATTCCATCGAACATTTATGTCAGTTCGAGCACAAAATCCTCCACTGGCAGCACTTCGGCGATTATGGACAGCTATAGGGGCAATTGTAGTGTCTCTTTTGAAATATTAAGGACAATACATATGAAATTACTAAAAAAGAGACTATGAATAATACTAAATGCATAGGAACGTCAAATTTATTATGAAAATGTATCAAATTAATTTCAAGGAAATATTATATCGATTGCAATGTAAAAAAAAGACATTATATGTAATGGATGAAATCGTAGTGTGTAACATATAGACACAATCATTATGATCCTTGTTTTTATGTATAAACTAAGAAAAGACAATGAATTTTTCTTCTACTGTTAGTATGCTGTCTGTAAAGTACGATCACTATTGTATTGGAGAGATTACGTATAGGGATAGCATTTGTTCTGTTTGTTCTCTTGCTTAGCGATTAATTAGAGAGTGTCCTGTGCATGGTGCAAATAAATATATATAAAAGTGAGTGTATTGTGTCATTTAAAAACCCACATAAGCACCTTTTCATAAAGTGTCAATTAAAAAAAGTTATTTAGCATTTTTCAGTCCCTGCGAAGTGAGCAGTGGTGGTAACAATTGGCCTCATTTTGCGGCATATTTAAAATTGCTATTTTGTGCAAATTACTTCAAAAGCCAGCGTAGTAAAAATCATTCAAAGTCATTAAGTTATTTGAAGTGGGAAAGTTCAATAACGTTATTTTGGCATAAATTAAATATTTTCTGAGATGCTATTATTTCTAGGTCAGTGGACTTGGCTGAAATTCCATTACGCTAAGAGCATTTGAAATAATTTGTAGGGAGCCTGGCGCTCAAGTAAATCATAATCTAACATTTGTTTTGGTCACCTACAAATCAATTTTCTTATTATGGCCTCAATTGTTTTTTATGTAACAGTCAATACTAATAAATCAATATATCAAATAATAACTTACAGTAGAGGGACTTTATAGACGTCACCCGGTAACGTTGGGGCCAGATAAAGTTATTGGAATTATATATATACATGTGTGTGTGTGTGTGTGTGTGTGTGTGTGTGTGTGTGTGTGTGTGTGTGTGTGTGTATTAAATAATATTGTATGTATGCTAATACCAAACAAATTTCATTTCATGTATAAATTTGATGAACGAGAGTACCAGAGAAGAACTTTCTAGACCCTGAGAAGATGGCGATACAAATTAGAAAAGTACAAAGGAAAGGACCACTAAGCATCAATTCTTGCTGCATAGGCTTGTATCATCAGAGAGCAGTATGGTAGATGGTACACAGTGAATAGTGAAGTAGATACCAGTCTGTATTTGTGAAAACAACTGTAAGTAAATGATGATTTTGTGATTTTGAAAGCAGTAACCATTCTTGTTCGAGAACTTAGTCTGCATTAGTAGTCTAGAACAAGTTTTGTAGTGAGTAAAGTGAATTTATTGTCATTATGGGTAAAGTTATACGAGTTTTGGAAATAGAACAGGATAATGAGACAAATATTCCGAATAATAATCTATTATTGGGTGAAATGAATGGGGATACTGAGATACTAGATGTTAACAGTGATCGAAGGGGAGATAATGTAGATATAATAGTTTCCAGTGAAACGCCAGGAAGTAGCCAGCATACGGAAGTAATAGAACCGGTAGCTGCTACTAGCAGGGCAAATGTCAGTATCCAAATGAGAAGAGTAACAACGACACCAGTATGTTCATCAATACCTGATCCATTTGTGGAATTTCTCAGGAAATTAGAAGAAGGAGATAGATTAGGGGAAGAAGAAAGGAAGGAAAGGGATAGATTATGGGAAGAACAAGCTAAAGAAAGAGATAAAGCCTTAATAGAAAGAATAAATATTCTGTCTGAAAAGGTACAATTGGAAATAAACGAAATAAAGAAAGCCTATTCCGAACTGCAGAACATAGTCAGCAACATAGCACAAGATGTGCAAAAGATGCAAATTGCACATACAGTTATCACAGGCGAAGTCTAACAACTTATGAATCACATGGAAAATATAGAAATCAAACAGAAATAAACCATAGAACAGCATTTAGCCGAACAAGCAAAGAAGGTGGAACAGGAATTCAAGGTTGGCTAATTGAGAAAAAAGTCAGATCTCGGAACAAATAGAGAGTAAAGTACAGTCTGTGATGCAGCAAGTAACTAGCGGAGCACCTGCCTATAAGCAAACCACAGTCGAAACGCGACAACTTGTAGATAAAAAACAAATTGGTAACAAATTATCACATATCGTATTTCCGAACTTGAGCGTGCACATTCGCAAACGCAAAAACCCAACAACGGCGATACGAGCAGCAGGAATACGTACGGAAATACAAAGAGTATGTACGATTCCAATCAACAAGCAGCTAATTCAAAAAGAGCAGATATGCATCTACACGGAAGTATGCATATTCCTAATCAAGTGGGGGCAGCTTCCTCTTCCACAAGTAGTACCATTTTCATTGTTCTTGTGGTCTTCAGTCCTGAGACTGGTTTGATGCAGCTCTCCATGTTACTCCATCCTGTGCAAGCTGCTTCATCTCCCAGTACGTAATGCAGCCTACATCCTTCTGAATCTGCTTAGTGTATTCATCTCTTGGTCTCCCTCTACGATTTTTACCCTCCACGCTGCCCTCCAACACTAAATTGGTGATCCCTTGATGCCTCAGAACATGTCCTACCAACCGATCTCTTCTTCTAGTCAAGTTGTGCCACAAATTTCTCTTCTCCCCGATTCTATTCGATACCTCCTCATTACGTATGTGATCTACCCATCTAATCTTCAGCATTCTTCTGTAGCACCACGTTTAGAAAGCTTCTATTCTCTTCTTGTCTAAACTATTTATCGTCCATTTTACACTTCCATACACGCCTACACTCCATACAAATACGTTCAGAAATGATTTCCTCACACTTAAATCTATACTCAATGTTAACAAATTTCTCTTCAGAAATGATTTCCTTGCCATTGCCATTCTACATTTTATATCATCTCTACTTCGACCATCATCAGTTATTTTGCTCCCCAAATAGCAAAACTCCTTTACTACTTTAAGTGTCTCATTTCCTAGTCTAATTCCCTCAGCATCACCGGACTTAATTCGACTACATTCCACTATCCTCATTTTGCTTTTGTTGATGTTCATTTTATATCCTCCCTTCAAGACACTGTCCATTCCGTGCAACTGCTCTTCCACGTCCTTTGCTGTCTCTGACAGAATTACAATGTCATCAGCGAACCTTAAAGTTTTTATTTCTTCTCCATGGATTTTAATACCTACACCGAATTTTTGTTTTGTTTCCTTCACTACTTGCTCAATATACAGATTGAATAACATTGGGGAGAGGCTACAACCCTGTCTCACTCCCTTTCCAACCACTGCTTCCCTTTCATACCCCTCGACTCTTATAACTGCCATCTGGTTTCTGTGCAAATTGTAAATAGCCATTCGCTCTCTGTATTTTGCTACTGCCACCTTCAGAATTTGAAAGAGAGTATTCCAGTCAACATTGTCAAAAGCTTTTTCCAAGTCTACAAATGCTAGAAACGTAGGTTTGCCTTTCCTAAATCTAGCTTCTAAGATAAGTCGTAGGGTCAGTATTGCCTCACGTGTTCCAGTATTTCTACGGAATCCAAACTATTCTTCCCCGAGGTCGGCTTCTACCAGTTTTTCCATTCGTCTGTAAAGAATTCGCGTTAGTATTTTGCAGCCGTGACTTATTAAACTGATAGTTAGGTAATTTTCACATCTGTCAACGCCTCCTTTCTTTGGGATTAGAATTATTATATTCTTCTTGAAGTCTGAGGGTATTTCGCCTGTCTCATACATTTTACTCACCAGATGGTAGAGTTTTGTTAGGACTGGCTCTCCCAAGGTCGTCAGTAGTTCTAATGGAATGTTGTCTACTCCCGGGGCCTTGTTTCGACTCAGGTCTTTCAGTGCTCTGTCAAACTCGCATTTTATCTTCATTTACATTCTCTTCCCTTTCCATAACATTGTCCTTAAGTACATCGCCCTAGTATAGTCTCTCTATATACTCCTTCCACCTTTCTGCTTTCCCTTCTTTGCTTAGAACTGTTTTTCCATCTGAGCTCTTGATATTCATACAAGTGGTTCTCTTTTCTCCAAAGGTCTCTTTAATTTTCCTGTAGGCAGTATCTATCTTACCCCTAGTGAGATAATCCTCTACATCCTTACATTTGTCCTCTAGCCATCCCTGCTTAGCCATTTTGCACTTCCTTTTTGCCTGCTTCATTTACTGTATTTTTATATTTTCTCCTTTCATCAGTTAAATTCAGTATTTCTTCTGTCACCCAAGGATTTCTACTAGCCCTCGTCTTTTTACCTATTTGATCCTCTGTTGCCTTCATTACTTCATCCCTTAAAGCTACCCATTCTTCTTCTACTGTATTTCTTTCCACCGTTCTTGTCAATTGTTCCCTTATGCTCTCCCTGAAACTCTGAACAACTCCTGGTTTAGTCAGTTTATCCAGGTCCCATCTCCTTAAATTCCCACCTTTTTGCAGTTTCTTTAGTTTTAATCTACAGTTCATAACCAATAGATTGTGGTCAGAGTCCACATCTGCTGCTGGAAATGTCTTACAATTTAAGACCTGGTTCCTAAATCTCTGTCTTACCATTATATAATCTATCTGATACCTTCTAGTATCTCCAGGATTCTTCCATGTATACAACCTTCTTTTATGATTCTTGAACCAAGTGTTAGCTATGATTAAGTTATGCTCTGTGCAAAATTCTCTTTCATTTCTCTTCCCTAATCCATATTCACCCACTATGTTTCCTTCTCTTCCTTTTCCTACTCTCGAATTCCAGTCACCCATGACTATTAAATTTTAATCTCCCTTCACTACCTGAATAATTTCTTTTATCTCATCATACTTTTCATCAATTTCTTCATCATCTGCAGAGCTAGTTGGCATATAAACTTGTACTACTGTAGTAGGCATGGGCTTCATGTCTATCTTGGCCACAATAATGCGTTCACTATGCTGTTGGTAATAGCATACCCGCACTCCAATTTTTTTATTCATTATTAAACCTACTCCTGCATTACCCCTATTTGATTTTGTATTTATAACCCTGTATTCACCTGACCAAGAGTCTTGTTCCTCTTGCCACCGAACTTCACTAATTCCCACTATATCTAACTTCAACCTGTCCATTTCCCTTTTTAAATTTTCTAACCTACCTGCCCGATTAAGGGATCTGACATTCCACACTCCGATCCGTAGGACATTAGTTTTCTTTCTCCTGATAACGACGTTCTCCTGAGAAGACCCTGCCTGGAGATCCGAATGGGGGACTATTTTACCTATGGAATATTTTACCCAAGAGGACGCCATCATCATTTAATCATACAGTAAAGCTGCATGCCCTCTGGAAAATTACGGCCATAGTTTCCCCTTGTTTTCAGCCGTTCGCAGTACCAGCACAGCAAGGCCATTTTGGTTAGTGTTACAAGGCCAGATCAGTCAATCATCCAGACTGTTGCCCCTGCAACTACTGAAAAGGCTGCTGCCCCTCTTCAGGAACCACACGTTTGTCTGGCCCCTCAACAGATACTCCTCTGTTGTGGTTGCACCTACGGTACGGCCATCTGTATCGCTGAGGCACGCAAGCCTCCCCACCAACAGCAAGGTCCATGGTTCATGGGGGTAGGAGTACCGTTGACGAAAGCCTAATCAAACATCAGCAATTTCAAGTGTACAATGCGGGAAAGAAAACGGTACACCCAGTGATATTTATAAAAGGATTCAGAAATGTTTTACGCAGTGCATGGAATGACCATCAAAAGATCCAGTTTATAATAGCCCATATCCAGGGTGATGCTGTCCTATGGGCAAACGAAATAATAGACAATTGTCATAATGTGGCACAGTTCGAAAAGTCGTTCTTAGACAGATATTGGTCTAAAGCGATCCAAGAACGTCTTAGGACAGAGGTTTACAGCCCACAGATGTACAACCCAAAGCAAGGTACCCTGAGTAAGTACTTCAAGAAATATATCAATATAACAAAGTATTGGGATGAGTCCATATCAGCACGTGTTGTGATAAGAATATTAAAATTGTGATTGCCAGGTCATATTCGTGACAAACTAATGGTTCAAATGGC
The DNA here is from genome assembly GCF_023864275.1 of Schistocerca cancellata. Lineage (NCBI taxonomy): Eukaryota > Metazoa > Arthropoda > Insecta > Orthoptera > Acrididae > Schistocerca > Schistocerca cancellata. Next base: position 583,771,688 of record NC_064633.1, read on the forward strand.
TCTGAGCGCTATGAGACTTAACATCTGAGGCCATCAGTCCCCTAGAACTTAGAACTACTTAAACCTAACTAACCTAAGGACATCACACACAGCCATTCCCCAGGGAGGATACGAAGCTGCGTCCATAGCAGTCGTGCGGTTCCAGACTGAAACGCCTAGAACCGCTCGGCCACCGTGGCCGGCTGACAAACTAATCAATGTCGCCGAAGATGACTTGGAAACATATTTATCTGTGTTAGACGAAATTGATCTATTGTAAGAAGAAAGCAGGACGAATCGTGACCTGGAAAACGGGAACTTTTCGCCGCGCAAATATGGGAATCGATATAATAATAATAATCGCAACTTTGGGAACAACAGCAACAGTAAAGAAGATTAACATGCAGATCATAATAGGAGAAACGGAAATGGTCAAATGCCATACAATAAAAAACGTAGATGGGAAGAAAGATGCCATCCCGGATACAATAACAATAACAGTAAGCAGAATAACAAATGCAGAACGAACGAAGGTCAATGGCCTAACCAAAATAATAGCGCGGACAATCGTAACTATCCAGTACAGTGGTTGCAAGCTTCATTGCCACCACCGATAGTCAGCAGTAATCACTATCAAGGTGACAAGCGAAATTGCATACCAAATGCAAGTGCCATACCACAGCCATGGACAGACAAAAACAGTGGTATAAGAATCGTTGAAATGACTGGTGATGGAAGCAATAACATTGAGCAAACCTCAAACGAGAAACGACCGCAATAAGCTCCCAATTGTTGGTCGATGGACAGGTTGGGGGCATATCTAGAAGTAATGCACAAGACAATGTACGACTGTTGAGTAGTGCAAACCATTGTAAATGCAAGAATCAATGAAATTCCTATAGAAATATATATAGATACCGGTGCTACCACAAATGTCATGAGCTACAATCTTTTTAAAACCCTAAATCAGAACCGCAAATTGCCTACATACCCAGTGCAGAAGTGTCGCGTTACTGGAGCCATTATTGCACGGGCACAAAATATTCAGTACCAGATGTGGGTAGAATTATGCCTCGGGAAGGAAAACATAAAATGTGCCTATCTTGTGGTCAAAGGATTACGAGTGGTCTGCATCCTGGGGTGCGACTTTCTTAGCGAGAGAAAGCGGCAAATTGACCTCTCAAGCGGAAATATTTGCCTATTGAATGAAAACAGACGGATTGTACTGGAAGCGAACAAAAGGTATAGCAGGTAAAGTCTGCCAAAGTATACAACTTGAAAGCGGGGGGCGCCCAATATTACAAATAAGCAGCGACTTAAAGGGACAAGAAGGGTATTATTCAGACATAGTTCCTGACGAAACACTTAGTTGGACTGAAATCATTGACAGAAAAGTACTAGAATCAGATTATTTAATCGAATCCCAGCGGCAACATCTTACTGAGTTATTAAATCATTGCAGTGAAGTATTTTTATAAAAACCTGGAATTATTAAAGGGTACGTGTACAATATAGGTGTTTCCCCACGAAATATTACATAAACTCACAAAACAGGAATCATGTAACGCAATTTTTTCAAAGTCATGCTGCGGGCAATACTAATAAGAACTGTAAGAGCGTGTTGGTATTCGCGAATGAAGTGTGATCTTTGAAAAATGTATTAATGATGAACTTGGACGGTGAACACTTATATGCTGTGCAACGTTAGCTGTACGATGCACAAACATTGGCCAAATGTTTATACATGCAGTGGAATAAAACACAAAACGGTGGTCAGTTTGTGTTTGAACTTGTGCAGACAATATTTTTAGTTTGGACGCTATCTTCAGTGCGCCAACAATACGATGCAATGAACAGCGTAGTGGGACGTTAGTGTAACGACGACTATGGTGGGACAGCATCGAACAGAAAAAAATGTACGAGACATTAATATTCCATTCGAATTAATTGTATCAAAGATGTGAAGGGCTTAATCAGGCATCATATCTCATGCAACATTTGGCAACACGTTCATGTAAGTAAACTGAAAAGGACAAGTGACACAGCCTGCCCCTCGACGACGCAATATTGTCTACTAATCCATTCATACCCACAGCTGTAATATCTCATGGAACCAGTTACTATAAAATACGTATGTTTGTTGCATGCTTTGAACGAGACAACATCCTCTCCCGTGCAGAGAACGCGAGCGAGCGATGCGTCACACGCAACAATGCTGACACACCAGGAGGACAGAACAACGTCGGTCCGTACTTCGATTCCTGACCGCGGGTTCCAGCCGAGAATGCAAGCAACATCGGTTTCCAGATGACGCTCCATAGCAACGGGCACGAGACATCGAGATGGCGCGATACGATGCCACCGACACTCATACGCGACGAGAAATCCGCCGATTACAACAGCCTTTATTGTTTTTTATGTAACGGTCAATACTAATAAATGAATAAAGCAAATAATAAATTACAGTAGAAGGACGTAATACAATATGCATCAATATTTCTGAAGAGGCCTTCCAATAACTTGTGGAATCCATGCCACATTGCGTTGCTGCACTGTGTAGGGTAGAATAAGATCAGACACGATATTTGGAGGTATCACATGATTTTTGTCACCTTAGTGTATAAAAATAAACAATGATTCTACAAACAGTGATCTTGTGAAACTCAGCTCGCTGTAATCTTCAGCTCTCTGAGATCCATAGTGCAGTAGACAACGGCACTCAGGTTGGTGCCGTATATCTTGACTTCAGAAAACATTTGACATTGGCCTGTGGAAAAAATACAACCTTATTGGGTAAAGAACCAGATCTGCCGCCAGATTTAAGACTTCATTGCAGATAGAACTCATTACATCAGTCTTAATGGAACAAAATCGAAGGATGCAAAGATAATTTATGTACTACCACGAAACTGTGATAGGACAGTCAGTGTACAATGTATATGAATGAACTAGTAGAAAGTGCGGAAAACATCGTTAAACTGTTCGCACATGATGTGGCTGTCTGTAAGAAAGTAGTGACGCCAGAAGACAATATCGAGTTTTAAATGACCTGTAGAGGGTTGATGAGTAGGCATATCACTTCCTCCCATATAAACCTTACGAAATGACCACGATGAAAAAATACGATAAATTAGGCCTAATAGAGAGGCTTACCGACAATCATTCTTCCCACACGCAATTCGCGACTGGAACAAGAAAGTGGCGATCGGATAGTAATACCAGAAGTACCTCCGACCACACACCCTTAGCTGTCTTGTGGAGTAGAGGTAAATGAAGAACACTCCTGGGGAAAAAAGTCCAAGTCGTCTTGCAGCATTTACAGTGTCCCATCAAACCAACCAGAAAACAAAAGAAGACATACAGGAACGAAATCCGTTACTCTAAAGTGAGTAACTACAGGGAGAATAGGTTAAGTTCCTATATTAGCAGATGACATCACTGTCAGCCCATCAATGTTAACATCAAACCATTCTTTGCGAGAAACCTTGATATTGATAATCCATTGTGTCCCATTTTGACTCATTGTGTTGATGACTGTGTGAAAGCCACGAGTGGAAATGCATTGTGATATATTTTATGTTCTGTTCTGTGTCCTCACATGGAATTGATGTTTATTATTGACAATACTGTCTTTCTAAATCTGACTGAGCATTATCGTCATATATGCAACCAGGAGCCCAAGTTTATAAGTAGTAATGATGCCTCAGAAATGAGTGATTGCAATTGTATTTTTTTATTTTGTAAGTAAATATTGTAAATAAATGTACCAGAAGATTACACTGAAAAACACTATATAGCTGACATATTATTACATACAATGCACGTGGTTTAACAACACAAATTCACAGTATACAATCATTGTTAGAGTTCACGAACTTGTTTTGGTCTTAGCTGTAGTGTGGCAAGCCATGTGGCAACGAGCCCATAGGGCACAGTGAGCTTAGAACACCGCACAAAAGGAGTAGGTGACAGGAAACGACAGGGAGAATCCAGGCCTAGTAGAAATGGCATGTCTGTGGTCAAGTAGCTCTATGAGCTACTGAAAGAAATACTAAAATTGAATCAAACAGTGTTTCAGAGAATAGGGCAGTAACAAATTGTGTATCTTGATATCACGAATTCATAGCAACATTGCAGTTTGTTGTGTACACTAGTTCATGTGTAATGCAGTTTCTTATAAACTATGATTTAACAAACATGTAAAATTAAGCTACAGACAAACCAGTACAGCTACACTCTTCATCAATGTATCAAATATATTCTTATGTGTACAGCAGACACACAATAACATGGTTTAACTGGATACTAGAGTAATGATGACTTTAATCAATACTTTCAATCAGGTGAACCAGAGCACAAAGTACTCTACAAAAACTCATAGCATGACATTAGCGTGTGTTCCCATATACCTTCCATATGTTTAATATTAATTCTAAATAAGATTTATATTTTAAAATATCTATTACATTGGTAGATTGAAAAATTTCATTATGTAAAACAGCCACAATCTAAATATGGTGTGTTTTAACCATGAACTGAGTGTGTCATATGGAAGACAGAAGTTATAGACGTTTGTACATCTTTCTCATACAACAAAACATTTTTCACACACATGCAAATGTGTGTGTGTGTGTGTGTGTGTGTGTGTGTGTATGTGTGTGTGTATGTGTGTGTATGTGTATGTTTCTTTAGTTTCATTCTTCTTAACATGGCACTACTTAATGTTTTTATTGATAACTGCCACAATATTCATGTTAGAATGATTTGCAAGTCGGAGGTCAACAAGCTAGAGAAGACCATAATTTGATGTTTTGTGGGTAACGAAATGTGTGTATTTGTTGACTATTGTCTTTTAATGACAATTCTGTAAGAAGTCATGAATTTGAATAACATTTTCTGGTTTCTAAGATTCGAAAAATATGGCGCTGGCGTTCTTTGTCATCTTTTGCTGGTGGCCCTTGCTTAAGGGAGGGCCATAGGTGTCGCTGGTTGGCAGTTGGTGGAGACAGAAGTTGAACATAATTTTCTGAGTGGTAGTACAGCTGCACTGTTTCAACACTTAGAAAATTCATGAGTACAAAATTTGGAACAGCTGTGTGGACTGAACCATTGTCACATTGCTCTTGAGTGTTATGTTCACTCATAACTGAAGGATATTAGTTTGGGTGAATGATTCATATTGTAATTAACATCTACAGATAATAGTCCAGTATAAATGAGGAAATTTTAAGTACAATTTTGTCGGGATGTGAACTTTTTTTTACAGCCAGATGAGCTGAATGTATTGAGACTGTGCCATATAGTCCACTATTTTGTGTAATTTAACTGCACTTGCTACAGCTTTTGTTATTCTACTTGAGGCAGAACAGACAAGCTTTTATTTAGATTTTGTATGGTCTTCATCACATTAGAGTGAGTTTTACTAACAATACAGTATCCCATTTTTATATCAAATTCATCATTGTTTTCAATACATTATTTGATCACCTGTTCCATTTATTTCCTCAAATCTATTTAGTGTGTTGTATCAGTTATTGATTTGTGTGCATTATGCCTGATATTCTAATTATGTGATCAGTTCTCATCTCTAAAATCTTCCATTTAAACATCATATGCTGCTACTAGGAAGTATAGTGATATTCTCCCGCCACTGAGACTCGGAGGCAAACAAGTCAAGGAGAGGAACATCCACTTGCACGTGAATAAATTGCAGAGTGATCTGGATGGCAGGATGGATATTGCAGAGCAGCAACAAACTTCTTTGGAACAGCCGATGAAATTAGCTATTGAGACAATTGTCAAAGATATAAGAGACGGTAGGCATGAGATTAATCACTGCAAAAGTAGCTTCAAAATGAAAATCAGTAGCAAGACTATGCAATGCACACTGAAAATTTCAGATGTAAAGGTGGCACTTGATTTGGTTGTAGCAGGTCAAGTCGCAAATTTTTTTGCTGTCGTGATGGATCAGCCAGTTAATGGTAAATATTTCACAGAAGAATGTAAATACCATCACACTGATTTTCTAGCAGGGGTAGTGGTGTGCTCACGTGGTTCACAACATGGATGGAGCCGCAAACCAAATGGACAACTGGCAGTCAGCATTTCCCATTGCAAATGCAATAATGCAGATGTGTTAGCTCAGATTTCTTTTAAATAATGAGGGAAATATCAGCGTTACCAAATTTCATTTTAGTTTTCAGTTCATATCTTGTATTCCCCATGTAGTTCACATGCTGATACACACCACTACAATAATTATAAGAAAAAAAAAGGTCTGGGAGAAGGTATAATTAGATTAAAACTGTGTGCCCAACTGAGACTCGAACTCGGGACCTTTGCCTTTCGCGGGCAAGAAGGTACTGGCAGAAGTGAAGCTGTGAGTACTGGGCGTGAGTCGTGCCTCGGTAGCTCAGATGGTAGAGCGCTTGCCCACGAAAGGCAAAGGTCCCAAGTTCGAGTCTCGGTCGAGCACACAGTTTTAATCTGCCAGGAAGTTTCATATCAGCGCACACTCTGCTGCAGAGTGAAAATCTCATTCTATAATTAGATGTTTGCAGAGTATTGGAGCAGAGGTTGAAGCTAATTTCCTTTGCACTTACAGGTAAATGAAATACAAATTTGGTGCATGTGTGTTTGCAAATTTGGTTTGATCTTAGCTCGAATACAGGCAATCACATGTCAGTGATCAGTACTGCACAAAGGGATTGGGCGAGATGAAACGACAGGGCTACATATAGGGGAGACGGGCTTGTGACCAAGTGGTTCTTTGTACTACTGAAAATAACATGCATGTGTATGAGAAATATTACAACTGAATCTAATGGCATATCACAGAATGTGAGGATATTAAATTGTCAATCTTGATTTCACAAATTCCTAGCAATAGTGCACATTGTTGTATGATCTCTAGTTAACAACCTACAAAGCTTTATATAAACTACGACTTAACAAATATTTCAAATTAAACTTCTACTAGACCAATACAGTTAAACACTTAATCGATTCGTCAAATTTAACCTTGTATATATAGGAACACCTAATAATTCACATTGTATTTAACATTGTCAAACGGAAGGTATGGGATCTGTTGTGTTAAAATATGTGGATAAAAGTTCCCAGGTCAAGATCACTAAAAAAATGGTTGAAATGGCTCTGAGCGCTATGGGACATAACTTCTGAGGTCATCACTCCCCTAGAACTTAGAACTACTTAAACCTAACTAACATAAGGACATCACACACATCCATGCCTGAAGCAGGATTCGAACCTGCGACCATAGCAGTCAATGCGGTTCCAGACTGTAGCGCCTAGAACCGCTCGGCCACTCAGGCCAGCCAAGATCACTAAAACTCCTTTATATGATAACTAGTTTCAGGTTACAGATAAGCCTTATTCAGATCTAAAATACAGAAAATTGGATAACAGAAATGAACAATAGCTCAATTTATTTTATATTTAAATTTTCTATAATATTTTTGTTATTAGTATTTGTGCATACCAACTACCAGGAATTACAAATTGTAATAATCTGTCCAGCTGAAACTCTCCTACTGTCCTGTACAAACTGAAAAATTTTATATAGATCGTGACAAAATAAATACATACAAAGTGCATTTTGTAAGTGGTATATAATTGCGATTTGTCTAAAGTAGGTCGTCATGGTTACTTACAGTCTGTCACTAGTCATGTGTGCCACTTGCAGTGCTACAGAAACAAGGAAGGAGCTGCACGACGAATGTCAGAGAACTAGCGTCGTATGCAGTATTATTGGTACATGAAAGCTCTATCAGGTGGCGCTACTATCCAACAAAGTTTTACAAACTCGTGCTTCTATAGTAATGTACAAAATGGCTATGTAACGAACTTTCTACTAGATTTACGTCATTTAAATTGTAAGAAACTATGTTCCATTTTAACAATCTGTAGTGGTCAATATCAAACTTAGTATTTTCATTTGAGTAATACTGTAACATGAAGTCTAGGTGTCAATTATAATCGGCATGGTAATTGGTTTCAATTACACCAGTAAATGAACGGATAACCTAAGCAGTACAAATGAACCATTAGATGATACAAATAAATTGTTCACAAGGAATGATCTATGTAAATATAATCATGGTGGCTCATACCTAAATATTTGATATGGACTGATCTGTGAAACAATACCATATACAATAAATGTCAGAGTACAGCTAACTGATGAACAAAGCATTTTTTTCTGTTGATTTTGTCACTTATCTTCATGAGGTCAATCAAACTTCAACCATCACCCAAAGGACACAGACATATACACAATCAAATCAAAGTGCAAGGTCTAGGAGTTAAATACACAGTACATATGTATCAAGTAAAATAACTCAGTTCTGGTATTTGATATAAAAGAAGCAAAAAGCTGAAGTCATCTAATGCTGCAATAAGATAAATTCAGCTGAACAGATTATGATGATGTGAAATGCCTGGTGGCTGGTACACAAAGAATGATCTAATTAAATTTTTATTGGTATTTATCATAGAATGGAAGTTTAAACATAATGTGTATTACGCTACTGTTCGTGTCTTTGGTGCATTTGTTTTAGATCAGAAGATGGCTTGTCAATGTGCTGAAACTAGTTATCAAATAAAGGAATTTTAGCTATCTTGAACTAGGATTTTTTTATCCACATATTTTAACATAATGACCTGTTTTATCTGAAGCTCAATGATATTAGAGTAACAACAACTTTAAGGAGCATATTTCAGTAAGGTGAACCAGTGCACAACGTAATCCACAGAACCTCGCATCATGAGGTCAGATAGTATTTCTACATACTGCTAACTTTTCCCTAAATCGAGGGTCATTCAATAATTAAAGAGACAAATTCGTCTGGGGGAAAAAACTGTTAGTAGGGCAAGTTTGGTACTTTTATGACTTTTAAAATGGTTCAAATGGATCTGAGCACTATGGGACTTAACTTCTGAGGTAATCAGTCCCCTAGAACTTAGAACTACTTTAACCTAACTAACCTAAGGACATCACACACATCCATGCCCAAGGCAGGATTCGAACCTGCGACTTTAGATGTCCCTCGGTTCCAGACTGTAGAGCCTAGAACCGCTCGGCCACACTGGCCGGCTATGACTTTTCAGTTGGTATCACTAGGAGGAGCCCTGATCAGCTGATGTATCAACATTTCAAGATGGCGAGTCCACTTGAAATGTCTACATTAATTGAACAACGTGCTGTTATTCGTTTTTTACTTGTTAAAGGCATGAAAAACAATGAATACATACTGCAGATTGTGTAAAGTTCTTGGTAAGGTTTGTATGAAACGTGCAAATTTTTACAAGTGGGTTGAGCAGTTCAAGAATGGTCATGGGTCAGCGACTGACGAACACCGTTCTGGCCGGCCAGTTGCAGTTTGAACTCCCTCACTTGAAAGTCGAATTGATGACATTATTCGTGCCGACTGCCATGTGACTTTGGAAGTGATTGTTGATAAGGTTCAAGTTAGTATGGGTACAGTTCATAACATTATCTGTAACAAAATGAAGTACTGCAAAACGTGTGCAAGATGGGACCCAAAGGTATTGATATGGCTACACAAGGAAACAAGTTTGAGAGTATGCACAGAGCTAAAGGAACATTATGAAAGACAAGGTGAGAACTTCCTCAAGAAAATTTTAACTTGTAATGAAACTTGGGTTCACTATTACGAGACAGAATCGAAAGAGTGGAAGCATGCCCACTCATCTGTCAAAATAAATAAATAAATAAAATTCAAAACGCAAGCATCAGCAGGAAAAGTCATGTTGAAGGTGTTTTTGGATGCTGAAGGTCAATTTTTTGTGATTATCTCGAAGAGCAGTGTACAATGGACAGCCAATTCTACTCGGATTTGGTTTTAAACAAGGATAAGCCAGCCATGACAGAGAGATGTCGTGGATCTCAGAGAAGAGGTGTGATTCTCCAGCAAGACAACAGACCTCCTCATATTGCTCAATTAAGCCATGAAACCATTGACAAAATGGGTGGAAAGTACTGCCCCATCCGCCTTACTGTCCTGGTTTAGCACCTAGTGATTTCTATTTGTTTGGTGCACTGAAGGAGGCATTAAGTGGGAAGAGGTTCCAGGACAATGACGACATGAAAAATTTTGTGGGAAATTGGTTCGAACAACAAGATGAAGAGTTCTTTGCAGCCAGAATAAAAAAGTTTGTAGCCCGTTGGAACAAGTGTATAAATGTTCAAGGGGATTATGTTGAAAAGTAGAAAAAGTAGTGTTTTGTAAAAATAAGTGCTTTTTTCTCCAGACCAGTTTGTCTCTCTAATTATTGAATGACCCTCATAGGTTTAATATTAGCTCTGAATATCACGCATGTGCTAATTTATGTATTATGTCAGTACATTGGTTGGTTGGTTGGTCTGGGGGAGGGGACCAAACAGTGAGGTCATCGGTCCCATCGGATTAGGGAAGGAGGGGAAGGAAATTGCCTGTGCTCTTTCAAAGGAACTATCCTGCAATTTGCCTGCGATTTACGAAATTCATCATGTTGGTAGACTGAAACATATCATTATGTACCAAGTCATGGATCTGAATTGCATGGAATGGTTTCCAGGGTTTGAAAAGGTAGCGCTGGAATGCCTCCTGGTCTTTCGCTGATGGCTCTTGCTTGAGGTAACGCTACTGGGCTTGGTGAAAAGTGCAATACTTTGTAATTTAGCTTGTAGCCTCTTCAAAGTACCCAAAGTTTTCCCTCAGAACAGTTGCACAAAGTCTTGGCATTCTGAACATAAGATTTTATAGTGTTCTAGCAGATACTGCAGTCCAACACATCTGTAAATTATTCTAAAGATCTTCAACTTTACATGACCTCAGTTTTCCAATCTCCTTGTCATGTCCATCCCATAAACGGTCAATGGGGTATAGGTCAGTTGAATGACTTGACTAAATCATATTTTTCCATTCCTCACATTTCTCTTTACTCTGCACAGTTTAGAAGAATGTCTGGGATTATTGTCCTGCTTCAGAGCAAACCCATGACCAATAAGTCTCTCGCCAGATGAAACTTCACTGTTGATCAGTATTATGTGATATCCTCCCTTCATTGTTTAATGTCCCATCAGTTGTTACTAGATCACCAACTTTATCACTTTTTAAACATCCCCACACCATGCACCATGCTCCACTGTTGTTGTCACACAGTGACTCTTCAAACGCTCTCCACGAAGTCCACTAAAAAATGTTCGACGATTGCTTCCAAATACTTCAAACTCAGATTTATTTGTGAATAATACTTTGAACCATTGCTGCATACTTCATTTTTTATCAATATTTCGTCCATAAGAGACGGAACTGTGAGGGCTTTCACTGTTGATAAATACAAATAAAATAGTTTCTGCATCCGCCGGTTGTTTATTTTGCCACTAAGCGTTTCGATTGCTCACACCATCGTCATCAGGTGGAGGATTGTTTATTTACATGAATGTTGTTGGTGAAGAGCACAGATGTCTTTTTAAAATAGTCTACACTGCCCTTGATCTGCAACTGTGAATAGACATCTGTACTCTTCACCAACATCAACCATGGTGTAAACCATCGAAATGAGTAGTGGCAAAATAAACAAGTGACTGATGCAGAAACTGTTTTCTTTGGATTCACTTTTTATGTTGCCGTGCCATTTGCAATTTTTTCGCCTTATTTTGTTTGAGTAATAAAGGTTTTCTGGTCGCTACTCGCCCCTTTAAAACCTTTTTCACGAAGATGGTGTTATGCTTTTGAGACAGAAATTGGAGCAGCTCCCATATTATCTACTTCCTCGCGAAATTCACGTGCAGTACGAGGCCTCTGATCACTACTCTGTACACATGTGAACTGATCTTCCCTGTATGAAATTACTCAGGGTCTTCCTTATCACGAAACACTTGCTCTGGCACCAGTTAGCTTGAACTGCTGGAATGGATACATCACTATGGATTTTGCTACATCAACCTTTGTTGCTATTGTCCCACTAGAACAGCTTTCTTGATACAGAGCTACAATTAAAGCAGTTTCTTCAGTTCAAATCTGCTCCTTCGTCACGTTATGAGACAATATTCTATGAACTTGATCAGGTATACAAACACACTGTCAGCTGCACACAAAGTACTGTAACCTAATGTGAACTAGTTGCTACACAGACAGTGTATGAGGGCTATTTGAATAGAACAGTGGATTTTATGTGGCGTTGAACTGTAATAACACACTTTTAGGATCTAAACGACATTATTTCGTCACTTTATAGAGCGAATATAGGAAGATGGCTGTCGAACATACTGCTAGAACACAAAGACAAGAAGACAAACCAAAGAGCATAGTTAAAGAACTGTCACTTCGAGTCAGAGACGCCACAGAGTTCCCCCCCCCCCCCCTGGCAGAGCGGAGCATGGCAGGGCAGAGCTAGCACACATCCACAAAAAAATCTTAGTTGCAATACGGCAGGCGGAGACGGCGTCGGGCACTCGAAGTGTGTGGCTCGGGCATCTCGTCGTCAGGGTCCCATGTGTTGGACAGCTGCGTGGGCGGTGGCGAGTCGAAGGGGCAGCAGCAGCGGCGGCAGGCAGGGCGTCGGCAGAGGCAGGTCAGCAGGGAGCGGCGAGAAGTTGCTCCGGGAGGGACCAGACAGGTTTTACTCATTGAACAGAAACCGTACTTGCTCGTAGAAATTTCGAAGCGTTAAGAGATCGAGCTTTGTGATGTACGGGTGGGCTGTCCGTGGTGCAGTTTCGTTGACCATTGCCGTTGCTGATTGCTGAGCCCCTCGAAGGGAGGCACGTGTGGAGGGGTGAGAGAGGGGGCACGAGCGGTGGCCATTGACTTACCTCGGTGTGCCGGGACGTCGTCTGCGGGGCGTCAGCAGCAGGTGATGACTGAGGATATGGCGCGGTAGTCACGAAATGCGAGGGCGGCAGGCGACAAACGAAGGCATGGCGCGGCGGCAACACGATGCAAAGCGGCCTGCAAAGAGAGAACTGAATGTCCTGCCGGACCAGCTATGTAGGCCTGGAACCAGCGGCAGGGAAAGGGGAGCTCTACACAGGAGCGAAGCAGAGTGAAGGCACAGTAGGAGAGGGAGGCAGCGTCGAAAGAAGCAGCTCTGCAGAGAGGCTGCATAAGGTACTCTGTGCGCGAGCCAATTCAGCAGAGGTTGTAGCAATGCGGGAACGTAACTCTGCGTTATGTGCGCGGAGCCTGTTGATCTGTTTACGGACATCCGGTAAATTGGAGAGACTTGCTGTACTACCTTTGATGGAGACAAGGGCAGTGATAGGAGAGTAATTTGCAGCGATCAAATCGAGGTTATCAGGAGAAAGCGTGTTGGCCATGTGCTTGCCCAGGATAACGCTGACGTTGGCGTCGGTGTCGACGAGAAAGCGAGTGCCTGATGATTAGTCACTGACATAGAGGTGTTGTGCTGCTGGATCAAGTGGTGCGGCATCGGACGGTAGGCGCCGTGAAGAATTGTGGCGGGACGTGGAGCCTAAGTATGCCCACAGGTCTCGGTTGGGAAAGGTACAAGGCGCGTGACAGTTGCACGCAGCATCCCCGTAAGTAGCGTGGAACCAGAACGGCGCAGTTGACTGTGTCGGGACAGGAAGCCGATCGGGTTGCTGCTCGGGCGACGTCGGCGGCTGTCTGGGGTCTGCAGGCAGTACCTCCTGTAGGCTGCCTGGTGGCAGCTCCTGACAAGCAGCTAGGTGCTAAGGCGAGTGCACTGGTATCTGCCAGCAGAGTGGCGAACCGAAGGCACAGGCATGCCAACTGGTGGTGACAGGGATGTCGTGTGTGACAATCGGTGTTGGTGACGAATGACTGCATATGCCTGATTGGCCATGCGTAGGTGAACGTCGAGAGGGTCGGTGACGTGAAATATCAGGTGGAGTTGTAGGTCCGATGGAAGTTGGACCAGCCACAAAGTCCAAAGCGCGGCATCTGGTAGTGTTTCATCATCAATTAATGCACGAAAGCGCCGCCAAAGCTGTGAAAGTGTGTGGTCGTCGAGGTGATCTTCATGGATGCTGTGGTGGATAGCTTCCACTGGATGGCGAGAAAGGCGTTCGATAAGTAAAGTTTTTGCAATCACATACTTGCTGAGGCAGGCAGCGAGAGTAGCAGATCACTGATTAGGTCAGGATGGGCGTGCAGGCCAACAGTGCGTTATCGTCCGAGACCCAATGGATATCCAGTAGAAGGTCCACCAGTGCGAACCAAGTTTTAGAGTTGTCCTTTTGTAACGCAGGCGGTTTCAGAAATCTGTTGGGTAACAGATGTTGATGAAGCACAGGCAGGCGAAGATCATTGTTGGCGGTTGAGGAAGCCCCTGACACTGGTAGTGCAGCAGCAGTTGACGATGCGTCGCCCGAGCTCTGTGTAGGGAGGTGGCTGCAAGCAGCACACGATGTGGAATGAGCCAGTGCAACCAATGGCACGGTGTGTCCCAGCTGCAGGGCTGGAGGCAGGCGTGGCATCGGTGTTATGGCCAGTGCAATTGCAACAGCGGGCGGAAGGCAGTCGCGATTCTGCCAAGGGGGAACTGATTCCAAAACCGGCGCGAAAGAAATGGGCAGTGCCATTACGAGAGTGGGGAGTAGGTGAAGTTGATGCGACTATGAAGCGACGGTCGCGGAAACCAGCGTGGCCAAGGCGACTGGATCCGCTGAGACGGCGTGCGGGGGAGGGGGGGTGGAATGACAACAGGTTTGTATGAATGTGCAACCCCATGAGCATGAACGTTTGAATTAAAGTTCTCGAACTTTATTGGCACATCAACCCAAACTGAATGCGACTGCATAGCTGACAGGTGAAACACAACTTCCTTCACACGATTATACACTCCTGGAAATTGAAATAAGAACACCGTGAATTCATTGTCCCAGGAAGGGGAAACTTTATTGACACATTCCTGGGGTCAGATACATCACATGATCACACTGACAGAACCACAGGCACATAGACACAGGCAACAGAGCATGTACAATGTCGGCACTAGTACAGTGTATATCCACCTTTCGCAGCAATGCAGGCTGCTATTCTCCCATGGAGACGATCGTAGAGATGCTGGATGTAGTCCTGTGGAACGGCTTGCCATGCCATTTCCACCTGGCGCCTCAGTTGGACCAGCGTTCGTGCTGGACGTGCAGACCGCGTGAGACGACGCTTCATCCGGTCCCAAACATGCTCAATGGGGGACAGATCCGGAGATCTTGCTGGCCAGGGTAGTTGACTTACACCTTCTAGAGCACGTTGGGTGGCACGGGATACATGCGGACGTGCATTGTCCTGTTGGAACAGCAAGTTCCCTTGCCGGTCTAGGAATGGTAGAACGATGGGTTCGATGACGGTTTGGATGTACCGTGCACTATTCAGTGTCCCCTCGACGATCACCAGTGGTGTACGGCCAGTGTAGGAGATCGCTCCCCACACCATGATGCCGGGTGTTGGCCCTGTGTGCCTCGGTCGTATGCAGTCCTGATTGTGGCGCTCACCTGCACGGCGCCAAACACGCATACGACCATCATTGGCACCAAGGCAGAAGCGACTCTCATCGCTGAAGACGACACGTCTCCATTCGTCCCTCCATTCACGCCTGTCGCGACACCACTGGAGGCGGGCTGCACGATGTTGGGGCGTGAGCAGAAGACGGCCTAACGGTGTGCGGGACCGTAGCCCAGCTTCATGGAGACGGTTGCGAATGGTCCTCGCCGATACCCCAGGAGCAACAGTGTCCCTAATTTGCTGGGAAGTGGCGGTGCGGTCCCCTACGGCACTGCGTAGGATCCTACGGTCTTGGCGTGCATCCGTGCGTCGCTGCGGTCCGGTCCCAGGTCGACGGGCACGTGCACCTTCCGCCGACCACTGGCGACAACATCGATGTACTGTGGAGACCTCGCGCCCCACGTGTTGAACAATTCGGCGGTACGTCCACCCGGTCTCCCGCATGCCCATTATACGCCCTCGCTCAAAGTCCGTCAACTGCACATACTGTTCACGTCCACGCTGTCGCGGCATGCTACCAGTGTTAAAGACTGCGATGGAGCTCCGTATGCCACGGCAAACTGGCTGACACTGACGGCGGCGGTGCACAAATGCTGCGCAGCTAGCGCCATTCGACGGCCAACACCGCGGTTCGTGGTGTGTCCGCTGTGCCGTGCGTGTGATCATTGCTTGTACAGCCCTCTCGCAGTGTCCGGAGCAAGTATGGTGGGTCTGACACACTGGTGTCAATGTGTTCTTTTTTCCATTTCCAGGAGTGTAGTTCACAGTGTCACTAAGTGGCGTGCACTGTCTGGGCAGCAGGCACTGCTGCATAGTAGTATTTGACAGTGGCCATGTTGGGCTGGTAATGGTTAAGTGGCCGCTGGCATCGCAGGGGCCAGGTAACTGTTCACTTTTAAACAAATGTACATTACGAACATTTTGTGCATACGCATGTAGAGTTAAAAGGGTGTGTGCCACTAGCACAAAACGACACTGGTAGAACCATTGTTCCGAAGACAATGTGGACTGGCACACGAAGTTCGCTAACGATGAAAATAAGCACAAAATAATTCCCAAACGCACAACATTGATGTCGCGGTTACTACTGTGGTTTTTATGTGGCGTTGGACTGTAATAACACACTTTTAGGATCGAAACGACGTTTATTTTGTCACTTAATGGAGTGAATACAGAAAGATGGCTGTCAAATATAGTGCTAGAACACAAACACAAGAAGACAAACCAAAGAGCATAGACGAAGTACTGTCGCTTCGCGTCAGAGACCCCACAGAACCCTCTTAGGTAAAATAATGTCAGTGTTGACATGGATTCTCACCAGCACCTCTCTCTGTGAACAACCAGTTAAATACACAACAGATGTGCTTAATCTTTACATGCTTATACCTGTTTTATTAGGGGATATGATACAATATTCAAAACAAAATCCCTGTTTAACCACAAATAAATAGTTGTGACAGGTGATCAAAAATTTGAGACTGATAGTGTAGAATACTGATCGACATAGAATTTGGAACAGATGTGTGGACTAAGCCAATGTCACACTGTTCTCAATTGTGTTTTTACTCGCCACTGAAAGATATTAGCTTGTCTTGAGTGATTGTATATCATGACAAAAACTTTGGCAAATAGTAGTACAGTCTAACTGAGGAAATTTTACTACACCATTTCGTCAGGTTTTGGACTCTGCTTTTACAATAAGGGAATTAATTGGGGATTCTGCGTTTAGTTCTCTGTTTAATGCTACTTAATTACACTTTCTACAATTTTTGTTATTCAACTTGAGGCAGAACAGACATGCTTTTAACTATCTTTTGTAAGGCCATCATCGTACAAGTATTTGAGTGAGTTCTACTGGCAGTAAGGTATTCTATTTTCAAATCAAATTCTTCATGTTGTTGAGTGCATTATTTGATCTTCTTTTCCACTTGTTTTATTTGATGTGTTTTATCAGTTATGTATTGATGCTCATTATTGCCTCTTTTTATTTATGTGTGATCATTCCCCATCTGTAAAACCCTTCAATTAAACAGATACCAACATAATTAAACAGTTACCAGGATAAAAAAGCATACTGGTGTTTTGTCACAGCACAAACTCGGACTCAAATGACTCAACAAAGGGAGCATCCACTCGCATTTGAGGTCTCTGGTCTGGGGTCAACTTATCCCAGGTAGCTGCACTGATGAAGAAAAGTTATTTAAGCAATCTGATGAGCATTCATGAGCAGTAGCAAACTGTGTAGCAGCTGCATAGCGAAAGGCAGAAATAAGGAGCCTGTAGACTGATGAAGAAGCAGCACGTTGGCTGCAGATGCAGCGAGTGGCGCTATTGCCCCTGGGCCAGAGATGGTCCCTAAGGCCGCCAATAAATAAGTAATTGCAGTGCCTGTGTTGTGAAAAAGTGCGATGTAATGTTCTTTTGGACACAAATGTATGTTTTGTTACCAGAACACTTAGAAGATGCAAGAGATTGTAATGGTACTTTGACTTCCGCACCTCCGCCAATACAAAGATATAATTTACGATCGCGCACGCAGAAGAGCGCTGCGCCAGCGACCGATTTTTATAAAGAATTTTGTTCGTCTTTTTACTTTTGCATAGGTTTTTGTTTTCAACAACGAATTGATTAGACTCTCTCTCTCGTCTTCATACGAAAGACGTGTATTTTTCGGCGATGTGTTGAATGTGCTTTTGGGTGGAAATTAAAATTACATTACAAGGCGAGGTTGTTTCAATAGTGAATCGAGGTGGTTATCCCCAAATTTGTAAATTGATCATGACAGTGACAACTTGAAGAAGTTTTCAACAGACGGAGAAAAGTGAAAGACGGGTCGTCTCACAAGAGAAATTAGGAGGACAGCCATGAAGACTGTATTGTAATTAATACTGCGTATCTAACAAGATTATAAGGTAAATTTCAATTAGTTGTCTGATGCTATTTCCGTACAGTCGCTTTTTGTAGTGTTGCCGACCCGGTCTGCCATGCACGGTCAAATTACAGCACGATCTCAATCAATAATACGAAGTCCGCCTTATCCGTAACTGAAACCACTAAAATTCAAGATATCAATCAGATTTTCTATTTTATATTTTTCATGGCAGAGCCCCATGGATAAGGTAACACTACAAGATCTGCTAAACAGGTTGTATGCACTATGCTTGCCACAAATCGAGAGCATCTCAGGATTTTAAATTTGCTTTTTATTCTTGCATTTTTCAGGCAGATCCAGCTGGCAGTGAATGTTTATAAATAGATTTTTAGCATATTCTCTAATGTGGTAAACACCTTTGAACCCATCATTTTCGGGAAATATATCAGTGTATGATCACTCTCCATTACTATTTACAGTAAATGTGGATCTCTTGTATTTCCATTTGTATCAAGATTTTTTCCATATAATGTGTTTAAAGTGATTTATAAATCTTGTTTGTACATTGGCAATTACCAGCTCTATTTTTAGCAGCAGTTTATAGATTTCCTTTGTGACAACTATTTTCGCCAAATACATCAGTTCTCGTTTTTTGACCTTGATGTCCTCTGTTTCAGGTTTTCGACATTAGCTGCCTTTAAAGAAGTAATTTCTTTAATGGGAATCAGGTTAAGTCTATTCGAAACATTGCCTCTGTTTCTTGATATCTGTGGAGTAACAACACGCACAACGTCTAGTCCACCACATGTTGACAATATAACCATCCTTTTTTAAGCAGATTCAGATAGGAAATCTAGTTTACTCCAATCTAGTGAACACCCTCAAAACTATCATTTTTCTCCAAGTTACCCACTGTGCAGATATTGTCCATTGCCCAGTTGTATCGTATTTTTTCCATATTTTTGTGTGTAAATGTATGTGGAATTATTAATAAAGATATTTGTACAAGAATATATCCATTCTTATTGATTATTCTACTAGGTCAACTTGGTTTCATTAGTATCCAGCAATTATTTAGGTTCCCCCAATCAACCAAAGTCTCTACAAACTGTTTGCAGGAGCATTTATTCTTCTACTTCCAAACGTCTAACCAGAAAAATCTCCCATCAATGCAATGCTTACTGTAAATTCACCTCTTATGTACACTAAAAACAGGAGTTGTAGTGAGACTGTAGCGCATTACAATTTTAGTTAGTGCACTGTACCTGAAAGTGAAAACACTAACTAGCTTAAATACATGTTTATACTTACTAATTCTTACAAAAATCTCGCTATATGACCACCTAACTAAGGTGATATCCATTTTTACTTTCTCATTGGTTGATAACACACAATACTGGTCAACTGCAGCTCTCAAAGTCTCTTATATACTCTATGGGTTCTAGATGTCTGTAATAAATGGACCTGCCTTATCTGATCGTAAAATCATAGCCCAAGTTGCGCTGCTTGTGTGTGTGTGTGTGTGTGTGTGTGTGTGTGTGTGTGTGTGTGTGTGTTTGTGTGTGTGTGTGTGTGTGTGTACATACAGAATGTAATTGGGGTTTGGAACTGAAGCTGTGGGCCTTCAATGTAAGCACCAGATATAACAGGGAGATGACACCACTCATGCTACCTTTAATAAAAGAAAGGCAAAATTTTCTAGAGACGCATTGTCGAGGGAAAACTACAATTTCTTCCAAACGACAGCAACAATATGGCAGCGAGAGGCATACTGGAAGAAAATGTTGTTTTATTGAGATGCCATGACCAATACATATCTGTACAGCGGACGATCTTATCAACAGGGATGCAGGTGTGTTAAATTAAACGCCTCCTAGACAGCTCACGTGCGGAAGGCCTTAATATCTTCCTATGCATGTGTATTGCCTGCTTCTGGCCTGATCAATTTCGACGCCGCAGCGCGATTATCATCAGTCGTACCTCGCAGCAGTAACAGAAGCAACTACCACCAGCTAAAGATGTCGAGCACTTGCATCGATGAAATATTTTGCGGTTTACACAACACGATTCAGCAGCAAACCCGAGAAATGTATATGAAGCAGTTCGGTCAGGAAAGACTGAAAAGTCCCATCTGGTACCTCTATGTCGAGCAGATGACCAACGACGTACGTGAGTTTGAGAAGATACATAATCAGAGAGGTAGACTGCCATCCATTATGGCGTTTTTATTGAAATGCCGTGAGCCATACATATCCTTATGGCGGAGAATCTTATCAACAGGGATGAAGGTTTTCAATTAAGCAGCGCCTGGACAGCGCACGCGCAAAAGGCCTTAGCATCTTCCCACCCACGAGTGTTGCCTGTTCCTGGCCTGATAAATTTTGACAAAGTCGCGCGATTATCATAAGTCGCGCCTTGCAGCAGTGACAGCAGCACCAACTATCTGCAGATGTTGAGCAGTTGCATTGATGAAATGTTGTGTGATTTACACAATACGATGTGGCAGCAAACCCTATAGGGTCTTGTACCATGGAAACAAGGGAGAGGATGTTGTTATGGGTGGCCAGTATCCTCTTTCCACAACACAAAAGCAGATTTCGATTAATACAGTTCTTTATTTACATGAAGCTGATACTTAACTTGACTAGAGCCTTGCATCGGTACTCTTGCTATAGTCACAAATCTGATCTCGCTGTACACTGTCGTAGCCTGCAATGGACTACACCATCTCTGCAACTACCCGACAGATGCCAAACTGGAGTGTGAGTCAAGGCCCGTCCACACGCAACGATCTGTCTGCGCAAATGTCTGCGCACATCACATCTGCGCAGACAGATCGTTGCGTGTGGACAGAAAATTTGCACCAACCTGAGGTGTGTGCAAACCTGGAAGTTGGAGTTGGAGGTTTGGCCGGTATTACACTACCAAATTTCTTTGTCCAATATCTTTGTCCAATATCTTTGTCAAAGATATTTGATAGTGTAATAGGGATCTTTGACAATGTCGTCCAATATTTGATCAAATCTAGGCCGAGGCCGTATATTTGATCAAAGAAATCGCTTGTCTTCTGTTCACTGCAATGCGATATGTTACCACGCGGAGCGCTAGCATCGCTGCAGCGTTCTGTCGTCTGTAGTGTTTTTATAACCATTGCCGGTAAATAAAATTGGTGTGTACCGACAACTACAGAATTAATAGAGATGTCTGAAGCTTATGAGGCGCTTTACAACGTGAGGCACCCTGAATACACAAATAGATTAAGAAGATTGGAGACCTAACCTGACCTAACCTAACCTAACATAACATAACCCTCTCCTGTAGCAAGGAATCGGAGTGTTATAGTGAGCCTGTCTTCTGAAGATGTAGCAGTTCTTAAGTGAAAATTGCGCTTTGTGATATGAGGATACACTTCATTGAGCACATACAGAAATGTATGCTCATCCATTCTTAAGTAATTGATGTAGAACTTGACGTCTTCCACTGTAAGCTCACGTAACAAGTTTTGTTGAATGCTTTTATCATGTCGTCGTAAAACACACGGCTTCGCCCAGATTAGATTAGTTTTTCGTTACATAGATCCGTGCTGAGGAGATCCTCGTGGATGTGGAACATGTCGATTTTTTTAAGCTGAAATAAAAATACTAATAGTATGAATAAATACATCATTTGTTTCTATTAAAAATTTCGCCAATGGAGTAGAAGGAGTCGGCCAGTAGTAAGTCTTTCAGGCTCCTTTTAAACTGATCTTTATTTCTAACTAAATTTTTTATGTTTCCTGGCAAATTATTGAAGATGAGTGTTCCTGAGTAGTGGACCCCTTTTTGAACTAAAGTAAGTGTTTTTAAGTCCTTGTGCAGATCATTTTTGTTCCTGGTATTGTATGTATGGACTGAGTGGTTTGTTAGAAAAAGAGATATATTAATTACGACAAATTTTATTAAGAAGTAAATATACTGAGAGGCAGTAGTTAACCTGCGAGACGGAAGTATAGTGAGACTGTCATTTGGGCCTACGAGAGTTATAGTTTTTTTTTTTTTGTTTCTCATGCCTAGATAACTGTACAAACATATCGTTGCATGTATTGTAATAATCATTACATATAATGATCCACATGCAACAATATCTCTACGGAAGTATCTAGGCATGAAATACAAAACAAAAAAAGCTAACCTGCAAATCTCGTACGTCCAAACGACAGTCTCACTGTACTTCTGGCCCGCCAACAGTTTCATTTTCTTTCTTATTTTCCCCCAGTACCAATGCAAGAATCTGAAGTACCCAGTTCTTTGAAGAGGTTTCTGCAGGAGGTCCGTGAATTTACTCCACAAATAATACGTATTACACGCTTTTGGACCTTGAAAACTTTTGTTTGACTTCAAGATTTACCGCAAAATATTATCCCATATGACATTATGGAATGAAAGTATGCAAGCTTTTTCATTTTTATGTTGCTTATGTCTGCTAACACTCGAATTGCAAATACAGATTTGTTAAGGCGTTTCTGCAGTTCTGTGGTGTGCTCCTCCCAACTGAATTTATTATCAAGTTGTAATCCCAGGACTTTTAAGACTGTCAACCTCGTATGTATGGTTCCATTTTTTCCCCCCACTTCTTTTCCGCATGTGCACACAATGCAATTGGAGTACGTAGAACTGCTGCGGTTAATAACAAGTTGTTGTCAGCCATCTTGAACTTTGACGAAAAATTTGATGACAGTGTAATACCCCTTGTAGCGCTACGTCAAAGATCTTTGTCAAATATATTGGACGGAATATTGGATCACATCTTTGATCAAATCTTTGACAAAGAAATTTGATAGTGTAATACCGGCCTTTGAGCGAAACCTCTCAAATCTGTGGGTTCAAACCACATCTGCGCAGACAAGTTGGAGCGTGTGGACAGGAGATCGCCGCAAATCTGGCGCGAAGCAGCTGTTTGCTCAGTCTAGTGTTTGTATTTGTGCGCACAGGGCATTAAAATGGCTGATACTCGTCTGTCTTCTCGAGAGTTTGTAAGTGAATTCATTGAAATATATAGAAACCACCCATGTTTGTGGAAGATTAAAAGTAAAGAATATAGTGACAGAGACAAAAAGACAGCAGCATACAATGCTCTAATTGAAATATTGCAGGCAGTTGACGCCTCGGCAAACAGAGAAACGGTAATTAAAAAAAAAAATTCCTTGCGAACTGGCGAAATTATTTGCGGATGGATGTCGAAACTTATAATTATCTCTTAAAGCTTGTAACCCTTCATATTATGAGAAAAAATACTTGTATGAGAAGGGCAATTTCTCCTCATGAATGGCTGGCGGTAACATTAAGATTCCTAGCAACAGGAAGGAGCTACAAGGATTTGGAATTTTCAATTGCAATATCGAAACAAGCGTCGAGTAAAATAATACCCAACACATTTAAAGCTATTTACGCTCTCCTGAAGGATGATTCATGAAGGCAAGTCAAGTAAATTAAGTCTGTCAGCGAACTGTTTATCGAAAAGAGTTATCCAAAGTTCAGAAATCTAGAAGATCTGGTGTAAGAGTAGATCAAGTATACCAGCCAATGTTATGGTATTTTGATCTGCTTGGTTTTCTTAGTGATCAAGAAACGCCAAGACCAAGCAGGAGTACAATTGAAGATGAATTTGGAGTGTCAATGTGCCAGGAAATGGAACACGAAGTAATGTAAAACAAAACAGGTTCGCCCTGCAACTCTCGCACTAAATGTACGTGAGAAAACTGCTTTCGCCTTAGCAGCCACTGTCTACACCATTTCGACCACTTTCTCTGTTTCCTGCGGTTGGTCTGAATGTTTTTTGCAACACAAGCTGCGAACACATACCACAATAGAACTTCCTACATTTCTATATTTCAAAATAACTGAATTAAATTTTTGACGTTTACGGTGAGCGTAATCGTTTGCCACTGATATTTCTCTTCTACACCGACAGATGGCGGGCGAGTAGTAAATTGCGGTTTGTGTCGTGTGAACACACCACATTTGCAGCGATCTTTTGCACGTACAGACATCTGCGCCGATGTCTGCGCAGACAGATCGTTGCGTGTGGACCGGGCTTCAATGAGTCAGTGCGGCCCTCCGTTCAGCGGCGGCGAGAGGGCGTTGGCGGCATTTTGCTTGTCAGTGCGTCTCTGGCCTCTCTTGTGATAGGCGCGCTTGATCCAGTGCCTGTTATCGATCTTCGCGCTTCATCTTTGCCGACCAGTGCGCTGGCGACAGCTTACGCCAGCACATCAAAATGCCGCACCATTGTCATGTAGGCAAGATGCAAGATGCCTCTTTCTCCACACATGTAACATGTTGCGCTACATGGTGGGCAAACCTGTCTTTTATGGCGAGCAAAACATCTAGGGCAAGACTTCACTAAATTCACAGGCCTGTTGGCTGTCCACGCGGTTGTGTACGTGCTCATTGTTGGGGCTGCATGGGAAAGTCGTGAGCAAGGGGCGACTCGACCCAACAAATGGAGACCTTGTCAAACTTATCTGCCGCTGTAGCATCCGAATCATATTTTTTGCCTAAGGATTTGCAATAGTTGAGGAAGTGATAGCTCAGACTACTTTAAGATCTGCTCCTGTATTCTGCTATCTGGGACAATGAATATTGTTATATCACCAATCATTAAATCACTATAAAAGTTGCGACAACTACACTTAAATTTACATTTCCTAGTCACCCCCGTTAATTCTATGTACCACTGGCGGTAAGTCTGATCTGGCTTTTTCTTCAGGCGAAAGAACTGATATCTAACTGAAGCTATTTATACTTGCTGGTCATAGTATTTAGTTAATGCAGAAGTTACGTGGTCATACCTGAGTTCATTGGGAGATGCCATTGGGGATAGTTTTTGTATTATCCTGAACATGGGGGCGCTGCAATCAAAAAGAAGTATTGTAACTTTACAATACCTTGAACACAATGAACTTGACAGTGTGCTTGGAACTGAGTCAGGTATTCAATCCATTCCTCTTCTGTGTTCTTGAATTGCCGCAAAGGTGGTATACTGGTTGGCAGCACATATTGGACTGGTTGGTTGGTCAGTTGTGGCTGTGGGGTCGATGCAACTTGTGCAGCAAGCAGTTGATGTACTGTCGTGACTAGGGTAGCAATTTGTTGGTTTTGAAACTGAAAAAAATGTGTTACATCCATCACATTGGCTATCTGCAGCTGAGGCATGGGTGCAGGGGGGAGGGGCGGGGGTATTCATCATTTACACAAATACGTTCGATCGAAAAGCAAGCAAAGCCACCGAAAATAGAAATTTGATTAGTTCCGTAGACCCCTCCCGAAATACATGCAAGAACACAACAATAAATTAGTTAGAAACATGAAAACTTCCTGGCAGATTAAAACTGTGTGCCCGACCGAGACTCGAACTCGGGACCTTTGCCTTTCGCGGGCAAGTGCTCTACCATCTGAGCTACCGAAGCACGACTCACGCCCGGTACTCACAGCTTTACTTCTGCCAGTACCTCGTCTCCTACCTTCCAAACTTTACAGAAGCTCTCCTGCGAACCTTGCAGAACTAGCACTCCTGAAAGAAAGGATATTGTGGAGACATGGCTTAGCCACAGCCTGGGGGATGTTTCCAGAATGAGATTTTCACTCTGCAGCGGAGTGTGCGCTGATATGAAACTTCCTGGCAGATTAAAACTGTGTGCCCGACCGAGACTCGAACTCGGGACCTTTGCCTTTCGCGGGCAAGTGCTCTACCATCTGAGCTACCGAAGCACGACTCACGCCCGGTACTCACAGCTTTACTTCTGCCAGTACCTTGTCTCCTACCTTCCAAACTTTACAGAAGGTAGGAGACGAGGTACTGGCAGAAGTAAAGCTGTGAGTACCGGGCGTGAGTCGTGCTTCGGTAGCTCAGATGGTAGAGCACTTGCCCGCGAAAGGCAAAGGTCCCGAGTTCGAGTCTCGGTCGGGCACACAGTTTTAATCTGCCAGGAAGTTTCATATCAGCGCACACTCCGCTGCAGAGTGAAAATCTCATTTTGGAAACATCCCCCAGGCTGTGGCTAAGCCATGTCTCCACAATATCCTTTCTTTCAGGAGTGCTAGTTCTGCAAGGTTCGCAGGAGAGCTTCTGTAAAGTTTGGAAGGTAGGAGACGAGGTACTGGCAGAAGTAAAGCTGTGAGTACCGGGCGTGAGTCGTGCTTCGGTAGCTCAGATGGTAGAGCACTTGCCCGCGAAAGGCAAAGGCCCCGAGTTCGAGTCTCGGTCGGGCACACAGTTTTAATCTGCCAGGAAGTTTCATATCAGCGCACACTCCGCTGCAGAGTGAAAATCTCATTCTAGTTAGAAACACTTGACTACAAACACACCTGCAACCTAAAACGTAAGATAAGCAAGAAAAATCTTTGGCCAAATTGATTAATTTCGGTCACCACTGAATTATCCTTGTCGCCACTGTAGAATCTTCGTCGTCACTGTTGAGTCTTGTACCAAGGAAGCAAGGGAGAGGATTTTGTTATGGGTGGCCAGTATCCTCTTTCTACAACACAAATGTACACGTGGGTTAATACGGTTTTTTATTTACATGAAGCTGCTACTTAAGTTGAGTAGAATCCAGGTTCATGGTACAGGCTTATCAGTAATAGTCGCCTTGCAGACATTATCGGTACTCTTGCTATAGTTACAAATCTGGTCTCGCTATATATCGGGTGATCAAAAAGTCAGTATAAATTTGAAAACTTAATAAACCACGGAATAATGTACTTAGAGAAGTAAAAATTGACACACATGCTTGGAATGACATGGGGTTTTATAAGAATAAAAAAAAACACCCCATATTGATAGACTCGTGAAAGATATCTTGCGTGCGTCGTTTGGTGATGATCGTGTGCTCGGCCGCCACTTTCGCCGTGCTTGGCCTCCCAGGTCACCAGACCTCAGTCCGTGTGATTATTGGCTTTGGGGTTACCTGAAGTCGCAAGTGTACCGTGATCGACCGACATCTCTAGGGATGCTGAAAGACAACATCCGATGCCAATGCCTCACCATAACTCCGGACATGCTTTACAGTGCTGTTTGCAACATTATTCCTCGACTACAGCTATTGTTGAGGAATGATGGTGGAAATACTGAGCATTTCCTGTAAAGGACATCATCTTTGCTTTGTCTTACTTTGTTATCGTAATTATTGCTATCTGATCACATGTAGCGCCATCTGTCGGACATTTTTTGAACGTTTGCATTTTTTGGTTCTAATAAAACACCATGTCATTCCTAGCATGTGTGTCAATTTGTACCTCTCTATCTACATTATTCTGTGATTTATTCAGTTTTCAAATTTATACTGACTGTTTGATCACCTGGTACTGTCGCAGCATGCAATGGACTACACCATCTCTGCAACTACCTGACAGACACCAAACTGGAGCGTAAGTCAGTGAGTCAGTGCGGCCCTCCGTTCAGCCCCGGCGATCTAAATACATACTGTCGAAAGGGCGTTGGCGGCATTTTGCTTGTCAATGTGCCTCTGTCCTCTCTCGTGATAGGTGTGCTTGATCAAGCGCCTATTATCGATCGTCGGGCTTCATCTTTGCCGACCAGTGCGCTGGCGACAGCTTATGTCAGCACAAATTGGAGAAGCGTATTTGCAACAGATCCATTGGGATAGCCTGAGAAGTCACGTATGTTCTGTCTGTCTGTTGTTTTAATTATTTGCTTGTAAACTTTGTGGAGACTGTTAACACTGAGTCCAACACAGACCATCTAGGAAACATATTTTTCCCAATCCAGGACATTATTGCCCCCAATACTGGCAGTTACAGATATTACCTAACTATGATCCCCCACTAGTTAAAATAATAATTATAGTGAAAACTGACGCCAAAGTGACTACTTTAGGTATGAGTGCTGTTTCGGACAGTAACGAGTACAACATTTTTTCGATTCCACTTTTAGGCCCCATCTCTTATAGAATTCGTCGTCTTCTATTTAAAAAATTGGATGCAAAGTTGCCTTTTTTACTAACGATAACGTGCAGAAAAATCTTATTCACAATCTTAAGTCTGTAGTTGCTCCTATACACAGTATAAGAGTTTATAAAATCACTTGTGAAATGGTCCCTGTTTATTACAGAGGACAAACTATAAGATGTTTCAATTTCAGGCACAAGGAACAGTTATTGGTAACAATAGGCACTAGCATACCTAATTCCACTTTTGCTGATCATTTGTTAATTTATGACCACAAACTGAAAAGTGTTAAAGAAATTTCCATTTTGCATAAAGAAAAGAAAAGTCACAAGCTTTATGAACACAAAGAGCTGAAGATTTTCAAATATATTTCTAAGAATGACGACCGCATCCTCAACGAAAGATTACAATTATGTAACAAAATTTTTTCACACTTTTCATTCCTTTATTTTTTGCTATGTTTTCCTACCTCTGGTTCTGAAACATCTTTTTCTTCAAATCAGTTATGGATAAGTACTACTAAAGTCTCCTTCATGTATTTTTTTCTGGACTGCAGCTGTTTGTGTAAATATTCTACAATATTCTGTAGCTTGTGCAGTGGTAATTTTTATAAATCCTGATGGGTGACTCTCAGTTGTATCTCATTTACTTGCTTAGTTTTTACTTTAAAAAACTCATTAAGGTCTTTGAATTTTTGTTTTTATAATTAACTATTGTTTAATTTGATTATTTCTATTGTAATGTCTCAAAATGGCATATGTCACTGCTTCCGCCTGATAGGCGGCGCAACTTGTGTCCTGTTTTTGTGGCACCAATGTAAGCGAATGGGCAGTCTGATGTTGTTCATTACAATGTATTAATACCAAACGGTGTAACATTTTTAATTTTTGACTTCTCGTAATTTTGACTATTGCCTGCTCACAACGTAGCTTTACATAAGTGATATTTATGTTACGTCATTTTCATCTTATTTGATGTTTCTGTGAAACTTAATTGTCTACGAATTTTATAGGGTTATTAAAATTTCATTCTGATGAAGACATCCTTAGAGGTGCCGAAACCTAGGTCAATGTATTAAAAATTATGTGCAACTTATTGGCTGTGGGATTTCTGTGTTACCAATTAGGATTGGTTCAAACAAAAACAAATTATTCCACAGGTCTTAAGAAAAAGAAACAATGTGTCAAACAGACTCAAACCATTCCCTAGTAAAGAAATTACTTCTTTAACTGCAGTTAATGTGTTATGTATAAGAGAAAGGACTCTGGAGATGGAAAAGGTTTTAGCCAAAAAGAGAGAATTGGAGTATATTCCAGATAACTGGAAGACTTAGCTCTCATTATTTCTTTGCCACCAAATTTTATTTCAACATTTTCCCGTTTTTGTTTGTTATGTGAAACCTTACGAACTGAGTCTTGCTAGCATTGAGGGACAGACCATTCGAAGTGAACCAGTATAGAGCTTCATTAAATTCAGTGGGTACAGTGTTTTCTAGAAGCAGTTGGGTACTTTGTCAGTCATAATGGTTGTGTCATTTGCAAATAGGGTGAAGTTTGCTTTTTGGCTCAAACACCACAACATATCATTGTTAAAGATTTAAGGAGAGCACTGAGCCCTGTGGTACTCCACGTTTCACTTTGCCACCGTCAGAGTAGGCAAGGACCATCACAGAATTATTTAAGGCAGCCTTCTGCTTACTGTCATCTACATGTGACTTGAGCCAGATCCCTAATTTTCATTTAAGTCATAGTACTCTGTCTTCCAATATAAAATTCTGTGATCTACACAGTCAAACGCCTTAGATACATAGAAAAAGATCCCAGCTAGCGATGTTTCATTATTTATGGTTTTGAGAGCTAACAAATAAGAAAATACCCTGTTCATCTGAACCACCCTTTTGGAATCCAAACTGATTTTTGTTAAGGATACTGCATTTATTAAGATGATTCATAACCCTCTTGTACATAAGCTTCTCCAGTATTTTTGAATGACTTGTTAACAATGAAATTGGACAGTAACCATAGCTTTATCGCCTTTTTTTGATATGTGGCTTGATGACTGGATATTTGAGTCTGTTCAGGACAGTCCTTGATTTACAGACTCATTAAATTTGTGATGGAGAACTTAAGAATAAATTTGCTGTCATGATTCAGTACTTTGATTGAAATATTGTCCTCACGAATTGCATTTCATATGGTTTATCACTTTTTCAACCTCTACTGTTGAGATACAGGGCACTTGTATATGGCTAATTTGGTTCTGCATTGAATTTTGTAGAATGTGCGTGGCTTTAACCATAGTACTCTGTACCATAATTTATGTGGATCACCCATCTTACCAAAAGGTAATAGACAGGTAGTGATGAAACTCCTGACTACAAAGTGGCTTTGGAGGAGGCAAGGGTGGTGGTGGGGGACCTGCTATCAGATGATGCAAACCACAGCTTACACCCATGCCCGAAATAGTGCAGCCAAGCTATACCTTAGCCCCTTACCTCTGGAAGTTCTTTCCTAGACCAATAGATGATAGAATGACATTGATAGAAATTGCACCATCAGGACACTCAAGTTATGACGAAATTTATTGCTTGCTTATATATCTGTTTTCTACTACTTTTACGTTTGCCTGCTGCCAGGTTTCCATATACAAAAAACGTGACGCCTCAGCAAGCTGATACAGCAGTGGCACCATTTGCTGCCATTTGCACATGCTACATATTATCAATGGTGCGAGCTGGGATTATTTGTACTGACACTGGTGTTGACAGTCAGTTTATGGCATTAGAATTGAGCCAAGAATCCAATCACAATAAGAAAAAACATAAATGTGGGATTTGGAAGGGAATTTAATGCTGAAATAGCACAGTGGGATCAAACAATCTTATAAGAGACGTAGCACTTATAAATGTAGACACATTTGTGAATTACATTATAATAACAAAAACCAGGTTGGAGTATTTGTAACACTATGATTTGAGATACATTAAAAATTCGACATCCACATTAGAGATTCAGGCCTGACTCAAGTGAAACTAGAAGTGACACTTCGATATTTGACATCTGGGAATTATCTGTCATTTTCCTGCATTTATACCATGTTCTCGAAAGTACAAGTTCTTGTGTTATGAGTTAGACGGTGTTTCCAATGCCCTAAAGACTCTTTTAAAAACTAATATTTTTATTCTTGCACCTCATATCCGTTAAATAACGCAAAATAGTAAAAATTATTCTACACAGAATTTTGTAGTTATGCTTCTTGCAAGTGCATTAAAAGACATATACAGGGTGGTGCACAATAAGTCATCTGATTGAAATTCGATCCTACAAGTATACTATTGGGACAATAGTTTTCAAATTGTGCGCTCAACTTCGTGCAGTTCGTGGAAATTACGCCAGATGTCGCTGCGAGTTGTGAGTCCGCCATTTCAGTTTGCCGCGATGGTAGACAAAGGATGGTTGACCATCGCACAAAAGACGAAGATTGTGTTATTGTTCGCGACGACGAACAGCGTTACATTGACACAGAGAAAGTTTCGTGCTCATTTCGGTATACGGTAGGCTCCAAGCCCACGAACAATATGGACATTACATAAAAAATTTGAAGGTACTGGTTCTGTTTTGGAGTATGAGCGGCCACTTGCACGTACCGTATGTTCGCCGCAAAACATTGAAGCAGTTCGAGTGGCTTTGACTCGTACTCCGAGAAAATCAACAAGAAGAGTCAGTGTCGAGTTGAGAATTTCACGCCGATCTGTACAAAGAATTATTCAATCCGATCTTCGCTCGAATCCATACTAGATGAATGTGGCACATAAGCTTACTGCGAGAGATAAGGAGGTGAGACTGCGGTTTGCAAGGTGTGAAATCGAGCAAGGCCAAGAGGCAGTGCTACGCAACACATGGTTTTCTGACGAAACGTATTTTTATGTGAACGATGTTGTGAACGCACCGAACGTTCGGTTCTGGGCACATGAAACTCTGCGAATAATCCCCACGAAAGACACCTAACGGGAGAAGGTGTTTATGTGGGTCTTGATGTCAAGTCATGGAATCATCGGCCCGTTCTTCGATGCTACATTAACCAGTGAACGCTATTTACACATGCTGCAAAACCAGTTCTTTCCTCAACTCATGTCCTCATGCCTTCCATTGCAGACACAATGGTTCATGCAGGATGGAGCACTCCCCCATACTGCCAATGTTGTGCTTTCCTACATGAAAGACTTGGTCTTAGGGTATTGTCAAACAGATTTCCAGACCTTTATGCAAGAGGAAGAATGTGTCAGCCCCACAACCCGGACATTAACCCATGTAACTTATTCCTTTGGGGTTCCTTAAAGAGAAGGTGTACCACAGAAAACCCGAAAATACAGTGCAACCTAGGGCCATCATTGTGGAGCTATGTCGCGCCATTCCAGAAGATGTGTGTCGGAGAGTCGTCACAAATCCACGTGTGCCACTTGAAGAAGTTGTAAACCTAAATGGCAGTCGTATTGAACATGTGATTCATAAGGTTGTATTACCAGCTGTATTCTTTACTTCTAAATCAATAAATTACAAATCTTGTCAACAACAAATGTGTTATTCATGAAACAAATCAGGTGACTTATCATGTGCCATCCTGTAATTGAAGCAGCATATACTTTAACCACATAAATTAACCATTATATCTATATTACTTCTATGACAATACCTTTGACTATCAGTAACCTTGACTGTAGAAAGTTAAAATTATGTGTCTGCTTAAGTACCATGTTGTCAAGCTTCCGGACACAAACAATTAGGTTGAAAATGCACACATCATGTTTTGAGAGGTGCCTGATACCCACTGTACATATTGAACTCAAACTCCACATCATTTCGTTAATATAATAGCTTTGCTTTTACCACACAATGGAAACTGATTCATTTCTTTTTGTTGGCCGAAGTACAGTAATATAAAGCATTTTTATCATACTTTCACAACTATCTCACTTGCGTTTAAAAAATGCAGTCATATTTGCTATACACATAAAAGAAAGCAGTAAGTGTTTTGAGTGCTGGCAGGCTATAATTTATTTCATTTACAACTATAGAGTTGCTATGTAATTTTCAGAAATCAGCCTTCTGATTCACCACTCTTATAATATTTTAACTTTTGCTGTGTCCTTTGAGGTATTCATTGTGAATGCTTCTTGTTTTAGCTTTTGCAAGGTGTAAATCACAGCCAGGATGGTTTTGGCACAGAACAAAATTTCAAGCGATACTTGATATCTTAAATCTTACAACACTCGTTTTTGCGTTTCCTCAAACAATGTGTGTACTGTAATCAATGGAAATATTGTCTTATGATGTATGTAAGTAACACATTATGTTGTTTTATATTGTAACTGTAGACCATCCTATATTACAATACATGCTCTGTCCATATTGTTACCCAATGAGGCCAAATAAAAATCAGTCAATCAGTCAGTTGCTCCTCGTACATCTAAATATACATCTGAAGTCTGAAAATCACTGTGAAGTGCATGGCAGAGGGCACATCCCATCGTACCAGTTATTATAGTTTCTTCCCGGGCTTCCAGCCGCGTCAGGTGGTTAAAATCCCACAAACTTCCGACCGAGCTTTGTTCAGTCATTGTCAAGTGGTAAGAATGACTGCTGTGTCGCCGTGGCCGCGTCGTCATATAGCCGCTCTGCTGGCTGTCACGTCACTGGTGCTCTCTTCCTCGCCATATATGGTAATGTTTTCATCCCGCGTCCGTCGCGCCCGTTTTAACATCACGATGGCCGGGTCCCAGGCTGTGCTGAGCTGCAAACCGCCGTCCTTGTTGATGGTGTTTTCATAGGTTTTTATTTCAATAGCTTCTTTTATGACGCTATCCTAAAAATCCCTTAGTCCTCATAACGACAGATGTTTCGTCGAACAGAATGCGGTATCCATTTTCTAAGGCATGTTCTGCCACGGCTGATTTTTCTGGATACCATAGGCGTAAGCACCTCTCGTGTTCCGTCCAGTGTTGCTCCACAGTGCATATTGTTTGGCCGACGTAGTAAGCCAGACTGACATGGTATCTTGTACACTCCAAGCGCTTTAAGCCCTAGATCGTCCTTCACCGGCCCCATGAGCTGTCGAATTTTTCCAGGGGGCCTGAACACTGATGAAATGTTATATCTCTTTAGGAGCCGGCTAATCTTTCCCAACAGTGTACCGAAGAAAGGCAAAAACACAAGTTTCTTGCTTTCTTCTTCGGTGGTGTTCTCTTCTGTGTTGGTGTGTTTCTTGCATGTCACACCAGATATAGCCTGTGACACCTGTCCGTGGCTGTACCTGTCCGTGGCTGTTTCCCAGAAGACTTTTCGGAGGTGGCTCAGTTCTAGTGGCAGACTTTCAGCGTCTGAGACTACTGTAGCATGATGGACGAGGGTATTCAGAACGCCATGTTTTTGTGCCGGATGGTTGTGGCTGAGAGCGTGCAGATACCGATCTGTGTGTGTGTCGGTTTCCTGTAGACACTGTGGCTGAGGTGCCCATTGGTTTTCCGTCGAACAAGGACGTCAAGGAAGGGCAATGCACCATCTGTCTCGACTTCCATCGTAAACTTGATGTGGCCGTGAATGCTGTTCAGGTGTTCTAAGAATTCTCCCAGTTTTTCACGACCATGGGGCCAGATGATAAAAGTGTCATCGACGTAACAACAAAAGCAACTTGGCTCAGCTGGAGCCGAGTCCAAGGCGATGTCTACACACAGTGGAGCAACGCCGGACGGAACACGAGAGGTGCTTACACCTATGCTGTCCTGAAAAATCAGCTGTGGCAGAACACGCCTTAGAAAATGGACACCGAATTCCATTCGACGAAACATCTGTCGTTATGAGGACTAAGGGATTGTGGGATAGCGTCTTAAAAGAGTGTATTGAAAGAAAAACCTCTGAAAACACCATCAACATGGACGGCGGTTTGCAACTCAGCACAGCCTGGGACCCGGCCATCGCGAGATTAAAAGAGGCACGACGGACGCGGGATGAAAACATTACCATATATTTTGCAAAAACAGACATAATGTCTTATGGGATAACAGCAATCAGTGATTTTATAATGTTACTTAAAATCCGTCTTGATTGCAAAAAATTTTTTTTATTATTCATATGACCGGTTTCAGTTCATTCAGAACCATCTTCAGATCTGATATTTCAGTTACAGGAGTAACCCGTCCAAATCCAGCACCTTTCACATGCTACGTCACATGACGTCACATGATGTAGCATGTGAAAGGTGCTGGATTTGGATGGGTTACTCCTGTAACTGAAATATCAGATCTGAAGATGGTTCTGAATGAACCGAAACCGGTCATATGAATAATAAAAAAATTTTTTTGCAATCAAGACGGATTTTAAGTAACATTATTACCATATATGTCGAGGAAGAGAGCACTAGTGACGTCACAGCCAGCAGTGCGGTTATATAACGACGCGGCTACGGCGACACAGCAGTCATTCTTACCACTTGACAATGACTGAGGAGAGCTCGGTCGAAAGCTCGTGGGATTTTACCACCTGACGCGGCTGGAAGCCCAAGAAAATTTATTCATATCGCCGTGAAACCATGCATTCTTACATGGTTTCTTCCTATTCCATTTTCATGTGGAGTGCAGAAAGAATGATCGTCTGAATGCCTCTGTGCATGCAGTAATCATTCTAATCTTATCTTCATGATCCCTATGTGAGATCTGTGTAGGGAGTTGTAGTATATTCATTGATTTGTCATTTAAAACCAGTTCTTGAAACTCTGTTAATAGATTTTCTCATTATAGTTTATGTCTGTCTTCAAGAGACTTCCAGTTCTGTTCCTTCAGTATCTCTGTGACTCTCTCCCACAGATTGAACGAATCTCTGGCCATTCGAGCTGCCTCTCTCTGTGTGTGTCCAATATTCCCTGTCAATCCTATTTGGTATGGATCCCATACACTTGACCAATTTTCTAAAACAGGTTTCATGGGTGATCTGTAAGCAATCTCCTTTTGTAGACTGATTGCATTTCCCCATCGTTCTACCAATAAACCGAAGTCCACCACCTGCATTACCCACAAATGAGCCTATATGATCATATCCCTACAAAGTGTTAGACACAGGTATTTGTATGAGTTGGCCGATTCCATTCAGTGACTCATTGATATTGTAGTCATAGGATACTAATTTTCCGTTTTGTAAAGTGCACAGTTTTACGTTTTAAGCATTTAAAGCAAGTTGCCAGTCTTTGCACCTGTTGTGGATTGGCAAGAGAGCCAACCCGTTTTTGAGAGGAAGCCGAAAGGCACGCGTTTTAGCTCATGCAGGCTGGCGTGAGGTCTGGAACAGGTCAAGGAAATTAGACTAACAAAAAAGGACGTAGCTGTGGAATACTTAACTTTAATCCATAAATGGTGAACATCGCTCTTGATGGTACATGTTTTACAGCATCAATAGTAACTGGTAATGGCGCCTTGCTAGGTCGTAGCAAATGACGTAGCTGAAGGCTATGCTAACTATCGTCTCGGCAAATGAGAGCGTATTTTGTCAGTGAACCATCGCTAGCAAAGTCAGCTGTACAACTGGGGCGAGTGCTAGGAAGTGTCTCTAGACCTGCCGTGTGGCGGCGCTCGGTCTGCAATCACTGATAGTGGCGACACGCGGGTCCGACGTATACTAACGGACCGCGGCCGATTTAAAGGCTACCACCTAGCAAGTGTGGTGTCTGGCGGTGACACCACAGCACCACTTTGAAATCTTACCAAGATCTGACTGAATATTTACGCTGCTTATCCGACAGTGCCTCATTGTAGATAACTTCATCATCTGCAAGATGTCTGAGGTTACTACTAATATTGTCTGCAAGGTCATTAATATACAACATGAACAGCAAGGGTCCAAACAGAATAGAATTCAATACAATAGACAGCAATGAACTACACAATTGTTGTTAACAGCAACATTTTAGACGTCTTTTGGCACTGGAGAACACAAACACGGCAAATTCACCATCCGAGAATTTAAATATTGTGATGGTGCATTGAAATTCAGCCACGAGGTGGTAGCTGAACGACGCTAACCGGTGATAGGGGAACAAAAGTGGCTTCACAAAGCGATTTTAGCTTTGGCTGAAAGTGAAGGTATTCGAGGAGCGCCAGAGTTTTTAGACACGCACCTTCGGTAGCGCCATTAGAGTAGCGGCCAAGTGGCGTCACATTTGTTGCAAGTGTTAACTCAACTTCTGGTGCACAATTGAAATGTTAACCAGTTTAAAAATATTGTTTCTAACTGAAATATCTTTAGTACATATTCTTTGTAATTTTCGAACTTCGTCAGCAAATGTCGAAACTCTTTGGTTCAGGTGGCTGTCACCGTAGTGGAAGTGGGTTGTTTTGGTTTAGTGTAAACCGGCTCTGTACTGTGTAGTAAAGACGGTGGCAGAATGTTTAGTGGTACATAAAACCAAATGAAATGTGTATAAAAGACGCGTAATTCTTTTTGGCCACCTGCCGTCATATTCTTTTAGGTATATCATTAGTGTCGTAGATTTGTTTATTATGTAAGTGACAATGACATATGTTGACCTACTGCAAAGTGACAGTGTTTGTTGACACCATTTGTTATGATTCAGTGACTGCTCCTTTTGGAAAAATGTCGGAAACCAACCCAGGGAACCCGGTAGCGGAAGAAGATGTACAGGAGCTTAGAGCCAGAATGAAACTAATTGCTGATGCGGACCCATCTCAGTACCACAATTCCTTTTCACTGATGAGATATCTTCGAGCTTTCAAAACTGTTGACGCAGCCTTTCAGGTATAGAATTTTGATTCGTTTTTTGACAGCTGTGATAACTGCCATTGCTTAATTACAGTGTCACTTTGTTCTAGAATGATGATGGTTCCCCTTGCTGAGACTTTGTTGACAGACCTGTGTTACTTTTAAATTGTATTTTCTGTTTGTAGATGTAGTTATTAGTAAAGAAATTATAATATGCGTTACATCAAAACCAGAAACTATCATGAAATTAGAATACACCTTGTGTGTTACTGATGTTAGAAAGACAAGAGGACTATTGGCTTTTAAATGATGAAATATTGTCATTTGGGATTTTCTGTGACTTATGCAAGGCTTTGATTATGTCCGAATTCAGTTAGGCTGTTCGGGTAATGTTGTGTTGTTGTCTTCAGCCCGAAGATTGATTGGATGCAGCCTTCCATGCTACTCCGAATTACTACTGCAACTTCCATCATTCTGAATATCCTTACAGTATTCATCTCTTGGTCTCCATCGACAATTTTTACCCCCCACACTTCCCTCCAGTACTAAATTCTGATCCCTGGATGCATCGGAATGTTTCCTATCAACTAATCCCCTCTTCTAGTCAGGTGGTGCCACAAATTTTTCTTCCCAGCTCTATGCAGTACATCTTCATTAGTTATGTGATCTACTCATCTAAACTTCAGCATTTTTCTGTAGCACCACTTTTCAAAAGCTTCTAGTCCACTCTTGTCCAATCTGTTTATCATCCATGTTTCACTTCCGTACATGGCTACACTCTATACAAATACTTTTTATTTTATATCCTCTCTACTTCAGCTATCATCAGTCATTTTACTGCCCTGAATATCAAAACTCATCTACTATTTCAAGTGTCTTCTTTCCCAATTTAATTTGACTACATTCTGTTCTCTTTGTTTTGCTTTTGGTGTTTTTCATCTTATATCCTCCTTTCAAGACCCCATCTGGCTGCCCTCCCGAGTCCTTTGCTGTCTCTGATAGGATTACAATGTCATTGACATTCCTCAAAGTTTTTATTGCTTCTCCATGAAATTGAATTCCTACTCCAAATTTTTCTTTGGTTTCCTTTACTGCTTGCTAAAGGCTGTAATCCCTGTCTCACTCCCTTCTCAACAACTGCTTCCCTTTCATACACCTCAACTCATAACTGCCGTCTATTTTATGTACAAGTGTAAATAGCCTTTTGCTCCTGGTATTTTACTCCTGCTGCCTTCAGAATTTCAAAGAGAATATTCCAGTCAACATTGTGAAAAGCCTTCTCTAAGTATGCAAATTCTATGGACATAGGTTTGCCTTTCCTTAACCTATCTTCTAAGATAAGTCATAGGGTCAATGTTGCCTCTTGTGTTCCCACATTTCTCCAGAATCCAAACTGATCTTCCCCGAGGTCAGCTGCTACCAGTTTTTGACTCGTCTGTGAAGCATTCATGTAAGTATTTTGCAGCCAAGCTTTAGTAAACCGATTCACACCTTTCAGCACCTGTTATCTTTAGAATGGAATATATTACATGTTTCTTAAAATTGAAGGGTATTTCACCTTTGGAAATACGGAAGCGTCCGATCCAACCCGTCGGCTTTGACCCATGACGTCACAAATATGGCGGAAACGACCATAAACGACAATTCCAATATGGCGGATATAAAAACGTTGCATACGTATCACAAAGACGAAAACACATAGAAAAACAACACACACAAAGGTTTCACAAGAACAATCTGCTAACATTGATAGCAAACAAAGATAATAATAAACAAGTGGTACTCAAGGCCAGGCAGGGGGGTCACGGGTCAAAGCCGACGCATGGGATCGGACACATCGGTCGACCCCTGAACATACCACCAGAGAGCACATCAAACCAAAACACTATGACATCTACAAACACGCCATACTCACAAACCAAACTCCGCGCCGTCATGACGTCACACATGACAACACCCTTACGTCACGGCTCAAAGCCGACGCCTGGGATTGGACGCTTCTGTTGACCCGAAAAAACTGTTTGTGACGAAACCCTCCCAGAACTCAAGCGACACCTTGCTGTTTCACCGATTATGTCTATAAGATACAGATATCAATGTGAACAGATTACAAGATGGAATTGCTGACAAGTTCCTACCTTCAGGAGGCGAAATGTGTAGTACTGCCAGTAAACTTGTATAAAGGTAAAATGGCCACTCTACAGTACCTCACACTTGGAACTATTAGTTCCTTCGTGGAGGCGGAGAGGGATGGTTTAAAAAGCTAAATCCTAAACTCAGATTGGAATGTATACCGTAGAGACAGGCTGAACAGTGAAGGGGGAGGCGTGTTTATAGCGAAAAGAAATGCAATAGTATCGAAGGAAATTGACGGAGATCCGAAATGTGAAATGATTTGGGTGAAGGTCTCGGTTAAAGCAGGCTCAGACATGGTAATTGGATGTCTCTATAGGCCCCCTGGCTCAACAGCTGTTGTGGCTGAGCACCTGAAGGATAATTTGGAAAATATTTCGAGTAGATTTCCCCACCATGTTATAGTTCTGGGTGGAGATTTTAATTTGCCAGATATAGACTGGGAGACTCAAACGTTCATAACGGGTGGCAGGGACAAAGAATCCTGTGAAATCTTTTTAAGTGCTTTATCTGAAAACTACCTTGAGCAGTTAAACAGAGAAACGACTCGTGGGGATAACATATTAGACCTTCTGGTGACAAACAGACCCGAACTATTTGAAAAAGTTAACGCAGAACAGGGAATCAGCGATCATAAAGCGGTTACGGCATCGATGATTTCAGCCGTAAATAGGAATATTAAAAAGGGTAGGAAGATTTTTCTGTTTAGAAAAAGTGACAAAAAGCAGATTTCAGAGTACCTGTTGGCTCAACACAAAAGTTTTGTCTCAAGTACAGATAGTGTTGAGGATCAGTGGACAAAGTTCAAAACCGTCGTACATTATGCGTTAGATGAGTATGTGCCAAGCAAGATCGTAAGAGATGGAAAAGAGCCACAGTGGTACAACAACCGAGTTAGAAAACTGCTGCGGAAGCAAAGGGAACTTCACAGCAAACATAAACATAGCCAAAGCCTTGCAGACAAACAAAAATTACGCGAAGCGAAATGTAGTATGAGGAGGGCTATGCGAGAGGCGTTCAATGAATTCGAAAGTAAAGTTCTATGTACTGACTTGGCAGAAAATCCTAAGAAATTTTGGTCTTATGTCAAAGCGGTAGGTGGATCAAAACAAAATGTCCAGACACTCTGTGACCAAAATGGTACTGAAACAGAGGATGTCAGAATAAAGGCCGAAATACTAAATGTCTTTTTCCAAAGTTGTTTCACAGAGGAAGATTGCACTGTAGTTCCTTCTCTAGATTGTCGCACAGATGACAAAATGGTAGATATCGAAATAGACGACAGAGGGATAGAGAAACAATTAAAATCGCTCAAAAGAGGAAAGGCCTCTGGACCTGATGGGATACCAGTTCAATTTTACACAGAGTACGCGAAGGAACTTGCCCCCCTTCTTGCAGCGGTGTACCGTAGGTCTCTAGAAGAGCGTAGCGTTCCAAAGGATTGGAAAAGGGCACAGGTCATCCCCGTTTTCAAGAAGGGACGTCAAACAGATGTGCAGAACTATAGACCTATATCTCTAACGTTGATCAGTTGCAGAATTTTGGAACACATATTGTGTTCGAGTATAATGACTTTCAGGTGTGCCGCAGGGGAGTGTCATAGGACCGTTGCTATTCACAATATACATAAATGACCTGGTGGATGACATCGGAAGTTCACTGAGGCTTTTTGCAGATGATGCTGTGGTGTACCGAGAGGTTGTAACAATGGAAAATTGTACTGAAATGCAGGAGGATCTCCAGCGAATTGACGCATGGTGCAGGGAATGGCAATTGAATCTCAATGTAGACAAGTGTAATGTGCTGCGAATATACAGAAAGATAGATCCTTTATCATTTAGCTACAAAATAGCAGGTCAGCAACTGGAAGCAGTTAATACCATAAATTATCTGGGAGTACGCATTAGGAGTGATTTAAAATGGAATGATCATATAATGTTGATCGTCGGTAAAGCAGATGCCAGACTGAGATTCATTGGAAGAATCCTAAGGAAATGCAATCCGAAAACAAAGGAAGTAGGTTACAGTACGCTTGTTCGCCCACTGCTTGAATACTGCTCAGCAGTGTGGGATCCGTACCAGATAGGGTTGATAGAAGAGATAGAGAAGATCCAACGGAGAGGAGCGCGCTTCGTTACAGGATCATTTAGTAATCGCGAAAGCGTTACGGAGGTGATAGATAAACTCCAGTGGAAGACTGCAGGAGAGACGCTCAGTAGCTCGGTACGGGCTTTTATTGAAGTTTCGAGAACATACCTTCACCGAAGAGTCAAGCAGTATATTGCTCCCTCCTACGTATATCTCGCGAAGAGACCATGAGGATAAAATCAGAGAGATTAGAGCCCACACAGAGGCATACCGACAATCCTTCTTTCCACGAACAATACGAGACTGGAATAGAAGGGAGAACTGATAGAGGTACTGAAGGTACCCTCCGCCACACACCGTCAGGTGGCTTGCAGAGTATGGATGTAGATGTAGATGTAGAAAAGTAAGTGCAGGTCACTCGGTTGCCAGGGTGATAGAGACCCACCTCTTCTCAACTGAATTTTCAGTTGATACGGATAGTAATGTGAGAAGACCAAACAGAAAATAATAATCAAAAATAAAGCAGCATGTTAAAGGTAAAAGAGATTTGGATTGTCTGGGGCATTCATACAAATTGTGTATGGAAAAAATATTTATCTGTGGATAAAGTACATTATTTCAAAAGTAATTACAAAAACTGTTAAACATTTATCCCACCGTGAGATAAAATGGATCAGTGCCTTCATTGAAAAATGTTTGTAGTTGCATACAGAACCATGATCATACTCAGGCATGCACCTCTTCATTGGAAGCAAATTGATGGCCAGAGAGGTTTTCCTTCAGTGCTCCAAAAGTATGGAAATTGAATGGAGACAGATTGGGACAGCAT
The DNA here is from genome assembly GCF_023864275.1 of Schistocerca cancellata. NCBI lineage: Eukaryota > Metazoa > Arthropoda > Insecta > Orthoptera > Acrididae > Schistocerca > Schistocerca cancellata. The sequence continues at coordinate 583,814,812 of NC_064633.1, forward strand.
GAAAGACGTGTAAGGGCTTCCCAGCAAAACTTCTGCAGTGTAGTTGAAACAACTTTAGTATGGTGGGAACGGGGAGGGGGTGGGGAGGGGGGGGGGAACTATCCTACATGATAATGATGCTGTCTGTAAACATTCATGGGCTTTTGTACTTGATGAAGTGTTTCAGTTTTTGCAAAGTGTCCATGTGCTGCTGTTCTCTGATTGTGGTGCTGTGCTCCAGGAAGTGAATGAGCAATGGGCCCATGCCTTCAAATAAAAAGGTCACCATTTCTTTTCTGTAGTCGGTGTGCCTGTTGTTTTGACTGTGATATGGCTCGTATTGCTCCTCATGCGTGTTCTGTATTATTGGAGCCCGAAGAAAGACTTTCATGGCTATCAATTTGCTTCAGATGAAGAGGTGCACACTTGGGTACAGTCGTGGTTCCGTAGCAACCACAAACATTTTTCTGTAGATGCATAGACCATCTTTTCTTGCAGTGAGATAAATGTATTAACAGTTGTGACAATTACTTTTCAAATTATAAATGATTTACTGTCCCTCCTCGGTAGCTGAGTGGTCAGTGCGACAGAATGTCAGTCCTAAGGGCCTGGATTTGACTCCCAGCTGGGTCGGAGATTTTCTCCACTCAGGGATTGGGTATTGTGTTGTCCTAATCATCATCAGTTCATCCCCATTGATGTGCAAGTTGCCGAATTCGCGACAAATCGAAAGACTTGAACCTGGTGAACGGTTTACCCGACGGGAGGCCCTAGTCACACGACATTCATTTTAATAATTTACTTACTCTTTTTCCATCTGTCTTGTTTTCATTTAACTGCTTTTATACATTTAGAATTATGTCAGATTGCACAAAACCATATCTTCCCCCATTCCATTCCATAGAAACTCCGTAAAAACCATCTAGTTTACCAACATTGTGTGTCTGGATTAATCAAAGTATTCAGTGAAACGTCTAAACAGTTCTTCAACTATCTGAAGGCGATGTTTTCACAACAAAGAGCATAACCCTCTAAAATGAATTTTCACTTTGCAACATAATGTTTATTGATCAGAAACTTCCTGGCATATTAAAACGCTGGACTCGACTGCAACTCAAATTAGCAATAGGGTTTGGCTTCTGGTCCAGTGTACAGTTTTAATCTGCCAGGAAATTTCAGCTTGATCCTTTGTCTTCCAAAGACAAGTACAGGAAGAAGCCCTACGTGTCAAGTTCTTTGTCATGCAGATGCATAGTTGCACTCAATACTGTTCTACAGAATAATTTTCTGTAACTCTTGCAGAGGGGGGGGGGGGGGGGGGGGGAGTTCTGCACAAATGGTGCAGTAAGAATATTTGTCAAGTTCATTACCAGCCATCTTGCAGAAGCCTCTTTAGAGGCTCTGGTGTTCCTACACTTACATCCAAGTAGTGTCGTATTTATTTAACAGTAAGTGTCAATTTAGCACCATAAAATCCACAAGCATGATACCAGAGCTAAAAACAGTTACCATTTACAGCATACATTTTTATCTAGGTTTTGGAATGGAGCTTTATATTCTGTTGCAAAAATTTAAACATCAGGCAAGAAATAGAAAATCTGTAGATATTCACTAAGTAAAAGAGTGCTTTGTTCACTCATCCTTGTATTTTGAAACAAGGATGTAAATTGCATCTTACTCTAATGTTTGTATTAAATAGGCTTTGACTTTGGTGACATATAGAGAGCCGACAGTGTTCTTCGTAGTGTTACGTAAAAGCTTTGCTTGAAGTTTAGATAAAAGGAGCAGAAAGAGGAGTGACCTTTCAAACCAGCTCTCTCTCTCTCTCTCTCTCTCTCTCTCTTTCTCTCTTTCTCTGTCTTAGTCATAATGTAAGCATATCATGTGTGAATGAATTTGTTTTTGAAGACTCTTTTTACTGATGAGTAATAGTGTCCAGTAGATTGTATAGACAATCATCTAGAACTTTTATCTGCTACCTGCTTTTCTGCAGTTGTAATAAAAGCCAGTCAAGAACTGTGGGATGATATCAGTGATGGAGAACAGAGTCCCAGTTGTGGCTAGCAGTCTGTTGCCACTTAAGTTATATTTTCCACCTGTACTGTCCATTACATTCAGGTCTTTATACTGTTATCCATCATTACTGGATAAGTTACAAAATTCTTAATCGATTTGAGTCTGACAGAGTACCTGTTAACATAATTGCCTTACTTGCTGAGTCACTGGACTACTTTCATCAGGTCTTTATACTGTTATCCATCATTACTGGAAAAGTTACAAAATTCTTAATCGACTTGAGTCTGACAGAGTGCCTGTTAACATAATTGCCTTACTTGCTGAGGCACTGGACTACTTTCATTTGGGAGCGGAGAGGCCGAAATCCATGACGAAAACCCCCGGAGTTAAATTTTTCGTGATTCCCCTTGCTCACTGAGAGGAAGAGCCGGGACATTTTCTTTGAAAAAAGAATGCAGCCAGTTTCCTGTTCATAGGTTGGTTGTTTGCAAATCATTAACAGTGATATTGCATATGTGTGCTTAACAGGACAATAAACTGTAATTAACAGTTAACAGGGAGATTAAAGAGTGTTAACAGTTTCCATCACAGCATTTGGCCACACAGTTTTCAAATAGCATGCATTGCAGTCTAAAAGTGTATTGTGGAAGGACACAGGACAGTCCTAACTGTGTTATTTAAATAGTCTGCTACTGTACATTTTATATTATTTAAAAGGCATGCTTTAACTTATGTTTTAATTTGTGGATTTTCTCTCTTTCATTTACTTGATGTAGTTTAGATTGTTTCCCTGGTAGAAAAAAGTTTTAGAGTTTTTTTTTTTTTTGTTTCATTTTCCTCAATATGCGTAAGTTAAGTCTCTTGCTTCATGATCAGAACAGTGGTATTGATGTAATAATTACAAAATTTTTATTAATGTATGTAATGGATTGTTAGGTGTCCTCAGATCTACACAAATTCTTGAATAGATTTGTACTATGAGCTCGATTATTTTTCTGCTTATTATGTTTGTTGGAATTTTGTGTGTTATGAATATTGTGTACTTTATCATCAAAAAATTAACATACCAAAGGGCTGATTGTACATAGAAATATTATGCAACTGTGAAGCACTGACTGTTATATAGTAATGACAGGACTGTGGGGGCATAACATGTTAAAAACATTCTCTTTGCTATTATACTTCTGTACTAATATCACTTCAAATACATTACATCTACATCTATATTCTGCAAAACACCATGAGGTGCCTGGCAGAGGGGACATCCCATTGTACCAGTTAGGGTTCTTCCTGTTCCATTCAAGTGTTTGAATGCCTCTGTGCATGCAGTAGTTATTCTAGTCTTATCCTCATGATCCCTGTGTTAGCGATATGTAAGGAGTTGTAGTATATCCATAGAGTAACTGTTTAAAGCCAGTTTCTGGAACTTTGTTAGTAGACTTTCTTGAGATAATTTACACCTGTCTTCAATAATTGGCCAGTTCTGTTCCTTCAGTGTCACTTTGACACTCTACCATGGATTAAACAAACCCGTGACCATTCGTTCTGCCTTTGTCTGTGTACATTCAGTATCCCGTTAGTCCTATCTTATATGAATCCCAAACATGTGAGCAATATTCTATAACCTGTCACACAAGTGATTTGTAAGCAATCTCTTTTGTAGATTGATTCCATTTCCCTAATAATGTACCAATAAACTGAAGGCTACCACCTGCTTTACCCACAACTGAACCTATGTGCTCATTCCATTTCGTATCCATACAAAGTGTTATACCGAGGTTTATGTTTGAGTTGGCTGATTCCAGCAGTGGCTCATTGATATTATTGTCACAGGATACTATGTTTTATCATTTCGTGAAGCGCAAAATTTTACATTTCTGAACATTTAAAGTAAGTGGCCAATGTCTGCACCACGTTGAAATCTTACCGAGATTTGTCTGAATATTTATGCAGCTTCTCTCAGATAGTACTTCATCACAGAGATAATTGCATCATCTGCAAAAAGTCTGAGGTTACTATTAATATTGTCTGCAAGATCATGAACATACAAAATAATCAGTGAGGGATCCAACACACATCCCTAGAGCACACCTGAAGTTACTTCTTCATCTGACAATGACTCTCCATCCAAGATAACATGCTGTGTCCTCCCTACCAAAAGTCTTCAATCCGGTCACAAATTTCACTTGATACCCCATATGATCGTACTTTGGACAATAAGCAAAGGTGCGGTACTGAGTCAAACGCTTTTCAGAAATCAAGAAACAGTGCATCTACGAGTGCCTGGTTGCCTTGATCCAAAGCTTTCAGTATGTCATGTGAGGAAAGGCAAGTAGAGTTTCACATGACCTGTGATTTTGAAATCCATGCTGGTTGGCATTGAGAGGCCATTCTGTTCAAGTTACGTGATTATGTTTGAGCCCAGAATATGTTTTAAGATTCTACAATGAATCCATGTCAAGGATATTGGACATTAGTTTTGTGGATCACTTTTACTATCCTTCTTGTAGATAGGTGTGACCTGTGCCTTTTTTCAAGAACTGGGCACAGTTCTTTGTCCAAGGGATCTATGCTAGATTATAGTTAGAAGAGGGGCTAACTTAGTTGCAAATTTAGTATGGAATCTGACAGGGATTCCATTGGGACATGGAGCTTTGTCCAATTTTAACGATTTCAGCTTTTTGTCAACACCACTGACATTAATGCTTATCTCATTCATCTTTTCAGCGGTACGAGGATTAAATTGGGGCAATTCTCTTGGGTTTTCCAATGTAAAGCAACATTTCAAAATGGAATTAAGCATTTCAGCTTTGTTGCTATCCTCAGTTTCAGTTCTTGTCCCATTCGCTAGGGACTGAACACTAACTTTGGTTTTGACATATGACCAAAATTTATTTGGATTTTGTGAAATGTCATTTATCAGTATTCTACTACAGTAGTCATTGAAGGCATCACGCATTGCTCTCTTGAAAGCCAAACACATTTTATTCATCTCTCTCTCTATAGTCCTACACTTTGTTTTACACCTATAATGCAGTAATCTCTGTTTCTTTAGAAGTTTCTTTACAGTGACTGAGCGCCATATAAGTTCCCTCCCTTTATGAACTGTTCTACTGAGTACATATCTATCCAGTGCGTGGTCAACTATTCTTTTACACTTGATCCAGAGTTCATGTACATGCTCCTGACCTGTGCTGAAAGATTGAAGTTCCTCATGGATGAGATATGACATTAAATACACATACCTAACAATTTTACATTTGTTACACTTCTATGGAATTATCATGTACATGTAACATGTCAGTTTTACGCTTACAAAGACTACCAAGCGAGGTGGCACAGTGGTTAGCACACTGGATTTGCATTCGGGAGGACGACGATTCAAACCTGTGTCCGGCCATCCTTACTTAGGTTTTTTGTGATTTCCCTAAATTACTTCAGACAAATTCTGGGGTGGTTCCTTTAAAAGGGCTCAGCCTACTTGCTTCCCTATCCTTTCCTAATCTGATGGGACCGATGACCTCACTGTTTGGTCCCATGCCCCAAATCAATCGTCCAACCAACTTCCAAAGACTGGTGTATCAATCTGCAATAGGGTTCGCATTGAAAACTATAAACAAAAGTTAAACAGGCATGTCTTTCACAATTTAATCTTTTTGTGTAATTTGGTTAAGGAAAATGAACACTTATTATACACAAATTACTAAATGCCCCTCAGTAACTATCATTGTAACACATTCCAAAGAACAACACAGTTTGGAGTACCATTAAGTTACATCAGTCTCAGTGAAGATGCTAACAATCCCAAATCTACAGTTAATGCCTCCTGTTTGTTTATTTGTGTGACGGTAAGACAAGGAGTCATAAATTGGGCCTTCAACCAACAAATGGGATAAAGATTGTGGAGCCATTCCTTTTCCGTAAATTCATTGAACTCCTCAATATTTTAAGATGGACAAACATGGGATGAAGAAAACTTTCTCTCTCAGCTGCTCTCCTTGGCTGTTGTCAAGTGAGTGAAACTCCCTGGCGGATTAAAACTGTGCTGGAATATGACTCAGGCATGGTACTTTTGCCTTTCGCAGATAAGTACTCTACTGACTGAGCTATAACTTAGTAGAGTTATTTGCCTACGAAAGGCAAATGTGCCAGCTTCAGGTCCTGTGTGGAACACAGTTTTAATCTGCCAGGTAGATAAAATCGGTGCACACTCGGCTGCCAAGTGAAAATTCTTTCTGGAGTCAAGAGAATGTTTTGGAAAAGTTTTCATCAAGATTCTTGTCAACTTCATTTTGATATGTCATGTTCTAAACACAGTCACAGTAATGTGCATTAACAGTTGTAAACATTGTCTCACCAGCCTTTCAGATACTAAGCATGTAGGGGTAACACATGCAGCAATGAATACACACGTGCAATAATTGCCGTCAGGTGCAGTGCCATCATGTGGTCTTCATAGGGGTGAATTTGTTTGGTACAGTGGTGGCTCATCAACTGACCAAACAGTATCGTTTTTTGCAAAAGATAATGGAAGATGTTGAGCAAAAAAGTTGTGTGCCTACCCAGACCTGTCTCAGGCTGTTGACTATGCGGTGTTGCTACCTTCAATTGAAACATTATTGACATCAAGGATTGAGCATTCTTGGTTTGTTTTACTCTTTCGCATAACTAGAAACTAGTTCTGCTTCTTCTCTGACTTACTGAAGTGTGTGTATATCTCATCTTGGGAACTTCTGTGGTGTCACTTGAAGCCTTCCTCAAAGTTGCGATCAGAATTGACACTCTCTGAGTGAAGTGCATCACACAGTACAAATTATGTGACATATTTATCTGCAGATTTACTGAGAAATATGTATTGTTGGACCTGGCTAATCCTCAGCCCTGCTACACTACTAAATCAATCTCGGTTTGACTTGCAAGACTGAGTAGAATTGTCGCTACTCTTATACCAATCGTAAATGCTCAGTAGCTATCTGACGTCTCTCAAAAGTTTCTCAGATTTGACCAATATATGGGAAAACAAACACTCTGAACAGTCGCTCTATGGTCTCCAGCTGGTTGCTAAGTTTCCATGGGAATAAAGAGATTCATTATCTTCTATTAGACCTGGCTATGTCTGCTGGGCCATTAAATTGCACCTCCAACTACCTATTGATCTATACCCTGCAATGTGTTCTCCTCCTATTCACTACTGCTATACACCACTAGAAAACAAGCAAAGGACAAAGCCAAATTGTACACTTATGCACACTATCACAATTGCAAACTCCTTCTCAGCTTTCCGAACAGGCAGATCATGGTGGATCACTCACTTCCACCTCGACACTAGACAGTCTTGAAACATTACCTCCGCCTCAGAGAGCCCATGACTCCTTTCCCGCATTCCTAAGGGTTGCTGGTGATCTTCAGAAGTACACTCTGTTACACCTCCTCTTCCCAGGGGGCACAAGACTTTCCTCCTACACCCTGCAGAGGCAGTCAAAAGCCTATCGGTTTTGCAAGCTCCGAAGCTTCTGTGGAAAAGTGTTGTAATGTACAGGCATTTTTGCCAACTGTCCTGCTGACTGCGATGTATGCATTTCAGTTGGCCAATTTCTGCTCCCACTAACAGAACATCTCTAGAAGGTGCTGCTTCCTGCCAGTACTTTTCGAAGGTTTCCTTATGATGTGTCCTGGAGAACACCTCCCACCGTGGAAACCTCACAGCCCACCTGCTGGGCCCCAACCACCGACTGCTCAGAAGGACTATAGAAATCCTGGTCCCCAGCTCTTAGCTGGGTGATGCCACCAACCCCCAGACACCAGAAACCAGTCATGAGATGTGGCTGGCAATATTTTGGTACTTGCCTGGCAATATTATATGCTACTCACCTTTAACAGCTAACTTAAAACTATTTTGTTAGCAGATGACACACATGTAATTGTTACTGATCAGCTCAGGAACTGGACAATATGGCAAATTGTTGAAAGCATGTCATAACCTGTGTATAACTGTTGAGGGTTTTATTTTGTTATCGCATTTTTGACATTTATGCTATTATTGGTGCTTAATTTGCAGATATCTTCAACCTGTTTGTGAGAAGTTTATAGCAAATTGAGTTCTGTGGAGAAGTTAATAGACTGTCTGTTGACTGCTATACAAGACAGAGTACCCAGTTTATGGCACTCTCTTGTATTATCACCAATCTACGGAATAATATTGTGGGGCAACACGGTCCATTTTACACAGCTGACACACTTTATTAACTTGTGTAGGTCTCAGTTTAACAATGTGGTCATTGTTACACAGATGACATCTTCTTACTCTTGGAGTTTGTTCTTAAAGTTGATAATGTGTTTAGTAAACATGGGACAGAGAAATGCTGTTTACTTTCTGCCCACATTCTTAGCTGTTGTTAAAAAAGTGTTCTGCACTGTGCAATACATTTGTTTACAATCTTCCGCAAAAGTTGCAGACCACTAATGATGTACTTCAAATGTGAGGCTATTCTTGTAGCAAACTCTTTCTGTTTCCTGTGGAAGTACTGTATCTTTTGGGGAAATTATTTACTGAAAACCAATGAGTGTTTCACACTTGCTAGAATGTCTTGTGAGCTACAAAAATTTTTTGGGAAGGGCAGAGGTTACATTATCTAGCCATTCCACAAATTTCAGGTGAATAAGCAACTCTTCATCTACTGGATTTGCAGCTCCTTGTGTTTACCATGTTTGCACTTAAAATTGTAGAATGTAAGGTCTGCCAGTAATGCAAAATACCGTTTTTTCCAAGTTCCCAAACCTGTGTCAGCACCACTGTGCCATCACCAGTAAGTTTCCGTTTTATTTAATCCGTAATGTGAACATTTTTACTAAATGATTACAAAAATTATGTGGATATTTAGTTAAAAACAATAATTTGTTTCTTTTTGTTAATACCTTTACACTTGGTGTGCTTGATTTTTCAGGATCACTTGTGTATTATTTATTACAGGTAGTTCTTCATCTGCAACCAAATGATGTTGATGAGAAATTTTATTGGGAATTAACCTGTCATCTAAATGTTATTTAGTTTTTCGCAATATTTCATACCTATATTCATTTTTACTTAAGTTTTCTCATGGCAAGCCCTTAAATTCTCAACATCGTTGTGAGGTGTTGTGATGTATTCGTAAATATAACATGTATTTTCACAAATAAGTTCATTAAAGCACTTTGCACTTCACCAAAACACAGTGTAATATGTGGTTGTTGTGTGTTCCAGTCCAGTCACTGTTCATTTGTTCACCAGTGACTTCAGTGCCAAATTATAATTTTGTTCACATTTTTCTGTGTGTGTGAATGTGTGTGTGTGTGTGTGTGTGTGTGTGTGTGTGTGTGTGTGTGTGTGTGTGTGTGTGTGTGTGTGTGTGTGTGTGCGTGCGTGCGTGCGTGTGTGTGTAGACTTTATTTGTTTGTATTGTCTTTTTCGTAATGTTCCTTTAATGTGTTAAATAGTATGCCCTTGCAGAGTGGTAATGTATACATTTATGACCTGTTTTCCTTCTGCTGTTGCCTTCTGTATGTGGAAGTTTTTCTCAATGGTCAGTTTGCTATATAGACTGTGGCTGAGTTTTAGTATTCTCAAGTCTGTTTCTCTTGTTGTTGGGTGGTGATTGTGGGCTGTAAGGTGGCCAGCAACTCTTTCCCTGCCCGTTATTGTATGTTTATTAATGTGTGTGTGTGTGTGTGTGTGTGTGTGTGTGTGCGCGCGCGCGCGCACTCTAGCTTGTCAAAGGATATATTCTGGAAGCTAGCAAGTTTTCTTTCTCTTTTGTTTGTATCTGTTGATGACTCAAAGCCTCTGCTATTCCTGAAGTTCATCTTGCAGTTGTGTACCTGATAATTCTTTTGTTTTTCTTACAGCTGAAGAATCATCTGGCAAAACATGTAAGAATCTATATATAGTCTGAAAATTATTGCACATAAACCCTGCTGCTTTAACTGATTACATGATGTAGTGATGACGGGGGAAGATGGTAAATGAATTTGTTTAATTTGTATTTAACTTCATTGTTTGGCTACAGCTTTCTTCCAAGATTTTCTTAATGCAAGATACGAATTCCTTGACATATGGATATTCCTTTTTTAGTACCTCACAAATATTATAAATGACGTACACAATGCAGGTCACATGCTATAACTTACAGAATATTGATTTATTGGAGATGCAAACAACATGCAAGAAGGGAAAGCTGTGCAAGCACCCTCCATGCTCATTCATATTTTACTGCATCAGGTCACAACACTAAATGTGCATTGCTGAAACTTCTCGTTACAGTGGCATCCCACCCCCACCCCTCCAAGAAAGCTAGTTAACAAAACCATGGGTTTCACATGTTCTTCATTCAGTGGTCCCTCCTGAAATATACAGTACATATCAGTTCTGCTCATCACTGGTTTCATCTAGAATAAAATACCCAGAATTGTCAGCTACTACCTCTCTGATTTGTGACACTTTTTCTTCTTATATCATTTGCAGGTATAACTTTCTAAAGTATTCTCATTGGGAAATACTTTCTAGTATACTTTCCAAGATAAGTTTCCATAATACGATTGTTGAACATGGAAGGGGTAACACCATGTCTAGAAATGTCTCCACTATGTCAAAAGAGAATTTATTTATGCTTTTTGAATTTGAAACACCAGTGCCTCACCAATAAACTACAGCCTCCCTATACTGTTGCCACATTGCTGTTCCTTATTCTTGGCATGCTTTATCTTTTCCACAAGCTATTGAATGCAATTTCATTTCTGTTTTTCACCAGTTGCAGTTGAAATGTTACAACTGCTGAATCATAATTGTCCATCACATTAAATACTGCCACGTCTAAAATGTTTAACAATGTGATACATTTGTCCACTGTCTGTTTTGAATTTGGCATCTTGAATGCAGACAAGAAGAAAAGTTAAACAAGCAGAAGAGCAGCACAAATCACATGAGCTAAACTTGCCTGCACTTGTGATGCCCTGAACCTCATACTACTTCTGCTTGTGGCATGGTCACAAGATGGGCATCTTGCAAACAATGGACACAAGAACCCCCTTTTCCGATGACTGCTGCCTCCATCATGCACTTAACATCTTCGTGCTTGCTGCAGTTGCTCCTGAAAGTTTTGTGCATTGTTGACTGTCCTGACCTTTATTAGAACTGCCACACTTAACTAGTCTACACTGACAAGGTCTCTGCCATTTTTAAATTTATTTCTAGTAAATAACAGAGGTGAGAACGTGTGTCATTTCATCTTTTTTGTGGTTGCTTTAGCACAGTTTTCATGAGCTGTTTGTCAGTTTCAAATTTTTTAATATATATTTTTTTAATTAATGACAATGTGACAGTAGTGTTTTGCATTACAAAATTACATTTCTTTCTTCACTATATATAAAGTGTCAGCATGCCAGCAGAAAGTATTATAGTACCTATTTTACTTCTGTTGCAGCAACAACTACTGTGTAAACAGTAAGTTACACAACAGAAATAAATTGTTGGAAAGATACATATATCCCCAAATATCTTTCCTTTCTTATTGGGAACGAACAAGAGGTAAAAAGAGGGGGAGGGCAGCAGGGAGGTATTAGATGAGCTCTTAGGCTCACACGTGCCAAACAGTGTGTCCATTGATGCTGAAGTTGTGGATGTAATCTCAGTGGCTTGAAAATTTATTCGTAGGCCTGGAGGCATGGTTCACTGATTTTGAGGATATGATTCTGAAGAAATGTATTCAACTGTAGAGCAACTTGGGAGGCAAATGAGTGCTTTAAACGATTCTGCCAAAAAAGTGTAAGCTATGCATGACAATCTTTTGATCAGTTATAGCTGAGGTCCGTGTTCCATTAACAATGATTAAAAATTTTTAATTTTGTTCACATAATGCAAATTTTCACAATAACTCTTCTGCATAATGCCCAACTTGAGGTCCAGTGGGACACGTACTTCTCTTACTACTCTTCAAAAACCAAAATGCTGGCCAAACTTTTGAAGACATATCTTCTGTGAGATAATCTTGTAGCAGTGGGTCTCAAAAATATGGTTAACTCAAGTTGGGAAAACAGGTCATGGTGCTGAGCAGCAATAAAATGCTACAAAAGGTGCAACAAAATTGCTGTTAGTAGCGCAGAGCCAAGGCTAGTTATTATACACTAGTTGGAATCACACAAATTAATTTTTTTTTTTTTTTTTTTTTTTTTTTTTTGGGGGGGGGGGGGGGACTCTAACTCTTTATCAAGGTGCTTCTGCTCACTTTTTTCGTGGCATATGTATGCTGTCAATGTAAATGTAAATGATCTGTGCTCCAACAATTTAACACTGGAGAATTCCACTTGGTGGTATACAGGTACACCTTTCCTTAGTAATTTACCTACAATTAATTATTCGACTTTTAGTTTTGTGGATTGCTACTAAAGTCAAATAACATCAAATGGGCAATAGTAGCCTTCCCAGAAGTGCAGTGAAAAATACGAGGCCAAATACAATTGAAATGAGGCCATGTGTTTTAAGGTGTAGGCTTTGTGTGTGTGTGTGTGTGTGTGTGTGTGTGTGTGTGTGTGTGTGTTTGCAAATATTAAGGGAATATAAAGCAGAACAAAAAAACATGTTGCGTGCGTGCTTGCATATATTAAGGGAATATAAAGCAGAACAAAAAAAACATGTTTCAAAAATTAAAAAAGTTTATTTCTTCAAAATCACTAGTCAATGCACAAATGGTCTCCCTTTCTGGTAAAAATGCCACAGACCACTATGAATATTTACAGAAAGTCATTGTTGACAGTAGATGCCATCACATGCTGATAGTGTGTGATTTTAGTGACCAATAGGACAAAACGTAAAGAACAATTTTTCAATAGGGAAGTTTGGATAAATACTAGAATGAAGAGGCCATAAATAAGTAGAATAATTATGCTGAGAGAAAAAACTTGTTTGGCCATAATACATTCCTTCAGAAGAAAACAAGCAGAAGATGGTCCATATGGAACTAAATATAAAATTGATTATATCTCATAAAACAATAGGAAATTACACAGAGTGTGATTTTTTTAAAAACCAATTAAGTATTTAAAGTGAGCCACAGTAAAAATAGACATAAAACTTGAAGGAAACAAACCCGGCGGGAAATTTAAGTGTAAGTAGTGAGCGTTTATTTAGGGATAGGCAGGTACATAGGATTAAATGAGAAACAAGTTTACCATCTTAGAAATGACAGATGAAAGGTGCATTTGTGTGCCAGGGATACAGTTGCACAATCAGGAGGTGGTGTAGCAGAGCAAAAGAAAAGGAAATTACAAGTGGAACAAAGCAACTGTTTCAGGGGTGGCAAAATTTTGAGAAAATGAGTGTGTCAAATTGCTGAACTAACAAAAATTATTTGGAAATGTCTTTCAGAGAATGTGAAAAAGATACAAGTGGAAATTTGAGAAGAGAAACAAGTGAGACGAATAATAGCTTGGAAAAAAAACAGTATGTGTTGGGTGGTGTCACACTTCATCTTTTAAGATAATAGTCACATAATAATTAACAGAGGAGAGGAGACTATAAGTGCTTCCCAAAAACTGACAAGGGTTAGTGAAGTGAAAGTGATGCAGGGACACAGAGATGGAAATAATTAAATTCATGTATTAACACTTGGTAAGGTACGGCTAGCCATTAGGAGTACAAAGAAAGGGAAGATGCCAGGTGATAATAGTGTGTCAATCAAAATTATTAAAGCTGGAGGAAAAGTGATGCAAGAAGAGTAGCAAAATTATTGACATAGTGTGTGCAGAGGAAGCCCTTCCCAAAACCTGTGGTGCAATGCTGTAATTATACCAATCACAGGACAGGAGATCGACAAGACTTAAAAGAAAGTTGCAGACCTTCCTGTAATGTGTGAGGTATTCACTGAAATTATCATAAACTGTTTTGTAAGCTCTCGTCACCAGTTTTGTAAAGGCCTCATCGCTACTGCTGTGGCAGCCGAGATGCCATTATTGTTATGGTAGGCCGAGTTTGTGAGTTCGTGAAACAGTTTCTGGTGCAGTACACTGCGGGGAAAATTTCTCCCTGCCACTATTACACAGCTATACCCCAGGGTCAGGTAACATGATAGGAGAAAGAAGGTTCTACAACACTCCAACAAATCAGTAACGAAGTTGCACAAATGAGTTAAAAGGTTTACTTACCTTGGTGACTAGTTGAATAATAGGTTCTGCAACACTGCTTGTAATATAACACAAAACAGGCTCTCAATGGCTAAGTGCAAATAAACGTAGGCAAACTTCACAGTTATAGCAAATGCAATTTACAACAACTGTCTGTTCATTTCTAAGAGCGCTGGATGATGATCTATAACCAAGTGGACAAGAGCTGCTCTTCTGTCTTCTGAGTAGACTTCTGTCCGTTGTCGCCCAGTCATAGGTGGATTGTACTTGGCCGGCAGTTGGCTTCATCGTCAGCGCCACCTATGGTGCTGGTGGGACTCTTACAAGTGGTGGGTCTGTGGAACTGGCACCAGCTCTCATCTTTGGGCCTTTGGTGTTGACACAGCAAACTGCACAGAAGAAAACGTAATCAGACTAAGGAATAAGCTGGCTTTAGAAGTGAATGCAGCCTAATGAACCATTTGTAACTCTTGAATGAATATGTAGAACAGAGCAGCAAGTATGAATCACTTTGTTGGGAAAGGGGGGGGGGGGGGGAGATTTATACGTTTTGAGAGCACTGTTTATTCATTATCAGCCAAACTGGAACTGTCAGCTATTAAGAATCAGAGAACTGATTCATCTTTTGCCAAGCCAGGATAGTGAGAGAAAGAGAGATTGAGAACTGAAAGAGTAGTTATTCTAAGAGATTCTCTCAGCACAGGTAGAGGAATCTTTCAGATCTTTGGCCAAGTAACACGAAAAAGGATGTGTGTTAATGGAACATATCTCAACTACCCAAGTTTTACTGGTGCCTCTCTAATGGGGATAAATACAGATAACCATTGTCCCTGTACACACTTGTTACCCTTGTACATCCATCTTTTCAACCTACTCTTCCTCATTCCCAGTGTTATTAGCCAGTGCAATCTTCTTAAATTTACTTTGCCCCAGAACTCACTATATCAGGAAACATCCGTTTTGTACACCTATAAATTCTCATTATATCTGCCACATTCATTATTGTTATTGTTGTTATTTTTATTACTGCTGTTATCACTATTAGTGGCAGCAGCTGCAATACTAAAAACATTGCCAATATTAACTGTATTAGTTCATATTCAGTATAATTAACTCACACTGTCAGATATTATTAGTTCATAGTCAGTATAATTTACTCACACTGGCACTTCAGACATTCAGATCATTTCAGTGTTAGTTGTCATATTAAAAATATTATATTTTTTTTAAATGAAAGCACTGTATGTGTGAAACCCTGCTCTAATGCAAGAAAGTAAGAGAAGGCCTAATGGCCCTAATCAGACCAGGTTAAATAAATAATAAACTTCTGATAATGCAGGAACTAAGTAGAGAAAATTTTGAATATAGATCATAAAGTCAATTACATCCAGAGTGAAATAATAAACACTGAGTACGTCAGAAAGAAAATAATAAAATTTTACAATGAAGTCACAGAATTGAAAGATGAGTGTTTGTTTAGGACAGTTGAAGCCATTGGCTGTATGGACAGGAAAGAAATACATGGAAAGTAAAAATCACCCAGAGTGCTGTTTGTAAACTAAATATTATTTTCTAAACAACCTCCAAGCTGCCTGACATAGAAAGTTTACAGTAAGTTTGTGTGACCAGATTTGACTTAGGGCATGGAGACATGGACTTCAATGCAAAAATTGGTCACTCAGCAGGCAATGGGGAAATGAACGTTGGGAGTTACTAGGAGATGAACAAAGGGATAGTAAGGACAATATTAATTATGGCAAGCACAGATTCATTTAAATTGTCATTCCTGCATTCAATATACGAAAGGAAGAGGAAGAAGCACTAATAATTGGGACAGTGGCAAGTACCCTCTGTCACGCACTTCACTGCTTTGCAGAGTGTGGACGCAGAGTGGTGCAGAAGACAAATGAATGGATCAGGTGACAGTCTAGAGTGGAAGATGAAACTGTGACTGTAATGGAAATGGTTGGGACATGTAACCAATTGAATGGGTGGTAGATGGACCGTGGAATTTCTTTGCTAGATTCCAGGAGATGAGAGAATACCAAGACAGTTATCTAATGGAATGCAGATAGTTCAGATCAGAAAACATGCAGGAGTAACGTGGTTATGTATAGAAGACCAAAGACTATGGAAAAGTATGGGGGAGTCTTCTTTCAGCGGTGGAATCATGAGTGTGGCAGTGATGCACACTAGTTAAGGTATTTGTTGCTGCATTTAGACAGTGTACCCAGCTAAAAAAATGGCACATCCTTAACGCCATTGTTATAGGATTTCCCCCTCCCCTCCCCCACCACCACCAAACTTTAGTTAGTCAAATTCATTAGGACCATGTCTGATAAACAGAAATAGTACAGAAATTAAAAACATCTACAGATTGGAAAAGAACTGTCTACTGCTTACTTCCAAATGGCAGCAAGTAATAAAGGCTCAACTATGGACAAACTCCAACTGTTGCCAATGTTGGCTGTACCTGCTGTTTTGGTGCGGGACCTGAAGCATTACAAACCCAGAGGTCTGATGTTTGATCTCTGCCTCATTGAAGGTTTTATTTTATTTTATTTTCATCTGCTTACTGCTTCTTTCACCTGCTGGCATTCATTTGTGTAAATGAAATTTCAGCCGTTTCACCATGTCTCAGGATCCCTATTAAAGTGTAGGACCACATATAACTGGCCTGGTAAGTCAGTTCATAGGATGGTTGAAAGCGATTGCTTACCACATCCAGTAATACACTGTATACTAAAGCCTTGCGGTGTTCAAACCAACTTAAGGTTAAAGACAGCTTTACTCTTATAGTGTTGAAGAAATCATGGCTGATGAGAATACTGAAAGAAAATGTTAGTCATTAACACATGGGCAGTGTATGTATTACAGTATTACAGATGAATCTATATAAGCAGATATTAAGGGGAACTACAGTCACCGAGACAGAAAGGACTTGGAAGAGCAGTTGAATGGAATGGACAGTGTCTTGAGAGGAGGATATAAGATGAACGTCAACAAAAGCAAAATGAGGATAATGGCATGTAGTCGAATTAAGTTGGGTGATGCTGAGGGGAGGCAATTAGATTAGGAAATGAGACACTTAAAGTAGTAAATGAGTTTTGCTATTTGGGGAGCAAAATAACTGATAATGGTTGAAGTAGAGAGGATATAAAATGTAGACTGGCAATGGCAAGGAAAGCGTTTCTGAAGAAGAGAAATTTGTTAACATTGAGTATAGATTTAAGTGTGAGGAAATCATTTCTGAAAGTATTTGTATGGAGTGTAGCCTTGTATGGAAGTGTAAAATGGACGATAAATAGTTTAGACAAGAAGAGAATAGAAGCTTTCAAAATGTGGTGCTACAGAAGAATGCTGAAGATTAGATGGGTAGATCACATAAGTAATGAGGAGGTATCGAATAGAATTGGGGAGAAGAGAAATTTGTGGCACAACTTGACTAGAAGAAGAGATCGGTTGGTAGGACATGTTCTGAGGCATCGAGGGATCACCAATTTAGTATTGGAGGGCAGCATGGAGGGTAAAAATCGTAGAGGGAGACCAAGAGATGAATACACTAATCAGATTCAGAAGGATGTAGGTTGCAGTAGGTATTGGGAGATGAAGAAGCTTGCACAGGATAGAGTAGCAGGGAGAGCTGCATCAAACCAGTCTCTGGACTGCAGACCACAACAACAGTCACCATTTTTCATGAGTTTATGAAAAGGCTGTAGAAGCATGCGTAATTAGGGGAATGGTAGATGCTGCCTGTAAGGGGAATTAGACACCTTCAGAGAAAAGGTAGTATTTTGAGAAAGAGGAGAGGAAGTAAATGAAGATGAGATAGAAGATACGATACTGGAGAACAATTTCTCGAAGCACAGAAAGAGTTAAGCTGAAACAGAACCCACAAGAGTAGACAGCATTCCTTCAGAATGATTGAGATTCTTGTAAGTGTCGGCCATGTCAAAAACTGTTCAGCAAAATATCTTCAGACTTCAAGAACATTGCAATAATACCACTTGCAAAGGCAGATGCTGACAGTTGTGAATGCTACTGAACTATCTACTTAATAACTCATGATTGCAAAATCCTGATACAAATTACATATAGAAGAATGGAAAAACTGGTAGAAACAAACCTCATGGGTGATCAGTTTGGCCTCTGGAGAAAAGTAAGAACATGTGAGGCTACAGTGACCCTATGAGTTCTCTTATAAGATAAGTTGAAGAAAGATAATCCTTTGTGTATAGCATCTGTAGATTTAGAGAAAGCTGTTGGCGATATTGACTGCAACAAATTCTTTCGAAACTCTGAAGGTATTAAGGATGGAATACAGGGTGTGAAAGATAATTTGCAACTTATACCGAAACCAAACATCATGCTTCTCTAACATTTCTTACGGGGTAAGTAATTGGAACTTTATGTGATGTTGCATGCACCTTAGGTGACTGGGTCATGTACAGCTATGTTTAAAAAAGAACAGCTTGATAATGTTGTAGGATCGAGCTGCACATATCTGCTTTCATAACCAGCAACTAACTTACTGCAAATAATAACCTGTAGCTGCAATCTTGCAGTTGAATAGTCTGTACGTTGTATAGAATTCCAAATAAAATCAATTGAATAGAAAATTAAATAAAAGGTAAATGAATAATTAATAAAAAAAAGTTATATTCTTAATGTCTGTTATTGATGTAGATGATACAGGGAATAATGTTGAATAATGTTTATTCATGAAGGTAAATCTCAAATATATGGAAAGTGGTTCTAAAATATCCATTTATAATACAAACAGAAAATAAAATTAGTGAAGGCAGTAAAATTGCATTGAGAGTGTTATGAGAATGGTAGCAAAATCCACAAGCTAAATAGTCATCAAAGATGCGTGAAGAACATAGTCCATTTCGTGACCACAGTACACGAAATATTCGTCAGCTCAAAGTAATTCAGAGTTCAGCATGGCGACTTGTACATTAACACATGACAGACAATGAGTTGAAACTCATACTCTCTCTGTTCTCAGTTCCATAATGCAAGGAAAAGCATTGAAGCTCTGCAATGGAACACATTCAGACCTAGCGAGGGTTAGAATCCCTTCTGAAGTTGAAGTATTGTAGCGACCGTTCGCCAGGCAGAATCAGTTGCCCAGATGACCGAATCATACACTTCTCTGAGGCAGCTCTGCGTCCTTCCAGAACTAACGTAAAAGTGTCCACTTTCCGTTGAGTGCACCACTCGAAAAGTGCCAGCCTCCACGTGACTCCAGCAGTGTTCTGTCACTATCCAACTCTCGTTGGTTGGAGGCCATCCCAGCTAAAAATCATCATTCTTAACTTCTACAGACGTGATTTTGACACAACTTGAGCACCTCCCACACTAAACTAATATATTACAATAATATTTAAATAAAGAAATATTATTAAGGTTTGGTAACACTTAGACCATTAGGAAATATAAATAAAGGTTTGTTCATAAATAAGCAATCTAGCATTCTTGCTTAAGAACACTCACATTAAATGACAACAAAATGTTGTTAGACATTGTTTAAACAATTATTTGTGTCTGCTTGATAGGAGCATATTTTGGCAATCTTTTCAATAGTGGTGTCAGCTAAAACATAAGATTGACCACTTCTAAAATTACAACGGTTTTCTATTTCTACTCTAATCATAACTGAATAACACTATTGGCAAATAGTAACATTATCCTTACATAACGACACACGTATGACAAGATATGAGGTATTCAGGCTATATTCAGTTGGTGTGTTATTGTGAAGGATATGGGGTTCTGACAAACATTTGCATAATGAAAAGATATAAAACATAATAAATCAATAAATAAAATAGTTACAGATACATACCCTTCAGCGATGATAGCTGCAGTGCAATGTTATGTACTTAGTAGTTGTTCAACCAACAGAATCCAGGGACATAATTCTGACTGGGGAGAAATCACATGTGGGGTTCCCCCAAGGCTCAATCTTAGGTCCACTACTGTTTCTCATATATGTGAATGATCTACCTTGTAATGTACAACAAACAGAACTAGTTCTGAAAAAAACATAGGATTGACCAAACCATAATTAAATAACGCTGTTTGCAAATAGTAGCATATTCTTTAAATAGCAACACAAGTATGACAAGATATGAGGTATTAACGCTATATTCAGTTGGTTTGAGTCTTGGTCCGCACACAGTTTTAATCTGCCAGGAAGTTTCGTATCAGCGCACACTCTGCTGCAGAGTGAAAATTTCATTCAGGAGAATTAGTTCTTTTTGCAGATTAACCAGTATTGTAAGCACTCCCAGTATACATATGGAAATGGAAGAAATGGTGAACAGATTTCTCAAAAGTATCATTGACTGGTTTTCTGTGAATGGTCTCACCCTGAATTTCACAAAGACACATCATATTCAGTTCTGCACCTCTAGGGGTACTGCACCAGTGATAAGTGTAATACAGGGTAATGAAATAATACATAAGGTGGAAACTTCAAAATTCTTAGGTGTCCATATTGATGAGAATTTGAATTGGAAAAAACACATTTCGGAATTCCTAAAACAACTTAGTTCAGCCACATTTGCACTTAGAATCATAGCAAGGTTTTGGGAGAGAGAAAAATCAATAAGTTGACATATTTTGCTTATTTTCATTCAGTAATGCCTTATGGAATAATGTTCTGGGGTAACTCATCTTTAAGAATGAAGACATTCTTTGTCCAAAAACGTGCTGTAAGAATAATATGTGGTGCTCATCTGTGATCATCTTGTAGACACCTGTTTAAGGAGTTGGGCATTCTGACTACTGCTTCACCGTATATTTATTCTCATGAAGTTTGTTGTAAATAATCCACTACAGTTCAAAAGGAACGATGACGAACACAATTACAATACTAGAAGAAAAAATGGCATTCATTACTCAGCATTAAGGTTTTCTTTAGCACAGACAGGGGTGCACAACAATGCAACAAAAATTTTTGACCACTTACCTAACAATATAAAATGTCTAACAGACAACAAGGTAAAATTTGAAAATAAATTGAAAAAGTTTCTCCTTGACAAGTCCTTCTACTCCGTAGAAGAATTTCTGTGTTTGTAATGTGTAGAAGGTGGTTTGTAAGAATTGCTAACTCAATCTGTATACCTTGATACCTTGTTTTCATTACGGTGGTGGGGGGAGATTATATGGTGATGTTTAGAGTCTAATTTGCAATATGAATGTAAAATGACTCGTTCCACATCATGACGTTTGATCGTGCTAAATGATTCATGGAATATGAAAGTAACTAACATATGAGATATAGGTTGTTGAAATCCCATGTAGCATTTAAAAGTTGTTAATTTCAAGGTTCATTGTGAAAATATTGTCACTGTAAAATATAAACTTATGTAGTTTTTAAGTTATTGAAAGTATTGTTGTTTCATTGGCTGCATCTCATGTTTTGAGATTGCTGATGTATTCAGATTTTCTCTCTTATTTATTATAGTCTTTCTAAGAGCTGTAAGTAGCCGTATTTTGGACTGTCTTACATGCAGTCCGTTGTGGTACATTGTCTTGTTTTTTGGCTAAGCGGGCAACTGTCGTTCAAATTCCCCGCTCTGGGTTTTACGCATTTCAGGACCCACTGGCCACCTGTGTACCCGGGTAGGGCCATACCAGTTGTTTTGTTGGACAGGCTGCAGTGTGCCCTTGGCCAGCTGGTTGGTAGTCAGCCACACAAGCAACTTCATCTCCTATCAATTTTAGGTGCCCTGTCTACATACACATAACTTAACAGAAGGAAACAGAGGTTGAGAAGGGAGTGAGACCATTTTGGAGTCTGTTCCCGGTCTCATTCAATTCATAGTTCATACGTTGAGCAAGTTGTAAAGGATGCCTAGGAATAATTTGTAAATGACATTAAACTTCAGAGAGAAGTAGTAAAAACTTTAAGGTTTGCCGATGATATAGCAATTCTGTCAAAGACAGCAAAGGGCTTAGAATACCAATGGCTAGTTTTTGGAAAAGAGCTTATAAGGTGACCAACAACAAAAGTAAAGCAGTGATAATGGAATGCAGTTGAATTACATGACACAATGCTGGAAGAATTAAATTAGGAAATGAGACATTAAAAGTAGTTTGTAGTGGTTCCACCCGCTTTTTTTCTTCGTTTGTTGTCCTTTGTGTTGACATTCTGCATTGCTACACTGGCTGAAAAATGGGGTTTGTAATAGGGACACTGACTACAGTAAATAATGTAGCCGACAGAGGCACAGTTACGTTTCGCAGTCTTTTACTTTTGCTGTTCACAGCCTCACAATAATACACAGTGATATGGCCAGTACACTATTGTTTAACCTTTGATAAGCCTCATGAGTAGATGGCAAGTGAACCTCCACGTACCTCCAATACCTACACATACCTCCAATACCTCAAAAAATTGCGTCTTTTCAACAGTTTCTTCTACTGCAAGAGGTAGGCCAAATTATTTGTTTAAATCATGAAATAAACAAATATCATTACACAAAAAATACTTTTGACAAAACTGTTAATTACTTTGGAATTAATTCAGGGCTGGTTTTGCTAACATGTTTTCAAATAGATACTCTTAAGATTACTAGTATTTTGTCTTCCAAACGTTTATGATTAGTGCAGAATTTATATTTGTTTATACATCAACACTAGAATTTAAGTTAAGAAACAATTACTGATTTCACACTGTAATGTAAGATACTAACTAGGAATAGTCAAAATAAATTAGAAAATCAGTTAATAAATAAAACTAAGCACAAAATTAGATTTGGTGTTATATTCTTTAAAACTGAGGGCCAACCTTTCTCTTTAATGGAAATGCAGATAATATTCACATATGTTAATGGTAATTAGTTAAAATTAAAAAATGAATTTTAAGGAGGCAGATGGCAAAACAAGAGGGGCAGAAAAATTATCCCAGCTTGCTTCGTCACATCACCATCCATTGGACTGACCAGATAGATATTGCAAATAGCTAAATGAGCAATTCAGTGACCACAAGTGATGCCAGATATTGGGTATAAAATTTACACACAAAAAAATACATAAGAAATCTTATCAAAGACTATAGGACATACAGTTTTTTTTTTTTCAAATTTGTACTTATGTGAACAGGCCATACATAAATCCCCGCACAAAATAATTACATACATATCACAAAATAGCTACAGGTTATATTTTTAACAAAATTTATGCATCTTCGTCATAAGAGATGTCCTTTTTGGACTCAACAAGGATTACATTTTAAAACACATACTGCTTTGTACAAGTCCTGTCTTGTTATTAATCTTTAACGCACTTTCTCACCAAGCTGTCCACGCCTTCAACAGGTTCAAGTGGCAGCTAGTTAGGAAAGGCACTGCGATCAGGTCCCTTGGGGGTGGTTCTCCTCCACCACAGTACATGAAAAAATTAGACAAAATATCCTAGTTTAGTACATTTACTTTTACTTGTAACTTAAATCTAAAAAAAATATGTTTAATACTAATGGCAAATTATAGTCATTACATCATAAATAAACACATTACACAGTTCTCATAATCTCACAATAATTAGCACTAAATTTGACTATAGTATGAAAGGTGTGGACTAGAAAAAATTTTAAAATCAGGTACACTTTACACAACAAAACATTTCTATAAGTCATAACTTCCTGAAACTGGTTAAACTTGGAAGACTTTTGTTTCTTTCCCACTTGCAAAATATCAAAAACTTGAGATGTGCATTACCTCTAGAAAAAATCAAGATGTGCTGTAGCATAGATTAACTAATCATTACATAGCTTAATTACTATCCAAATCAAAATTAAGGGGATGGAAGTTGTACCAAATCATTGCCCCACTTCTCTACTCCACTCTGAGCACTACTCTCATCCATCCTGAACATTAAATCCTCACAAAATCACAAAATGTTACCAAATAGTTGACCTGTCAGAATATTCATATCAGTCTAGCACCACAGTTATTAGTTAATCAGCAAAATTATTGTTCTTCATTTCAGTATTACCACCTCAATCTCATAATTCCTCAGAAGACAAATAGAAGTTTTCAGATAACCTATAGGTCCAGTGATGCAGCCTTATACGACTTGTAAATATTGCTCTTTCTGTTAATCTCTCATTACCAGCTGCAATGTCATGAACTGCACATTACAAACAGTACCTAATGTTGCCTGGTTCACAAATAGATCATCAAGATAATTGCACCACATTTGTTTGTATACAGTTATATTTTTCATTAATCGTGTCTGTCAGCAGCATTATTACACTTACATTTCTTAGCTTGTTAATTAGTGGATTGCCTTCTCAAAAAAATGTCCCTCCTGCAGAGACAGGCTCCCTAACCATTAAGATCCTAACATTATCCGTTATTTTATTATTTCATTGTTGCTTCATTATCTAATAAATAAACACCCGCTCTGCTCATCCACTGCAAAATTCATTCTACTGAAAAACACTCCACAGTAACAGATCCTTATGCTAAGGCAAGCTTAACTCTCATTACCGATTAGACAAAATTATCACTTAGAAAAGCTATTATTTCACTGTATTCCATCAATTTGCTTGATAATCTAGCCTGAAGGGCGATATACATATAAACCTTGCTTGCTCTTTCCTCACACATTACTCCAGGCAACTATGTTTAAAGTTGTAATTCCTTAATGCTAGAAACGACTTTACCATGACACACTTCTAAGGTAGGTAGTTATCTCAATATACTGATTGCACTGAACAACAACATTCTACTATACCACAATTAATATTAAGATCTGGTATTCAAGATGATTTTTACTGCATATTGCCTCTGCTGCTGCACCAATGAGCTGATTATTTCATATGTTAATTATCCTCCACATATGCTGACACCTTTCGTTTTCAATTTTCCTTCCATTTGTTTGACAGAAATTCTTTAATCATGTTACCACTTTATTTTCTTCCATCCTCTTATGATTGTATCACTTATCACTAACACAACATAATACACACACACACACACACACACACACACACACACACACACACACACAGAGATAACACTGGAGAAACTTTTTCTAACATATTTTTGTACTAAAGAATCCTACTGTACCAAATTACATGAAAGCCGAAGATAGAATGTCTGTGATTCACTTATAAACTACAGATAGGATAGTAGAAGAGTTTGACTGCCTCAGGAAACATGAAAAACAAGACACGCAGCTGGAATAAGCATTATTGCCACATAATGAATCCAACACAGAATGTTGAACCCCCTACTTGCTAATTGCACAAGAAATTAGTCTCAAATATTACATCACTGCTGCGATTTTGAATCACCAACAAATTGCATCCCAACAGCTGTCCTGCCAACTCCACAGTTAATATTACCTCTTCTTTCACACTCTTTGACAGCTTATTGGTAGCACCAATTATTTTTATTCCAGAAACATACATCACTACTATACCCTCAGTGTTCTGAATAGATTCAAAACATGCTTGTGAAATGTCATTCAAATCACTATCACTGTCTAGGAAACACTTAACATGTTTACCTTGTACACTTGCCGTTATTACTGTTTGACACACTTCCTTTTTACTTACCATGTGATGATCTTCATACAACAGATCCTTTCTTTACTTAATACATTGCCCTAATTATTAATTATAGATTCAAATACCCAATTTTCATCACTACTGTATTCATCATTACTCATTGTTGCTATCATCATTACAACTACAGTCAGAATCAGACACACATTCACTTAAGCTATGCTTTAGATTTGGTATCTCTTCCACTTTTTTCTCTATTTTAACCAATTTTGAATCTTCTCTTTCATTTACTTTTTCCAGTTTTTTCCTCTACCTCTACTGCACACTTGGTTTCTACCTCCGTTTCTAAATCATTTCTAATGTGATCAATTTGTTTCTCAACTTTGACTCTATTTTTACTGTTTCTTGGAAACCTCCACCTTCCTACTATTGTCATCACAAAGTTTCTCTCTCTCTTCTACACATTTACTACTCTATGTTAATTTTTCATCAGTGTTATGTACTACTCTCTTTATACTATCTTCCACCCTCCTAATTGCCTTCTCTCAAACTATTAATGTCTTCTATTGTACTTATATTATTCATAATATACCTTCCACTTGTCCATATGTCATAAACTTTGGTCCTTGCTGACTTTTGCTACTAGATTCCTCCTCCTTAACCTTAACGATCTCACCCACTTCAGTACTGTTTTTGTCCATTTCGCTCTTTACAATAGGACATTCGTCCCCATCCATGAAAGTCACATTCATGTCTGACTTATAGTCGGCTACAGAACCAGTCACACTTAGGTGTTTCGGTTCACTTAAAAACTTAACCTCTACAGCTTTGTCCTCAGTCACACTGACTTGTTCGTTAAAGTCACTCATTATTTATCACTTAATATAACACAGCTTTTACAATGAATTACCTTGTTCTCATTCACTCTTCTTCTGCTGCTCTGATGCTGCTGCTGTTGTGGTTGTCAACTTGGTCCATCGTCTGCATGACTGTGGCAAGTTGTAATTCTCTTGGCAAGGTGTCCTTGTTTACCTCCGGTCATCTGTGTCCACCTGTGTGCTGATGGGCTGCTCCTGTACTCAGTGGTTGCTTCCATAGAACCCACTGGCTGCTGCACCTTCTTCACTATGAAACCCCAGCACTGATTGGCTGTATCATTTCTTCCTTTTAAAACCACTCGAGTTCACACTTCACTGTCAAGTTTTCATGCGTTCTAGTTTATTGTGCCAACATACAATATTCCTCACCCACAAGGGCACTACATGTAGTGGTTTCACCTGCTTTGTTTCTGCGTTTGTTGTCCTCGGTGTCGATGTACTGCATTGTTGCACTGGCTGAAAAAATGGGGTTTGTAATTTGGACACTGACTATGGTAAATAATGTAGCCCGACAGATGCACAGTTACGTTTCAGTCTTTTACTTTTGCTGTTCACACATTGAGTTTTGCTGTTTGGGCAGAAGAAAACTGGAATGGCTAAAGTAGAGAGTACATAAGATGCAGACAAGAAATAGCAAAAATGTTTTTGAAAAGAGAAATATGATAACATTGAGAAGATAAATTTAATTTTTTGGGAATGTAGCATTGTACATAAGTGAAATGTGGACAATAAACATTTAGACAAGAAGAGAATAAAAGCTTTTGAAATGTAGTATTATGGTAGAATGCTAAAGATTAGATGGGTAAGTCAGGTAACTAATGAGGAAGTACTGAATCAAACTGTGGAAGAAAAGAATTTATGGCACAGTTTGATTAAAAGAAAGGATTGATTGGCAGGACACATCCTGAGGCGTCAAGGAATAGTCTCTTTGGTAACGGATGGAAGTGTGATCGGGTAGAAACTGTAGCAGCAGACTGAGGCGTGAGTACACCATATGAACAAAATGTTCTGAGACTGATTTTATTCCTGGCATGTAAGCAATGCCAGTGCAGTAACTACACCGCCAACATGAACTAACAACTGTAAACAACAGATATGCATTTGACCAGACAGCTGTGAGCTGGCAGTGTTAATTACTGAATGTGCAGACTTAGTGTGTGAACATTTATCATGTCACAAATCAAAGTGGAACATTGTCTCTAAATCAAGTGTTAATGACGTTGTCCAGAAGGTTTTGAAGAAAAGAAAAGTGTGCATGTGCTTGTCCTGCGAAGCTTGACTCCCAGACAATAACGACAATGCTTGGGCAGATGACGCAACCTGATTTAAATGGAAAACACAGACAATTCATTCCTGGGAAAAATCATCACATGCGATGAAATCTTACGTTATCAATAGAAGCCTACCACAAAATGCCAAAATGCAGAAATTTACATGGAGGGTCAGTGCTTTGATTGTGAAACTGGCATTCAAGCTACTGTGATATGTGAATTGAACAACTTGTTGCCAAAGGAGTTTTCTGACAGTTTCAATGGTTGTGTGAATGGTCTGTGCAGTGTACTCAAATGGGGGAAGGTTATGTAGAACACCTGAAGCATTGAAACCACCACCATAACTATTCCCTATTTTCTGTCAATCTAGTCTCAAAACGTTTTGAAATTGTGAGATACTGCAAGAATATAGATTGCAGTAGAGATAAAGAGGCTTGCACAGTATAGACTAGCATGGATAGCTGCATCAAATTGGTCTTCAGACTGACCACCACAACAACAACAACAACAAGCTACCAAAAACATGTTTATCTTACATTATCTGTGTCACATTGCATCAATGCAAACTCATGTAGTATATTTTATGAAAATTATAGGTTGCAAAGTATAGAGTGCTACTCACCACATTGCTGAGATGTTGAGTCACAGACAAGCACAACAAAAAGACTGCTAGACAAGTAAGCTTTTGGCCAAAAGGCCTTTACCTGAGTTAGACAACATACACAAACACATTTACACAAATGCAACTCACACGGATGACCACTGTCTCTGTCATTATTCCATCCTGGACTTTCCATTGTCTGATTCATCTGGTATATGGTAATATAAACAAAACACCTCTGACAAGTCACTGACGTCTTGATCTCACCATTATGTAGAATGTATCTATGATGGTAAAAATCACTTAATCAAGATGTATGAGTCTGCTCACAAGTGAAATGGGAGTGAGTCTTTACTTATACTCATTCTCTATGTTTCAATCATTTTAGCTACTACTTTTTGATATCTCCTTATTGTTTTAGTCCCTTTGTGTGTTTTCTGAGTCCCAAAATGAGAAATATCAGATGCAGAAAACTACTTATTCAGAACTTTCATGTTTACTGGTTATTATCTATCTCAAGGGCTCTCAGTGTAATAACAGCATTTGTTGTGTGGGTATTACGACTTCAAATTTATGTCACACTAATCATTTCTATTAGCAATTTTTGCTCATCAGTCAAACATCACACAATAAAGAAAACTTTTCTTTCAGGCAATTCTGAAAACCAACAAATGGCGTAAGGAGTATGGTGTCGAATTGTTAAACGAAAAAAATCCAATTATCCAGAAGCATGTGGAAGGGAAGAAAGCAAGAGTGCTGCGTCACAGAGATGTCAGTGGGAGGCCGATTATTTATATTCCAGCAAAAAACCACAATGTTAATGACAGGGACATTGAAGAGCTGACAAAGTTTATTGTTTTCTGCCTGGTAAGTTTCATTCTGTTAAAGATAGCCATTTGATTAATGTATTGTTTGCACACTTGCTGATGTCACTGTGCACTTGTTGATGTCACCATTTCACTTCTTTGCATCAGTGGATCACAGGAAACTTGATCCGAACTGCAGGTAAATTGCATGTATCTGTAACAGTAGAGATATGGTATAGCTATTCTTTAGAGGTAAATGGTTATGGGGTGCAGTGGAGAGACACTGATTTCCCTCAGGCGCAGCTTTTTTAAAATGCTGCCTCTCCGTCTGGCCTTGGAGTCTGTTCAGTAAGTACTGAGTGAGTGAGAGGAGATTAATGTGCCA
This sequence comes from Schistocerca cancellata, assembly GCF_023864275.1. Lineage (NCBI taxonomy): Eukaryota > Metazoa > Arthropoda > Insecta > Orthoptera > Acrididae > Schistocerca > Schistocerca cancellata. The sequence continues at coordinate 583,844,425 of NC_064633.1, forward strand.
CCTCCAGCTGCCTTTTGCCCTAGCAAAAGATTACAGTCAGGGAGGCTGGGTGGCGCGTGGCGCGCGCGCTCGCGCGCGCGCGCGCGCGTGTGTGTGTGTGTGTGTGTGTGTGTGTGTGTGTGTGTGTGTGTCATTCAGAGGTCTCTAAAATTAATTTATTTTGGTACAAGGAGGACACAGTGTAGAAATATATGTTGGGAGATACTGAATACAGCATATTACACTCAAGTTTGTGAACTTGATCTGTTGCAGTTGTCCCATCCAATTAATTTTGGACATGACAAACTCAGCTAAAAATAGATGTAGAACTGTCATGATGTCTATCAATGAAAACAAAAGTTTACTCTCTGGCAGTTGTGATGGCCGGATGTCAGAGACTATACTCCTGTAAAGTGAACCCGATATTTTTGACTTTACGGATTCGACACCTGTACATAAGCGGAATCATATCTCGGAGCCTAATTATGTAATCCGAGTGAAAACATTTTCATTTTAGAAAGGAGTGATTATTACAGCTCATTGTGAACTACGAGAATTTATCTCAAATCCTCAAAAAGATATGAGGCTGTGAATTTGAAAGAGTTTGAAAATTTCCCAGTTTTCTTAAAACCTTCCTATGTAGAAGATCAAGTACAACCAGAATATTAAGAAAAAATATGGCCTAGAATGTGAAGGATACAAATGCTCTTACTATTTCTTTGCTTTGAATCAGATTCCGTGATGGAGTCTCACTTAACAGTTGCTGGTGTTACAGCCCGCAAGCAATTACTATGAATGCCTAGGAAGTCTTGTGGTGCACACTGGTGAGGGCTTTGTAGAAACTGCTACTTTAACTCAATATTTGGATATTTCTTGCAGTCTGTTCCAGTTTTGCCAAAAATCTCATTTTTATTATACACTACTTTGATTAGACAGTAGTTATATACAAATATTAATTTACAGTATTAGGAAAAAATTAGATTGCTACTCACTATAAAGATGACAAGGTGAGTTGCAGATAGGCTCAGTGAAATGACTGTTACACATTTAGCTTTCAGCCAAAGCCTCCTTCAGCAAAGGAAACGCGCACGTGCGCACACACACACAAGCAAGCACACCTCAAACACGCATGAATGCTATCTCTGACAGCTACTACCAGGATACGTCCGTCATGTTGAATGAAAGTAGCAACATGGGGTGGGGTGAGGAAAGAGAAGAGATAGGGTACAGTTGGGGGGGGGGGGGAGCGCTGTCTGGTGGGGGGTGTGCAGGAAGTATATGGTGGCATTACAAGACGGCAGGTGCAGCATCTGGAGGCTGTGTGACAGGGATGTGTGTGTGGCTGTGGGGGGGGGGGGAACAGAACAGGAGAGGAGCAGGGTGGGGAAAAAAATGGGCCGGTGCATTGTCAGAGAGCGACACAATGAGAGCGAGGAGACGTTAATAAGGAGGACATGATAGGACAGAGGGGGTGGAAACTGTTGAGTGCAGGGTGTGGGGACAGTAGGTTACTGTAGATTGAGGTCAGGATACTTTTGGGAGCAGAGAATGTTTTGTAAGTTTATTCCCATCAGGACAGTTCATAAAAACTGGTGTCTTAGGGGAGTATCCATATGGCCCATTCTGTGAAGCAGCCACTGAAATCAAATATGTTATATTCAGCTATACATTGTGCCACAGGGTGGTCTGCTCCACTCTTGGCCACAGTTTAGCTGTGGCCGTTCATCCTGGTGGACAGCTAATTGATAGTTATACCAATATAAAAAGCTGTGCGGTGGTTGCAGCAGAGCTGGTATATGACACGGCTGCTTTCACGTGTGTGGCCCGGCCTCAGATGGAGTGGGATAAGCCGTGACGGGTTGGAATAGGAAGTGCTGAATGGGTGGATTGGGCATATCTATAGGGCAAGGTATTAGGATTGGGCATGGTATAGAGATAGACTATAATGTTGTGGAAGTTGGGTAAGTGACAGAACACCATGTTAAGAGGGTTTGGAAGGATTCTAGGCAGGATATCCCTCATCTCATGGTGTGATGTTAGATAATGAAAGATGTGACAAAGGATATGATTTAGTTGTTACAGTCCAGGATGGTACTGGGTGACAAATGGGACAGCACGCCTGTGTAGTTTGTTCTTGGGGGTGTTGGGAGTATTTGGGAAAATGGCATGGCAAATATTTTTGTGGACTAGGTCTGGGGGTGGGGGATAGTGTCTGTCTGTGCAGGCCTTGGTAGGACCTGCAGCATACTGTGCAAGGGTGTTCTTGTTGCTGCAAATGTGCTGTCCCCAGGTGGCCAGGCTCTATGGGAGGAATTTTCTGGTGTGGAAGGAACGGTAACTGTTGGAAAGCATGTAGTGTTGGTAGTTGGTGGATTTAATGTGGAAAGAGCTATTGATGGAACCATCAGAGAGGAGACGATCAATGTCAAGGGAAATAGTCATCTATTTATTTATTTAGCCTTACCAGATTAGGGCCTTCATATATTTTCTTACATTTGTACAGGGTTTCACACATGCTAATCTCTGTGCATCGCACTTTAATTAATTAACAGCAGTACTATTTGTGTCTGCAACTTGAAGTGTCTTCTTTGCAGTAAGTAACAATCTTTTCCTACATTGTTGATATTCCTACCTGGAGTTTCCTTTGTTTGATTAAACATCAAAGATGGTTGCAGACTGCCTGGAGCACTGTGAGCATTCCTGAGAAAGTATTTACTGGATAACGTAGCTGTAATCATCAGTCAAGAGCGCAGATGTTTGTATGAGCTCCTTTTCCAGTTCCGAATGAAAAATCCTTTTATGTTTTTGCAGAGCATGGAGAGATTCTGATGCCGTTTTGTGAGTTGTAGTTATGCATAGATGTGTACTGGACCTAGTAGCAAACCCTGGGGAGCACTTAATATTACCTGTCTCCATTGCAACTTTGTGGTCCCAGAGCCGGCACACTGTTGGTGAAAGATTTTGTATTAGTGAAACCATTGTACTATGGAAATCGAAATGGAAGAGGAAATAGATGAAGATGAGATGGGAGATATGATACTGTGTGAAGAATTTGACAGAGCACTGAAAGACCTAAGTCTCAAAAATGCTCCAGGAATAGACAAAATTCCATTAGAGCTACTGATAGCTTTGGGAGAGCCAGCCGTGACAAAACTCTACCATCTGGTGAGCAAGGTTTATGAGACAGGCGAAATACCCTCAGACTTCAAGAAGAATATAATAATTCCAATCCCAAAAAAAGCAAGTGTTGACAGGTGTGAAAATTACCGAACTATCAGAATAAGATTTTCACTCTGCAGCGGAGTGTGCGCTGATATGAAACTTCCTGGCAAATTAAAACTGTGTGCCCGACCGAGACTCGAACTCGGGACCTTTGCCTTTCGCGTGCAAGTGCTCTACCATCTGAGCTACCGAAGCACGACTCACGCCCGGTCCTCACAGCTTTACTTCTGCCAGTATCTCGTCTCCTACCTTCCAAACTTTACAGAAGCTCTCCTGCGAACCTTGCAGAACTAGCACTCCTGAAAGAAAGGATACTGCGGAGACATGGCTTAGCCACAGCCTGGGGGATGTTTCCAGAATGAGATTTTCACTCTGCAGTGGAGTGTGCGCTGATATGAAACTTCCTGGCAGATTAAAACTGTGTGGCTTAGCCATGTCTCCGCAGTATCCTTTCTTTCAGGAGTGGTAGTTCTGCAAGGTTCGCAGGAGAGCTTCTGTAAAGTTTGGAAGGTAGGAGACGAGATACTGGCAGAAGTAAAGCTGTGAGGACCGGGCGTGAGTTGTGCTTCGGTAGCTCAGATGTGTAGAGCACTTGCCCGCGAAATCATAGGTCCCGAGTTCGAGTCTTGGTCGGGCACACAGTTTTAATCTGCCAGGAAGTTTCATACCGAACTATCAGTTTAACATGTCATGGCTGCAAAATACTAACACGAGTTCTTTACAGATGAATGGAAAAACAGGTAAAAGTCGAACTTGGGGAAGATCAGTTTGGATTCCATAGAAATGTTGGAACATGCAAGGCAATACTGATCCTATGACTTATCTTAGAAATACCTTAAGGAAAAGCAAACCTATGTTTCTAGCATTTGTAGACGTAGAGAAAGCTTTTGACAATTGTGACTGGAATACTCTCTTTCAAATTCTGAAGGTGGCAGAGGTAAAATACAGGGATATAAAGACTATTAACAATTTGTACAGAAACAGTATGGCTGTTATAAGAGTGTAGGGGCGCAAAAGGGAAGCAGTTATTGATAAGGGAGTGAGAGAGGCAGGGTTGTAGCCTATCGCCGATATTATTCAATCTGTTTATTGAGCCAGCTGTAAAGGAAACAAAAGAAAAATTTCGATTAGGAATTAAAATCTGTGGAGAAGAAATACAAACGTTGAGGTTTGCAGATGACATTGTAATTCTGTCACAGACAGCAAAGGACATGGAAGAGCAGTTGAATGGAATGGACAGTGTCTTGAAAGGAGGATATAAGATGAACATCAGTAAAAGCAAAACAAGGATAATGGAATGTAGTTGAATGAAGTCAGGTGATGCTGAGGGTATTAGATTAGGAAATGAGACGCTTAAAGTAGTAAATGAGTTTTTCTATTTGGGAAACAAAATAACTGATGATGCTCGAAGTAGAGAGGATATAAAATGTAGACTGGCTATGGCAAGGACAGCGTTTCTGAAGAAGAGAAATTTGTTAACATCGAGTATAGATTTAAGTGTCAGGAAGTTGTTTCTGAAAGTATATGTACGGAGTGTAGCCATGTATGGAAGTGAAACATGGACGATAAATAGTTTAGATAAGAAGAGAATTGAAGCTTTCGAAATGTGGTGCTACAGAAGAATGCTGAAGATTAGATGGCTAGATCACATAACTAATGAGGAGGTACTGAATAGAATTGGGAAGAAGAAGAAATTGTGGCACAATCTGACTAAAAGAAGGAACTGGTTAGTAGGACATGTTCTGAGGTATCAAGGGACCACCAATTTAGTATTGGAGGGCAGCGTGGAGGGTAAAAATCGTAGAGGGAGACGAAGAGATGAATACACTAATCAGATTCAGAAGGATGTAGGTTGCAGTAGGTATTGGGAGATGAAGAAGCTTGCACAGGATGGAACAGCATGGAGAACTGCATCAAACCAGTTTCTGGACTGAAGACCATGACAACAACAAGATTAAAAAAAAAAAAAAAAATGCTGCTAAAAGACCATGTTGCATTTTCTGTATTCAGAGCATGTCTGTTCTCCAGTTCATTCTTAGTGCTATCAGTAGCTGTAAGAGGTGTATCATCAGTATTGATGATGGTGTACTCATATCATTTATGTAAAGAATGAAAAGCAGTGGGCTGTTGTTTTACAAAGGATTGTATAAAGTCAGCAATGTCCTCTCATGTCGTATTGATCAAGTTTCTGCTACAGTGTAACATTGTGATGTTTGCCTGCTTTGTTTCTTCGTTTGCTGTCCTTGGTGTCGACGTACTGTGTTGCTACACTGGCTGAAAAATATGATTTGGAAGTTCGACACTGACTACTTCAGTGATCTAGTTGACAGGTGCACATTTGCGTTTCACAGTTCTTTACTTTCACTGTTCACCCCCCCCCCCCCCCCCCCCCCCCCCCACACACACACACAGTTGTATGGCGAGTGCACTATTGTTCAAAACTTTCTATAAGCCTCATTAATAGGTTGCAGGCAAACATCCACGTACCGCTACAATAGTTTACTGTTGAACATCTATGAGCAGTAAAAACCTAACCACACATTTTGCAGTCTTTCAGATAAATTGGAATGGACACTGTCATTGCTTCTAACACATGGCCTATTGGTGTAACACTTATTTCACAGTTATGTGGATGCATTGTTGTTGATCTAACCAAAATGGGTTCCATGTCTGAAAGTCGGCCGTGGACTGACTGTGTCAGGACCAAAAATCTGGCCCTTATATTTCTTCACAATTATAGGCACTGAAACTACACATTGTTTGATGTCTAATTTACAGAAATAACAATTAAAACTTAACTCATTAAATTAACTGAATATATCAAAAAATTCCTTCTTTTCAACAGTTTCTTCTACTGAGGAGGTTAAGCTGAATTATCTGTTTAAATTATGAAATTAACAGATATCATTACGCGAACAATACTTTTGACAAAACTGTTAATTATTTCGGGATTAATTCAGGGCTGGCTTTGCTAACATGTTTTCGAATAGAGCCAAATAGACCTTCTAAGAATACTATTAGTTGTTCCTCTAAATGTCTATAATTAGTACAGAATTTATATTTGTTCATAAGTCAACAATAGAATTTAAGTTATGAAACAATTACTGATTTCACCCTATAACAAAAGATACTAACTAGGAATAGTCAAAATAAATTAGAGATTCAATTACTTACATAAAACTAAGCATCCAATTAAACCTTGTGTTATATTCATTAAACCAGGAACCAACCTTTCTCTTTTATGGAAATGCAGACTATACTCACATATGTTAATGGTAATTAGTTAAAAGTGAAAAAATGAATTTTAAGGAGGCAGGTGGCAAAACAGGAGGGGAAGTAAAAAAAGAAAAAAGAAAAAATAATCCCAACTTGCTTTGTCACAACATGACACACACATCAAAAGCTTTGTTTAGATCTAGGAACAAACCCAAACTTTCTTTTGGTCATTTAAAGCTGTCATTGTGTGTCTTATGAAATTTGCAGTTGCTGACTTGGTTGACCTAAGACTATGGAAAAGAAATCGTTTTACAGGCTTTGATGGACTCAGGACTTCCATAGACTGGTTTATTAAAAATGTCAGTGGTTCTAGGCACTGTGAGCAGTACTTAACTTCTCTGATAAATGCATCATCAAACTGTTCTTTATTTTTTCTTTTGTTAGTTAGTTACTTTCATGTTCCACAGATCATTCTGCACAATAAATCGTCATGATGTGGAATGAGTCACTTTACATTCATTTTGAAAATTAGTATGTACATCTATTTGTACTCTAAACATCACCATTTTTTTTCCTCCGCCAAAATGAAAACAAGATATACAGATTGAGTTAGCAATTCCTACCCACCATCTTTTACACATTACAAACATAGAAATCCTTCTAAGGAACAGGAGGAGTTGTCATTTTACCGTGCTGTGTGTTAGACACTTTATATTGCTGGGTAAGTTGTCAAAAATTTTTGTTGCAGCATTGTGCACCCCTTTCTGTGTTAAAGACATCCTTAATATTGAGTACTGAGTACCATTTTTTCTTCTAGTTTTGTAATTATGTACCTCACTGTTCCTTTTGAACTGTAGTGGGGGAATAAACATACTGTGAAGCAGCAGTCAGAATGCCCAACTCCTTAAAGATAGTTGCGGGTGAGCACCATGTATTATTCTTACAGCACATTTGTAGGCAGTGGAGGCACAGAGACTGTGAAATTTTGTATGGATTGTATCAGTATGGTATTCTTGACAACCGTGAATGAGTATGTTAGACTGAAAAGCTGAACAGAAATGAAATAAGGTACTCACATCATTAAGCACTAAAGAATTTAGTTATACAAAATTCCCCGCGCAGCACCCTCAGTCGTGTCGATATGCCCGTGTATGCCCTTCTCCCTGGGTACAACTTCAGCTGTGACACTCTGAAATAGAAAGAGACCGAGCACTCTGATGTGATAAATGTTAGTGCTATACACTGTAAGTGGATAGATGCACATTTTCACTCCACTTATTTTGAGACCTCACAAATCATTATTCTCATGGCAAAAATAAGAAAACAGATTGCACTACAGCACACAAAATGCTTGAAACATGGTGGTGCTTTCAGATTTTACACAGTGTCCAACACTTTATATCACAGCAGTCTTTATTTATTGCCAATTTATAAAAGCGTAAATTTTATGACTATAATTATCTGATTATCTACATTTTGGATAAGTAGCACAATGCTCACAACATAATACTTATTACCCTGTCTTTGGTGTGTGTGTGTGTGTGTGTGTGTGTGTGTGTGTGTGTGTGTGTGTGTGTGTGTCATATCTGGGGATACTGGTAATGAGTCAAAAAACCTTGAGATTTAACTGCTGTCTGATGCGGTTTGCATTCTGAGCACTTTGTGTTACGTATTTTATCTGTTTTTGGCATCTCCTAGCACAGATAGATCTTCTCACTCAGTGTCACTGGGCGACCATTTATGCTTGTGTGCTATTAGTGGCTCCATTCAAATGCTGTTGCTGTTGTCGTTGTCACCGTTGTATTTATTGGTCCTATTGTCTACTGAGCAGATTATGCATAAGACATTGGAGAAGTCAAGTTATACAGCTGAAAGTCATTTCTAGGCATATGTATTTAAGGTTACAATAATACACTTTATACATAAGTATTTATATAACACACTTCATAAATTTAAATATTAGTCAATGCAGTAAAAGCAGTGACGCTATAAATATGACTTTAGAGATTTTCCAAAGGTATTGACCTCAGTAACAGCTTTTATGTTTTCAGGAAGTTTGTTATAAAGTTTAACTCCCATGTGAAAAGTTCCTTTTTGGCACAGAGCTGTGCTGATTTGTGTTATATGTAAGTTTCTTTTATGTCTGGTAAAGTGATCATGTATTTCACAGTTTTTTTGTAGTCTGCAGTCCTTACGTATTACATTTATTTAAAAAAATAAAAGGGTTTCCATAATGTACACATTGGTAATGGAGGAATACCAGATTTCTTAAACAGTGGTTTACAAGAGTCTCTAAGCTTGCACCCAAACTAGATTCTAATGGCCCTTTCTTGTAGTTTAAAAGTCCTATTAGCTGTTTTAGAGTTTCCCCAGAAGGTGCCTCAATATCTAAGACGAGGATCAAAGTAGGCATCATATGCATTCATTACTGTTTGCTCACTACAGCATGTGCTGTTTATCTGAAGTAGCTCCTCTCTGCTCACCTTTTCATGTTTTTTGATATTTGCTCTGCCCAAGTACAGTAGTTAGGAACGAAGATGAGCTTTCCCATTGTGGCGTCGCAACTAGTGCGCAATCGCCCATTTGTCTATTAAAAGCTTTACTTCAGAATGTATGTGGGCTGCAATGTAAGCCGGTAGAGTATTATACGGTCAGTAATGGACGAGTTGTGTCCTGCAGACTGACATCACGACCATCTGTTGCAGCTGCACGTGTGAGAGCAGTGGAGTAGTGCTGGCAGGCCACTTACATTATACGAAACTAAAAATATTAATAACTAATAAAGGAATAACCTGAGGAACGTCATATTTGGTGTACATCCTTCTGTTGTTAAAACAAACAATATGTCAGTCTGAGATCAAAAATAGTTGTATTTTGGAAGTTAGAAAAAAATTCATTAAAAAAAAAAAAAACCTAATTTTCCAACAGTCAAGAATTTAAATAAATACAGTGATGTGATAGTTCACCTTCAGTGACTATGTGCAATGATCTGATAACACTTTCAGTGTTCATATATAAATTTGGAAAGTTTTTAGTTCCAGAAAACCTCTGTGACTTTTCTATAATAATAATTTCAAGAATTCTAAGTAAATATGTGTATTGTGTGTTAGGGTGCGTGTGAATGAGAATGCGTGTGTGAGAGTATGTGGGACGTTCGGCAGTATTAAAAATCACTCATGTAATTCTCTACAGGAACTGGCAAGTATTCCAACTCTGTAACGTGGGAACGAATCCACTAGTGGTTCCCCTACTAGTGAATGTCGGATGTCCAAGTATGTATGCTTATGTATAAGACAGCCAGAACATTCGCAACTACATAATAAATTTCCAGATATAGAGTAAAGTTTATAGTTCATTTTGTTTTGTTTATTTAATTAGAGAGCTTTGTGCTACTTAATTTGATGACGTCAATGAGCCTAGAGAAGTGGTTGGTGCTTGCTAGATTTTGGCGCGAGCCATGCCCTAGAAGTGAGTTCTCATTGGTCGTAAGTGCTGACAGCCAATGAGAAGTGAGACGGTTGGCCGCCTAGCGAGGAGATATAGTTTTGAGTGAGGGAGAGTGAGAGAGGAGTCGCGAGCTAGCTTTGATTGGAAGCGGTTATGCTGGATGTGACTTTTCGCATTATGTGTAAGATGAAGTCTTGGGATGACTTCCGCATTATGGTGCAGTGTTAATGGTATCTGGTAGTGACCAGAAACTGTTTATGAAAACTTTAGAGTGTTGTGATAATTCGTTCCGATGAAAATCGCGAGTGAACTTTGAATTATCTAGCGTGGCGGTACTGAGTATATTCTTACTGAATATTTTATGGCGAGCATAAGCTATTACTAAGGACAATCACTGAATATCATGTGCAGAAGTAATTGGCTGATCATTGACTGTGTTACAAGTAATTGGTTTCGGAATTTGGGAAGGTAAAAGTTCTGGCTGTTTTAGGTATAGTGATAATTGTGAGCAGAAACTTTAGTAATTTTCGTAAATGTGGGCTGATGATCTTGCTTAACGGCAATAAAGATCTATTGAAGGTTTAAATTTGAATTTCATGTTTAAAGTACGAGTGACATCCCCTTTCCGAATCATTTCTTTAAAGTACACAGACAATTTTCAGCAAATTTTACTTATAGCGGCCTCCGGCATGTAGCTATGAGGTTACAGTTTCCTCAACACTGCTTTTCTGTGATCTCGTAAGTAGCTGCAGTCAGGAGTTTTACGTCGAAGATCTACCCCTGTAAAGAGGTAGGTGAACAAAAATTATAAAAGAAATTGCATTGCAGCAGCAACGTATAATCCGTCGCAATTGGTGCACCGCACGCACGCACGTAAAAATCCGTCGCACCATTGTAAAGGGACATCATCCTCTAGAATTACTTTTCCTCAACAGTAGTAGTCAATACCAGAAATATTTTTCGAATTTTGGACAGGTCAGTATTATCTAACATGCTTTTCTGGAAAGTTTCATATAGTTTTATCCACAATAAGTTCGATTTCAGGTTAAAATTTATGAAAAGGAATTACTTTATTTTTGTTGTTACAATCAATTTGTACTAGCTCTGAATGTACAGTTAAAAAAAAATTTTTTTTTCCTTTTTCTAGAAACATTTGAAATTACAAAATATTTGACACATTTAAAATTTCTGTTATTAATTATGCAATCTGGTACTGTTTATTATGTTTATTTCTGGATTCGTTTATAAAATAATAATCTAAACTAAGATAAACTAATTTAACCAGAAAAATTATAAGCCCTTTGGAATATTGTTATTACTGCAGAGTGAAGTAGTAGTGAGTAAGCCTCTGATGTGATTGGACTTATTTTTGTATTTTGGACGAACAATGTAAATTCGGCTTTATTAATGTGAAAATTCAAAAGACAGTGTGTTATAGTAAATGTGAGACAATAAATTATCACGAAAACAAAAATTCTGCAAAGACAGCCTTCAAAATTATTTAGATCAATTGAACCATGAGAACATAAAATGTGAGAATTTCAGCCTCAAGAATTAGATCTCTAGACATTAAAAAATGGAGCCAACTGAGCAAGAAAAAATAAGTAAAAAGTTTATTGTAAATCTTACTCCTCTCATATCTTCTGAAAAGACTTCACCATTGTGGACAGTGACAACAACAAGAAAGGGAGTGGCAGAGTACACTAACCAACTTATGAGAGTTGTGAGTAGTCTCATCAGTCCTGCATGGATGATTTAATTCGTCCTTGTCATCAGGAGACTGAGGAGAAACTTCTAGTAAAGGAGCGCCAGAGTTCTGGCACTGACCAAGGCAGCAATAGTTGGGGAAAATCGAAGGCAAAGCAGATGGGTGTACTTTGGCTCACGGCTGCAATTTACGACCTAGGGATACAGAGCAGTGTTAGGAAAATGTCGGGATGGATGAACTACAATAGATTATTATTAGTGGTGCTAAATTACAAACTTTTTGGGAGTGTTCATATTTTTCTGTTTAGAAGCAGTTTTATATTCCGTATATTCACTTCCTAATTGATTACATATTATGTAGAAGGAAAAATAGTAGGGAGGTGCGAAATACTAATGTCATATACTGTGAAGGAATGGCAACACAACATAAGTTGATTGTAGCGGATTGTGAGATAAAAGTATGTAAAAGACAGAGACACATAAATCAATGTGAAAGGAAAATCAAGTGGTGGAGATTAATGGATAAAAATTTGAGAGAGGGGTTTAGTGAAAAAGTACTGGGAAAGGTATAATTGGCAGAGAGTGTGCAAGAGTCCTGGAAAATAGATAGTGTTGTTATAAGGAAGACTGGGGAGGAAGTGTTTGGGTTAACGCCTGGGAGAGGGGTGCCAAAAGGTAAGGAAGCATGGTGGTGGAATGAAGAGGTGCAGAAGGTTGTGAAGGAAAAGAAAGATGATAAGAGGAAGTGGGATATGTCTGGAAGTCCTGCAGATGGCAAGCAAAGAGGGAGGCAAAACGAACAGTGGCTAATGCTAAAGCTGAATCAGTAAGGGAGACATACGAACAACTACAGAAAAATCAGGATATGAGACAAATGATACGGATAGGCAAATCAAGAGATAAAGCTTTTAAGGATCTAACAGCAATAAAACAAATGAAAGATGAAACAGGAATAGTTCTGCATGACCACGGAAAAATAATCCAAAGGTGGTTGAATTATTTTGAGAAATTGCTGAATGAAGAAAATGTAAGAGTGAAAACTGAGAAAGGAGGGGCAAACGAAGGATTAACGATGGATATAAGTAGAGATGATGTTGAACAGGCAGTTGAAAAGATGAAAAATGGGAAGGCAGTTGGCCCAGACCAGATCCCCGTTGAGGTATGGAAGTGTCTCAGTAAAAAGGGAATTGAGCTCCTTTGGGATTTAATGAAGAAGATTTGGTGACAGGAGGAGATGCCAGACGAGTGGAGAACTAGTGTACTGATCCCATTATTTAAGGGGAAAGGTGATGTGCAGGACTGCAGTAACTATAGAGGTATTAAACTGATGGCACACACAATGAAAATTTGGGAAAGAGTTATAGAACCAAGATTACACAAGGAGACTGTGGTGTGTGAAGAACAGTTTGGGTTCATGCCTGGAAGAGGAACGACTGATGCAATACATGCTTTAAGGCGGATAGTGGAGAGACACGGGGGGCTACAAGCCGATCTACATATGGTTTTCATTGATTTGGAGAAAGCGTATAACAGAGTCCCAAGGGACGAAATATGGAGAAGCTTGAGAGAGCAGTGCGTGCCAGAGAAGTATGTGAGGTTAGTGAAGGAAATGTACAGAGGAGCAGTGACACAGGTGAGAAGTAGTGTGGGCATGACAAAGGTGTTTCCAGTAAAAGTAGGGTTATGTCAAGGATCTGTGCTTAGTCCCTACCTCTTTGACTTCATTATGGATGTGCTAGTGAAAGATGTGAAGAAGGAAGCGCCGTGGAACATGATGTTTGTGGATGATGTGGTTCTTTGTGAGCAGAGCATCGACAGACTTGAGGAAAAGCTGGAGCATTGGAGAAAGGCACTAGAAGAAAGAGGGATGAAAATTGGCAGGACGAAGTCAGAATATTTAGCTCTGAAGGATGTGCAGATGAGGTCTTGTAAGATTCAGGATGATGAGCTGAAATAGGTCTGCAAATTTAAATACCTGGGGTCGTACATACAGAGGGACGGAGGACTGGAAAGCGAGATACAACACCGAATAAATTGTGGTTGGAACAACTGGAGGAAAATGACTGGTGTGTTGTGTGACAAGAAAATGAACATTGGGTCGGAAGGGAAAGTGTACAAGTTGGTGGTAAGGCCTGCTATGATATACGGGGCAGAAACATGGCCAATCACAGTAGTCCAGGAAAGGAAGATGGAAGTGGCGGAAATGAGGATGCTGAGGTGGATGTGTGGGGTAACAAGGAAGGACAGGATTAGAAATGAATTTGTTAGAGGAGCTGTGAAAGTGGGACCCATGGGGAAAAAGATACAAGAGAGCAGACTAAGGTGGTACGGACACCAGAGAAAAGGGGAAGAGTATATCGGAAACAGAGTTGAAGATATAAAGACTGAAGGAGCGAGAAGGAGAGGAAAACTGAGGATGAGGTGGAAGGAAAGATATCTGGGGACCTAAGGGAGAAAGGATGGAAGAAGGAAGAGGCAATGGATAGAGTACTATGGAGGAGAAGGATCCAGAAGAGCAACGCCGACCCTACGTAACGTGGGACAAGGCGATGGTAAAGAAGAAGAAGAAGAAGAAGAAGAAGAAGAAGAAGAAGAAGAAGAAGATATTCACTTCCTAAGAAATATTTATATTAGATATTTAACAATCAATACCAACCCTGCTTGATATATTTAATCAGTTTTGTATGTATGCTGCCAAGGTATTAGGCCTTCTCATAGATTCCTTAATGATGGAAGAGATGGGCACATCAACTACTAACAATTTCCTGACCAAAAATAAAAACTATTTATTCTTCTTTTAGTTTCTGTATCTACAAAGTTCTATTTATTGCTTTACACTTTAATTGCAATTAATTTCAAAGTCATGAGACACCATAATTCGACACACATTGCAATTATCAAAGGACATCTGCAATATTATCCAACTGCAACTCATCTCTCTGTGTAGCAGCATGTGTGGATACATCACCAGCTGTAGTGTTTTTGCATTTGTCTGCATGTAGATGGATTAGCAGTTCCATTGTGCTTCTGTCAAGTGATGTATGTCATTGATGTACTATAACAAAACAGAGAAAATCCCATTATTTACACGAAACTCATTCTGTATTCAGAAACACGTGAAAGGATGTGAAGGCCAGTTTGCAACTTATGACATGGTTTTATTTTTCACCACGTGTTGTAGGTGAATTCTTTCTGTGTCAGGTTATTAGAGGGCGAGATTTTTTTACTGTAGAAGAAGAAAACTGGCATAAGAGACCTACGGGCAATCAGATTATTTATGATGGCAATGCTGCTTGTTGCAAGTCTTTTCAAGTTTCCGTGCACTGTGTCAGAGTCTAAAATTTGAAAACATCATTTGTTTCTTTCCTGTGTTGTATTATAAAAAACTTTGGTTATTGTAATGAAGAACATTTGTTTAAGGGTGTTATTCAGTGAGAAGGATGTTTGTGATCTGATAAGATGATTGATGTGAGAAGTTAATATTTTCTTTAGTTTTATCAGCTGAACCACTTGCACAACATAACATAATGATGTTGGGTGGTTTTGTTTAATGCAGTTCTTGTTTTGACACAGTGTGACATTTATTACTTCTCAGTGATCTGCTTTTGGACTACTTTTAAGGATTGCTGTTTGTAATAAAATGGCTTGGAGTCTCCACATGCTTTTGCACGAACTGAAAATTAAATGAATTTCAAAAGATAACCATTTACAAGGTGTCAAATGCATGGATAGACTTTGCAAGTGGCTTCGTTACTGACCAGAGGTACCAACCAAATGCAATGTTGCAGTTACCCTAGAATTAGTCACACAAAGAAATGCAGGCAGGAATTATTCCAGTGCAGAAATGACTACTCAACTCCCAGTGTTTGTAAGTTTAACAGTAAACAGCAATTATTCACTTTGTACATTATCATCAGATCAGCTGGTACTTACAAGATCTCAAATACTGCTTAAGAGCAAGGTTATAATTAACCTGGCAGCTACATTGCATAAAATCTGCGAACTTTTCCAGAAAATTCCTCAAAAATTAAGTTTTAAAACCAAAGTTCCAAGTGGAGAATTAATCTCAAAAGTTGCAAGTCTAGATTGCTGCAACTAATCATAACAATAAATTCAATGCTCACATGACAAAAATATGACAAAGTCCACAGCCTTTATTAGCATTTTCAGTAACATGATACGTCCTGTAGGCGATGACATCTCGGTCCACAAAGCTCTCCAAGCCAGATACGTTTGGAACTCCTGATCCACCTCGTACAATGGCGACGGTTAACCATCCGTTGCCATGTGTGAAGGAATCATTAATGTCGATGCTGAAGTTGAGTCTGCATCCACAGAAGACTGCTGGTCCATCCAGTAGAGAGTGTGCTGCAACAGATTTTATAGTATTCTTCTTCTTGTCTGCAGCTGATGTTGTCATCTCCACGTCTTCAATAGTTTTATATATTGTCTGTCTTGAACGTCGGCCTACGAATACTATAAAATCTGTTGCAGCACACTCTCTACTGGATGGACCAGCAGTCTTCTGTGGATGCAGACTCAACTTCAGCATCAACAGTAATGATTCCTTCACACATGGCAACGGATGGTTAACCGTCGCCATTGTACGAGGTGGATCAGGAGTTCCAAACGTATCTGGCTTGGAGAGCTTTGTGGACCGAGATGTCATCGCCTACAGGACGTATCATGTTACTGAAAATGTTAATAAAGACTTCGGCAAATCTACCTATATGTCACCCTCACCTTTTACTTTATATACTCGTAATAGACGTAAGCTATCATCGACGTTCAAGACAGACAATATATAAAACAATTGAAGACGTGGAGATGACAACATCAGCTGCAGACAAGAAGAAGAATACTATAAAAGACCTTGCCAGCCTAATAATATGCAGTTAGGATGAATGGGCATAGGCAGAGGGTGTATACTGGCAACTCGCAATATCCTGTTGCGGAGCATGTTCTACAGCATGACAGTCGTTACCACAGTGCCTTATGCCACCACACATGGATCTGGATTCTTCCCCCAGTCACCAGTTTCTCAGAATTCTGCAGGTGGGAACTAGTTCTACAATATGTCCTTGGTTCTTGACAACCACCTGGCCTTAATTTACGTTAATTTCTTCCATCTCAGAATTTCTTCACAATAACTACTTCTTTCTTCACTCCATTTTAGTTTTCTACGTCTTCCATTTTCTTACCTATCTATTTTTCCCTGTCCCCCTCCCACCTCTGTTATGTGCAGTACACTTAGCTTCTCACTTTTATAAGCTCGTACACAATGTTTTAGCAGTAATCTCTGTCTTGCATATTACCCTGTCGTGCACTTTCAAGTCCTCAGGATTTCAAATCTCATCCGGTGCAGTTCCCAGCAGTCAGTCTTCCCTTCTCATCCCGTCCGGTAAGCCTCCCTTGACCCGTGGTTCTGAGTGTCTTACCTAAAATCTATCCCTTTTCCTAGACCTCTACAGTCCTTTTCCTTCAACCCTCTTCCTTCCCTTTCCACTCTTCTACCTGAAGAAGGTGTCACTTGCTCCAAAATCTTGCTTAATTATAACCTTCTGTTATGTGTTTATTCTGTCACCGTTTGGTGAGTAGATCTTTTTATCTATCCAATTACATCACATTAACAATATTCTAATTAATGATATGAATATAATAGAGGGAAACATTCCACGTGGGAAAAATATATTTAAAAAGAAAGATGATGAGACTTACCCAACAAAAGCGCTGGCAGGTCGATAGACACACAAATAAACACAAACATACACACAAAACTCAAGCTTTCGCAACAAACTGTTGCCTCATCAGGAAAGAGGGAAGGAGAGGGAAAGACGAAAGGATATGGGTTTTAAGGGAGAGGGTAAGGAGTCATTCCAATCCCGGGAGCGGAAAGACTTACCTTAGGGGGAAAAAAGGACAGGTATACACTCGCACACACACACATATCCATCCATACATGGATGGATGGATGGATATGTGTGTGTGTGCGAGTGTATACCTGTCCTTTTTTCCCCCTAAGGTAAGTCTTTCCGCTCCCGGGATTGGAATGACTCCTTACCCTCTCCCTTAAAACCCATATCCTTTCGTCTTTCCCTCTCCTTCCCTCTTTCCTGATGAGGCAACAGTTTGTTGCGAAAGCTTGAGTTTTGTGTGTATGTTTGTGTTTATTTGTGTGTCTATCGACCTGCCAGCGCTTTTGTTGGGTAAGTCTCATCATCTTTCTTTTTAAATATAACAATATTCTAAATATTTCATGGTACGGATGTGATAAATAAAAGTCCCAATCCTTACAACTGTTTGCAAACAATTTTAAAGTTGAAAATGAAAATATTTCATGTTCCAGCCTCCAAGATTGGTTGAAAATGTTCTAAGTATTTCATGGTACTGGACATGAAAACAATAAATCCCAAAGATGACATGGTCAAAATCGTGTGCAGACCACCCCAACCCCTCTCTCTCTCTCTCTCTCTCTCTCTCTCTCTCTCTCTCTCTCTCTCACACACACATACACACACACACACACACACACACACACACACACACACACACACACACACGTGTGCACGCATTCAAGACTGCCAGAAAATCCCCTGAATGCCACGATAAAGATGGCCCCCTAATGAGACCTTGCTTAGAAAGTAATCAAATGAATGAGCTTCCGTTTCTTGGAATGTTTAAAATTACTAATTTCTGTTGTATGTACATGTATTATACTTCAGTTTAGTCCAGAATTTTATCGGCTTTCCATTCCTGTATGCAGATTTCCAGTCGGGCCAATAGTTCTCTCAATATTAATGAATTTGTCCATTTTGAGACTACTTGGCCTAGTTTCTTTACCAGAAATTAATAATAAAGTAAAAAGAACATAATAATTATTATTTGCTCCACTACTTTTGATGTTTAAATAATACTTTTGGCAAAATTCAGGTTTTTGTGGCTCAGAATGCATACCCTGGCTTGTAGTTCAAGCTGTGTACCATTTATCAAAATCACTTTGATATGTTCTGACTGCATTTTGTGCTCTATCCATAGACACTTTGTTTATTACAATACAGCTTTATGTTCTAAAGATATTAATTTTTCAAATATATTTTACATGCAACATCTTGAAGTTAAATGCCTTTAAAACCACTACTCTGATTAAGGATACAGGGTACTTATAAATGATGGAAAAATCGAAATTTTTTATGACTTTATTGTATTCTATAGTCTTTCCTGATTACATTAATGTATACATTATAGGGTTTCAAATAAAAATGACCTATATATACCAAATTTTAAAGTTACGGTCATGTGTGCGACCACACCTCCTTTATTTCAGTTACGGAAACCAGTACTATTTCGAAAAGAACTGTAAACGTTCTGTTTCCAGCGATTATACTTATGATTTTATACGTTGGTAACAGTGCAGGTTTCTAGTGTCTGTTAATGATTATCTTTGCTAGTATTTACTTTTGTTTAACTGAAGCAGTTTGTTCATGTGTTACTGAATGTTTGTTGCCCATGTGCTACATATATTTGTGGAAGTACATATCCTTTAGTATGCAATACGAACTATGCCACACATCAAGAAATTCAATAAAAGGAAATTCCGTGGTAACCAGTTCACAAACAAAGCAAGCCACACTGTTGAAAGTAACCTATGTATCAGTTCTTCAGGAAAGAAACTCCCACATGGCACGCGTCCTGCTGATTCAAATTTGTGTGTTAACAATGACGCTGTTTGTGTACAATAAAGTAGCAGAAAGGGTTTAGCGTCAAAATTAGTTGTTCTGTGTAGATCCTGCAATAAATCTACCTAGAAAATGACTTCGAACATTGTGCATAATTTATATGATGTCAATTTGAAGTTAGTGTATGCAATAGGAAAAGGAAAGAAGACTGCTCAAAGTTTTGGGGTTTGATGGCCCTTCCTCCTCCTCCCAGTAGGTTCAGCAGGTGCATAAAAATACTTTTAGGTGCCTTGACAGTTGTATATAAATCATCTATGATATGTGCAGAAACTGTAAATATTAGTGGAACCAGGGACATTGCTGTTGCACTTGATGGGACATGGCAACATCAAGGACATCGTTCCTTGAATGGTGGTGTAAATACTACTACTCTGGAGAATGAAAAAGCTGTTGATGTTGAGTGCTTATCTAAGTACTGCCACACCAGCCATGGTAACACTGAAGGACATATTGAACATCAGTGTTCTAAGAATTATGAAGGTTACAGTGGAGGTATGGAGTGTGATGCAGCTCTACAAATATTTCAGAGTTCAGTGCCTGTTTATAATATTAGATATACGAATTATCTAGGTGATGGGGACGTTAAAGCTTTCAATGAAATTAACGAGTTCAATGTTTATGGTGATACCTTGGTAACAAAACTAGAGTGTTGTGGACATGTGCAAAAGAGGATGGGTGCTAGATTGAGAAAGCTACAAAGAGAAATGTAAGGAAAATAGCTGTCTCATGGAAAATCTCTGTCTGGCGGATGCAGATTGACAGAAACTGAAATAGACCTCCTTCAGAGTTGTTATGGACTGGCCATTAGATGAACTGCACCTCTAAGTGATGTTTCAGCAACGAGAAAAACTGTATGGGCCACCTACTTTCATAGGTTGTCCACAGATGACCACCCTGTTCGCGGACATTGCCCCAAAGGAAACAGATTCTTGGTGTGGTTACCAAAAAGCAAAAGAAAGTGGTCAGATATACCATCATAAGCATTCTGTTCCTGAGCCTGTTATGAATGAAATAAAACCAATTTTTAGAGACCTGAGTGACCCTGTTTTCCTTAGTAAATGTCTTCATGGGAGTACTCGGAATACAGATGAAAGTTTCAACCATTTCATATGGAAATGATTACCCAAGAATGATTTTGTAGGTCTAAATACATTAAAAGTTGGTGTACTAGATGCAGTGATATATTTCAATGATGGAGTGGTAGGAAGGTTGGAAGTCCTGAGAAAATTAGGCATAAAATGTGGCTCTAATATGGAAGATCGATTGGTTGCGTGTGACAGACAATGGGTGCATGAAGCTGAAAGATTTGGTCTTCAAGTTACCAAAGAAGCAAGAAGTGCTTAAAGGAATGTCAAGAGGAAGCTTGAAGATGAAGAAATGCTGCAGGATGAAGACTATGCTTCAGGAATGTTCTGGGGCACAATTTAATTGGATTCATATCTTCATTCACAATTTCCCACAAGTTGTCTTTTTCAGAATTCAGGTACAAATATTTCCTAAAGTTTATAAAGCATTGCTCTGTTTTTGTCTATAACTTGCAATAGTCCATACTTATGTAGTAGACCTAAGCTTTATTGCAGAATCAACTAAATTATTGAAAAAAAAATGTTTTTATTAGGAAAAAAATTAAAGTGTAAGATGTGATATTTTTTTATCCTTGTAATATACATAATAGGTGGGTAAATAGGTCCAGTACCTCAGCCATCATGTCATGCATGTCTGGTAAAAATTTGGTCTCCTTCAAATGTATAACATTGGATTAAAAGGTATCTCAATTTGAGGAAGCATTTTGAAAAAAAAATTGCATCAGTTTCTTTGTAATTTTTTTAATAACCATAATCAGGTTCATAAATATTCAAAATACTTCTGATTTGTTTAGACAGTGTGCTGCATTACCAGGTATCAACAGAAACATCTGTAAAACATATACTTTATAAACAGTGCCTGAAAGAAGTAGGTGTTGATTTTTACATTATATTGAGCCGAAAAAGTACACTGTATCCTTAAAGGCAGATAACTATCAGTGAAATCATCTTAATTTTCTCTTTAAAATGATGCTATTGGTTTTTGTGTAGTTAGTTTGGATTCATTTTTATAGAACATTTTCATGTTTAAACAATATTTTGAGACCTCTATGGATGCTGCCTTCTTAAAACAGCCAGAATCTGCAGGTTTCCATCCAGCATGTGTTACCAGCACTAGGGCGAGGATACAGATGTTTCACATTCCGACTATGTCCCCCAATGACTCCGTTTCAGTTGTGCCACTGTCTATTGTTGCTGTCTATAGGCTCTTCAGCTCACAGCCCGACTGAAGCTCACCCGTCTTTAGTTGTCAGACAGCCGAGCTAGGTTGACAATGGCTGTGCCCACTCTCAAATAAACACAGTGTGACTGTCACGTCTGCATTTTATGTCTCCAACTTTTTGTAGTTGGCTGTATCCTTCAACAATACTTGTTGTATATTTACAAGTGAACAAATACAATAAAGAAAAAATGTAATTTAACAATGTTAGATACTTATCCTCTTCCTCTGAATGTGCTATAGATTTATAAATAAAGATTTTATACAGGATTTGATGTGTTCTTGAGTATATGTATCATAAGCTAGGTATTTAAACTAATTTTGGTATCTGGGAGGCTCAGTAAATCACTTGCAAAAAAATTGAAAATTTATTTCATCACCAATTATGTTTTTTCCTTAGTGGAGGTCAACTGTAATGCAAACTAGCAATTTTTTTTTTTGTCATGGAACTTTAATAATGAAAACATTCTTTGTCTTTTGAACCGTGATGGGTTGTTAAATTATTATGTATGCTGTGTAACATGTAATAGTCTTAGAAACTTCTAACATTTCAGAGGTACATCTGCAAGATAATTGTGCATGAGGTATGCATATTTATTCTGTATGCAGACTTTCGTTGTAATAGTTAACGTCCTCCAAAATGTTTTCCTGGAACACATTAGTAAATAATACTGAGAAAATATGTTAACTTACTGATTTATTTGTTCTGTAGACTTCCTGTGACATGAAGTGCAGTTTCAAATAAAAACTGTATGAATTAAACAACACTCCCAGTAAGTTTGCTTCCTTTTAAAGCTTTTTGCTGTTTTTCACAAGTTTTTTAATGTGTTCATTTGATATCATAGGCAGAGAGAAAATTTAGCAAGTTAAAAATGTAAAATGATAGGCAATATTATGAAAAGGAAAGTTGCCACTCACCATACAGCAGAGATGCTGAGTCACAGATAGGTACAACAAAAAGACTATCACAAATAAAGCTTTTGGCCAGTAAGGCCTTCGTCAAAAATAGACAGCGCGCGCGCGTGCGCGGACACACACACACACACACACACACACACACACACACACACACACAAACGCAACTTGCACACATTGTGTGTGTGTGTGTGTCCGTTCGTCATCTGTTTTTGACAAAGGCCTTACTGGCTGAATGCTTTATTTGTGACAGTCTTTTTGTTGTACCTATCTGCAACTCAGCATCTCTGCTATATGGTGAATGGCAACTTTTCTTCTCATAATAATGTTACATTCCATCTTGGATTTTCCATTGTTTAAAATGATAGGCAGTGGTACGTGCAATCGACTACATAGCTAACTGGTGCTCCATTTGTCTCACCTCCATGTCTGTGCTGCACCTGTATTATCCCAACAGTTTCCAATGCTGTAGTCCAAAGAAATTAGACTCTGCTTACTATTTGTGTTTTAGGAAGACGCATGCAAGAGGTGCTTTGAGGAGGTGATAGACAACTTGTGCATAATATTTGACTTGAAGGACTTTGGAATAACGTGCATGGACTACCAGCTCATCAAGAACCTCATATGGCTTCTGAGCAAGCACTACCCTGAACGGCTGGGCATTTGCTTGATCCTGAATGCACCAGCAGTCTTCTCCACCTGCTGGCCAGTCATTAGGGGATGGTATGTGTCTCTGCCCTGCTGACCTCTTAGGCACAACTGCCAAAAATGAATTGTGCTGTGCACTGTAATTTATGTTTAGTTGCCTCTTTATTTCTATTCACTTTCAAAGTATGTTTGCTTTTAGCTATCCACCTGCTGTGGTATGTAATTATTGCAGACTTTTCTTTTTTGGTGTGTGTGTGTGTGTGTGTGTGTGTGTGTGTGTGTGTGTGTGTGTGTGTGTGTGTGTGTGTGTTTGTTTGTTTGTTTGTTTGTTTTACGCTAATTTCATATTCTAGGAGTGCCTCTGTCTCATTATTGTAATAACTTCAAGTTGAACAAATATACTTCAAGGAAGACGCAATACATGAAAGTCACAGATCAAGTAAACAGAGTAAGACGTGTGTACACTTTAACAGTCAAATCATAACTGAGTCCAAGTCTAGCGGGTGCTGGCTGGCTGGCTGGCCGCTTAGGTAGCACTGCTGCTGCATGGCTGGCAGACAGCGCTGCATGTAGAGGACGCGCGTAACTGCGCGGCAGCACTTTGAAAGGTTGGCGAGTCACAACACTTTCCCCCCCTTTGAATATTTTGCACAGGTCTTGATGGAAGTGGCCTGTAGATTGCTAACGTCCATAGGTGTTGTTTGACTGGCCATAAAGTCTTGAGGAGGAGGCTTCCCGTACAGACGGAAGTGCCCCCGATGATAACGGGTAGAGATGACAGGAGACGCGGGGGTCAAATCTGCTGGGGCCCCATGCACCAATCTGCCCGTTGCGGCAAGTCCGGTTGTTATAACAGGAGACATGGGCGATGTGTCCGCATCCGTAGGAGAAGGAGGTGAGTAGAATTGCTCCGACAGATGATGGTCATCTGGTTCCTGCATGGGCACGTCTCCTGGTGGCATCAGTTCTTGTGCTGGCACCGATATGATGGTGAGAGGACTGCGTTCTGAGTAATGAGAGATTCCAGTATCCCAAGCATCAGGTAGAGCCGAAGGTGGTGTAGCGGCATCCGGAACAGGCGTTGCCTGCACACGAGGCCAAAGCTGGTCCGAATGACCCACTGACTGCAACACCCGTGTCCGTCTGGATTTCATACAGGCGTTGGCCACGGTGTCGTAAGATGCGGCCAGACTCCATTTTCGCCACCTGCCATATCCCCGTACCCATACAAGGTTGGCGGCGGTGAACCAGCCAAGCGAAGGCACCCGCGGCCATGAGGTGGAAGGCCGCAGAAGATGAGGTGCGTGCGGGGCTGTCGGCCATGTAAGAGCTCAGCTGGGCTGTGGTCGCCCATGGGGGTGAAACGGTAAGAAGCCAGAAATTGGAGAAGCGCATCATCAGCAGCAGAAGAAGTCAGAAGTTTCCGCATCTGAACCTCAAATGTGTGGACCAGTTGTTCAGACTCACCATTTGACTGTGGATGGAACGGAGGGGCTGTGATATGCATGATGCCGTGACAGGCACAAAAATCCGCAAAATCGGAAGAGGCAAATTGCGGACCATTATCAGTAACAAGAGTAGAGGGAAGACCTTCCAAAGGGAAAATGCGAGCTAGAGCATTGGTGGTTGCCGCGGTGGTAGGCGACGTGCAACGGACAATGAAAGGAAAGTAAGAGTAGGCGTCAATGATGAGAAGCCAATAAATACCTAAAAAAGGTCCCGCGGATTCAGCATGAATATGCTCCCAGGACTTCTTAGGCGAAGGCCACGGTGACAAAGATGACTTCGGGGCAGCGGCCTGTGACGCACAAGTGCTGCAGGCAGCGACCATGTGTGTGATTTCGGAGTCGATGCCGGGCCAGTACGCATGACAGCGCGCCAGAAATTTTGTGCGAGAGATACCCCAGTGCCCTTGGTGAAGGAGGCGCAAGACCGAAGCACGCAAAGATGCAGGTACCACAACACGCAGCAAAGGATTTTCGGTGGAAAGGAAGATAACACCATCCCTAGCCGTGAGGTGGTAAAGCAAAGCGTAGTAGTTCTGCAACGGATCAGAACTCTTAGCAGACGGCTGATCTGGCCAACCCTTCTGAACACAGTGTAAAACCCGGGAGAGGGTAGGCTCAGAACCCGTAGCAGCCGCCAGTCGGTCCCTGGTGATGGGGAACCCATCCACAACCCACTGCTCGGCAACATCCAGGTGGAAACACAAAAGTTCATCCCTATCGAATGCCAGATCAGGACCCATGGGAAGGTGAGACAGTGCATCAACATTCACATGTTGAGCTGTTGGCTGGAAATGAATCTCATAATTAAAACGAGACAAGTAAAGAGCCCAACGCTGGAGGAGGTGTGCAGCCTTGTCGGGAAGTGACGTTGATGGATGAAGCAAGGAAACAAGTGGTTTGTGATCCGTAACAAGATGAAATTTGGATCCATAGAGAAAAACACCAATCTTATGAAGAGCATAAACAATGGCCAAAGCTTTCTTTTTCAATTTGAGAATACTGTTGTTGGGCATCCGTGAGCGTTTTGGAGGCATAAGCAATGGATTGTTCAGAACTGTCAGAAAAACAGTGTGCAAAGACTGCACCGACCCCTTACTGAGAGGCGTCTGTGGCAAGAACAAGATTTTGGCCAGGTCGATAAGTAGCCAGGCACGGGGCCTGTTTCAGCATAGTCTTCAATTGCTGGAAAGCCGTATCACATGACGCGGACCAGGGAAAAGGCACGTTTTTATGCAACAGGCGATGCAACGGCTGAGCCACCGAAGCAGCAGATGATAAAAACTTGTGATAGTACGC
Organism: Schistocerca cancellata; assembly: GCF_023864275.1. Classification (NCBI taxonomy): domain Eukaryota; kingdom Metazoa; phylum Arthropoda; class Insecta; order Orthoptera; family Acrididae; genus Schistocerca; species Schistocerca cancellata. The sequence continues at coordinate 583,870,403 of NC_064633.1, forward strand.
TATTTTCCCCAAGAAGGCCTGCAGTTCCTTAACAGATGTAGGGCGAGGAAGGGCAAGGATCGCAGCGACAGTTTGCCAAAGCGGTCACATACCATCCAGAGAGAGCTGAAAACCAAAGTAAGTGATAGATGCCTGAAAAAATTTTGATTTCTGAAGATTACACTTAAGACTGGCAGTCTGTAAGACATGAAAAAGAGTGCAGAGATTTTGAAGATGTTCATCAGTGGTGGAGCCAGTGACAACAATGTCGTCCTGGTAATTTATACACCCAGGGACAGTGAGCAATAATTGTTCCAAGAACCCTGAAAGAGAGCAGGGGCACTGGCAACCCCGAATGGCAATCGTTGGTATTGATAGAGGCCGAAAGGCATGTTAAGGACTAGAAACTGCCGGGAAGCAATGTCGAGAGGAAGTTGATGATAAGCTTCTGACAGGTCAAGTTTAGAAAAATACTGGCCTCCAGCAAGTTTAGTGAACAATTCTTCAGGTCGAGGCATAGGGTAAGTGTCGATACGGCATTGAGTATTTACAGTGGCTTTGAAATTGCCACAGAGACGAATATCACCATTTGACGTAGCAACGACAACGACAACGACAGGAGAGGACCACTCACTGGAAGTGACAGGAAGCAAGACCCCTGAAGCAGTGAGACGATCCAGCTCCCGTTTGACCTGATCACGAAGGGCCACAGGAATGGGCCGAGCCCGAAAAAACTTAGGCCGAGCAGTGGTTTGAGCGTGATATGAGCTTCAAAGTCGTTTGCATGGCCTAACCCAGGAGAAAAACGGGACAAAAATGTCATCGACAAGGAATCCAATTGAGCATAAGGAATAGCATCAGAGATGATATTGACAGAGTCATCTATGGAGAACCCAAAAACACGAAAGGCATCGAAACCAAAAAGATTCTCTGCATTACTATGGTCGACCACAAATATGGGAACATTGCAAACGACAGATTTGTAAGATACCTCAGCATCAAATTGTCCCAAGAGAGAAATCTTCTGTTTATTATAAGTCCGTAATTGCCTAGTGACAGGTGACAGGATTGGAGAACCCAACTGAAGATACGTCTGAGAATTGATGATAGTGGCAGCAGAACCAGTATCCATCTGCATGCAAACATCTTGACCAAGTATTTGGACAGTGAGGAATAACTTCCCTGAAAGGGAAGAAGTACAATTGACAGACAGCACAGAATCAGAATCAGTGTCATGTTCATGAACATCATGTAGGCGTCTGGATTTGCAAACGGATGACACATGACCCTTTTTTTTTTTTTGCATTTATGACACACAGCCCAACGTTGTGCACAATCTTCTCGTGAATGTTTCGTAAAACACCGCGGACATGAAGGAAGTTGCCATCGGTTTTGCTGCAGTCTCTTAGAGGTTTGTTTACGGTTAGGCTGAGGCTGCACTTGGGAGCATACTGCAGCCACGTCAGCCGATGGGACACACCACATGCTTCGTCAACATCGCACAGAGTTTGTATTTCCCTGACATTGCCCCATGCCTCTATTTGTGCTCCAGTGGCACGAGAAATTTCAAAAGACTGAGCGATAGATAGGACTTCATCTAGAGTTGGATTTGCCAACTGAAGGGCACGTTGCCTAACTTATTTGTCGGGCACCGAGCGGATAATAGCATCCTGTACCATGGAATCAGCGTAGGATTCTTTGTGAACTTCAGTAACAAATTGACACTTTCTACTGAGGCCGTGAAGTTCAGCAGCCCAAGTGCGATAGGATTGATTTGGTTGTTTTTGACGATGATAAAAGGCAACACAAGAGGCTGCCACATGCATTTGCTTTTGAAAATAGATGGACAGAAGTGAGCACATTTCAGCAAAGGACAAAGATGCAGGATCTTTCAAAGGAGCCAATTGCGACAACAACAGATACATTTGAGGTGAAATCCGTGAAAGGAACAGAGACTTACATGTTTGTTCGTCCGCGACATGAAATGCCAAGAAGTGCTGTCGAAGACGTTTTTCGTAATCAGACCAGTCTTCCGCCATCTCGTCGTAAGGAGGAAAAGTAGGTAGAGACGATGATGAGAGATGCCCCGCATTTGATGCCGCGACGAAATCACGAATTGCATTTGTGAGAAGCGTTTGCTGTTCTATGAGACCTTACAATAGTTGCTCTAAAGTAGCCATGGAAACATGTGGGTCAATGATGGAAAAGAAAAATCCCATCCTCGTCGCCAATTGTAATAACTTCAAGTTGAACAAATATACTTCAAGGAAGACGCAATACATGAAAGTCACAGATCAAGTAAACAGAGTAAGACGTGTGTACACTTCAACAGTCAAATCATAACTGAGTCCAAGTCTAGCGGCCACTGGCTGGCTGGCCGCTTAGGTGGCGCTGCTGCTGCATGGCTGGCAGACAGCGCCGCATGTAGAGGACGCGCGTAACTGTGCAGTGGCACTTTGAAAGATCGGCAAGTCACAACAATTATTGATGCTTTTTAATATGCCATTCGTATTTCCACTAAAGGTAATTCCATAAATTGCGACACACTGGTAACCTCTCTTTCTCAACTCCATGTCAATTGACAATAGTGTCATTGTGAATGTGAAGGTGTATAAAATATGTCTGACGTGTGGTGTATATGTGAACGTTGTGGTAGATTTTAATTGTTGGGTTTTGAGAAATTTAACAAAACCAGCTTCCATAATGTTGTATTTTTTTCCTTTCTCCTGTTCTGTCACTCTGCTTTTGTTGTGTTGTTCTTCCATCATGTACAGTACATCTTTGAAAAGCAGCAGTTTTCTGTATGTTGACTAAGTCAGTAAGAAAGCTGATATTTTTTATTATTGTATGAACACTGGATAATGGTAATATAATATAGTGGCTGCTTCAGTCTTTACACACTACTGGTCTGTATGATCTTGTGTGTCCAGAGTCATCACATCTGTTCACTAATATTCTTCTGTAGAGCTATATTTAAAATGCAGATAATAAAATAATTTATTTGTATAATAAATTCTGCTTCAATATTCACCTGTTAGATAAAATCATGTGATAAATATGAAAGACTTGTTTGAAATCAGATCAGACTGATAAACGATTTTCCTCATTTTCCTTTTGCAGGTTGGATGAGAACACTTCCAGAAAAGTTAAGTTTGTGGATGATATAAATGACTTAACAACATATCTTATACCTGATGTTATACCTGAAAATATGTAGAATGAGCAAGTATCACTTTCACATAAATGTCGATTTCATTGTTATAGAAGTGCATGGCAGCACCAGCCATTCATAAAATTATTTGAGCTCTAATCAAAAACAGATCATTTCAAAATATTTTAATGCTTACTCATGTGAATTTATTTAAAGTACTGGCAGGTTGTCTCTCTTGCCCATATATTGTGTTACAGTCTTCATCACCAAACTGTGTAACAGTAAAGCTAATTTTTATAATGTGTAGATATCCAGGACTTCAGGACAAATAAGAACATTTTATAGTAAAACATGAATTCAGCATTTAAGCATTTCATCATTATTGGTATGCATTAATCCTATATATCTTCATGAGGAGCAAAATAAAAGAAGTGTAATAACTTTTATTGTTTTGTGTAAACATTTCAGCTAACATTGGAGAGTTGGTGAAGGCTTCATCAGTGTAAATTAAATCAGTTGTGAAATGCAAATGAGTGCTTTTTTTAGTTCCTGTATTTTGCATTTTAATGGTGTAACTAACCTAAACATTTACTCGTATCGGTGTTGTAGTTATTTTTAGCATTTTTTCTGTAGTATCTTGTGTTTCTGACCCTCAGTGTTACAGTTTTATTTGTCATTGTACATGCAGTTGCAAATGCTTTTATGGTGGTTTCGATGTGGCCTTCAAAGTTTTGAATGTTGTTGTTGTTTTTTCTTTTAATGAAGCATGCAATGTATAGATCATTCCTTTAGTTTTAATTTTGAGCCATCTGTCAAAAGAAGACAAAAAAATTCTGAATACCACAGTCAGCATCTCTTTCTGAAAATGTCATTTTTTAAATTAATGCTGAAGAGAATATGGTATGATGATGTACTTTTGTATCTAATCCATGAGATTGTTGCAGTGATTTACATAAATTTGCGCTGAGACCGTTGTTTGTACATTGTGTTTCGAAAAAACGTATTTGTAGAAATAGAAGAAAAATGTTCATATATCTTGCACTAAAACTTTATTTACTGCTGTATTAATTTTTTTAAGGATCACTATGTATCAGTGTTGTGTAGGTATATGATTCTGTAAGCTGTCACATTACTAAGTAGTTGATGACATGTTTGCACATAACAGGTGTTTTAGATTTACTTAATTTTTGTGCAAGATATTCTCTAATTTTCCAGTTAAATTTGCAAGTACACCAAAATCCTAAATGGAGCAGCAAATATTGAGTTGACCGTACATCACTCAGACATTTCACTAGTTGCTGTGGAAGTAATGACTGTGAATTTTAGTGTATTGGCATGGTACTTTGACACACTAACTTGTTTCTTGCCTTCAAAAGTCTTTGGCAAAGACTGTACTTTTTATTTTGTTAAAAATTCTAATTTTTTGTTAACTAAAGATTTTTGTGATTGGTTAGGTTGATTTTATGTATGTAAAACTGAATTCAAATTCAGTGGTTGGGTTATCAAATGAAGTTGCTTGTTTGATAGACTGGATTTAGTACTGTGTAAAATTTCCTATTTGCACATAAAAAAGACCTAAAATGTAAATAACTTTGTACAAAGGAATTATTTATTTTATTATAATTTATTAATGTTGTAAAGTAATGTAACAGCTATTGGTGCATTTCATGTAAACATTGGATAGCACTATGTATATGATGAGAGTATAACACAGAAACCTGTGTGCTCCAGGTATCCATAATTCAGCTATGAATTATTATAGTATATGATTTTAAATGGTAATATAGCTTGCAATTGACTTCCAATGCCTTAAACAATCTGTATTTTATAAGATTGAACTTCTGTCTTCTTGTGCAATTTGTTGCAGCCATTCCCCGTAAGTATAATTTCCCGTCCACATATATAAAATGAATATAGACTTGTGAATCTGTATCATTAAGAGCTTCCATCTGTTTTTGTTGTGTGGGGTCAGTGAAAGATTAACATCTGTGTTTTCAGAAAGTTTGGAGACTCTCCAATTCTCAGTAGATTTGCAACAAAATGATGATGAAAGCCAAATGTTCCATTTCAAGAAAGAAGGCTGAAATGAATGAGACAGCCAATATCATCATTTCAAATTATTATGAGAGACTAATTCTTTTCTATCTTTCTGGTTTATAGCTGAACTTTTCAGCTATATATCGAAAAATGTATGCATGAAAAATTTTGTGATGTTCCCACTATGACAGTTTTTATGTAATATTACGATCATAAAAATTTTAATATTTTGCTATATCATGGACCAGATACATGTAATTCTTCCATCAGTAGTTTACATACTATAAAAATGTGTAAATTGTTCTCTGAAATTGATGAAAACCATCGTACTGTCTGTTGCTGGTGGGAGTAGTCATATTCAGTCTCTTCTGTGTGTTCCACAGAAAATATATGCATTCTGGATCAGAAGTTTATTCCCTTGACCTTTATTGGTGAAATGGACACGTCTTCCAGGCAGGTATCTTTTTGGTCCATGAATTATGAGACAAACCTGATTTAATATAAATGATTTGCAATTTTTGTCTGTTGATTGGGCAGGGTAAATAATATTTTACATTTCTCTCGATCAAAAAGCTGACTGGCATGAGGCCACCGGAAGGCAGAATAGAGTTTTCATGCCTCATACCTTGTGCTTGCCAGCAGCCACATGCCGCACTATGTTTAGGACCATAGTGGTACAGTATGTGCATTAGTTTGTGTCTCTTGATCGAGTTGATGCCATTGTACAGGAAATCAGGTACAACATCTTGTTCAGTGTTTTGATCTTTGTTTTTTACAACTTTAGGCACCATCCAAAGATATACTGTACTAAACAGTGGAGTGTGTGGCTGGTGGCAGGCACTCTGTGTCAGATATGAACCTCTGCTGTGTCTGCTGGTGGTCTGGGGCAGTTAATATGTTAACTTAATAACAAAAGATTGGTTATATAAAAATTGTAACGAGTCAGCTTAGACTGTAAATAAGCAACCTACTAATTAGGTCAGATCCTAAGAAAAGGATTTTACAAAACGCATTGAACATAATGGTTCATTAAATCAACGTAAATTGACATTGAATGTATGAGGCACTTTTTTAACATAAGTACCAATTTTAGAAAAATAAAAAAAATGCAATAGTACAACCCCACTATTTTTGTGTGAAAGATTAGACCTTAATCTATTTTTCAACATAATTTTCACCTGTATTAAAAGTGCTTATTGTAACTTATGACAAATTTCTGGAATCCATAGAAATCTCCCACCTGATATTTTTGTTTAAAGCAACCTGTACTAAAGTTTTAATGTCATCTACTTCCTCGTAGCATGGACTGGCAATATTGTCGTCTTCCTCACACTGCTGACTGGGAAGGTGCTTCTTTTAAATACAAGAACAAATGATAGTCACTAGATGCTAGATCAGAGTATACAGAGGATGGTCAGTTTATTCCCAACCAGACATGATCTTAATGAGCCACACGGGAGCAGACACTGATGTGGGGCTAAACAAGCCCTCTTTGAGTATGCTCTGTCTTTTGTTTTGGATTTCAAGGTGCAGTTTCTTTAAATTTCTCAGTAACTGCATCGACAATGCTATCCCAAGGCAAAAAAGCCAACAAGCAGAACATTCCGCCTACTCCAAAATGAGCACTTGATTTTTCAGACTGAAATTATTTGTTGGAACTGTTCCTCGGGTGATCTTAAATGTCTACATTCCAAGCACTTATGCTTCGATACTGATGTATTGTGGGGAAGCCACATTTTGTCACCAGTGACAGTTTTGATTAAAAATTTATTCTCTTCAGCATTAGCTGTGGAGTAAAGCCATTGCACTGGCTAAACGAGTGGTTTTGCAACTCGCTTAGTATTTTTGGAACCTGACATGTGTGTAAGCATTCCGTCACACAACACTTTTTGTAGTGTGATGTAAGGTGTGAGATAATGATGAAATAGTGTAAAATTTGTCTCCTCGAATTTTTTTATTGAAATTCTGCACCAGGACATCAGTAATGAGGGACATTCACCCAGTTTGCATGTCATCGTTCTCAATTGTGCGGCCTTTAAATACACTGACTGCCATGTGTGTAATGATGAATGTTTCACCGTCAGGCCAGATATTAGTCATGAGACTCCTCTGTGTCCACTGGCGGACACACAATGTGAGACGTTACTGTGGCGGCCTAGTGGCAGTCAACATGTGAAATGCTCTTCACCATTTTTCTAACCATTCCAAGCATTTTCTCCCTACTTCATTAATATGCTAACGAATTTTGGTAGCTTTCACCTCTCCCACATTTAAGAAACGAATAACAGCACTTATTTAACAGTCTACTGCATTTTTAATTACCTAAGATAAATCAGTGTTCACACAAATGAAAGCTACCACAATGGCATTTGTTGATAATCAACAGTTGGAAGTAGTTTGCGAGCATGCATAGTACAGCTACTGCAGAACTCAGACGGCCCTGTTTCAGAGTGGTACTTATCTTAAAAATGTGTGTTAGAATATTAGCAGTACTAGTTAGCTTCAAAAGAATGTTGAAAACATGAATGCCCACAAAGGTCTATGTGTACAGAATACTTTTTCACAACTGCCCTTTTAACATGTAATGTAAGTATTGAATTTCACGTTAAGGCTGGGAAACGTGGAAATAAACTACCCAGGCATCGTATGTAATGTATTTAAAAGTAGAGCTTCTTTTTTATAAGAAAAGGTACAAGATGCGATGAAGAGACAGAAATATCATTACAAAACCTGGATCATCGGAAAAGTATCACATTACAGCAATAACCAAGAAATATACATTAAATTTAGATTGAACTCCAATGTTGAGTGTCAGAGAACTATGATTTATAGGTGCGAAAATGTTGATTTATTTAATAATAAACAGGGTAAGAAGGAGGAGGAGGAGTGCTACAACATCCAAAATTGTTGCCTTGTCTAAACCAAAGGCAAAATTCAGTTATTACATCTTTTCCACTTGTGTGCACTTCAGCATGATTCAGATTTTTCTTCCTATTGTTATTTTGTAGTCAAGGGGTCCAGTTCCATAGTGATTTGGCTTTTATTTATTTTAAATTTTGTTACCACCTACTCGTTCTGCTGCCACAGTCACCAGTGAGGGAGCAAAATCGCTTGTACCATCTATTCGCGAGTCATGTAATTTTTGTTGTTCCATCATATTTTAAATGTGTGCACCACATTTTGTGAGGCAGAGAGTGTAATCAACACAGAATTTGCCTAAATGAGGATGTGAAACCACCCAATAAACACTTTAAAGTTGATTGCTTTACTGGCCCAATTGCCAGTAATCTTGCACACGGGTTGGATTGGAATCTGGCTCACACCTGCCTCATATGCTGGTGTGCTTCACTTTTTGTAAGCAGATCCTCTCAGTACTGTTCTCTCATCCATAATAACAACAAAATATTTCCATTGAGATCATTCTGAATATTTGCTTTATACGTCTTCCACTTCATTCGTCATATGTTGTTGCCTTTTCTCCAGCCCAGGCTCAGCAATGTGTACAAACCAGACATCTTAAAACATTATAGATAACATCATGAAATTTCATCTTCCATTTATCTTCACTGACTCAGCTTTTATTCAGTTAACATCTTTCTTAATGATGCACAATTTACGCATGTAAGTGCATGTGGAATCTACTGACGTAGGTGCTGAGAAAATAGCTATTGGCCTCGATAAGAAACTGTATTGGTGTTCGACATGAGATGTAACCAATGACTTAAGACACAGTAGCTAGTCTTGTGTTGAAACTTGTCACTTTTTTGTACAACTCTACGTAGATAATTTCATTAGCAGTGCAGCTGCTATTAGGCAACTTTTCTAACACGGGGATGTTTATCACACCTACCCATTTTCTCTTGAGGCACAGTGTATAATGTGTCAGCTAACAGCACACATTGTGTGTCATACTGGTGGTTATTTTCTTGCTTCCATGATGGATACGATTAAATTACTTCATGTTTTAGATTTGCATATATTTTCCCAGTTACACACTGAATTTCATTTGCCCCACACACTATGTAGTATTAAACACTGATACAAAATCAAAACATAAACTCAAAAGTGGACCGGCAAACAAATGGAAGAGACAAATTTGTTATAAGTTAAATAAAAAAACAAATTTTGAAAATGGAACTAGTAAAACTGCAAGGAAATGAAAGAAAAGGAAGTGTAGTAACTGACAGAAGATAAAGGACTCTTTTTAACTGGCACTAAACTGAAAGCCAATCCACTTTTTCATGAAAAGGTGTCTGAGAAAGTTCAGTAAATATAGTAGCTGTTGCTGCTAGTTAAAGAAACAAACTGCTCTTTTTTCCTAATGCTATATAGTTATATGTTCATTTCTAACACTAAGATTTTTGTGGTGTCTGTAAAGGAATTAAGTGTAACAAAATGACAACAATGTTAACAGTTTAAATGAAATGATGTATATTGACAGTCTTAGCAATTAATTTTTAAATTCAGGTATCCCTTTGTAATTCTCAATAACTGTTGAGAAATGATCATACTGAGAGAGACACTGTTGCTACTGTTCAAGAAAATGAACAGCTGCCCATCTCTGTTCAAGTTGAATATAGCTTAGATGCTGAGTACTTATTATGTGCACTCATTATTTTCAGTCCACAAAGAACTGAAAAAGCATATGATTTTTCCCGTTTCAAGGCCTTGATGTTAACTGCATGATGGGCATCAGCATTTGTGCCCATCTAATGCCATGAAACATTGTAATGCCGTCTTACCACGTTAATGGTGGCTTGCGTATATTGTTTTAGTGACTACATTGCATACTGGTATGTTATGTGACTTTACTATTAATGATGAAGCCTATGAAAGAATGAAATATTATACCCTTGTGTACTGCAGGCATGGAAATTGGTGTTACGTTGCCACTTGTTGTAGACATATATGTTGTACTTACATATCTTGTAATGTTCCTAGTGATAATATGTGATGCTTAGAGGTATGAGTGAAGTGTGTGTGTCAAATAAACCTTCTTTTTGAACAAAGAATGATGATGCATTGTATGGGCTTCCATTGCTGTTCATTTTAACTGGTAATTCATTGCTATCTTCCATGTTATTTTTCCGAAAATGGTCCCCTGTGTATTTATTAATGAGATATATACAGTATTATTGCCCATCTTCACTTCTTCTGTGATTTTTGTGAAGCTACATAAAAAATCGTACATTATGCAAATAAACACCAACTCTTCACAAAAAAAAATTATTTTGCGAAGTACACAGTTCTTGTTGATTGCTTCAGATTTGTAATAATTATATGCTGAGGAAAGATATGAGAAAATAGATAATTTTTTCAGGTATCACTTTCATGATAACTAATAATCATACACATCATATTTAGTAATTGTTTGTTACACCTGTACTACTGTTTCCATGATTCAATCAAACACAAAAATTTCAGGAAATCTAAAATGGACTTTTCTCGTGTCAATTTTCACTTGTTTGTTCTAAGAATTAAATACTAACATACCACATTACCATGTATAAAGAGTAAACTCCATTTTGTGATTATAATAGATTTGTATATAGCCTGAAACTATTTTCAAATCAGTTATTTCAGCTTAAAATCATCATAAGAGAACAATTAGTTGCAGAATATGTGTAGCTAAAGGCTGAGTATAACGCTTTAGTCAATGTTAATATTTTCCTTACATAAGCTTTATTAAATTAATGTGTGTTTTAAGTGAAGGTGACATTGTACCTGTTTAGCAGATAACCATGACACTATATTGGTGGCCAGGTTTGCTGGTTAGTTACGGTGCAGCTGATTGTGGAATATGCAATTATGATATAAAATTGTGTACCTGTGAGTGAATACAGTCAATCTTTTATTTGAGGTGCAATATATATATATATATATATCTATACAGATACATATACTGTAGATAATTTAATATTATTCATTTTAATTTATTTTTTGTATAAAAGCAAGCAGATATCAGATAATTATTTTATATTACAGAAATGTATTTTCTGTAGAATAACAAGTGTATTATATTGTCTGTCATAGAATGTGAACTATACAGATACTCAATAAATTTTCAGTGGATTCAATCTGATTTTATTGATATGATCACCTATTCACATATTTAGAAGCTACTGGGAACCTTTTAGCATCCCTCATCACTGGGAACCACAAGACTCTACAGTACCTTTCTATTTGCAGTTAGTGGTAAGTTGTACACAAACACAAAGCAGCCACAGATTATTACAGTCACAATGAAATCATTTAAAAATCTGTTGAATGCAGTGATCATCATTGAGGATATTATATACAATTTGATATTGGCAACTTTGGTGTAGTGTCCCACACATAAGTGGTTTCAGGTTAATCTTTCTGGAAGGTGTAAGATAACCATTCACCATACGGACTTTAAATGTTGAACCATCAACATGCACTTCCACGAGTTTGAAAATGTCATCGAGCTGTCAGACGAAGTTTTTCCTCAGAGCTGGTAAACATACTTCTGGCTGCATTATTCTGGCACTGCTGCTCAAGGGGTGAGAGGGGAAAGAGTGGCTGAGGGAATGAGATGCTGCAGACACTGGCCAGCTGAGACAATGTAGCCATCTGTGCATGACTGTGTGGTTTGTTAGCTCTGAGGAAGAACACTTGCATGAAAGGTTACTGACAATTTCAGCCTTACTCGCAAGCCTGCTGAAAAGTCTAATCGAATTCAATAAAAACCTTTCAACTCAAATTATGTAGTTTCTTATTTGTGGTCCTTTTTACAGTTTCAGTTTCTTAATCCAATCCTTGTTATTAACTACAACACATTTGTGTATTTTATTGCATTTATCTTTTGTGCTACTAGTGCCAACAGTGTGGATGTTATAATATGTTAAACAATGGAAAATCCCAGATAGAATAATGACAATATTGTAAAAAGGGTATATTGCTGCTCTCCCTATACAGATGTTGAGTCATAGACAGGCACGATGTATTAGCAGCCCTACAATATATTAGTTAATTATTTTGGTGCCAGTAACTTAATCAGGTAGAAAGTCAGAAATTTATATTATGAAGTTTTACTCAAGAATAGGAAGGTACACCAAGCTAATTTAAACAATAAGTCATGTCTTATTGCACAGACATAGAATAAAGATAGACAGTAGTTGAGGAGAGAGTGGGACAGGACTGTAACCTGTCTCTCATATTATTCAATATAAACATTGGGAAAGAAAGCTGTGAAAGAAACCAAGGAGAATTTTGGATAGGGAATTAAAATTCAAGGAGAACAAATTAAAATTCCCAATTTTTCCAGTGACATTGTAATTTTGTCAGAGATGGCAAAGATTTTGGAAGAGCAGAGTTGAACAGAATGAATAGCAACGAAAGTAAAACATGGGTAATGCAATGTAGTCCCATTACATCGGGCAATGCTGAGGGATTAGGAAATGTGACACCAAAAGTTGTAAATGAGTTCTATTATCACAAGAAAGTCATTTCTGGAAAGAACAAATATATTAACATTTGATATAAATTTAACTCTCAGGAAGTCTTTTCTCTAGGTTTTTGCAGTGTAGCGTTGTATGGAAGTGAAAGGTAGACACTAACCAGTTCAGACAAGATGAGTATAGAAGCTTTTGAGATGTTGTGCTACAGAAGAAAGTCAGTGACTAGAAGGGTAGATTGGATTGCCATTGAGGAGGTACTGAATCAAGGAATAAGTAATTATGATACAACTTGACTAGAACAAAGGATCAGTTGCTTTGACACATTCTGTAGTATCAAGGAATTGTCAATTTGTTAATGTGGGGAAGTTTGGAGGCTGAAATTTGTAGAGGGAGACCAGGGATTCACGGCACTAAGCTGGTTCCAATGGACACAGGATGTAGTAGTTATGCAAAGATCAATGGGATAGACCAGCATGGAGTACTACGTGGAACATTCTTCAGACTGAAGACTGTAACAGCACCAGTTGAAGAAGGAAGTGGCAATTATTTAATGAAGAAAGATGACGCAGTAAGTAACAGAGAGAAAATTGTACCACCATTCCAATATTTCTTTAAATGTTTTTTTTTTTAAGTACTTAGATATTAATAGATTCAAGGATAGCTAATGTGACAGGGGTACGAAGCTATTCACGGCATGAAAAAAGGAAATGTGCCTGGAGAAATGATTACAGAGGGAGGCAAATTAATACAAAAGGAGTTTGCAAAATTGTTTAGAGAACATCTGGAGATGAAGACAATCCCTCAAAACTAATTATTCTGCTTCACAAAAACGGGGACAGACAAGACGTAAAACTCACAGACCATCTCAGATTGTTATTTCTTTGTCATTTTCTTTTATGTGGGCAAAATGACACTGACTTAATTCTCCAGAACCTCATGAAGCTCTTGTTTTTCAGCGTAACTGAAACTGGGTTTTGGTTGTGAATACAATAGATGTGTCATCACATCTGTCGCATCCTGTGTGATTGCTTTTATAGTGCTCTAGGTGCTGACATGAAACATGGTTGCTTATTAAGCACGAATATAGGGCTTTCCAAAACTTCTTACGTGGCCAGTTACCTATTTTAAAGATGGATAAGCAAATGTGAGAAATAATGTAGAGCCCCAGGGTAGGCGGCCTCTACAGTGGTAGGGGTGAATTGAGGCTGCGTGTTGACGCCAAGGTGTTGTCCAGTGTTGACTCAATAAAACATCACTGACAGTCACACATTTTATTAGGAAACAAGCTATAGCACTTTTAGTGTTGTCCTGTAGTAGCCCCCCCCCCTCCCCCCCCGCCAGCCAATGTTCGAATACCGTCAGGAACAGTGGTGCTGATTCGACAAGCGGCCGGCAGCTGGGCCGGAATGCTCACACGTGATGTCCGCAGCAGCATATGCACCATCCTGTTGCAACTCTGCAGCTCAGGGCAGAGCATAACTGCATATGTGGAGGCCCGCCATGATTTTTGCAGAGGAAGATAGCCCTCAGCATTAATGTCTGCCCTTGCAAGCAGAGGCAAACAGTACAGGTGGTTAGGTGGATGAAGTGTCATGGTCACAAATGGCTGCCCTCTGAGGCAGAAATCCAGCTGTAGCTAAGATTAGCTTGGGGGTGGTCCACCAACTTGAAGGCACCAAGTTCACAGGAGTGGATTTAGAACCAGAAGTCAGCTTGTCAGTTGTGGAAGTCAAAGTCCTGTGGTGGCAGGTTGCAAAATCTTGTCATCCCATCACTGGGCTTGGAACTCCCCTTGTAGTAGGTGTTGCCAGACTGTGATGTGTCTGGTTAAAAATGATAGGTGTTTATACCGGTCTGGTGCCCCCTTGTTGTGCCGAGGCATCGCTACTGACTGTGTACACCAAAATAAGGTGGCTGAAGGGTGTGCCAGCTGGCCAACCTTTCTGATGTGTCATCAGTACTATGAGCACAGCCCCTCATCCACAATTTAGAAACCAGCTGTTGGTGTAGCTGTATCTAATGTAATGGTGTTTTGGTCTGCTCTACACATGCTGGCTTCCACGACCCTACAGAGTAAAATAGTAGAGTTGCCACAGTTGTTTTGCAACAACCTTGGCAGCTCCACTATTTTACTCTGTAGGGTCGAAAATACTGGTGATACTACAAAAGAATCTAAGATGGTGTACCTCCTATACAAGTGATGTAGCTCACAAAAAACTTTGCATAACCATTCCAAAACACTGCTTACCTGTCTCTAAATTGCATTACAAAGTTGACTAATGAAACTGAAAAGTGAAAAAACAGAGCCTCATGTTTTGACCAGTGTAGTCAAGACACTGGACTAGTTTTTGGGAGAAGTGGAATTTAATCCCTGTCCAGCTATATTTATTTAGGTTCTGCTTACATAACTTGAGATCAGAAGTTCCCTAAACTATTTCCTTCACCATTTTTCTCTATTTGTAGCTTCTAGTCCATCTCTAATGACTTTGACACTGGTCAGATGCTGCATTTTAACCTGCATTCCTTCGCAATTATTACGCTTTTTAAACTCTTTTATGCACTATCTATGCCAACATTGTTGACGGGATATTAAACGCTAGCCTTCCTTTATAAACATTAATACGCCATAAATACTGTATGTCCTGAGATGTCGAGTGTTCTGGTGGATATCAGCCTCATTCGTCCACAATATTTTAACAATGTGATTTCTTGTCTCGATCAGGTGCTATCTGATACTGCTGGTTGAATGGAACGGGTCCAATATTTATGCCCACTGCCTCCCCCTTCACGGTCCATTTTGGGTGTTCTGCTGCGGTCCGTTCTCACTACAAGTGTCCTGAGACGTTTTGAAGGCAACAGGCATGATTGACAAGGTCATCAAACAACTATGATCTAGAGCACCAATTTCAACTACACTCTGGGTACTGCCAAAAGTACACAAAGATGATGTGCCACTAAGTCCGAATGTCAGCAGTGTTGGCACATCAGTGTACCCAGTAGCTGAGTATTTGAAGAAACTGCTGTGTCCATATGTAGTGAAGTGTATTCACCACATCCACAACTTGGAGGACTTCTTGCAATGTATCAAGCAACTATGTATCATGGAATCTGATATAACAGTCAATTTTTGTGTGGTCCTTGTGTTTACTGAGGTACCACTGACAAATTCCTGCAACTGATTGCAGAGAAATTTGATGATCCTCTGCTGGACCTTCTCTGATGTCAACATATTTCCTGTACAGGGGCCAATATTATGAGCAGACAGAAGGAGTGGCCATGGGCAGCACTGTCTCCAGTGACTGCTAATTTCTTCATGGAGAACTTTGAAGAGGATACATTAGGGATGGCTAGATACAAAACCACATGCTTCTTCAGGTATGTGTGTGATATCTTTGTGATCTGTACTCATGGTAGGGAGAGGCTCTATGAGTTTCTGGAACATCTAAACTCACATCACCCAAATACAAGGATCACTATCGAACTGGAGAAGGATGATTAGCTGCCATTTCTGGGTGTAATTGTCAGAAGGAGAGCAGATGAGTCATTTTGCCACAGTGAATGTCAAACAACCAACACACAGTGATTCACACCTACAAGCTAGCAGCTGTCATCACTCAATGGGTACACACCTTGTCAGATGAAGATAGTTTGACATCAGAAACGAGCATCTACACTTTGTCTTCTGCAAAAATGGATTCACAGTGAGGAGATTCAGAAGGCCTTTCAACCAGCCACTCTGCCACATGATAGAGAAGGAAAGTACAATGAAGCAAAGACTGCACCTTACCTGCCCTATTCGGGATATATTTCTGCCAGGATCAACAGGATTGTCATTAAGCCTAACATCACGTTTGTGTTCTGTGTGCCTACCAAAATAAGAGGACTACTGGGAAAAGTGAAAGATGACCTGGGACTACAAAACCAGGAATTTATAATATACCTTGCCAATATGGCATGACGTGGCTGAACGACTAGCACATTGGACATCAGATGCCAAGAACATTGGAGGCAAACCCGACTGGGACAGGCAACTACGTAAATCAGCCATCACTGTCTGAAACTTAATCATTCCATGAACTTTGAAAAAATGACATTTCTGGTAGATACCCCCAGATACTGGGACAGTGTTATAAGAGAGTTAATAGAGATAAAGGAGGCAGAAAACATCATGATTCTTCACACTGGGTATCAACTCAGCAAAGTCTGGGATCTGGCACCGCAGTTGCAAACGATGCAATGGTGGTAGCAGCAGAACTCAACAAAAAGAAGAACTGAGAATGTGGACAACAAACCCAAGACACAGCACCAGGTGCACTGTATCAAGAAGAGAACCCCAAACTGCTGTCAGATGCACTGGACCAAAAATGGAACACCAGCTCATGGCCAGGTGCACAGGACACTTCTAGTGGGAACAGACTACAGACAGAACACCCAGAACTGACCATGGAGGGAGCAGGCAGTAAGCATAAATAGTGGACCTGTTCTACTTGACAAGCAGTCTCAGGTAGCACCTGACGAAGACGACAAGTCATATTGTTGAAATACTGTGCCTGAATGAAGCTGATATTTGGCAGAACACCAAACTCCTCAAGTGGGAAAGCCTGAGGAATTCATTAAACATCAAGTTGAGGTTATCAAAATATACAGAAAATTTTCAGACGTTGTTCAAGGATGTTTTCTGAGAATCTTGGTATAAGGTACCATTGATTTCTTGTGGCACATTACAGAGTTAGAAAGTAATTCAGTTTATTACTCCAATTCCTTTGTTTCTAGGAAAATTGCTTCAAAAACAGTGAAGAAGGCTGTAATATGCCACCACCTAATTAAACAATACAAAAACAGAGCAACTTAACAGCTGGGCTAGTTGGGAGTTACACAGTATGGTGGTTCAAGGCAGGTGAGGTATGCTGTGGACTGCCTCCTCTGGTGTGCACTGAATGAGGTGAGACACACAGCCACAGGCAATGGCATCAGCTACAGTGACGGCACACGGCCGTCGTCTCTTGTGTCATCTGTGCAGCCCAAGATAGCTATATCAGCTTCGGAAGTGGACGACCAGGGCACAAATGATCACACTGTAGATTGCAGCCACAAGCAGCAGGGTCTGCTCTCAGGAGCGGGAGGTGGGCAGCTGAGGCTGTATGCCTCCATGATGACAGTAGAGCAGTTGCACATTCCCAGATGGGAACCAGACACCCTCAGGATAGAAGGTGGCAGCAGGTGTAGTAGGGCCCTTTAGTGACCCAATGGTTGCAGATGCCTAAATTCCTCTCATTGGACTCACCATAGATGGCAGTGCTGTGGCTGATAGCGTTGAAATCTCCCACAGGAACTTGCTGTTCCATAGAAGCAGGTGGTAGGCCGACATAGGTGCCTCCTCCAGGCTGGTTGGCTGCGGACTAGAATACTTCTGCTGGAAATGAGCAGTATTTATATGGGCCTGTCCCACGTTTGTTACGTTATTGTAAGGCAGCAATGGCATCACTTGGGCTACTTTTCCCATCTGGTCAGCTTTCCTGAATGCCCTGTGATGTCCCAACTTAACACTTCAGGCTAGTTTATTTTTGGTTTATTTTGCAGCATCAGTGTAGGGAGTAGTTACTCTTGCATCTGACGTATGCTTTCTTACTTAAACATGAGTGGGCAGCATAATAACAGACCCTTTTTCCCTCTAACATTGTGCTGGTGCATTGGAATCTCGGACCGCTCAGCTCATTGTGCTGTGTAGCCACTGGCTCGGTGGTGTGGCCATAATATCAGTGCTACCAGCAGGTTCGCCATGTTGAAGCTCCGCCCAGCT
This sequence comes from Schistocerca cancellata, assembly GCF_023864275.1. Classification (NCBI taxonomy): domain Eukaryota; kingdom Metazoa; phylum Arthropoda; class Insecta; order Orthoptera; family Acrididae; genus Schistocerca; species Schistocerca cancellata. The sequence goes on from NC_064633.1 coordinate 583,888,791, forward strand.
TTCATGGCTTGATCTGTTTCTTGCGCTTCTTACAATGGCGGGGAAGGTGTATGATTTTTTACTTGGGAGCACCAATGCATTATTTCACAGTGTGATGCTCCTGTCTTGAAAAAATCTGTCTTGTATTTTGTTCGAGTTATACCCGGAGAAGTCTGAGCATAACTACATAACTCAACTATTATATACAACATTCTTGGTTTCTTTCTTACTGCAACTCAACTTGACCCATATGTTTCACCAGTTATGCTCTTAAATCCTAAAAAAATTATTCCTCCATTTTGCCTACTGAAGTTGTATTCCTACAGAAACATATTTCTTCTAAGTCATCGCTTACAAACTAGTAGAATAATTTTTCCCCATTGTAACGAATAAACATTCCAAAATTTACAGTTTCACTCATTTCTTACTTATCAGGTTGTTTATTATATTAATTCTCACTTAACTAATCCTTATTGCTATTTATTATCCAGTCAACTGGTACCTGATGTACCAGTACTTCTTTGGGAGGTCTGAGCTTCCATTTAAGATAGAAGTAGGTTGTACAAAACACAGTCAGAAACAACGGAGCATTAAAAACCGACATAGTTATAGCATTGTGGTATTGCTTATCATAACTGCGCCATATATGCTGGAACATTTTCAGTGGTTATCCATCCCTCTTGTAATGCTATCAGTTGGGGTGAGTTTGTCATTCAGAAAGGTTACATTCTGGGTATGTAACCGTCTAGCTGCTTCTTCAGATAGTACAACAAAGGCCGGCCAGTGTGGCTGTGCGATTCTAGGCGCTTCAGTCTGGAACCGCATGACCGCTACGGTCGCAGGTTCGAATCCTGCCTCGGGCATGGATGTGTGTGATGTCCTTAGGTTAGTTAGGTTTAAGTAGTTCTAAGTTTTATGATCACAGATGTTAAGTCGCATAGTGCTCAGAGCCATTTTTTTGAGTACAACAAAGGCTGCATTCAGGTTCATCGTTGCTGTTCCAATGACATTAGCAGAAAGACAAAACGTTGCTCCCACTATGTCACCTGTTGTATTGTGGGTTAGCATCCTGATAATCTGTAACTCCAACTCTATCATTCCTCCAGCCTTCCTTGCTCATAGCAGTTCGCTATTATCACTTGTAGAGAAAATACAGCGTAAACCCACTGCATGTCTACCTTCAGACAATATGGATGTGGTATCTGTATGCCTCTCTCACATGCAGCTGCTTCTGAATTTCCTAAGAAAAGTTGTACTTCACATGCCTGCACACTAGTCTGAACCATCCTAGTCAGACACATTTGCCACAAGTGCAATTCCTCCACTGGCATCAATACATAGGTTTCCTACTGTTCTGAGACTAAAAGCACTTCTTTTGTCCCTACATCTGCAAATTTAACCATGGCTTTCTATTCCTCTGAGTGGGAATGAATTGTGAAGCATTGGTACTGTGCATCCCTGCTTGTCAATGGGCAATGCACTGACACATGAAGTTGTGCTCTATATGTGTGAACCCCACTGTTGACATGTGGTATAACAATGGTAAACTTCAGTCCATTGGCCCCACTATGTGCTGTACCTTACGTAGTCCACCTAAAAACTGTTGTGGCCGTAATAACATAGGACTCAGTTTTTTACAAACTGTGTGAGGAACCGCTTCCTGCAACATTGCCAGTACTATCCTTGCATAACTCAAACTCTCCACAAGTGATCACTCAAGTTGTCCACTTGTGATCATAATAACCTTGCTACAGGCATTCTCTCCAACAGATTCAGTTGTGTTTGCACTTCATCGAGGTATTTATTAATTGTTCCAACAGCTGTCCTCACATAGCTTGTCAGCTTCATGGTCAGTTATCGCACCATCTTGGTGTTATTTAGCACCTCAGATCCTAAGTCCATTGCCTGACATTCTTTCAGTCTCTTGTACAACAGACCCCTCTGTTTCTGTTAACATTCCTCCTCCTTCTTCCTGAAGCAATTCCACAAATGTTTCCTGCAACTTTCTTATTTCATTTCTCACTTCCCATGTGTTATATATCAACAGTGATGTCCACAGCTGACTTTCTAGTATGAAGTCTGCTACATTAACAAATAATGCTCCTGCTTCAAGTTGTTGGTTCTGTAATGTTTCCACTACTCCTCCCCTGGAAAGCTGTAGAATCATCACAATTTTCACACTCATTCTGGACGTTCTTGGTGGTACTGCCACCTAGGAGAAAGGAATTCACATAATTCTCCCTCCGCCTTAAAACAGAAATGTGCTTACATTTATATTGGCCCCACTACCCTATACTATAAAGCAAACCCCCCAAGAGACAGCACCCTGACATCAAATAAAATCATAACATAAGCCCAATATTTTACAACAGGTACAAACCTATTTCATCGATTATTTATAAAATAAATTATACCCCACACATCACAATGTTATTCATTGACGTGATCTAAGTGCTCAAGGCTTTCTGTGTACACTGTGCTCGTCCTTCCTTACTTCTTTCCTGGGTTTAATGCCCTCTGTTGGTAATGATGCTGGCTCTTGTGGTAGAGCATTCACAGCTGCCTTTAACAGCTTAACATATCTGATATGTAAAATGGAAGTCTTTATTGCCAACTGCAACTCAACACTGAGTGTAGAATGTAGTTTATTTGTCTCATAACGTAGTTACAAATCAAAGGTTTTTGTACTGGAGACACATCAAATTACTTTAAAAAAATTAGGTTACAATAATTAATGTATTTAAGCAGGCATTTCTGAATTTTTAGACATGGAACATTTAACAAGAATATATATAAGACTTATCATTATTTTGCAGCTTGCAATACAATTTATACACTATATTAACAATTTATTATACAGTACCTAATCTTTATTGTTTCTTTTCTTTTCAAATTGCCAAACTGACCTGCATGAATTCTTCAATTGAATAATATCACTTTTCCACTAGTGTATTAAATAACAATCTTTTTAGTGGGTCAAACTCCGTATTTAACAGATTTGTGTTATAGCAATTTTCTGTTTTTCCCAAGTGTAGGCTTAATCACCTCAAAAGGAGAAGTCCTCTTTCTACTGCATGTTACTTTGTATTATGAAACATCAACACCACTGTGAACTTTAGAACTGAACACTGACACTACAGATGAAAGGTAAATACCTCGAAAATTGTGATGGCTGTTTATAAAATAACTCAGCCTCTTTATCAACCATACACTTGGCGCATTCTGCTCTTCCATTTGACTGATGACTGGAAGGGCTAGTCCTGATCTTCTGAATGCATTGTAAATGCCATTACTTCTTAATCAGACCAGACATAAAATTAGTAACCTGATCTGTAATTATGATCTCAGGACTGCCAAAGTTCAGTAACCAGTTGTTCACCATGGCCTGTGCTACCACACTTGCTTGTTGATCAGGTGTTTGCAATGATTGTGACATTACGTGAGAAACAGTCTATAATGGTTACCATATAAGGATTACACACCAGTGTTCAGCTGAATGGTGCTAGGATGTCCATTACCACCATTTCAAATTGTTTAGATGCCTCTGGTGACCTTCGTGATGATGCTTATTGTTCGCTGAGGTTGCCACACGGTGCCTGTGGTACACAATTTCTGACACTATTCAAACTTTGCATTTCCTTGCCCTCCCCCAGAATTTCTTGGCTATGCGATGATCAGTTGTTCTTAACACCTCATGGCTTGCTGATCTAGGGTCATGTGCTTGCCATAACGGTTCATCTTCTAAAGTCACAGGTACTGCCACTTGTGGTCCAGACTACTTCACCCTACGCAACAGGCCCTTATGCATTGTATACTGCAGCTGTGTCCTAAATACTTTGCACTCAGTATCAGCAGTCGGGCATCTTGCCAATCAGCAAGGCTCCTAACCTATACTCACATGACCAAAACCTTCCTACTCAAGTCGTCAGCATTTTACATGACCTCATAGTCAAATTGACTCAATTTCAGACCTCGACATGTTAACCAACTTGAGGATTCCTTCAGTCCTAAAAGCCACTTCAACACAACATGGTCTGTCATGTTATTACTTTATATTTTTCCCTATACAAATAACGATGGAAATGTGTGATTCCACAAATAATAGCCAACATTTCTTGTATCTATGGTTCGACTTTATTCAACAGTCTTGATGCATATCCCATCAGGTATTCCTTGCCTCCTACACCCTGACCGAGAAAACATCCAATCACCCCATTTCTCAAGTCACAGAGGATTGTACATTGCATCCAGCATTCTTAGCCATGGCAACAGTAACTTCATCAACAATTTGTGGTGCAACTGGCCATTGGCCTCTCCCAGAAGCAATTCCCAAATCACCAGTTAATTCAAACTTCTGAATCATGTTCCTCAACACTTGTGTAGAAATAGGACCTCTCCTATTCCTCTGATGCATCGATAATCACAAAAAGCAGCAGCACCATCGCTGTTGTTCTGATAAAACAGCTTTACGAGTCAAGTGCTGCTCACCTTGTCCAGACCCATGATGAGTGACTGCAACTATAATGCACGCTGATATTTGTGTTTCACCCCAAAGTTGGCGTACCGGTACCGGCGCTTAGTGCCAAATCTCTACTAACAACATAAATCCTGCAGTGCACAGTCTGAACATCATTTGTTTCAAGTTGAGTGCCCAGACAATAAAAAGTTTTCGGTCTACACTGCCTCAAGTAGCAAAAGATTAATTATAAACTTCCTAAACAATTACATCATCGAGGTAAAGCATACACTGTCTTGATTTTAATCCCATAAGCACGCTACCCAGTAGCCTCCGAAAGGTAACTGTTGTATATTTAAGGCCAAATGGCAATTGACGATATTGACAGTGATCCCAAGCGCCAGTAAATGTGATCTTTGGCTTGTCTTCTGAAAATGCTTCCAACTGATGATAACCACTTCTTAAATCCATTGTAGAAAAGCATTTACACTGAGCCAAGTTGTCAGAGTCTCTGTTATATTTGGTATACAATATACATTAGTAACAGTTCGTGCATTTAGATATCCGTAGTTGCAGCAAAACCTATACTTTCTTGACCATCCAATGACGTTTTGGGAACAATTACAAATGGCAGCACCTCATGGCCTATCACTGTACTCAGTAAAGCTATCAACCAACAACTGTTCATTAAATTCTCCCATTGTAGGCTGCATGTGCCTCAAGATTCTGTGCACGGGGGCACTATTACCTGTTGGTATCTTATGCTGAGTTACTGGTGTTGCCGATCCAATGAAGAAATCGTATTAATAAAGCTACCACAACTGACTTATTTCCATTTTTGAAATGCTTCATCTTCTCACATTATGCATGTGAATTGACAGTATACTCGTGTCAGACGTCTTCACTCAACCTATCCACGTCGTCAACGTCCAGGATGTCTAAGTTTGCAATTGATAAACCTTTTGACAGGTTCACCTAGTCAGAGTCTGAATTAGCCGCACTTAACAGAACCATACAATCACCACCTATTTCCTTCATGTGCATTGCAAAAATATTCATCTCTTCATTGCATTCAAACAGCTCTACAACATACTTTTCATTCAGCGAGTACTACTCACACTTACCCAGACTATCTTTCCTGTAACTCCTGGCACTGTCTCCTTTGGATTGAGCTGTAGTGCAAGTGTCTGCATTTTATTTGGTACTATCTTCATGATAGGTGAGACTTGCAACAATGTAACACTTGCAGTGGTCATTCCCAGCTGGAATAATGTTCCACTGAGTTCGATTGTATGCTGCGGAAGATCAATTTCTGTGTGATGCGTATCCAGAAAATCTAGTCCCAGGGTTGCACAACACCTCTCACCAATATGTGGCAATACCTTCATATATTCCTGGAAGTTCCTTGCTCAGCAACATTGACTCCAATGATGACATATCACTGTCCTACTCCATATAATCTGTACCTTAGCAGCTTTAGTCTAATCACACCTAGGAGGTCTAGACTAGCTACCAGCACTTGACCTGTGTCTCCGCCAAAAACCTATGTTCCATTCCGTTTATTATGCCCAGCAAGCAACACTCCATCCCTGCAGGCACTTTTGCAGTACTGCTTTTTATCAGGGATGCTGACCGGAAAATGAGGAATTCCCCTTGACGTTTAAGAAGTGCCTCTCATGATGTCTAGTCTGCCTCTTATCCTGGGTTGCAATAACAGCAATATAAGGAAACGGATAGACTGCAGCTCAGTCAGAGTTGCCAGTCGCATGTGGGTGAGCTGTGTCTGCTTGTGTGAATGAATGTGTGTGCATTTTCTTTTCCGAAGAAGGCTTGGCCAAAAGCTAAATGTGTAAAAGCCTATTTGTTGTTCTGGTCTGCAACTCAATCTTTACGGTGAGTTGGAATCTATCCTTTTCCTCATACTGCAGCCTCTTATTCTGGCAGTCTTGAACCCAGTGTCCCACAACCCTGCATTTATAACACTTAGGTTCACAGCAATGGCCCATACAACCACCCATACAACCTTTTACCTCTGAGGCAATCACACTATGCTTATCTTGCCCTTGGATCACAATGTGTCCCTCCTCCAGTTGTGTAGCAAATGTAAAAGAACTGATTAAATTCTTTGGTTTTTCATTCTTACTCTCTTTGACATGTCTCCTGGAAGTTCTCTTAAAAACATATCTAGAGCCCTGGTCTATGCTTCTTGTAAAATAATTCTATCCACTGCCATGTTTCGTGTAAGCTCTCAGATGTGAGCATTGATTTTCTTAATTCTGCCTACAATTGCCTCTTCTGACTTGCTTTGTTTCTGAAACAAACCATTAAGCTATCCTCTGAAAAAGCTTGTGCTATTTGGCTTTTGGTAATGTTGAAAGAGCCTCATCTTAACTGCTCAAATGTCTGCACTTTATTTAGTCCTTCATGGTACATGACCTATATTTTCGCATCACCAACCAAATGTTACTTATCCTTGTCCAAGTATGTCTCCTCTGATATATACACAATCTAGCTGCAGCTTCCAGGTCATCAATAAACATTGACACATCCTCAGTTGACATACCCAACAAAGGAGCCACTTGATTAGCTGCTACAAGAGCCACAGAAGGGATACTTGCACTAACCAAAGCTTTTGCTTTCACTCCTTCCACTTCTATAAGCCCATTCGCAGTCTTTAAAATGTCTACCTCTTCTTGCAGTGCTTCATTTTTTGCCTTTACCTGAGCAAACAGCCTCATCAAAATTTTAACCGATTCCTACATCATCGTCCCATGTGTTTACAGCATCTGTGCAACCTCTAACACACAATATAAATGAAAACATCAACTATAGCACACAGACATAAATACAAGAACAAACTACACTAATCCTAACAATGGACTGTAACTTCATGTGATTCAGAGCACTGATGTGCTTTACGGCCAACCTTCTGCAAATGCTAAATATAGCCGACACTGGTTTCTCACACAATGCAACTCGTGCATGGCTAAATTACAGTATGGGCACCTAACCAATCACAAATACCACTCCCTAAAATTACGCCTGAATTGAGAGAGATCTGCAGGTTCTTGCCACTTCACAAGAGTCACTCTCAGGCTGTGATGGATGTCCTGCTTACTGCTCATGGTCGAAATATAGAAAATAAAAACACAAAAACAAGAGAGTCACTCATCAATCTAGAGTGCACAATTGCAAGCTACAGTCGAAGTTGTGATGCTGCAACTAGCTACACTCCTGACGCCAGATATAACGATCAGGTTAGTCCGATGTAACGTTGGATAATGGTTGAGGGCGCGTGAGGTAGGTCATGATGCCTTGGACCACCTACTCAGGATGTGAGTGAATGGCCACTTGATGAGTGGGTGCCTGTGTGACACCTGGTAGCCATTAGTAAAATATAATTAAAGAATCAAACATTGTAGCAGGAGATGGGCAGTTGAGACTGCGAAACCCCACAATGACAGCAGAGCAGTTGCTGAATTCCCAGATGGGAACCAGAGACCTTCACAGTGGAAGGGAGCAGCAGTCATATAGAGCCTCAATAGGCTCACCAGTCGAACACATGTGAATCATTCTCTTCAGACTTGGCACAGATGTGGAACTGCGGCTGACAATGTCGAAGTCATCGGGTTGTCACTTGCTGCTCCATAGAAGCTTGTAGACAGACGTGCTGGACTGTTGTTCAAATCGCTCGCAAATATTTTGTAAAGTTTTGGACTTCAGATACTTATTTTGAAGGTTATTGATGTTAATATTTGCTGTAAAAGTAATTTATTAGTGGATTTTCATTCTTATCAGTCTTTCTTTTTGTGTTATTGATTTGAGTGGTCTGTTGTTTATGAGTAAGCTTATATCATTCATCAAAGTCTCAGCAATCTGATTAAATTTTGCAGTTGCAGCTGTAGCAGTTTAAAGTTAAGTATTTGCAAAGTTGTTTCTGCACTGTATTCAAATATTAAATTTAGTAGTTTTCAATCGTTCATCCAAATATTAGCAGTGCGTTTACATTTTGCAGCATGCAGTTGCAACTATAGCAGTTTTTAAGCTAAGTAGTGACAAAGTTCTTTGTGCACTGTTATTCGGTTATTAAATTTAGTAGTTTTCAATGGTGTCCTGTGCTGTTACTGGTGAAATAACAGGTTAATAAACTTTCCCTCACTGTGTTTTAGAAAGTTGTTTGTGCATTGTATCCATTTATTAAATTTAGTACGGTAGTTTTCAGCTGGCGTTTCTTACTGTTTTTAGAGAAATATTTCAGTAAAAACCTTCATTCACTGTGTTAAATTTTGTTGAGTGTTCCTATGGACACTTGAATTTTTGGTTTTAGATAAGAAATTGTATGAATCTCTTGTCATATTAGTATTAGTTGTGTTTAGTAGAGAGTGAAAACTGAGATCACTATTGTTAGCTCTTTAAATCATTCTACTGTAGTAACTGAACTTGGGTAATGTAGATGTTTAGTTTTTTTCAGTAATTGTTAACATTTTACCATGAGTGAGAAGTGTGGGGTTTGTCATAGGTTTGTGAGTAGTGGGTTATAGTGTGAGATTTGTTCGAAGTATTTTCATTGTAGGGAATGTGGTGGGGAAGTCAGTGGAAAAACACAATTTGTAGCAGAAATAAGTTGATAGAGGAACAGGAGTGTAAGATCTGTGCCCTTCAGGTGCAGTTACAAAATGCAGAGGAGGAACTAGACAGCATGAGGAGTGAGGATGCTGGGGAATGGGAACTGGCAGTTGGTAAAAAGGCAGCTAGGAGGAGGCGGTATTCAGACAGTCATAATTTGCATATCACCAACAGATCTGACCAACTGTCTGAGTTTAGTTGAGAGAAGCCTCTTGTAGCTGTAAGTGTAGGAAACATGTAGCATACCTCAGCAGTTAGGGAGCCTAAGTCAGTTGCAAATTGTAATAGAAAGAAGAGTGTTCTGCTGCTAGGTGTTTAGCATGGCAGAGGTGTAGGCCGGTAGTCGCAGGAAGTGTTGGGGAGTGAGTATCAGATCACCAGTATTGTGAAGCCCAGTGCAGGGTTGGCTCATGTGACTGTTAAAATAGAGTAGTTTAGGAATTTTACGAAACGGGGTCAGGCAGTGACTGTTGGTGGAGCTATAGGGACAGGGCGTATGATGTAGGTTGTGACTAGCTACTGAAACTGGTGGCACAAATGTGCACTTTGTGCAACAGTTTCAGTGTCATGGTAGAGTAGTTTAGGAATTTTACGAAACGGGGTCAGGCAGTGACTGTTGGTGGAGCTATAGGGACAGGGCGTATGATGTAGGTTGTGACTAGCTACTGAAACTGGTGGCACAAATGTGCACTTTGTGCAACAGTTTCAGTGTCATGGTTGGCCTCATCTCAGTGCTGCTGTTAGACATGTTAACATGGGGCTTGAGAAGGCACTGATGGTGGAGGGCATGGCTCACATTGCAGTGGTGCCAGTTGAGTCTATCAATAGATCAGGTTTAACTTGGCATGACCTGCACCTCAATAAGGTGTGGGAATGGGAGGTTGGCAAAGCTCATAGGTGACAGTGTAGTGGCCAGTGGTGGGATCACTAATGGGAAAATTCCTGTAGTAGTTGGCGTTTGAACTGCACCTTTTTTAAATTGAAGTCAGCTGTTATGTAACCCTGCTTAAAGGAAGTAAGTCTAACAAAGGTACCGCCTTCAAAGGAGGTCAGATATCCAAGTAGTGAAGGAATTAGCATATTCCATCAACGTATAAGCGGTATTAGAGAGAAAGTTAGTGAACCACTTATAGATGTTGACTGTGACATTATGGCGTATCGGAGCATCATTTACATAACTTGACAGTTCAAAGGCTTCCTTTACCAGGATACAGATTTAAAGTAGTTCTTTGCAGAATGGGAGAGTGGCCATGTACATAAAAAATATTCCATTTGAGTCCATGGACGTATCAAAGCACTGCACTGAACAGGTATTTGAATGTTGTTCAGAGGCAGTTGAATTTAGTGAAACTAAACTTCTAAATGTGGTTATTTGTAGGGCCCCTAATTCTGACTTCAGAGCATTTCTGCTCCAGCTAGAGAGGGTTCTTGGTTCACTTTGTAGGAAGTACCAAAAATTTGTTGTACATGATGACTTTACTATTAATTTCTTATGTGATCATGAAGAAAAAGTATGTTGGAAGATCTCCTAAACTCATATGATGTGATGCAGACTGTACTTTTTCCAATCAGGGTGCAGGGGAACAGTAGCACAGCCACAAGATTTTTATTCATTCTTTATTACTAGATGGGGATTCTGTTAGTAAAAGGGTGAATGGCCTTCCAGACCATCATGCACAATTTAACACTAAAAGGTTTTTGTTATCAAACAAATATAATATATAATTATAACTAAAAAGAAAGATGATGAGACTTACCAAACAAAAGCGCTGGCAGGTCAATAGACACACAAACAAACACAAACATACACACAAAATTCAAGCTTTCGCAACAAACGGCTGCTTCGTTAGGAAAGAGGGAAGGAGAGGGAAAGACGAAAGGATGTGGGTTTTAAGCGAGAGGGTGAGGACACGTGGAATATTCATATATAATTATAAACTACGTAGAAAAGCTAATCCAATGGCAATAGTGTGTTTTTTAAATCTCATTAAGGAACAAGACTGGCATGATGTCTACAGCGCCGGTAACATAGATGACAAGTATAATGCTTTTGTCGCATTTCTCATGCTCTTTTGAAAGCTGCTTTCCATTAGAACATTCTAAACTGGGTACTAGCAGTAAAAGGCAACTTGGGTGGCTGAATAGGGGGATAAGGATATCATACAGAACAAAGTGGGAATTATATCAAAGTTTTAGAAGTAGTCACAGTCGAGGTACAGTACCCCAGTACTGTAAGATGCTTAAAAATGTTATTAGGGAACCAAAGAGTATGTGGTATGCAAATAGAATTGCTAATTCAGAGGATAAACTTAAAACCACATGGTCAGTCACGATGGAAGTGTCTGGTCAGCAAGCACAAGTTCGACAATATAAAGTCAATATGTAGTAAAATTGTTTCTGCTATTGATAAAACTCTCTTTGAAAATGCCTTTCCGAGACTGGTATCTGAAATACTCCTCTGTGATACTGACAAGGGGGAGATTGTATCAGTAATTAAATCACTGAAGACTACAGACTCTCATGGACATGACGGAGTAGCTAGCAGAATATTAAAGTACTGTGCTGCATATGTTAGCCCTGTAATTAGCCATATTTTTAATTTGTCCTTTAGGAATGGTCAGTTACCTGAATGATTAAGGTACTCCGTAATAAAGCCGCTTCATAAAAAGGGAGAAAAGGATAATCTAGACAATTTTAGACCTGCTTCTATGCCACCAGTGTTTGCTTAAGTTATTGAAAGGGCTGTGAATGTAAGGATAATTTCACTTCATATAATTTGCTATCAAATGTACAGTTTGATTTTAAAAGTGGTTTAACAACTAAAAATGCTATAGTCTCTCTTTTACTACAAGGTACTGGATGGATTAAACAAAAGGTTTCAAATGTTACACATCTTTTTTTATTTAACTAAGGCATTTGATTGTGTTGATCACAAAATATTGGTCCAGTAGCTGGACCATTAAGGAATACAGGCAGTAGCTCACAATTGGTTCACCTCTTTACTTTAATAACAAACAGCGAAATGTCACTGTCCACATGCTGAGAATGGCTATGATGTGGGGTCCATGTGGGGCTTGGTTAAATAGCGGGTTCCCCATGGATCAGTGCTGGGGCCACTCCTGTTCCTTATTTATATAAATGATACACCCTCTAGTATTATAAGCGATTCTCATATATTTCTGTTTGCTGATGACACTAGCTTGGTAGTAACAGATGTTGGATGCAATGTTGACACAGATTCAAATAGTGCAGGTCAAGACATACATTCACGGCTGTAGAAAATAAACTAAGGCTAAATCACAGTAAGACTCAGCTTTTACAGTTTCTAACACACAATGCAACAAAAAGTGATTTTTTAATTTTACGGCATATGCATACGATTAGTGAAACTGAACAGTTCAGATTTCTAGGTGTATAGATAGACAGTAAATTGTCATAGAAAGCCCATGTTCAGGATCTTGTTCAAAGACTTAATGCTGCCATTTTTACTATTAGAATGGCATATGAAATAAGTGATAGTTCAATATGAAAAGTAGTTTACTTACGCTTATCTTCATTCGCTTATGACATATGCAATTATATTTTGGGGTAACTCTTTCCATTCTCAAAGGATATTTTTGGCTCAGAAACAGGCAGACGGGGCAATAAGTGGTGTAAGTTGGCAAACCTCTTGTCATTCATTAGTCTGTGTATTATTCTTTACTGTCATTTCTTACTAACAATATCAGCTTATTCCTAAGAATGAGCAGCTTTCACTCAGTTAATACAAGGCATAAATCCAATCTGCATTTGGATCACCCTTCTTGACTCTTGTGCAGAAAGGTGTGTAGTACATTGTTGCATATATTTTCAATAAGCTATCCCAAGAATTAAAAAATCTTAGCAGTAATCCACGCACTTTAATACCTAAGTTCCTCATGGGTCACTCCTATTCTGTCGAAGAGTTCACTGAAAAACTGAACTGATTCCTGCGTTATATTGTTGACTGCATTTACATAAACTTAGTGTTTGTCATGCTACAGTGAGGCAGCACTGAGATTGTTTGGGCTGCTTTTCCCGTCTAGTCAGCTTTCCTGAATGTCCTAATTTTTCAAATCACACTGGTGTATTTTGCAGCACCAGTGTAGCGAATAGCTACTCTTGCATTTGACTTAAGCATTCTTACTTAATAATGCATGGTCACCATAACAGTGGAACCTCTCTCCCTATTATGTCGTTTTGCTGCATTGGCATCTTGGGCCACCCAACTCTTGCAGTGTACAGCAATAGGCTCTGTAGTGCAGCTGCAATACTAGCATATTCTCCATGTTGAAACTCAACCCGACTGTTACGGCTACACCCACTTTCTTCTGCTTTTTGCATTGGCTGGGAAGGTGTGTGAAATTTTATTCAGGGGCACCAATGTATTATATTGCTATGCTACACAACTATCAGTTGAAAAATTACTGTGATGTGGTTGCTGTTGTCACAGAAATAGTTCAGCACAGTACTGTTGTGCCGCTACTGTCTTGTATTCTTCATCAGTAAATCTATCCATATTGTTGTAAAAAAAAAAAAAAAACTGTACAATAGTGAAAACTTGAGGGCAAAGAGTGAAATTGGCATTAGTGTTGTCAACACCAAGTTCTGTAATTTAATGGAACAAGTATGTTTCCAAACAAAATACAGAGCACATGCTATCGACATTAGCACTGTTGAGCTGGTATTTTCAGTGCAATACAGATACAAAAATAAACGGCAGTAAGAAATCAAACAAAATGCAAATATTTTGTAATAAGTCACCAGACACTATATGAGGGGGGACCCAAAAATAACCAGAATTTCTTTCTAGAAAGCATACACTTTATTGTTTTCAAATACAACCTTAATCTCCTTCGGAGTACTCTCCATTAGCATTAATACACTTGTCCAAACGTTCATTCCAGTGTTCGAAGCACCTTTTAAATTTGTTCCCATTGATACCTGCTAGCACTTTCATGACATTGCGTTTTACGTCTTCCACATCCGCAAAATGCTTCCCTCTCAAGTCTCTTTTCATCTTTGGGAACAGGAAGAAGTCCGAGGTTGCTAAATCCTGCGAATGGCGCACGTGGGTCAAGGTATTCATCTTCATTGAGGCAAAAAACTGACGAATGGTGAGAGCCGTGTGCGCGGCAGCGTTGTCGTGATGCAGGAACCACATGCCAGAATCCCACAAAGCCGGATGTTTTCGCGACAAGCTTCTGCGAAGCCTTTTCATAACCTCCAAATAGAATTGTTGGTTTACTGTCTGGTTTTCAGGGACAAATTCAGAGTGTATGATCCCTTCGATGTCAAAAAAACAGATCAACATTGTTTTCACATTTGATTTCACTTGTCAAGCTTTTTTTGGTCGAGGTGAGCCAGGTGACTTCCATTGTGATGACTGTTGTTTACTTTCTGGATCGTACCCATAGCACCATGACTCTTAATGATTTTGTTGGAGAAATGTGGGTCATCTTTGAATGCGTCCATTTCGAGACAGGCTTGAACGCGATGGTCCCTTTGATCTCCGGTAAGAAGTTTCGGCACGAATTTTGCTGCCACTCTTCGCAGCCCCAAATCGATGGTCAAGATGCACTGAATTGAGCTCCAGACAACCCGGACAAGTTCTTGAGTTGGTCGATTGTCCTGCGTCAATCTTCACTGATGAGATCAAGGATTTTGTTGATGTTGTCTTCACTTTGAGCAGTTGAAGGTTGGCTGGAATGGGTCTGATCTTCAATCACCATTTCTCCCTTTTTAAACCGAGAAAACCATTCGTACACTTGCGTTATACTAAGGGCATGGTCTTTGTAGGCTGTCTGAATCATTGCAACAGCTTCTGCTGCGTTCTTGCCAAGCAAGAAAAAAAACTTCAGTGCCGCACGTTGTTCGTAAGAACTAGCCATTTCCTTGTGTCACGTCTGCATTGTATGCACACTGAACGAACTGCCAAAGAAACCACACTTCTCACTGTTGGGTGACGCTGCGCTACAGAATCTCTCAGCAGAGCTCCTACTACAACCCTCTGGCGGCGCAACCTGCTACTACAAGTACATGATGTGCAGCATTACGATTCCGGTTACTTTTGGGTCCCACCCTCATACGTCCCTTGTACCAAAATACTCAAAATATCCCTGAACAACATACGAAATTTTATCGATGCAGCTCTTGCTCACCCAGTATAGTGTGCTTCATTGGTGTCTGTAGCAAAACCTATTCTATATTTGCTACAAATTATTGCACCACATTAGTATGACAGATGGTACCTAACTATGACAATCATTGTATTACATTAAAGATTCTCTTTGACATAAGACAAAAACATCAATAAAATTACAAATCTACACTCAAATGTATGAACACAAAAGAAAATTCACCCGAGGAAAGTGTGAAATCACAAGGATACAGCTCTGACACCTCACGTCTCAGGCTGCCCCTCCTTTCTGACCCTTCCCTCTTTCCTCCCTTGATAAGGAACCACCAGTCCTGAGGTGCAGTTCTTTATATTTTCAAAGAATCTGTCACCCATCTCTTTGTAATTTTACAATATATGTTTACATAATGTCCCACCACTCTTCAGTTTAATTACAAACCATAGCATTACTGCCCTCCAGTTCTGTGCCTGTTTAAAAAAAAATAGCTCAAAGGCTTTGTAGGGGAAAGATTTTACCCACGATATCTCATACTGGTTGCAAACTGTTTGTTGTTATATGCAGTTCATTGGTGCAGTTGAAGTGAAGACTGTTAAAAATTAATGTTCCTTGACTTACAATGAGAATATATTTCTAATCCTTGAAACATGTACTTGATATAAAGTTTTTAGCAATGGCTGAGAGCTCAGGACACCATGTTTTAAATAGTATGGTATTTGCTTCAGCTCATGTTAACATGTGTGATGCTGTTGTAGGTTGTCGTACCAATTCTGTGGAATGGTGTAGGTATCTGATGACACGGAACTACTCACACTAAAGCATGTCTTGTCACACCATTTTAAATAACTTAACATTGACAAACATTCTTACTGTAACCTGGGTCTGTTGGTGACTAAGGTTTTAATTGCTGTTTTTGTATGCTAAATTTTTGCATACGTTAATTTACTTATTACAAAAATGTCTTACTGGGGGGAAGCATGTATGGTCTTCCCTATGGTAATCTCTGATATTCATACAGCACTCTGTATTTTTTGTGCACTATCAGAGGGTTTGATTATGAGAGCAGGGGTTCCCTAATCCTATTTGTGCCTAGTGCAACACAATATCGCCATGTACTATTATTTGACATTTATTGTATCATCAAGTCATGGCAGATTAAGAGTAATGTTTGACTAAATTTCAGGACAGTGAAGTAAGGATTTTTAGAAGATGATATATGCTGATGAAAAATTCAGGTTCCTAGCCGAGCAGCTCTAATAAGACACGACATCCTCAATGTGTGAATATAATAGAAGGAAACATTCCATGTGGGAAAAAATATATCTAAAAACAAAGATGATTTGACTTACCAAACAAAAGCGCTGGAACGTTGACAGACACACAAACAAACACAAACATACACACAAAATTCTAGTTTTCGCAACCAACGGTTGCCTCGTGTCTGCTTAGGTAAGTCTTTCCGCTCCCGGGATTGGAATGACTCCTTACCCTCTCTCTTAAAACCAAAATCCTTTCGTCTTTCCCTCTCCTTCCCTCTTTCCTGACAAGGCAACCGTTGGTTGCGAAAGCTAGAATTTTGTGTGTATGTTTGTATTTGTTTGTGTGTCTATCGACGTGCCAGCACTTTCGTTTGGTAAGTCAAATCATCTTTGTTTTTATATATATTACATCCTCAATGTGTGTCGTACATGTCATCTTCTGGCGTTGTTTCTCATCATCAGTAGTGTACACTGGGAAACTCTGCATTCACGCATACTTATTACGTGATTTTTGATGTTTTTTAATGGCTGGCAGTAAACTGAGACAGAAAGTTCTAAGTAGGTAAAAACATGTAATCTGTAGAAGACACATTCAGTAGGTTTTAGTCTTCTCAGTACATAATTTTAAATGAGTAAATTCAGTAAAAACTAGTGATACACACAGGTTGGTAAAATTTGTGTAGAGTAACTAGCTTTTGATTTGAACGATTTGAAGATGCAACTTCAAAATTTTAATATGTTTTAAAGACAAGAACTTAACAATGCAGTGCAGCTGTTGACTACTGTGACTTAAATATTTTAGTATCAATCTACATCTGAAGTGATCTCTCAAGAGCATGCAGGCATTCACATCATGTCTTTAAAAAATCATTAGGTTTACCTTTTTCAGTACTTTGATACTTTTTACTGGGCTATACTCACAAGGGAACCTCCCCATCGCACCCCCCTCAATATAGTTATAAGTTGGCACAGTGGATAGGCCTTGAAAAACTGAACACAGATCAATCGAGAAAACAGGAAGAAGTTGTGTGGAACTATGAAAAAAATTAGTAAAATGTGGCTCAAATTCAAAGATATAGTAGCAACAGCAATTGAAAGATTCATACCTCATAAATTGGTAAGAGATAGAACTGATCCCCCGTGGTACACAAAACAGGTCCGAACGCTGTTGCAGAGGCAACGGAAAAAGCATGCGAAGTTCAGAAGAACGCGAAATCCCAAAGATTGGCTAAAATTTACAGACGTGTGAAATTTGGCGCGGACTTCAATGCGAGATGCCTTTAATAGGTTCCACAACGAAACATTGTCTCGAAATTTGGTAGAAAATCTGAAGAAATTCTGGTCGTATGTAAAGTACACAAGCGGCAAGACGCAGTCAATACCTTTGGTGTGCAGTGCCGATGGTACTGTTACCGATGACTGTGCCGCTAAAGCGGAGTTATTGAACGCAGTTTTCCGAAATTCATTCACCAGGGAAGGCGAATGGAATATTCCAGAATTTGAAACACGAACAGCTGCTAGTATGAGTTTCTTAGAAGTAGATACCTTAGGGGTTGCGAAACAACTCAAATCGCTTGATATGGGCAAGTCTTCAGGTCCAGATTGTAGACCGATTAGGTTCCTTTCAGATTACGCTGATACAATAGCTCCCTACTTAGCAATCATATACAACCACTCGCTCACCGATAGATCTGTACCTACAGATTGGAAAATTGCGCAGGTCGCACCAGTGTTTAAGAAGGGTATTAGGAGTAATCCATCGAACTACAGACCTATATCATTGACGTCGGTTTGCAGTAGGGTTTTGGAGCATATACTGTATTCAAACATTATGAATCACCTCGAAGGGAACGATCTATTGATACGTAACGAGCATGGTTTCAGAAAACATCGTTCTTGTGCAACGCAGCTAGCTCTTTATTCGCACGAAGTAATGGCCGCTATCGACAGGGGATCTCAAACTGATTCCATATTTCTAGATTTCCGGAAAGCTTTTGACACTGTTCCTCACAAGCGACTTCTAATCAAGCTGCGGGCCTACGGGGTATCGTTTCAGTTGTGTGACTGGATTCATGATTTCCTGTCAGGAAGGTCGCAGTTCGTAGTAATAGACGGCAAATCATCGAGTAAAACTGAAGTGATATCAGGTGTTCCCCAGGGAAGCGTCCTGGGACTTCTGCTGTTCCTGATCTATATAAATGACCTGGGTGACAATCTGAGCAGTTCTCTTACGTTGTTCGCAGATGATGCTGTAATTTACCATCTAGTAAGGTCATCCGAAGACCAGTATCAATTGCAAAGCGATTTAGAAAAGATTGCTGTATGGTGTGGCAGGTGACAGTTGATGCTAAATAACGAAAAGTGTGAGGTGATCCACATGAGTTCCAAAAGAAATCCATTGGAATTCGATTACTCGATAAATAGTACAATTCTCAAGGCTGTCAATTCAACTAAGTACCTGGGTGTTAAAATTACGAACAACTTCAGTTGGAAAGACCACATAGATAATATTGTGGGGAAGGCGAGACAAAGGTTGCATTTCATTGGCAGGACACTTAGAAGATGCAACAAGTCCACTAAAGAGACAGCTTACACTACACTCGTTCGTCCTCTGTTAGAATATTGCTGCGCGGTGTGGGATCCTTACCAGGTGGGACTGACGGAGGACATCGAAAGGGTGCAAAAAAGGGCAGTTCGTTTTGTATTATCACGTAATAGGGGAGAGAGTGTGGCAGATATGATACGCGAGTTAGGATGGAAGTCATTAAAGCAAAGACGTTTTTCGTCACGGCGAGATCTATTTATGAAATTTCAGTCACCAACTTTCTCTTCTGAATGCGAAAATATTTTGTTGAGCCCAACCTACATACGTAGGAATGATCATCAAAATAAAATAAGAGAAATCAGAGCTCAAACAGAAAGGTTTAGGTGTTCGTTTTTCCCGCGCGCTGTTCGGGAGTGGAATGGTAGAGAGATAGTATGATTGTGGTTCGATGAACCCTCTGCCAAGCACTTAAATATGAATTGCAGAGTAGTCATGTAGATGTAGATGTAGATGTAGATGTAGATGAAAGTGAGTAGTCCATGCAAAGATATGCAACATCAAGGACAATGGGAGTCAAGGAGCGCCGTGGTCCCGTGGTTAGCGAGAGCAGCTACGGAACGAGAGGTCCTAGGTTCAAGTCTTCCCTTGAGTGAAGAGTTTAATTTTTTATTTTCAGTTTATGTGACAAACTCTTATGTTTTCATCACTTTTTTGGGAGTAATTATCACATCCACAAGAAAACCTAAATCGGGCAAGGTAGAAGAACTTTTTCACCCATTCGCTAAGTGTACAAGTTAGGTGGGCTGACAACATATTCCTGTCACGTGACGCACATGCCGTCACCAGTGTCGTATAGAATCCATCAGACGTGTTTTCCTGTGGAGGAATCTGTTGACCTATGACCTTGCGATCAAATGTTTTCGGTTCCCATTGGAGAGGCACGTCCTTTCGTCTACTAATTGCACGGTTTTGCGGTGCGGTCGCAAAACACAGACACTAAACTTATTACAGTGAACAGAGACGTCAACAAACGAACGGACAGAACATAACTTTGCGAAAATAAAGAAAGTAAAATTTTCAGTCGAGGGAAGACTTGAACCAAGGACCTCTCCTTCCGCAGCTACTCACACTAAACACAGGACCACGGCGCTCCTGAGCTCACATGCTCCTTGATGTTGCCTATGTTGCGCATGGACTACTCAGTTTGTATATTTTACTAATTTTTTTCATAGTTCCACACAACTTCTTCCTGTTTTCTCGATTGATCTGTGTTCAATTTTTCAAGGCCTATATCCACTGTGCCAACTTATAACTAAATCTGAGGGGGGTGCGATTGGGAGGTTCCCTTGTCAGGAAAAAATCCTTTTTCAGTAAAAAATCATCCATCACTGGAAAGCCCCAATTTGGAATGCAAGGATGAGTTATAATAATCAGAAAGGGTACAATCAATAGGGGCACTGCAGTCACAAGCTGTGCAGAGCTTGGTGATCTAAATGCTATTCTCATTGGTGCAAGAAATCTGCCACTGTGGAGCACCAAACAAGGAAATGTCTCTCCATCACTCTACCTTGGATGTGTTATACTTCGATGAATTTTCAGATTAATCTGTGTAGAATTTTGACATTAGAGCATTTAATACAGTATGGCATGTGGAGTATTCTGCATGGGATGAAATGAATTAAGACTATGGTAGTTGATTGATGATCTCCACTTAGGATGAGTAACTTCATCGATGGAAACTACCAGGAAACTTTCCCTTGTTACATAAAAAGTAATGTTTGAGAAATCTGGAAGGCTATTGGCACATAATAACATTTCTATTATTCCAATTTTAAAACAATCAGAGAGTGCAGAGGACTTGGTCATATTAAATGTGGAATAATTCCAGTATTTTACAGGCTTCACTTATAACTGTGTGTGCTGCCACTTTAGAATGGGAAGCAAAGGTAACGTCATAGTTGGATAGTTAGAAATCTATGATCATCATTAGGCAAGTGAAGAAATGAACCAAAAACAATTTCATAAACCAAAAGTACACTTAGTATACCACAAAATACGTAATTATTAAAGAGAGTTGTGCTAGGTTCTTACACTATTGGCCAAAAAATTACAAATGAAGATTACTTCATGATGCTTGTGTTTCCAGCAAATAAAGACAAGAATGGTGCACAATGGTATGGAAATGGTAAAACTACCTTGTAGAAAATAAAATAATTTCTTTGTGTATGAAGTAACGATTTTGCTTTGTTACACTGCCTGCAGCAGAAACGTTCAACCAATATTTTGTAGCAATCTGTTCAAGAACTTATTGGAGCTACAGTATACAATTAATTACGTTGCTAACACAAGAAATTCCATATTTGTATAGACAAACAGTAGTCATACGGTAATCTTAGCATAACAAAGATCAATAATATCGTTACTCATTTACTGACACTACAGTTCATAGACAAATAATGATCTGCTGCAGAATAATGTCTGACCAAACTACTTTGTGACCTTTCTGAGTGTTTCTGCAAAAAGTATAACTAAATTTACAAAAATAATAAATTTTTGAGAATGTAATGCAAGTTGATAGACAAAAAACCTAGTCACCAAGTGGCAGCAGAAGAACACACATTATATAAAAGGTACTAAAGTTTGCAAGCTTTCGCAGCCCGTGGCTCCTTCTTCTCTAGCAAAAGAGTTGAGGGGGAAGGAAGAGCGGTGAAGGAAAAGGACTGGCGAGCTTTACGAAAACGGTTAGAGTTCAGGAAAGTCACCCATAACCCCAGTTTACCAGACAGGATGAGAAGGAAAGACTTTCTTCTCTTTTTAAGCTATAACTGTTTTCCTAAATCTCACCAGCCCTTTTCCTTCGCCCCTCTTTCTTCCCCCTCAACCCTTCTGCCATAAGAAGGAGCCACCGGCTCTGAAAGCTTGCAAACTTTAATACTTTTTATATGTGTGTTCTCCTGCCGCCACTTGGTGAGCAGATTTTTTATCTATCCACTTACATTATTACGAAATTTGTAACTCATATATATTTCTGCCGCCCCCCCCCCCCCCCTTTTTTTTGCTGCAACTGTATAACTTGTACAGAAGAACATCTTCCAGTTTCCTTCAGCACACCAAAAGTTATTACAGTTCCCTTCCAAGAAGTAATTCTAGTGGAGGAAATCAGTATCTATTGCCACATTGATAGTTATAGCATCTCCTTAAATTAAATTTTTTGGGAAGGAGGAATACTCAGCAATTGTCAATCAGCTCTGCACCTGCAAGACTGTTAGCTGCTTACAATTCAAATTTAAGATATATTTATTATAACACATTCTAAATGGTAAAAGGAGCTGGTTAGTTAGATTTTGTGCAGATATTCATAAAGCCTCTACTTGAGGTATTTTTACTTTTCACCTCAAGACCTAGGGGATTAGAGAAGTGGTGAAGAGAACGACTTCTTTACTCAAAACATTAATCGAGAGGAAAAGAGTGCATGAATTAATAGTAGCTACTTTAACAGGATGCACAGCACACAAAAGAAATTACCATATGTAGAAATTGATTTGCAAGGTGAATGTGAAATGATTCATTCCATATCATTATCACGTATTGTGCAAAATGCTCTATTGAACATGAAACTGATGAATAAACTAGCTTTAAATTTATGAATTTGCAAAAAATATATTCAATATCAGAGTAAATACTGCTGTTCCTTCATAAAGCATAGTTATTCTGTACCTCGATCAAAATAACAAAGCGACTGACAGTCGAGCACGAGAGTGGGTGGTGGTGACGACTGACATATGTCAGGGCACACAATATGGCTGCAGCTGCAAACAGCTGGGCATTCCCACTTTGGATGCATTCACACCCTGCCCATTAACATGCAGTTTTGGATTTGCTTGGTATAGTGGTAATAATTTGATCACTTTTCTGCATACTTTAGCAATTAGTTTAGGACATTCTGTCAAGTAAAATAAATATGCCACACACAGAAACAATGCAAAGAATAAAAATGTATAACTGTTACATTACCAGCTGCAAGTGTTGCCTGTAACTGGCACCTGCAGCAGCACAGTGGTATTGCAACAGCAGACACAACAGGAGGCCTGACCAGGCTGATTTTCTGAATGGCTCTTGCCCTGGCAGCTACCCTCTAAACAGCTAGCTGTCAATCTCTTTGTCATTCTGACCCAGATATACTAAGATACAAAATCTGGTAGACCTCCTTTAATTTGTAAATTACAGCAACTAGCATTCTTGAAATATACAGTCATTACTGAAGTTCATCTGTAAGCACATAAAACGGAAACTATCATTTTTCCAATATCCGCCCGGCGACTACACACATCGGCTGTTCTCTTTCTACGTATTACTGAGGGCATGGTTTAGTATGCATTGAAGATGAATCTGTTTTATTTAAAAGGGAGAGGATAGTGGGTACACATGAGTGGCATTAAATAATTGAAACAACATAATTTGATGTGCTGTGCATTTTCTTCTTCTGGATTTGAGATCAATGGAAATGAAAACAATATACTGTTGTGTGTTGTAATGAAATTATCTGCAATTATGTCTGTATTATGGTAAGCCAGTAATAAATAATGTCTTATCTTACAACACAAATAATAATTTAAAGACATAAGCAGTCTTATGTTCTCAATGGGCATACTTTTCAAAAATGTTTCACACAATATGTGAGAATAAATGTTTTTTCATTTTCCAAAACGCTATCACTGCCACTGCTGTGGCAGGCACCAAAAGCCCCATGACTTTCCAGGAGAAATATTTCGCCCTCCGACTGTCGGACTGCTTTCTCATCTGGTAAAAAGAAATTGTACAGTGTATGAAAATCGAACCTGTCAAAACCATACACACAAATTTTCATAATAATAATAATAATAATAATAAAACATATTTAATGATAGTCTTTTGACCTGAGACAATTCTCCAGGCAGTTTCTGAAGTTGGTTATGGAGACAATATGCTTGCTCCATCGCCAATTGCAATACCACAAGCAAGACAGCTTTAGAGGAGTACTGTTCATCCACAAAAGCGTCGTCATAATTTTGGGCGACTGCCTTTAACAGAGTGTCCAGTACCAAATCCAGCTCTTCTAAATGTGTCGCAGTCAAAGATACAATTTGCTGTCCTTCTTGTACACTAAAAAAAAAACAGCATGCTTGATAAAGTATAATAAATAAATGAAGGACAATTTATTCCACTGAGAAACAATCTTTTACTCACCTAATTGCGGAATTGGATTTCATATGTGCCTTATTATCCTGAGGCTGTTGTTTTGACGAGAGATTTTGCATGTCTTCAATTAGCTTACGTCTTCGTTCCTCATCCTCAATTCCAATAATTTTTAAGTCAGTTTCTTTTAATGCTAGAAATGTCTCTATGTCGATATTGCGTTGTTTCACAAGTCTGATTTCATCCACAGTGAGTCCTAGGCCACAGAGAAGTACTGCAAATTCTCTGAATCCATCCCTAGAACCACATGCCATTAGCAATATCATCAATTATCCTGCTTATAAAAAAAGTCATACCGAAAGAGCAAATTACATACTCCATTCCACCAGAAGGCTCGGGGGATATATCTGTCAAAATATCATCAAAATTGTAGGTCTTCTGATGCATCTCAATTTCCCCTGGTATGGTTACATTATCTTCTCCTTCTGTCACTTTAATGATGGCATTATTCTACAAAAATGAAAACAGCAGGGATTAGCATAGAATATAGCAGGAATAAATATGATTACAAATATTAGTTCTAGTGATAGAGCCTAATATTAAAACATCACTGTATTTTATATCCTACGTTAGTAAATATTAGCAGATTTGCTCTATGATGAATCTGATGTTCAAGATCACACTGTCCGCAACAAAATAAAAATGCTGTATCATATACTTCTCTTTTGATTACATGTAAACAAGCACAAGCCCCCATTACAAAACTTTAAAAAATTATTAGTTTTCCCAAAAACTACAAGACAACATTTTTCTCTCAGGATATATCAATTATATCAATTTTCAGACACATACAGTGGGCCATTCTACTTGATGTCTTACATATGTATCAGAAACACTATCAATATCAGAATTAAATTTTATCCATATGCAGTTCATAGCCACATAACACAAGATAATTAAAACATTCGCATTTATACAAAACACAAACACACTTAAAACTTCACAGTTTCGAGAGATAAGTATGTCAGCTAATGTTTATAATACTATGTTACAATGCCCTCTATCCAACCATCACCATTATCCTCTTAAATACAGTGGTTAGGCATCTGCCATGATCATTTGATTTGTGATCACAGCAATATTAAAAACGGAGACTGTTTATTTTCCACCTTTTGTTTTCAATAAAACATCCTTCATCAGAAGAAGATATGGAGTTTAGATACAGTAGCTAGTTGTTAAAAAAGCTGCTTCTCTGTTAATGTATAGCTTCACTCAGTCTCAAGACTTGTGCAAGTTGTCAACTTACAACACCCAAGCAATATATAACAATAGTGCAGCACAGTTTTTCTTCTTTCGGATGGTTTCTAAATTGGAAAGTGTTAAGGAAGCTGAGCAATAATGTGCCAGACAGGATATATTGAACCTGCAGATGCAAGCTGCTCACTTTGACCTCGCAATGTCATTAACAAGGTGAATATAAAACTTTCATAAAAGCCCAAAATGCATGTAATACACACACAATTTAAAAAAAAGAAGCTGCACACCAACCTGTTGCTGCATGGCAAGTATACTTTCTTATCCATCCAATTATATTATTGCATGGCAAGTATATTTTCTTATCCAACCAATTATATTATATTTTCAAAAAATCATTAGTTCTGCTGATAAATCTTAACGATGTGAAACGAGTCATTTTAAATTCACAATACACACTAGTATGTAAATATGGCTACATGCTGACCATTTTTTTATTTTTTTAAATATACATGTTTGAGTTAGTAATTCCTACCCATCACCTTTTCACATTAAAATAATAGAAATTCTTCTACGAAATAGAAGGAGTCGCCAAGGATAAACTTTTTCAGATTGTTTCTAAATTTTACTTTGCTGCCTGTCAGACATTTTATATCACTGGGTAAGTGATCACAAATTTAGGTTGCGCATTGTGACCCCTTTTTATGCAAAAGGTGACCTGAATGTGGAATAATGAATGCTATTTTTTCTTCTCATATTGAAATTATGTACATCATTGTTCCTTTTGAACTGTAGTGGAGTACTTACAATATGCTTCATGGGGGATAAATATACTGTGAGACAGTAGTCGGAATGCCCAACTCCTTATATAGATGTCTACAAGAAGATCAAGGGTGAGCATCACATATTATTCTTACAGCACATTTTTGAGCTATAGAGACTTTCTTTCTTAAAGATGAATTACCCCCAGAACATTATATCATATGGTATTATAGAATGAAAAAATGCAGAACACGTCACCTTACTCATTTCTCTCTCCCTAAGATTTGCAATAACTAAGTGCAAATGCGGACGAATTGTATTTCCTCACCATATGTTACACTTATCATCGGTGCAATACCTCTATGTATGCAGAACTGAATATGCTGTGTCTTTTTGAAATTGAGAGTGAGACCATTCAGAGAAAACCAGTCAATGATACTTTGAAGAAGACTTGTTTATCATTTCTTCTGGTGTTGTATGTACGCTCAGACTGATTACAATGCTAGTATTATCTGCAAAAAGAGCTACTTCTGCTTCTTCTATCTTGCACAGAAGATTGTTTACATACATGGGAAACAAAAGTGGACGTACGATTGAGACTTGAGTAAAAATATATCTAAAAACAAAGATGATGTGACTTACCAAATGAAAGTGCTGGCAGGTCGACAGACACACAAATGAACACAAACATACACACAAAATTCAAGCTTTCGCAACAAACTGTTGCCTCATCAGGAAAGAGGGATAATTCTATGTGGGAATGACCAGCAACAAACTGTCCATTCGCATGAATGGACACAGGCAGACAGTGTTTGTTGGTAATGAGGATCACCCTGTGGCTAAACATGCCTTGGTGCATGACCAGCACATCTTGGCGCAGTGTTACACCGTCCGGGTTATCTGGATACTTCCTACTAACACCAACCTATCCGAACTCCGGAGATGGGAACTTGCTCTTCAATATATCCTCTCTTCCCGTTATCCACCAGGCCTCAATCTCCGCTAATTTCAAGTTGCCGCCACTCATACCTCACCTGTCATTCAACAACATCTTTGCCTCTGCACTTCTGCCTCGACTGACATCTCTGCCCAAACTCTTTGTCTTTTAATATGTCTGCTTGTGTCTGTATATGTGTGGATGGATATGTGTGTGTGTGCGAGTGTGTACCCGTCCTTCTCCCTCTTTCCTGATGAGGCAACAGTTTGTTGCGAAAACTTGAATTTTGTGTGTATGTTTGTGTTCGTTTGTGTGTCTGTCGACCTGCCAGCACTTTCATTTGGTAAGTCACATCATCTTTGTTTTTAGATATATTTTTCCTTCGTGGAATGTTTCCTTCTATTATAACCATATCATTAATTTGAGACTTGAGTAATGCAGACATGATTTCTACCCAGTCCATAGAACCTGCCCTGATTACATTGGTTGAATTGCAGAGTACAATTTTCTTCATTCCTATGGTTGGACATGATATTATTCACTGATTGGCTATACCATCAACCAAGGATGTAGCTGGGATTTTGTCAAAAAAGGGGGGGGGGGGGTCCAATTTTCTAAAGAGGACATTCAGGTATTTCATTTATTTTGAAAATGTCCATAAAGAATGCAAAACCATTGAATTTGACAATTATCTTGGAGTTTATGACAAGCATAGATATAATCTCATTATTTAGGAGAGCTGTATTTTGACAAAATACAAACTACTAAGAAGCAGTCATGCTCCAGTCTCCCTTTGCCCTTCAGACAAGAGAAAACAATTTTCAAGATCACTGGTGGATGGATTTAAATCACCTCATCTCTTGAATCCCAAGATTAGAGCTACCACAAGCTGATAAAGAATTTGGGGGGGGGGGGGGGGGGAACTGGTTGTTGTATATTGTTTTAAAATAAAATAAAATGCATTGCAACAAAAGATTGATTTTTGACACTGCATGTTTTATCTCCAATAGTGTTTGTGTAATCATTTGGTAGTGCATGAATGCATGCAGATTTTAAGATTTAATTGTGCACAGACTTACTCGTTATTATAATATTACAAGAGCATAAATAGATTTTAGACAAAAGGGGAGGGAGGGATGCAGAGTGCAGTTGGCTCAGATGAATTCAAGCAGCACACTGAACAAAATCTTTTAGAAATGAATGAACTATAGAATGTGTTGTCATCACATACCCCTCCATCCTCCGCAAACTGCTCACCACCATTCAGTTTCGAAACTGATTTTCATAACTGAGTACTACCCACATGATCAGACTGGTCGATATTTTGTCATTTAGGCTACTAATAATAGAATATTCAGCAAATTTTTTAAAGAAATGCAACCATCGCCGTTTGGGTGATATTTTTGTTGATCAACGCAATTTTTGGATGACAGACAAATTAAAGTGTTTATGCACTGCTTTTAACTTAATGTTATTTGTCATTATATTTACTGTCTTTTGTAGTACTGAAATACTGCAACACCAAAGTTCTACCAGCTACAACTCAAGTGCTAACATTAACCAGTTATAGACAGGTAATTAAACTATTATAGTAGTGCATACTTATTTTTAACTTTTCATAAAGCTAGCAGACGAACCTTTTTTTTTTCCTTGTTGCAAACTTATCCATAATTAGAAACTATCACAACACCACACAGAGCAAAAATGATAAACGGTAGCACTTACATTAAATTCAACTGCAAATAAGAACTGAACTGATTAATGAAACAATTAACCTCAAGCAAGGCCAATAATTGGTTTTGGCTAAATAGGGATGGGTGATAGCCAACAGTGTTATAGATAGCTTAAATCTATCATTCACCTTGCTGTCTAATGAAAGTGCATGTTCCTTGTATGATTGAAAATAAAAATATCTTTCATACAATGTAAGCTTTCATGGCTGATACTGACGCTACTTATACTTCCATTTTTTTTTTAATTTCGCTACATGGCCACTAGGTCGTGTGTAATTTCATTTAGGTGATGGGGGCTCCAGACCCCTGGAACTCCCCTTTGACTATGTCGCTGCATCAACTGCACAAAACCTTTATTTATCAGGGAGAATACTGTGATTCACAAAGTCAAATACCTTAGACAGTTCACAGAAAATAGCAACCAACACTATTTTGTTATTTACTGCTTGTAAAATTTGCCGAGGGAACGTGTAAATGGCATTCTAAGTTGAGCAACTCATTTGTGATCCAATCTGTGATTTACTGAAGATATTATTGTTGGTCAGGTGGAATACTATTCTACAATACATCACCTTCTCAAAATTTTTGGAAGATAATGGGTGAAACATGTCTGTAATTTTTGACATCTCCTTATCACATTTCTTATAGAACGGTTTAACAACAGCAAATATCAATCTCTCTAGAAAAATGCCTTGAGTTAGTGATGCATTATAAACCAGATCAGTTTTTATTTTTGAGAAAATTTTGTTGTTGTTGTTGTTGTTGATGTCGTCGTCATGGTTTCAGGTCCGAAGACTGGTTTGCTGCAGCTCTCATGCAACTCTATCCTGTGCAAGCTTCTTCAACACTGAGTAACAACTGCAACCTACAACCTTCTGAATCTGCTTTGCTTTATTCATCTCTTGCTCTCCCTCTATGGTTTCTACTTCCACACTTACCTCCAGTACTAAATTGGTATTCCCTGGATGTCTCAGAATATGTCCTACCAACCAATACTCCTTCTAGACAGGTTGTGCGACAAATTTCTTTGCTCTCCCATTCTGTTCAGTACCTCCTCATTAGTCATGTGCTCCACCCTAATAATCTTCAGCATTCTTCTGTAGAACCACATTTCAAAAGCTTCTATTCCCTTCTTGTCTAAACTTTGTCAATAACTTTCAGAAAATACTTCCTAACATTTAAATCTATACTTGATGTTACCAAGTTTATCTTATGGAGAAACACTTTTATTGCCATTGTCAGTCTATATTTTATATCCTTTAAGAGAATATATCTCTTAAATTCAGAAGGAGATGTTGGGGATATGGTTGTATTTTATGAGAGTTGCTTTTTCAACATACTGCAGTGATTTTTCTCCACAACTGTTTGTTGCTTTATTTTCGACTGCATTTAGGAAGTGATTACTAAACATATCTGCTACTCTTCCATTTAATTCAACAGTGATGTTATCCTGTTCTGTGACCTGTTGCCCTCTCTCATTTCACTACATTCCATATAGCCTTAAGTCTATTGTCGGCTTTACTGATTTCTAAAATAATGTGCATGATCCCAGATTTTTTTAATAACTTTGCTTAGCAACGAGCAACTATCACAGGATCTTTGTTCTTGCCAGCAGATACATTTCCCCTTCCTTTCACTTGATACTTTAATCCTCATAGTGATGTATGATTTTTACATTGCTGTTCAAAGTCCTTTCTGATTAGCTTATAAGGAAAACTATTTTCTGTTACGTACAATGCTCATAGCTTTTCACTCTTATTAATTTCTGCACAATGTTTTAGCAGTAATCTGCTCTCAGGTTTTCAAAGCTTGTCCGGTGCAGTCCCCAACAATCAGGCTTTCCTTCTCATCCTGTCCAGTAAGTCTTCTCTGACCCATGGTTCTGGGTGACTTTTCCAAAATCTACCCCTTCTCCTAAACCTCTCCAGTCCTTTTTCTTCACCCCTCTTCTTTTCCCTTCTGCTGGAAGGAGGCCACTGGCTCTGAATGGTTGTGTAAATATAACCTTCTCTTATGTGCGTGTTCTGCCATTGCTTGGTGAGTAGATTTTTTTATCTATTCAATTACACTATATTGTCAAAACTATTTTCAGATAATGGTATGAATTTATCATGAAATAGATTAAATTTTATGTCACTATTTGAACCATCATAAATTTCATCTAAAGTTATTTCTTGTAAACGGTTTTTAGAAACATTCTACATCTAAATCTGTACTCTGTGAACCACTGTGAAGTACATGGCAGAGTGTACACCCCACTGTACTAGTTATTAGGGCTTTTCCCCATTCCATTCAAGTACGGAGCACAGGAAAAAATGATTGTTTAAATGTGTCGGTGCATGCTGTAATTAATCTTTATCCTAACAATCCCCATGGGAGCTATATGTAGGGGGTTGTAAAATATTCTTATAATCATCATTTAAAGCCAGTTGTTGAAACTTTGTTAGAAGACTTTCTTGAGATAGGTGTGCTGTTCAGTTCTTTCAACATCTCAGTGAGACCCTCCCATGTGTCAAACAAACCTGTGACCATTTGTGCTGTCCTCCTCCGGATACATTCAATATCCCCTGCTAGTCCTATTTAGTATGGGTTCCACACACTTCGCAATATTCTAGGATGGGTCACATGAATGATTTGTAAGCAATCTCCTTTGCAGACTGATTGATTTCCCCAGTATTCTACAAATAAACCAAATGGTGCTATAGTTCGCACAGGATGCACAGTGCCCGATGCACAGTGACCAATTTTCACTCGAAGCGCTGGGCGAGTTTATTCATTTGTTCAGATGGGGAGTGTTTGCGACGTTTTGGCCGGTCGGCAATAACAGAATCGAGGCACGTGCCCTGCAATCTTTCTCAAATGATTTTGCAGACACTATTTGGTAAAAAAAATTGATTTTTGTGTTACTTACAGCTTTATGTGTCAGGTTCATGATGATGTGCCCATCATTTCATTAATGGTCATATTTATTGTGATATTTACATGGAAGTAACACACTGTGCGGAAATAAAAAAAACTTGCAATGAAAAATGGGGATCCGATAAGTGCAAATTACATAATATGTTGCTGCGTATAAAATTTACTAACATATTGAATTTTTCTATAGATTTGGGTGGAGATCTCTATGTGTTACAAATCCCAAGAAAATTGATCTGAAGTAGCACATTTATTTTCTATCTCACAGTGGCGGTGATGTATCCAGAATGAAATACCCCCATTACTCATATTTCAGAAACGGTTTGAGATATCGAAATGAAATTTTGACAATTGATGGCACAAAAAAAGAGAGTATTTTACTACATGGTTCTAATGCAAAACTTCACATTATCTAACATGTTAATCCGCTAACTACAGACTTATCTGATGAAGGAATGTAATTTTTAGTGGCCATCAATAGCTGGTGAAATGAGAAATGTTATGGGTTTTGGAACCACATAAGAGAAGACAATATACATTTATTTTGTACTGAGGATGTGCTTTTTTAATAAGCTACTGATCTTACTTTTCCCCAGTTCCTCACTTAATAAACCACTGTGTCAGAATTCTCTCACAATTTTGTCTGCACATTAGGTTGGGGGAGGTGACACTGTTATACTCCACTGTGTTCTGTGAAAAGAAGCAAACTATTAACATGGCAACCAGAGAAATGTGTTGGTTTTACTCAAAATTCACCACTCATGACACTTCTTTGAATGTTACAAATGGTTAACAGCCAAGTGAAAATAAAACGCAGCATTTTCTGCAGAATTCTTTTTAGATATTAATCAAAGTAGAGGTGACAGATTTTTTTGAATGGTCACCATGCAAGTGTGTGCATGGAGGGACTCCACTTAATATATACGAAAAGTGTGAGTGTAGGCTTCAGTTTAGAGCAGCATTTCCCCTAAAGCACATGCCCCGGCCCCACTATTACTGTTCTCCCTATGCGTGCCCTGCCAATTGTTCATCTACCAGCTACAGCACTTTGTGTGGACTATACATGTTTTACCCATGACTGAGCCTATGGTATTATTCCACTGCATTACCCTACTAAGTGTTACACCCAAGTATTTGTGTGAGTCTACAGATTCCAACTGTGACTCACTAATAACATTCATAGGATACTTTTTTTTTCATTTTGTGAAGTACGCAATTTTACATTTTTGTGCATTTAAAGCACACTGCCAGTCATTGCAGGATTTGAGATCTTATCAAGGTCTGACTGAATTTTGTACAGCTTCTTTCAGACTGTACTTCATTGTAGATAACTGCATCATCTGTGAAAATCTACTATTAATATTGTCCACAAGATCACTGGTATATATAGCATGAATAGTAAGGGAACCAACACACTTCCCTGGCGTACACTCGAAGTTACTTCTACAGCTTACTAATTGGTACACTGCATATAGCAGAACTGCTGGAGGATAGTGAGGTACTGGATGCAGCATGTAGTTCATTAAGACAAAGTACTGTACGTGTACGGGAAGGAGATGGAGTCAAGGTAATATCTGTGAATGTAGGATAATTTTGGCACTGAGGAGCTTAAGTTGTCGTAGGAAACATTAGAGGCAACATTAGAGGTTACAGACAAGGAAGACTGCTGCATGGAAAGTATAGGCTATAAAAGAGCACAGGATGCCACTAAGGCTGCATTTTGGGAGAAGTTAAGCATGAGGGGAGCAGGGAGGGCACAGATGGAAGACCTGTTGCTAGAATTTCAAGACTTATTCTCACAAGAACCACTGCCTGCAATGCAACACAGGATTCCTATGGGGAATGAAGTGCCGGTGTACCAGAGGCTGTACAGAATACCACAATCTCTGCAGCCGATTTTGGAGGAGTCTACCAATCAACAGTTGGCCTGCAGCAAAATAGCAGAGAGTAGTAGCCCTTGAGGTTACAAGAACTGTAATTGTATTGAATAAGTTACAGATGGTTTGGAGGAAATATCGATACTGCCGTGACTACCGCCATTTGAAGAGTTAGACAACAACAGATGCTTACCCCATTCCAAATATCATGGGAACCATTGATAATATTCGGCAGTGCTGGTATTCCTCAAAGATTAAACTGAGGAGTTGGTAATGCCAATTAGAAGTGGCTCCAGAGGATAGAGAGAAGACGGCGTTTTCAGTACCATGGAGATATTACCAGTATAGATGGATACTGCTTGGTTTAAGGAATGCACCTGCAGGATTCCAGCATTTGATGGCCAGAGAGTTGAAAGAATTGAAGCATCATCAATGTTCAGTGTATTTAGATGGCTTCATCATTTTTTTCAAGAAATATGCGGCAACATAAGCAATGACAAAGGGATGTATTCTAGAGGTTACGGACAGCTCACTTACTACTGAGTACTAAAAACTGTCACTCTGCAAAGGAAGAAGTAAATTACTTATGTCATCTGATTAGTAAGGATAGTGTGACGACTAACCCAAGATTGATACAAGTGGATTCAGATTTTCCAGTACCAGGAACAAGCAAGAGTTAAAGCCTTTCCTGGGCTGTGCAAATTATTATAGAAAATTCATGAGAGTGTTTGCAAATCATCCTATTGCTTTGGTGTTGAGATAACTGAATGGAGCCAGGAGAAATGATTCTACCACGACAGAGAGATGCTTAGCGTGGTGTACAAATTAACATGCTTCCAGTGTTACCTTTAGGGGTGGAAGTTTGAAGTAGTGACTGAATATGCTACTTTGAAGTGGTTATTATGTTTGAACTACCCATCCAGTACGCTGGCCAGATGGGCCTTGAAACTCAATAAATTCGAGTAAGAACTACTTCACAAATCAGTGAGGAAACGTGGAAATGCAGACACACTAACCAGGAAGGTAGCACTTGATGAAGATGTTGCTGAGTGGCAAGTAGCACAGATCACTGACAGAGAATTAAGCATTACAGCAAGCAGTATGAGCTCAGCATGCGACACGTTGTTATTTAGGGAGACAAGATGAGGACCATGAGTGGTTGTACTACTGAAGTTAAGGGAAGAGGCGCTGAGAGAGAAATGCACGATCATGTTTTATCTGACCACGAAGGGTGCAGAGCAACAAATTCAGAGGGTGGGGGAGAAGTAGTGCCAGAGAAGAAGGAAAAATCATGATCAATACATCAGGAATTGTGTACAGTGTGCACAGCATGCAGGTTTGAGTCAGAAACAAGTATTATAACAGAAATTACAATGAAATGAACACCCTTAGCTGCTTACAGGCGTTGACATACGTCAGCGGGGACAGATGAAAATCTGTGCCCCAACCGGGACTCGAACCTGGGATCTCCTGCTTACATGGCAGACGCTCTATCCATCTGAGCCACCGAGGACACAGAGGATAGTGTGACTGCAGGGATTTATCTCTGGCACGCCCCCCGCGAAACCCACATTCTCAACGTATTGTCCCGCACTACATTCATAGTGCCCCCGCCCATTATGCTCATTACTCGCGGCGCGTTGCCGATTCCAGTAAGAGTTCGGGCACTGTTTGTGCATTCGCACAGAAGAAGAAGATGGTCAAATGGCCAGTGAGCCTTAACTACACTCCTGGAAATTCAAATAAGAACACCGTGAATTCATTGTCCCAGGAAGGGGAAACTTTATTGACACATTCCTGGGGTCAGATACATCACATGATCACACTGACAGAACCACAGGCACATAGACACAGGCAACAGAGCATGCACAATGTCGGCACTAGTACAGTGTATATCCACCTTTCGCAGCAATGCAGGCTGCTATTCTCCCATGGAGACGATCGTAGAGATGCTGGATGTAGTCCTGTGGAATGGCTTGCCATGCCATTTCCACCTGGCGCCTCAGTTGGAGCAGCGTTCGTGCTGGACGTGCAGACCGCGTGAGACGACGCTTCATCCAGTCCCAAACATGCTCAATGGGGGACAGATCCGGAGATCTTGCTGGCCAGGGTAGTTGACTTACACCTTCTAGAGCACGTTGGGTGGCACGGGATACATGCGGACGTGCATTGTCCTGTTGGAACAGCAAGTTCCCTTGCCGGTCTAGGAATGGTAGAACGATGGGTTCGATGACGGTTTGGATGTACCGTGCACTATTCAGTGTCCCCTCGACGATCACCAGTGGTGTACGGCCAGTGTAGGAGATCGCTCCCCACACCATGATGCCGGGTGTTGGCCCTGTGTGCCTCGGTCGTATGCAGTCCTGATTGTGGCGCTCACCTGCACGGCGCCAAACATGCATACGACCATCATTGGCACCAAGGCAGAAGCGACTCTCATCGCTGAAGACGACACGTCTCCATTCGTCCCTCCATTCACGCCTGTCGCGTCACCACTGGAGGCGGGCTGCACCATGTTGGGGCGTGAGCGGAAGACGGCCTAACGGTGTGCGGGACCGTAGCCCAGCTTCATGGAGACGGTTGCGAATGGTCCTCGCCGATACCCCAGGAGCAACAGTGTCCCTAATTTGCTGGGAAGTGGCGGTGCGGTCCCCTAAGGCACTGCGTAGGATCCTACGGTCTTGGCGTGCATCCGTGCGTCGCTGCGGTCCGGTCCCAGGTCGACGGGCATGTGCACCTTCCGCCGATCACTGGCGACAACATCGATGTACTGTGGAGACCTCACGCCCCACGTGTTGAGCAATTCGGCGGTACGTCCACCCGGCCTCCCGCGTGCCCACTATACGCCCTCGCTCAAAGTCCGCCAACTGCACATACGGTTCACGTCCACGCTGTCGCGGCATGCTACCAGTGTTAAATACTGCAATGGAGCTCCGTATGCCACGGCAAACTGGCTGACACTGACGGCGGCGGTGCACAAATGCTGCGCAGCTAGCGCCATTCGACGGCCAACACAGCGGTTCCTGGTGTGTCCGCTGTGCCGTGCGTGTGATCATTGCTTGTACAGCCCTCTCGCAGTGTCCGGAGCAAGTATGGTGGGTCTGACACACCGGTGTCAATGTGTTCTTTTTTCCATTTCCAGGAGTGTATATACATACTAAGATGGTATCTGTTCTTTCGGACATGTCACCATCGGTGACCATGCAGCTCTTTAGAATGAAATTACAATGAAATGAACACCCTTAGCTGCCTACAGGCGTTCACATACGTCAACGGGGACAGTCGCACTATCCTCTGTGGCTCAGATGCATAGAGCGTCTGCCATGTAAGCAGGAGATCCCGGTTGGGGCAAACATTTTCATCTGTTCCTGTTGACGTATGTCAATGCCTGTAAGCAGCTAAGGGTGTTAATTTCATTGTAATTTCATTCTAACGAGCTGCATGGTCACCGATGGTATCTGTTCTTTCGGACATGTCCAAAAGAACAGATACCATCTTAGTATGTATATAGTTAAGGCTCACCGGCCACCTGACCATCTTCATCTTCTGTGTGAATGCACAAACAGTGCTCGAACTCTTACGGGAATCGGCAACGCGAAGTGAGTAATGAGTATAATGGGCGGGGGCACCACGAATAGTGTGGGACAATACGTTGGGAATGTGGGTTTCGCGGGAGGCGTGCCAGAGATAAATCCCTGCAGTCGCACTATCCCCCGTGTCCTCGGTGGCTCAGATAGATAGAGCATCTGCCATGTAAGCAGGAAATCCCGGGTTCGAGTCCCGGTTGGGGCACACATTTTCATGTGTCCCCGTTGACGTATGTCAACGCCTGTAAGCAGCTAAGAGCGTTCATTTCATTGTAGATTGCCAGAAGTGACGGAACCGTTTTGTTTTACTGGGGTGGATTTGTTATTGCCATTCAACCGAAACCCAGCAGGGAATTGTTTTGTGGCTATATTGGAGCATTTTTCTCATTACTCTGAGATGGTGCCGATGCCAGATCAGCAGTATTAATGGTGAAGTTTCGGGTGCCAGAGACAATAATTATGGACTAGGAGACAAACTTCATGTCAGATCTGATGAAGGAACAGTGTTGGTTGCTGAAAGTGAAAAAATTAAGAAATAGTCCACTTCATCTCAATCAAACGGAAAGAGGGAGCAGGGTCATCAGATGATTGGGAGGATGCTTAGTTATTATGTGAATTCCCACCACAGGGATGGTGGACATGTGTTTATCTTTTGTGGTGAGTGCATATAATTCAAAGATACACACCAGCACTGAGTTGTCGACATTTGAGGTGGTGTATGATAAGAAGATGCTGTCACAATTTAATATGATTAAGCAGAAAGGGAGCAGGAACAGAGAGTCAGTCCAAGAGCTTGTGAGAATGGCACGAGACGTTTGAAAGAAGGTCCAGAAAGCAAACCCCAAGGCACTGGAAAACCAAGAGGCAGCAGTGAAGTGTATGGGAATTTTACCTCAATACAAGATAGGGCAACAGGTAGTGACATTGAGTCTCCGTACTCTAAAAAGGAATACAAAGAAGATCACGACACAGCACCAGGACTTGAAACAAGTGGTTGACACCACATCACCTGTGAATGTGAAGATACAGTTGCCAACGAGATTAACGATTGTACACACTAAACATTTATGACCCTGCAAGAGCGCATAGGAACCAATACCAGGGGGAATATTAGTTGAACCAAGGAAGAAAGGAAAAAGTAAGAAGCTGAGGAATGTGCAGCAGAATATACTGTGTATTAAAGTAATTTGGGGTAGGACTGTGTGTGCATCTGTAGGGTAAGGATTACCTTTAGTTATTTGGTAAGAGGTGCTGTTTGGTGTCAGCAAATTTCTGGGGGGAGGAGGGGAGGGGGAGGGAAGGTGATACTAAGCCCTGACCTCAGGCTGCCATTCACAGATGGCGAGAAAAGAAGAATGCTAATTTTAGCAGACCTGTACCTCTTTGCCTGAGGCTTCAAGATCACCACCTGGATGGTATTATCTAGTCACAAATAATCATTAAGTTTCGTATTCAGTACTGCAGAACAAGACAAGGAGACTAAAAAGGTATTTTCGTGTTTGCAACAATTAGCAAGTATTATTTTATTCATGGCTGCAATTTTCAGCAACTGTAACACCTATTTTTCAGAAAAAAATTATATTTGCAACTGATAACTGAATTTTCTTCTGAAAAATTAGGAAGTAGAAACAGAGTACTAACGCAGGTGTTGGAAGAACACAAGAAGTAGCTCGTGGCATATATACTGTAGTGCTGCTACCTAGCGTTTGAGTAAAAACTATGTCTTTAGCAAAAGTGATAAGAAGTAGTGTGAAAGCCACCAAGAGGTGCCGGATCAATGGCCACGAGGCAGCAGCCACCAGAGTGGCGACATGGGGGTCCAGTAACAGACACACAAGTGAATTGTGAAGCCAGGATAGCAGAGTGCAGCCGTAAACTGTACCACACGGTGACAATTGTGTAGCCAGCAGGGCAACGTCGCCATACCAGGTCTGGTCTCTTGTTATGGGTGGTACGGCTAAGTGACATGTTTAGTGAAATATTCATGGCAGAAGCATGTAAACGAATCTGGATTTCGAGGCAGAGAATCACATGTCATCACCAGAAACCAGCAATGCGACCACAATGCTATCGCTATGGCAGACAGTGAGGCAACTGGGCACCGCCCACAACAGCTGTGGGTTTGGGACTGGGCTGCACTTGGCGCCACAGCCCCACCGACCTGCCGTCCGAGCCTGCTGCCACATCAGACACAGAGTTCCTAGAGGGACTTGGCTCCACAGCCCCAGCCGTCATCCTATTCCTTTCAGAGGGCAACGAGATACACCCTGCACACAGCCTCCTTTGTGAGGCATCATGGTGACACAAGCAGAGAGACAGGTCGTGCAAACTCCACGAACCTGAGGGAAATGGCATGCCACTGACGTCAATGGCCATGGGGCTCTAAAGGTTGCTGGCCTTCCACATTGCTGTCAATAGTGTTTACAACGGAGTTTTGGCCCCACCACTCACCCCGCAGCCTTCAGAGTGGTGCTAGGTGTGCTGACACTGCCATAATCACCAGTGGAGGGTGTGCCCTCCTCGCAATGTGATGCCTGAGCCACAGCCTACACTTTCTTCATTTGGAGTGAGTTAGACATTTTTTGTTCTTGTGTGGTGGTAGTTATGGGATCGAACTTGAGGGGGTGTGGTTAAACCAGTGGACTTATAACAATTTAAGGGGAATTATAGGAATGAGTGGTTATTAACTGTGTGTTGTAGGCAGTGCAATTTGCTTGGGCATTCTGTCCCTTGTGCTGAGTCTGTAGCAGCTATTTGCCTTACGTGTAATCGTTTTGGTGACATGGCCAGGCAATGTAGGGTGTCCAGGTGGCTCAAGATTAGGCAGAGAAAGTAGGTCGGTAGAGCGTTCTGTGACTACCAATTCTTTCTGGGTTATTAGTACATTAACTATGTACGAAAAGACAGATTGTTACTTACTGCAAAGAAGGCATGTTAAGTTGTAGACAGACACAATTAAAAGACACTTACATATGCTGTCAGCCAGAGCCATCATCAGTAAGTATGTAAGTGTCTTTAATTGTGCCTGTCTGAAACTTAAAGTGTCTTCTTTATGATAAGCAGCAATCTGTCTTTTCCTACACTATCAATAATCCTACCTGGAGTTTCCATTGTTCTATTAGAAGATTATTTTTTGTGATGTTCTGAGGTATTATTTTTTAGTCATAAAGATGAGTAAGGAGGATGTAGTGCCAAAATCAGAACACAAGGTGTCATCAATGAGGAGGCTATACAGTCGTCTGTCAATCAGATGGCTCAATTAAGGGCAGATGAAGTGGTCACAGACAATAAACTGGCAGAGAAAGATCAGGAAATAGAGATGTGCAGGTCACAGGCTCCAGTAGTGGATCCGGTAGTTGTTAATCTTGTTTCTCCCTTCTTTGGTGGGACATCTGAAGGCAAGTTGCCATTTGTGGAGGATCTTAAGTCATCGGAAAACATAGGGGATTAATCTGACAGAAAGTTGTTACATATACTAAAGTTACATTTAACAGGGGAAGTGATGTCGCTTGTTCATTACACAGAGGCGCTACACAGTGCACAAACTTTTGACCAACTCAGGCAGGAACCATAGCAAAGGTATAGGAAGCAGAGGAGAGCGCGGTTTTTTCATGAGCAGTTGAGTACAGTTTCCATGAGGCATAACAAAGTGGCTGAGGAGTTTGCAGATAGGATTAGGAAACAAAATGTGCATACTTATGAGTTAACACAGAGTGAGACGGTGAACAAAATATTATTGCAAGATGCCAATTCTCGTTTCTGTGGAAGTAAGAGATTGCAGGACCATGCATGCATTGAATATATGATGTTTAATTGTGGCCTTGTGGGGAACTTGCGAAAATAATGCTACCAGCCAAGGAGGGGTAAGATAGATGGCCAGGATTCCAGGTGGTTTAATTGAAACAATAGTAGGAATGATACAGACCCCAGGAATACAGGGAGAATGGAAGAGCTTGTCTGGGTGGTAAGAAGTGGCTATAATCTCAAGAGGGAACCCCACAGCCATCGAAAGGAGTTCCCAGTAAAGACTAATGCAGAGGTGGAATGTACCATAAGGGGCGTGGTAGATGGTAGGGAATATAAAGTTTCATTGGACACTCGGGTGCACGTGTCTGTTGCCTCAAGAGAGCTAGTAGACAAGAGAAGGTGGAAGCCACAACATTTCAAATTGCGTGAGGTAGGGGACAGTGATATGCAGCCATTGGGGTCAGCAGTGATGAAATTTTCATTGGAGGCAACCAAGTTTAAGCAATGTGGGGAGGCAGTGTCTCATGTAAGCAAGGACTACAGTAAGACTTTCTGCATCATGCCATACGACGACAACATACAGTGGAACTTAGTGGCAAGACATTCCGGCTTGGGGAAACTGTTGGCAGTGTTCACCTGCTGCGGGGAATGTCTAGTATATGAGACAACCCAGTTAAACTGCAAGTAATGACATCAAAGCCTGATTCACATGACTGTGTGTTGGGAGGCACATGAAAGTCAATATGGG
Source organism: Schistocerca cancellata (assembly GCF_023864275.1). Lineage (NCBI taxonomy): Eukaryota > Metazoa > Arthropoda > Insecta > Orthoptera > Acrididae > Schistocerca > Schistocerca cancellata. Next base: position 583,930,547 of record NC_064633.1, read on the forward strand.
TAAATGTGGAGCCTGACTTCCAGTTGATATGTATAGGAGAACACTGGAAGGTAATGAGGTAGTGAATATAGTGTGTTGTTTGGTGAAATGTAACATTTTATTTGTACAAGAGAGGAACTGAGCCAAAGTAGTACTTGTCAATGTGGATAATTTTGGCACCAAGGAGGTTAAGTTGTCGAAGGGAATGTCATTAGCTACACTACAGACTCCAGATGAGGAGGATTGCCACAGATATGGTGTAGGCTATGAAAGGGCACAGGATGCTATCAGAACAGCATTTTGTAATAAATTGAAGTATTTAAAGTGGACAGACTGGACACAGATGGAGGGGCTATGGCTATAATTTTGGGATTATTGTTTTCTGCAAGGGCTGCTGTCTGCTATGAAAATAACACAACACAGGATACCGATAGAGAACAAAGCACTGGTGTATAGAAAGCCATACAGGAATACCATGGTCTCTGTAGCCAGTTTTGGAGTACTTTATAAATCAACAGTTGGCTGATGAGGTATTGGAAGAGAGAAGTAGTGCCAGGAAGGGGAGTGGGGATGGTGATCACCCCCAATAAGTCTATGGATGCTTTAAAGAAGTCTTGCTGTTATTGTGATTACTGCCACTTGAATAGTAAGACTGCAATGGATGTGTACTCAATTCTGAACATCACAGAGACAATGGATAATATAGGACAAAGCCAGTACTTCTCAGCAATGGACTTGAGGAGTGGGTACCATCAGTTGGAAGTGGCTCTGGAAGACATCCCGAAAACAATGTTTTCTGCGCCCTCGGGACACTACCAACATAGAATGATGCCTTCTGGGTTGAAGACTGCTCTGACGACATTCCAGCAGTTGCCACATGGAGTGCTGAGAGGATTGAAACTGCATCAGTGTGTAGTGTTTATTGATGACATAACTGTCTTTTCAAGGGATATGCAAGAGCACAGATATCATCTGAGGGTGGTGTCCAAGTGATTACGAGCAGCCTGTTTGACACTCGACACAGAAAATTGTCACTTTGTAGTGAAGGAAGTTAACTATTTGGGCCATACCATTAGTAAAGATGATGTGACTCCAGCTTAGTAAAAGCAGTGCAAGATTTTCCAGTACCAGGAATAATAAAAGCACTGCAGTTCTTTCTACGCCTCGCAAATTATTATAATGAAGATCATGTAGTTTGCAGATATTGCAAGGCCACTTACCCAATTGCTGAAAATGGGTATTAATTGGTATGGTCAGAGGAATGTCAGGGAGTATTTGCTGAATTAAAAAAGGTGTTAATGTTGAGCCCGGTGTTAGTGTTTCCAGACTTTCAAAAGGAGTTCATATTATCGTGTGATGTGCCAAATCACACTCTTGGGTGTGTTTTAAGTAAGGAAGTGGGGGATTACGAACATCCTATTGCCTGTGCTCCAAGACAGTTGAATTCAGCAGAAAGGAATTGCTTCAAAATTGAGAGAGAGATGGTTAGCATAGTAATGTACTTCTGGTGTATGGAGGAACATACTTCTGGTGTTACTAGCATGATAGAAAATTCAAGGTAGTGACCGACCATACTGTTTCGAAGCAGTTCCAAGCTTCGAAGGATCCAAGCAGTAGATTTACGAGATAGATGTTGAATCTCAGTGAACTGTAGTACAAAGTAATCCACAAACCTGTGAAGAAACATGGAAAAGCATACGGGTTGAACACCAAGACAGCAGTAGTACAAGCACTAGGTCAGGACTGTGGAGAATGGCGGTCAGGACTGTGGAGAATGGCAATCAGGACAGAGCGCCGACGAGGACTCTAGACAGTACGGCAAGCAACAGCAGTTTAGTATGTGTATGCAGAGAAACAAAATTAGGACACAAGTGGTGGTGCCAGCCAAGTTGAAGCTAGAAGTATTATGTGAAATGCATGACAGCATGTTATAGGGCCATGGGGTATGCAGGGTGACAAATCAGAGAGTGGCAGGAAAGTACTGGTGGAAGGGAAAGAAGAATGATGTTGATCAGTATGTCAGAAATTGTGTGTACTATGCACAATGGGTGGATTTAAATCTGAAGCAGGTACTGCTGCAGAGACTGCCACAACTGTTCAGTTTAATTGGGGTGGACAGTTGGGCCCAATCAATCAAACACCAACAGGTAATCATTTTGTGCTGACCACAATATATAATTTTTTTCATCACATATTGTCATTATTCCATCCTGGGTCTCCTACTGCTTAATTTTTCTTGTTACATGATGCCAGATAAGCACGCAATCATAGATGCACAGGTGTTGGTTAATAGGTGGCTATTGAAGTTCAAGGTGCCGTTGTTGTTGTTGTTGTTGTTGCCTTCAGTCCTGAGACTGGTTTGATGCAGCTCTCCAAGCTACTCTATCCTGTGCAAGCTGCTTCATCTCCCAGTACTTACTGCAACCTACATCTTTCTGAATCTGCTTAGTGTATTCATCTCTTGGTCTCCCTCTACGATTTTTACCCTCCACGCTGCCCTCCAATGCTAAATTTGAGATCCCTTGATGCCTCAGAACATGTCCTACCAACCGGTCCCTTCTTCTTGTCAAGTTGTGCCACAAACTCCACTTCTCCCCAATTCTATTCAATACCTCCTCATTAGTTATGTGATCTACCCATCTAATCTTCAGCATTCTTCTCTAGCACCACATTTTGAAAGCTTCTATTCTCTTCTTGTCTAAACTATTTATCATCCATGTTTCACTTTCATACATGGCTACACTCCATAAAAAAATACTTTCAGAAACGACTTCCTGACACTTAAATCTATACTCAATGTTAACAAATTCCTCTTCTTGAGAAACACTTTCCTTGCATTGCCAGTCTACATTTTATATCCTCTCTACTTCGACCATCATCAGTTATTTTGCTCCCCAAATAGCAAAACTCCTTTACTACTTTAAGTGTCTCATTTCCTAATCTAATTCCCTCAGCATCACCCAACTTAATTCGACCACATTCAATTATCCTCGTTTTGCTTTTGTTGATGTTCATCTTATACCCTCCTTTCATGACACTGTCCATTCCGTTCAACTGCTCTTCCAAGTCCTTTGCTGTCTCTGACAGAATTACAATATCATTGGCAAACCTCAAAGTTTTTATTTCTCTCCATGGATTATAATACCTACTCCAAATTTTTCTTTCGTTTCCTTTACTGCTTGCTCAATATACAGACTGAAAAACATCGGGGAGAGGCTACAACCCTGTCTCACTCCCTTCCCAACCACTGCTTCCCTTTCATGTCCCTCGACTCATATAACTGCCATCTGGTTTCTGTACAAATTGTAAATAGCCTTTCGCTCCCTGTATTTTACCCCTGCCACCCTCAGAATTTGAAAGAGAGTATTCCAGTCAACATTGTCAAAAGCTTTCTCTAAGTCTACAAATGCTAGAAATGTAGGTTTGCCTTTCCTTAATCTAGCTTCTAAGATAAATCGTAGGCTCAGTATTGCCTCACGTGTTCCAATATTTCTACGGAATCCAAACTGATCTTCCCTGAGGTCAGCTTCTACCAGTTATTCCATTTGTCTGTAGAGAATGCGCGTTAGTATTTTGCATCTATGACTTATTAAACTGATAGTTCAGTAATTTTCACATCTGTCAATACCTGCTTTGGGATAGGAAATAATTATATTCTTCTTGAAGTCTGAGGGTATTTCGCCTGTCTCATACATCTTGCTCACCAGATGGTAGAGTTTTGTCAGGACTGGCTATCCCAAGGCCGTCAGTAGTTCTAATGGAATGTTGTCTACTCCCGGGGCCTTGTTTCGACGCAGGTCTTTCAGTTCTCTGTCAAACTCTTCACACAGTGCTGTATCTCCCATTTCATCTTCATCTACGTCCTCTTCCATTTCCATAATATTGTCCTCACGTACATTGCCCTTGTATAGGCCCTCTATATACTCCCTCCACCTTTCTGCTTTTCCTTCTTTGCTTAGAACTGGGTTTCCATCTGAGCTCTTGATATTCATACAAGTGGTTCTCTTTTCTCCAAAGGTCTCTTTAATTTTCCTGTAGGCAGTATCTATCTTACTCCTAGTGAGATAACCCTCTACATCCTTACATTTGTCCTCTAGCCATCCCTGCTTAGCCATTTTGCACTTCCTGTCGATCTCATTTTTGAGATGTTTGTATTCCTTTTTGCCTGCTTCATTTACTGCATTTTTATATTTTCTCCTTTCATCAATTAAATTCAATATTTCTTCTGTTACCCAAGGATTTCTACTAGCCCTCGTCTTTTTACCTACTAGGTCCTCTGCTGCCTTCACTACTTCATCTCTCAAAGCAACCCATCCTCCTCCTACTGCATTTCTTTCCCACATTCCTGTCAATTGTTCCCTTATGCTCTCCCTGAAACTCTGTACAACCTCTCGTTCTTTCAGTTTATCCAGGTCCCATCTCCTTAAATTCCCACCTTTTTGCAGTTTCTTCAGTTTTAATCTACAGTTCATGACCAATAAATTGTGATCAGAGTCCACATCTGCCCCTGGAAATGTCTTACAATTTAAAACCTGGTTCCTAAATCTCTGTCTTACCATTATGTAATCTATCTGAAACCTGTCATTATCTCCAGGCTTCTTCCATGTATACAGCCTTGTTTTATGATTCTGAAATCAAGTGTTAACTATGATTAAGTTGTGCTCTGTGCAAAATTCTATCAGGTGGCTTCGTCTTTCATTTCTTAGCCCCAATCCATATTCACCTTCTACGTTTCCTTCTCTCCCTTTTCCTACTACCGAATTCCAGTCACCCATGACTATTAAATTTTCGTCTCCCTTCACTATCTGAATAATTTCTTTTATTTCATCATACATTTCTTCAATTTCTTCATCATCTGCAGAGCTAGTTGGCATATAAACTTGTACTACTGTAGTAGGCGTGGGCTTCGTGTCTATCTTGGCCACAATAATGCGTTCACTATGCTGTTTGTAGTAGCTTACCCACACTCCTATTTTTTTTATTCATTATTAAACCGACTCCTGCATTACCCCTATTTGATTTTGTATTTATAACCCTGTATTCACCTGACCAGAAGTCTTGTTCCTCCTGCCACCTAACTTCACTAATTCCCACTATATCTAACTTTAACCTATCCATTCCCCGTTTTAAATTTTCTAACCTACCTGCCCAATTAAGGGATCTGACATTCCATGCCCCGATCCGTAGAACGCCAGTTTTCTTTCTCCTGATAACGACGTCCTCTTGAGTAGTCCCCACCTGGAGATCCGAATGGGGGACTATTTTACCTCCGGAATATTTTACCCAAGAGGACGCCATCATCATTTAATCATACAGTAAAGCTGCATGCCCTCGGGAAAAATTACGGCCGTAGTCTCCCCTTGCTTTCAGCTGTTCGCAGTACCAGCACAGCAAGGCTGTTTTGGTTAGTGTTACAAGGCCAGATCAGTCAATCATCCAGACTGTTGCCCCTGCAACTACTGAAAAGGCTGCTCACCCTCTTCAGGAACCACACGTTTGTCTGGCCTCTCAACAGATACCCCTCCATTGTGGTTGCTATCTGTATCGCTGAGGCACGCAAGCCTCCCCATCAACGGCAAGGTCCATGGTTCTTGGGGGGAAGGTTGCCTCTTATAATGGTGTTAATCATCCAGAGAGATTTGCCAGGTGTAAGATTAACATTACCAGAAATCTGCCTACACAGTTCTGTGGAAAAAACTCTAAGAAACTTTTTTGCCACAGTCTTGTGACGAGAGAAGAGGTCACAACATACATGACCAAAAATGTGTGTTTATTTATTTATATTTTATTTATTTATCTCTTGTTCTGGTGATCCTTGTTGTGACACTATCACAGGACATGGAACGTGTCAACTTTACAAGCTTTTGGCCAGAATTTAAGGTAATACATAAAACAAAACAAAAACAGTAACTTAGGTCCCACTACAAAAAAATACATTTTAGAGATAGATAGAGATTACAAAACAAAAAACAGTACACAGTAACTTAGGTCCCACTACAAAAAATACATTTTAGAGATAGATAAAGATTACAAAATAATAAGTGTTACAGAGAAATAAATATTGCAAAATATATGTTTACAATAAAAATATTTGGTATTACAAACACAAATTTGGTAATACATTTGCAATTTACAATACAAGAAATGTTAAACACTGTAGTTCAGGAACTCTTCTATTGTATAAAATGATCCTTGCAATAGGAACTGCCTTAAGGTTTTTTTAAACAAGAGATCATCATATACCAAACACTTAATTCTTGAAGGGAGGGCATTAAAAATCTTACAGCCACTGAAATGGACTCCTTTCTGCACCATACTTAGATTTGGCAGTTCATAGTGGATATCATGTTTCCTTCTAGTATTGTGACTGTGATATGCACTATTCAGCCTAAAGATGGATTTTTCTTTCCTTACGAACCACATCAATGAGAATATATATTGCGCACTGGATGTAAGTATTTCAAGCTTCTTAAAAAGATTCCTGCATGTGGTTCTAGGGTGGACTTCACACATGATCCTTATGTCTCTTTTTTGTACACACAGTACTTTTTTAGCCAGTGGCTGATTTCCCCAAAATATATTTCCAAATGCCATAATTGCATGAAAGTAACCATAATACGCTGACTTCATGGTTTCCATATTTCTATAAGAAGAAACAATGCGCAATGCATATGTTGCTGAACTTAGTCCTTTGGATAGATCCATGATGTGGTTTGACCAATTCAGTCTGCTATCAATATGCAAGCCTAGGTATTTTGAGGAGTCTACCCTGGTTATTGTCTGCTCACCTATTTTTATTACTATTTCCTCGTCTTTGGATGTTTTGTGGAACTGAATGTAGTTTGTTTTACAGTAATTTAAGGAAAGACCATTAATGTTGAACCAGTTCACTGTTTCATTTAAAACCTTATTTGATGTTACCTCAAGTTTATCTACTGAATTATCAGTAAGTAGTGTAGTGTCATCCGCGAAAATGGTGAATCTACAATATTCCGTAGAGAGAGGGAGATCATTTATAAATATAATAAAAAGTAGGGGACCCAGAACTGAGCCCTGCGGCACTCCACATGTGATGGTACCCCATTCCGAAGATACCACTACAACTTTTGTTTCCTGTTTGACAGATATGAGTCAAGCCATTTCCCTGCTGCACCACTTATACCGAGATGTGCAGCTTTTTGTAAAAGAATTTGGTGATTTACACAGTCAAATGCTTTTGTCAGGTCACAAAATATGCCAATCACTTTCAGTTTTTTGTTGATAGATTCCAAGAGTTTGCCAGTAAATGCAGATATTGCATCTTGTGTTGACAAACCTTTCTGAAATCCAAACTGACTTTTGCTGAAGCTATTGTGTTCACTGAGATGCTTAACAATCCTGGCATGCATTAGTTTCTCTAAAACCTTTGAAAAGCTTGTCAGTAGTGATATTGGCCTATAGTTAGCAGTATCCGTCTTACACCCCTTCTTATACAGCGGTTTTACAACTGCATACTCAGGAACTATTCCTTGCTTAAGTGATGCATCAAAAATGTAGCAAAGGACTTAACTTACGTGGCTGGAGCATTATTTTAATAATTTGTTAGAAATGTTGTCAATTCCAGCAGAGTTTTTACTTTTCAGGGATTTAATAAGTCTTTCAATTTCTTGAACAGTGACTGTTTTCACATTAATGTGTTGTACTGAACTAGGTACTCTAGCTTTCAAAAGATTGATGGCTTGCTTCATCGACCCTTGTAAACCTATTTTTTCTGTTACTGTTAAAAAATTGTTGTTGAATGTGTCTGCAACTGTTTTTGGATCGCTAACAAGATTACCCTCACTTTTGATTTGGATATTTTCACTACAAAATGCATTTTCCTCCCATTTCCTTCTTTACAAATTTCCAGATAGTTTTTACTTTATTGCTCGAGTTGTCAATTTCTGCCTTCAAGCACATGTTCTTTGCTGCCTGAATGGTCTTATTCAGAACTTTATTGTAGATTTTATAGTGTGTAATCCTACTGTTATCATTTGAACTACTGGCTGCAGCATATAGTTCTCTGTAAAATTGTCCAGGTATACCTTCTCATGATAGTGACACAATGTTTCCTTATCATCAATTTGTAATCCTGTACAAACAGCAGAAAGGTGTATTGTCTCATCACTATAATCACACATCTGTTTGAGTCCTGATTGTCTACAGTAAGAGTTTATGACACTCCTGTTCTAATGCTGTACCAAGAAAACATTTCTCTCTGTCATCCATACACTGACTATGCACTTCACAACTCACTTCCATATTGAATTGTAGTGTATGCACACTCCTCATAAGATGATTCAATACTGTGCACCATGACTGCTCAGCTGTGATTCGATGATGGTGGTGGAGCAATTAGGATTCCTGGCCTGGCAGAACTGTATTACATGTGGTATGTTTTAAGTTGCTGTCTGTATATAAAAACAATAAATTATTATTACATGTAAAGGGCTTTCCACAAGTGATAGATGGGATATTTGGAGTTAAGGAAATGAATATAAAATGTTTAATTTAAATCCTTGATATCTTTAGCTGGAACTCAAATATTTATTATTTCATAGACAAGATTAATGGGCAATTTCGGTAATTCACCATTATTTTTGTCTGCAGTTTTGACTAATAATTCTGGATTAACACCATAAAAATAAAACAGAGTGAAAATTTAAAAATTTAATGTTGAAATCGGCTTAATGCGCTTTGGACTCTTCAGAAAACATCTCTGAAAGATAGCAGTGTCATGGTTTGATGCTTTAGGGGATAGGTTTTAACTTAATTATCTCAAATAAATCATCCCATCCATCATGAGTAGCATGTGCCATCCATCTCAGTGTTTATGTAGGAAAAATCAATTTGAATTAAAATATAACGAACAGAATTCAGTAGATCTTGAGCAAGACTCAATGAAATTAAAGTCTTTCTTTGCTATCAAAAACCAATGCATGACTTTAGTGCCAGATGGGAGAGCTTTCATTGTAAAAAAGAAATCATTGCAAAAGAACTTGGTGGTACCAACTACACTCACGCTCATAAATTAAGGATAATGCTGATACATGGTGAAACAACGCTCTGGTGGGCGGTTTGCAGCTTTAAATCACCTCGGAGTATGACCATGCGGTGTATTTGACCTGCAGTCGTTGCACGGTGGCGCTGGCAGCAGTCCACATATGCAGAGTGTGCCGGTGCATGTCAGAGTATGGTGCAAGTGTGCAGACGTTTTCAGACATGCTAATGGTGGCTGTGTGTTGAAAATGCCTCAAAGAACACATATTGATGACATTATGAGGGGTAGAATACTAGGGCGACTGGAGGCTGGTCAAACGCAGCAGGTCATAGCACAGGTCCTCCGCATGCCACAAAGTGTGAGCTCAAGATTATGGCAACGATTCCAGCAGACAGAAAACGTGTTCAGGCACTACAGTACGGGATGTCCACAGAGTACAACACCACAAGAAGACCAATATCTCACCATCAGTGCCCGCAGAAGTTGACGGAGTACTGCAGGTAGCCTTGCTTGGGACCTTACCGCAGCCACTAGAACAGTTGTCCCCAGACACACAGTCTACAGATGACTGAACAGACATGGTTTACTCACCGGGAGACCTGCAAGGTGTATTCCACTGACCCCTGGTCACAGGAGAGCCCGTAAAGCCTGGTGTAAGAACACTGTACATGGTCATTGGAACAGTGGTCCCAGGTTATGTTCACGGATGAGTCCAAGTATAATCTGAACAGTGATTATCGTCGGGTTTTCATCTGGCGTGAACCAGGAACCAGATACCAACACCTTAATGTCCTTGAAAGGGACCTGTACGGAGGTTGCGGTTTGAGTGTGTGGGGTGGGATTATGATTAGTGCACTTACACCCCTGCATGTCTTTGACAGAGGAACTGTAACAGTTCAGGTGTATTGGGATGTCATTTTGCACCAGTATGTCCACCTTTTCAGGGGTGCAGTGGGTCCCACCTTATTCCTGATAATGCATGGCCCCACCGAGCTGCCATCATGGAGGAGTACCTTAAAACAGAAGATATCAGGCGAATGGAATGGCCTGCCTGTTCTCCAGACCTAAATCCCATCGAGCACGTCTGGAATGCTCTCGGTCGACATACTGCTGCAGGTCTTCAAACCCATACGACACTTCAGGAGCTCCGACAGGCACTGGTGCAAGAATGGGAGGCTATACCCAAGCAGCTGCTCGACCAGCTGATCCAGAGTATGCCAAACCATTGTGCAGCCTGTGTACATGTGCATGGGGATCGTATTCCATACTGATGTCGGGGTACATGCGCAGGAAACAGCGGCATTTTGTAGCACTTGTTTCGGAACGGTTTTCTCAACTTATCACCAATACTGTGGACTTGCAGATCTGTGTCATGTGTGTTCCCTATGTGCCTTTGCTATTAGCGTCAGTTTTGTGTAGTGCCACGTTGTGTGGCGCCAGATTTTGCAATTATCCTTAATTTGTGAGCATGAGTGTAATTTCCAGACTTTCTGGCTATGCTACTGAAAACGAGTTTAATAATGAACTGTTTGTCAATAATGGTGGGCAATCAGTGCAACAATGAACTGTTTGTCAATAATGGTGTGAAATCATTGCAAACATGACAACCTAATGTTTACCACTACCACTAATTTCTCTCTGGTGATGAACGAAAGGGGGGAAATGTTGCTATTCTCTACATGTAATGTCAGTGCCTTAGGATTCCATTGAAACTATTCACTGTCATGACTTTCACATTTTTCACTTTCATCCATAGGTCATTCACTCATTCAAGGCCTGGTATAATACGTTCATCAGTATTAGAACATTCTTAAATGACTTACAATAAATTGGAGAAACACAAGGACATTTTGGCTGTAATTAGATTTAGATACAAGCTACATAATGAAGCAATATGCAGCATGCTTTGACCTTGCACACATTGCATTTGGGGAGGTCCCTAATAATGATTTTTGACATTTTCAGGATTTTCCAAATCCAAAAACTCAATGTGTGCATGCAACTAACACAACCAAATTTGTTGCACGAATTCAGCCTTATCACCTCTCTATACACACCAAATATCGTTTCAGTACAATTATTTACACGAGATAAAAAATATTGGAATCGTCCAAAAATGTAACTTGTGTAGCTGTTTGTCTATGTATTACTTCTGAACCATGAATCATTGCAACACATCCTTGCTTTCTCCTACAAGGGAGAGATGTTACCTTTCAAATGAGACCCACCTTTTGTTTTTATCTGATTTAGTACAGGAGCTAGGTGGTCGCACATGGTGGCATGTTTTTTGAAGAAAAAAAAATTGTAACTTTGGGAGGGCCTAGCTTAGCCCCCCAGGCTGAGATATGAACTTACTTTAGTGCTGTTATTATGCTGTTATTAACTGTACCAAATTTCATTAAAATCTGTAACCATGATGGAACCCTCATCTGATGATTTCCAATGGAATTGCCCTAGTACAATTATTTGGGGTATCAAGGGAAATTTGTTATTGTGTTAATCTTTTCTAGATAGGGAGGATGTAGCAAGTTATCTTCGATGGAGATTCATCGACAGAAGTTTAAATAACTTCATGTATGCCTAAGGGACGGTATGTTGGTACCCTTGCCATTCACGTTTCACATCAATCATTTTGTGGACAATATTAATGGTAACCTCAGACTTTTTGCAGATGATGCAGTTATCTCTAATGAAGTATTGTCTGAAAGGAGCTACTTAATTATTCAGACGGATCCTGATAAGATTTCAAAGTGGTGCAAAGACTGGCAACTTGCTTTAAATGTTCAGAAATATAAAACTGTGTAAATCACAAAACAAAAAACGTAGTAGCCTACAATATCAATGAGGCACAGTTGGAATCAACCAACTCATACTAATATCTGGGTGTAATACTTTGTTGGGATATGAAATTCAATGGTCACATAAGTTCAGTCGTGGGTAAAGCAGGTGGCAGACTTTGGTTTGTTGAACGAGTTCTGGGGAAATGCACTCAGTCTACGAAGCAGATTTCTTACAAATCACTCATGCGACCCATCCTAGAACATTGCTTAAGTGTGTGGGACCTGACCAAATATTGGACGCATACAGAAAGGAGAAGCATGAATGGTAACAGATTTATTTGATCAGTGGGAGAGTGTCACAGAGATGCTGAAGAAGCTGAATTTGCAGACCTCTGAAGGTGTAAAGTACCCAAGAATGCCAACTTACAAAGTTTCAAGAAACAGCTTTACATGATGACCATAGGAATACACTACAATCCTCTAGCGCTGCCACAGGGATCTTGAGAACACGATTATATTAATTAGAGTATTCATAGAAGTATTTAAACAGTCAACCATGCCACACTCCATTTGTGAATAGAATGGTGGGAAAACCCTAATAACTGGTAGTGGGATGTACACAAACTTCACAATGGTTTGTGGAGTTTAGATGTTGAGCTGTTAAATCCACAACCAGAGTGCTTCCACAGGCACAGTGGTACAACTATGTTTTATGCAGACTATGTATCCCTATCTAACATTCAGAATTTGAGTTTATAAATTCTGCTGCAAAGTCTGTAACAGGTTGTAGACAGACATCACACAGGAAACCCCTTCAATAAGAAAAAATGAGGAACTTATTACCATCTCCTTTCATAATTTATCTGATACCTGAACTCGGGGATATATACTCAACTGAAACTCACATTCAACGAACTATAACTTGCAATTATAGGCATCTGATAATGTAAAGTCTTAGATGTAAACCTGTTTTTGTGAATCACATAAAAAACAGAAGATGACTGCTGAAAGAAGAGCAGCGAGTTTTTTTAAAAGTGCATAAGCATATATAAAGTAATCAAGAAATAATTCCTATGGTTATCTATGCGATTTCATTGGCACTAACTGTAATTGGTTGTTCGTACACGTTGCAGAAGTATTTTATATGATTTGTGGAACACGACAAGTGAAACAATGTATGTAAGCAATTTCTGTTATCATTTAAAGCACCTCGACCTCTACGTACCACCTACTGTGTTATAAACATTATGCATTGTATTTTTTGGTCCACGAAATTATACTGGAATTGCATATTCGCATAGTTGCAGCATACTCGACAAAAATCAATTGTTTTTGATCTTATTGTATACGACGACGAGAAAACTCAACTAATAAAAGGGGGGGGGGGGGGGGGGTTAGGCCACACAATAGGCAACTCCTAGCGAGAAAAAGCCAGCAATTGTCTTCACCATATCCACATATGCTTTGCCCGTTTATTTTTCATTAAAATGTCAAGGATCACTCCTTAAACTCCCTACTGTCTACAGTTAAATTGTTTTTAAAAAATCTGTGGTTAAATACAATTGCTATATGAAGCAATACATACTGACGAATCATTCTCCTGTACATAAGCTTGTTGAATTTCCCCCTTCCCGTTCGCCATTCCACAGCATGATTTGGAACAACACACACGCGGGAAAATTGATAACACAAATCGCTGGAAAGATAGATCAACAACAGAACGAAATGCTGACTAATGGGAAAAAAATCAGAATTTGCGTCAATAAATCAATCTCATAACTAAATGAGCCATAAATTCTAATTTATGTTATAATAAAGATCTCTGCATTCATCTGCAGTATATGAACGGAAAATTCATGTACAGATTATTTTATAAATTCAATTCAATTCAAAGCTGTGCAAACTCGAATAGGTTATAGTTTATATTATTCATATAACTCGAAACTGGCTAATATTCATATATTTTTCAGGCATGTGGCGATTTCAAGGATATTTGAGAAGTTTCGAACGTCCATGAACTGTTTAGATCACTAATAATCTTTGGGTAAAATTGCTGACAAACCACATCGTGATCTTTGGCGCGTCAAGACGAAAGAGGATACTGTTGTAAATAATTTGTAAACAGTGGGATATAGTGGAAGTGCTCTTGGAAACTAGGAATTTAACTCCGGTCTATAAGTTTGCGTAAAGTACAACCTGTGAATAAGCTAGTATCAGAATGGTAATTTTCTTGTCATGCCACATTATGTCAAATCATTTGTAATGTGAATAGTTTTGACATGACAGAGCAATTTTGAATTTGCAACATGGGTGTCTTGAACGTTTAAATGCTCTTTAATTTCATAAATCGTTGATGATACTCATCGTTTTATTTATTTGTTTTCGTGTTGCAGAGTTTTGGCTTGCCATCTGTGAAACCTAAGCCTTCTGCAGCAGGGAAGTTCGAAATCCAGGAAGGCCATTATGGAGTTCCGGATCCAATGGTCTACGGGTGAGAAGATATGAAAAATTATTACTAATTCTACTACTGATCATTAGCTTACGTGATCAAATTTATATTACTGGAGTATAACGTATATTTATTCTTTTTTTTGCGTGTGGGCCGCCAAACTGATGGCTTTTGCAAACATCATACATACGTTGTTTAGATTAGTGTAGATAACACTTACATACAGTACTGGTGCTTACATTCATCTTAATCGTCTAATCACGTTACAAAAGAGGTCAAATAAATTAGAATTCACTGAGTCAATATAAACATTTATTTATTAAGAAGTCTTTTAACTCCCTGTGGAACAGTTTTCAAAGCATGTGGCAGGTTGTTGAACCGTATATGCCCATTAATATAAAGATTGTTGTCTGTTGTTTTTAATTTTGCCCTCGCCTGAAGTTGTCACTCTTACTTCTAGTATTGTAATTATGTGTATCACTGCACTTATTATTTACTTTGTTTTTACTATTAAGAAAAATATAAGTTTATACACATACAAGGGATATACTGTTAAACATTTGTCCTGGACAAAGGTTTCTTGACAGGGCTCTCTGGACTTCAGTCTATATATTAACCTAATGGGTCTTTTCTGTAATATTGCTATAATATGCAGGTGCAGGTCTGCCATGCAACCCCACGGTTCAGTACCATAATTAAGAAATGGATAAATTGTTCCACAGTAAACAATTTTTTATGTTTGACTTTGGACTATGTATGCCAGTTGACTTACCACATACAAGCTACTGCTGACTTACACATACAGAAGTAGGGTCAATTCTAGTATCTGATACCATTTGTCGGCTTTGAGCAATGACGTCATACCTAAGGCAGATAGGCTACATAGAGGCAATCTTTGAAAGCAACTGATCATGTTTACAAACAAGAATGTAGCATACAATAAAATTATTATCACGGTTCACATGATATAATATTTAGTCACAAATTATATTCACAAGAATTAAAAGTAATGAAAATAAATAAGAACAGAAAAAGAGAAGTATACATGTCTGAATTCATTATATCGTAATTTATGCGAGTAAGAAAAGCACAGAGAACCCTTAAATCCATTGCAGTATAGTGCAAGATGAAGTCATAATACTGTGAAATAACATAAACTTGTAATAATTATTATTAAATCTAATAGGACTAGTACACAACTATCGAAAATTCACAAAAAGTAGGGCCTCACAAATACTGGAATCGGTAACTGGAACTGACCTATACAGGTTAATTTGAGTTATAGATTACAACCATTCCACAGTTCATTATATAGACACATTTTAACAACAAGTGTGTGCACTAAAGTGTTACAGGATTTCTACATATCGTTGGTGAAGAAACAATACTGCGTAAGTAACAAAATAAGAATTTTACACGAGAGACAAAAAACTGTTTGAAGTGCCTAATACATTTCACAGCGGCACTAAATTTGCATCGTAGCACTACAAGGAAATATTGGATAAAAAAAAGAGACACATTTACAGTGGTATTTGGTGAAGGGAAAGCTAGTAAGAACATGTTTTGGAGCATTAATCATTTTTATTAAAATCTTTCATAGAAACATTTTAAATAAATATACTGTTTACATATTTTCGATAATGTCTGCACATTTCTTCAAGAAAAATCCTAAATGTCACTCAAAGCAGCAACAGAGAATTATACTGCACTGATACTCTTCACACAGTTACCTCCGCGATAATTTTCATTCATAAGGAATGTTGTCATAACAACTATGACAATCTTTAGGAAGAACAGATTTAAGTTGTTGTAAGTGATTCCATTTGGATTTCTTGATTTTTCTGTCTTTCCTTGTATAGTTCCGGGAAGCAAACATCTCCAAGAATTTTCCTCGGACGCCTCGGTAATTCTTACCACACCTCGTTGAAAGAGCACTTGTAGTAAATAATACCATGTGGGCGGTACTGTAGTGTCCTCGGATTAGTAACTGTAGGCTCATTTTTTACAGCTCTTTGAGGCCTAATTGGGTTGTACAGCCACAAACTTTTCTCTGCGTATTTGATGAAAAAGGAATAATCTAGGTAATGGACTTCGTATGGCTGTGGCTTTTTTCTCAATTGTTTAGATATCATAGCATATTGGCTAGGAAGTTTACCTTCACGTCCTTTAAGCTTGCACTCAATGGAGCTATGAACTGAGTCAGATTCCATCTGAGTATGGCCTTTCTCCAAAAACTTTTGTGTGATCAATACTCCAGTATCAATTGCTAATCTTAAAAGAGCATTTGATAATATCATATTTCTATTCTGATACGTGCAGCCATCAAAATACAGAATGACTTGAATGGGGTTTTCCTTAATCATTCTGGATAGGGTGTCCACGATGCATGAAGTAAAACAAGATGCATCCAAATCACCATGCGTTTCATTTAACCAGTAACATACTGCATTATGACTTTCTAAATTATATGTTATGAACAGCCAACTTTGTTTTATAATAAACTGCACTTGCACTTAAAAATGGAGATACTTTCACGGCCTGTGAGTCCATGGTGTGCACTGAGCAGAGCTTCTGCTGGGCTTCTTTCTTGTCAGCATCTTTTTGCATCCTTGCCTGCTCTTTCCAGTCTGTGTGTTGCTTCCACACGTCTTCACTACAACACAAGTTGCACTGGCCTTTCTTGGGGCAAAATAGGCGAATATTACCATTTTCTAAAATCAAGTTAAAGGTATCCTGACTTAATGGTGAAACCTTCTCTGCATGATTTTTTCCACACAGTCCATACACCTGTTGTTTGGATTGTAGAATAGGCTCAAGGTACAACTTTGAGGAGGATTTCCTGCAGTAATGCAATGGAAGTTTCAGAAGAGTGTCCAGGAATTCTTTTATGAAGGTTTTCTAATCTTTCTTCTTCATCTGTTTGATTCGAGGTCATGACAATTCTGTATCAGGACTCATCCCATGTGTGGAATTATCCAGCCAATATCGGACTGTCCATTCTTTAATCCCAAGAGTATTGAGTAACATCTTTTTGCATACTTTGTTTCTCCAGCTCATTTTTCAAACGATAAATGAGCGTCCCTTTTGTCATGGATTTGCCAGTGTACTTCCCTGGATGTTTGGTTGAAATTATGTCCACAAGGTTAATAACGTAAACCTTTCTCTGATCCCATGACACCGTTTCCCAAAATGTGTTAAATACTGCCTGCCTATCATCAGCAGAAAACTGATGACACCTCCTTTGAACGTATTTCTGGCATGTCTTTGAAGTACATGTCGGACCTAATTTTCGTGCCCCTCTTGGAGTATCATGAGTGATTTTACCAATTCGACTTCTTTTGTATCCAATATACGCCTGTCCATGCATTCTCAGAATTTTATTGGCATTTTTCTTCTGATCTGCAGGATGTGGTTTAGACTTCCTTTTCCTGAAACTGGTTACGTCACCATAAAATTCTTGGCCTTCACTGTCAGCATTATTATTGCTTCCGTGATCTTCTGACAATTTATCCAGAGTGTTTGGCAAACAATGAGCACCATCGCATAGCAATGAGTGTGAAGTACTGCCGTCTTTAATGGAAACAGGGACTGTGGTTTCATTTTGAGCATTGGTGGATACAGCCACTGAAGTTTCTAGTAATAATATTAACAATAATCTCAAGAAAATTTGTCTGTGTCATTAGATGTTTCAGGAACAGTAACCGAGAACCCCATATACGAAATTAATTCTTCTTCGGTAAATGTAACTTCTGTGTTACGGCTATTCTCACCTGTTGTTTGTTCTGCATTTACGGGAGATCCTACAAGAAAGTGGACAGTCTAGAAATCTTTGGCAGAAATGAATAAAACACAGAATGAGTGATGTGGGGTCGTTCTGATTTATATCACAATAAGACACTTGCTGTGCTACTAACATTCAAAGGTGAATAATAAAACAATTTTCTTACCCTTATCAGTCACTCTCGGGAACGATTCTCCTCTTTCATAAGCTGATTTCAGCTAAGAAACAATTTCTTCTTCGGTAAAAAGATCATCTATGTCGCTGTCCATTATCACAAATGAAGCTACAAGCATGGAACCACTTTTGAGCACTGTTAAATACGTAATAAGGCAGTAACAATGTGCTGTGGCTGCGCGCACTTTTGTATTTACACGATATTGTTTACAGTATCCATAAATTGTAGATATGCGGTATTTAATTCTCTACAGTTCTGTGGTATTGTGATCTATTTATTTGCTGTGTCACATACGCGGTATTGTTTTAGATAATTTTTTTCATGGTAAATAATTAAAAATTTGTCATTATGGCATTAAGAGCAGATGTGCGTATGGTGAACGACATCATCTGACTGAAAAACGAAAAATCGGCAAATTGTCAGTTACGTGGTATTGTTTCTTCATCGACGGTATGGTATTACTCGCATCACTGGTATGAAAAAGAGAAAAATTTGGAGGCTGTACCTACAATACTTGTTACTTTCTCATGGTAGTTCTGAGATGAATAAGAAATAGGCTATAGAAATCTGTCCAAAATTATGAACTATCAAATATTTGGAATTGGTAATTAGACTTGACCATCTACATAGATCAGTTTGAGTTACTGATTCCAGCCATTTGATCATTCGTCACACAGCTCTCGTACAATATAAGTAATTTAAGTAGTAACAAACTGTTTATAACACTTTAAACTAATTTATTACGTTAATTATAGTGCTCTTCAAGCGTACCATTAAAGGTTTTTGTCTTACGCGCGTATTTTCACAGTAATCACGTAAAGTTCGTTTTGTTTACATATTGCGGCCAGGCCGAACATTTGACCTTTCAGATTAAACTTCATACCGCAATTTTAAGTGCATTTACTGATAGTTTAGTGTGCTAAATACGTTTGCTGCCCCTTTCTATCTGTAGAGTATTGTTATCTCTTAAGTAATTTCCAGTAAAAAACTTCTCAACCACTGTTTACATAGTCGCGAGTAGGCCTAATTTTTCGTACACGTATTTTCATTATTTTCCGGTAACTTAATTGTCTTTCTGTCACTAAAATCGATTTGTACCATGAGTTTAAAGTTCCTGATGTGCCGTAGAATCATTAGCTCCGGGATCTGGTGTGATGGATGTAGTACTTTTTTCATTGGGGCAATTGTAGTGGCGTGGGAATTGGGAAAATGAGCGAGACTCATCAGTGGTTCTGTAGGCTATGCAGTAGAGATAGAAATATTGTGGAACAGGAGGGGAAAATTGCTGCCCTTCAGGCTGAGTTAGATGAGGCTAGGCGAGAGTTGGGCAGGTTAAGGGGGGAGAAGGGTAAACAGGGGTGGGAAGTGGCCACAGGCATAAGGAACAGGCCAAGAAATTCTTCTGGCAGCTTTGTTATTAATGTACAAAATAGGTTTGACCTGTTGCCTCAGTCAGAAACTGATGAGCCTCTCACAGAAGTAGATGTAGACAGGGCTCAACAAGCTTTCAGCAGCAAATTGAATAAGAATGTAGGGAAGTCTGCAAGGAGAAAGAAAGTCTTGTTGCTAGGTAGTTCACATGCTAGGGGTGTGGGCCAACTTCTGCAGGATGAATTAGGGTCAGAATACCAGGTCACAAGTTTTTTCAAACCTAGTGCTGGACTGGGGCAGGTTACAGAGGATGTAGGTTCACTATGTAGAGGCTTTACTAAGGAAGATACCGTGGTTATTGTGGGTGGGCCAGGCAACAGTATTGACAGAGATCCGGGGTACAGCATAGAGTGTGGCCTGGCAAAGATTGCATCAACATTGAGTCATACCAGTGTTGGGTTTGTGTCAGTTCTGGAGCGCCACGACCGACCTCATTTGAGCTCTTCTGTCAGGAGAGTTAATTTGGGGTAGGAACGGCTACTTAGATCTGGTGCGGGGTCACACATTGATGTGGTTCCTGTTGATTCACTCTGTAGGTGGGTCTAGACTAGACATGGCCTACACCTCAACAAGAAAGTGAAGGGTAAACTGGCTGGGCTGATAGCAGGAAATTTAAATGGGGGAGGAACTACATCTCATGGTGGAAACTCTTTTTTAGTGTAAGATCATTGTCCAGTGGGAAACTCAGCCAGGCAAGTACTAAAGATGTTAAAAAAGTTCAAGATACTCACAAAAGTAAAGTGAAAAATAATGTTAGTATATTTCATCAAAATATTGGGGGATTGAAGAATAAAATTGATAAGCTTCTGCTTTGTTTAGAAGATATAGAAACTGAGAATGTAATAGATGTACTATGCCTGTCTGAGCATCACATTGTCACGCTATGCAAAAGGTTAGCATCAATGGATACAAATTAGCTGCACATGTAAGTAGAGATAATATGATGAGAGGAGGAGTTGCCATATATGTCAAAAGCTTCCACAGTGTAAAAAATTTAGAAACTAAAAAATTTTGTGTAGAGCAACATATGGAAGCATGTGCCACTGAACTTAAAGTAACTGATGGCACTTTCATAATTGTAACAGTGTATAGGTCCCCCTCAGGGAATTTCCAGCTATTTCTAGAAAACTTGGATGCTTTGTTGTGCTATCTGTCAGACAGGGGGAAGCAAATTATCATTTGTGGGGATTTCATTGTTGATTCCCTGAAAAAGTGTAATAGGAAGAATGACCTTGTAGTATTACTCAGTTCTTTCAGTTTGAGCTCCGTTATTCATTTTCCTACTCGGATAACAAAGAACAGCAGTACATTGATAGATAACTTTTTTATAGACCAAGATAAGTTTGAGGACATAAATGCTTATCCTGTTGAGAATGATCTTTCAGATCATGGTGCACAACTAGTTACAGTACATGACATAGCTCAATGCAGTATATCAAATCAGACTTTCAAAGCAGTGCGTTCAATTAACAATATAAATATTGCAAACTTTAGGGAAAGCCTACAGCAGCTAGACTGGGATGAAGTGTATAAGGAACCCGATACGAACTTGAAATATAACTTATTTCATGATACATTTTTAAGGGTATTTGAAAATTGTTTTCCCAAGAAAATAGTTAAACATAATTCCAAGAAAACATATAAAAAACCTTGGCTAACTAAAGGAATAAGAATATCTTGCAACCGTAAAAGAGAACTGTATCTAGCAGCAAGAGGGAGTACTGACCCCGAAATTGTTCAATATCATAAAAACTATTGTGCGGTACTAAGAAAAGTTATTAAAAAGTCCAGAAGCATGTGTATCATGTCTGAGATCAGTAACTCTGGTAATAAAATTAAAGCAATTTAGAATATTATTGAAAGGGAAACAGGGCAACCAAGAGCACAGGAAGACTTTAGTGCCATCAAACTGAATGACAAGTGTACTAACAAACAATCAGAAATTGAAAATATTTTCAATAATCATTTTTTAAATGTTGTGGAGAAAATAGGATCTAGATCTTCACTAGAAGAGGGAAGGCTACTAATAGGAGAGGCCATACCTGTGCAGTTTGAAACAACTGTAACTCCACCAACCTCTCCCTCTGAAATCAGTAAAATAATAAACTCACTGAAAAGTAAAAGCTCTTATGGAGTTGATGGCATTTCCAGCAAGGTACTTGGATATAAAATGTAGACTGGCAATGGCAAGGAAAGCGTTTCTGAAGAAGAGAAACTTGTTACCATCGAGTATAGATTTAAGTGTCAGGAAGTCGTTTCTGAAGGTATTTGTATGGAGTGTAGCCATGTATGGAAGTGAAACATGGACAATAAATAGTTTGGACAAGAAGAGAATAGAAGCTTTCGAAATGTGGTGCTACAGAAGAATGTTGAAGAATGGGTAGATCACGTAACTAATGAGGAGGTATTGAATAGGATTGGGGAGAAGAGAGGTTTGTGGCACAACTTGACTAGAAGAAGGGATCGGTTGGTAGGACATGTTCTGAGGCATCAAGGGATCACAAATTTAGCATTGGAGGGCAGCGTGGAGGGTAAAAATCGTAGAGGGAGACCAAGAGATGAATACACTAAGCAGATTCAGAAGGATGTAGGTTGCAGTAGGTACTGGGAGATGAAGGAGCTTGCACAGGATAGAGTAGCATGGAGAGCTGCATCAAACCAGTCTCAGGACTGAAGACCACAACAACAACAACAACTTAAAGCTTGTTTCCCACAGATAAGTAGGATTCTCAGCCACGTATGTAATAGCTCTTTAGAGCAGGGTGTTTTCCCCGATAGACTGAAATATGCCATTGTAAAACCATCGCATAAAAAGGGGGATACGTTGGATGTCAACAACTACCGCACAATCTCTCTTCTGGCAGCTCTTTCAAAAATTTTTGAGAAATTAATGTATTCAAGAGTAGCCTCCCATATTTGTAAAAATGAAGTACTAACAAAATGTCAGTTTGGTTTTCAGAAAGGCTTTTGAACAGAAAATGCTATATACACTTTCACTGATCAAATATTAAATGCTCTGAATAAACGGACATCACCCATTGGTATTTTTCGTGATCTCTCAAAGGCCTTTGATTGTGTAAATCATGGAATTCTTTTAGATAAGCTAAATCATTATGGTTTGAGTGGGGCAGTGCACAAATGGTTTAATTCATACTTAACTGGAAGAATGCAGAAAGTTGAAATAAGTGGTTCATGTAATGTTAAAACAACAGCTGAGTCCTCAAACTGGGGGGCTATCAAGTACGGGGTCCCACAGGGTTGGGTCTTAGGTCCTTTACTGTTCTTGATATACATTAATGACTTACCATTCCACATTGATGAAGATGCAAAGTTAGTTCTTTTTGCTGTTGATACAAGTATAGTAATAACATCCAAAAACCAAGAACTAAGTGATGTAATTGTAAATGATGTTTTTCACAAAATTATTAAGTGGTTCTCGGCAAACAGACTCTTTAAATTTTGATCAAACACAGTATATACAGTTCCATACAGTAAATGGCACAACTCCAGTAATAAATATAGACTTTGAACAGAAGTCTGTAGCTAAGGTAGAATTTTCAAAATTTTTAAGTGTGTCCATTGATGAGAGGTTAAACTGGAAGCAACACATTGATGGTCTGCTGAAACGTCTGAGTTCAGCTACGTATGCTATTAGGGTTATTGCAAATTTTGGTGATAAGAATCTTAGTAAATTAGCTTACCATGCCTACTTTCATTCACTGCTTTCGTATGGCGTTATATTCTGGGGTAATTCATCGTTGAGTAGAAAAGTATTCATTGTTCAAAAACGTGTAGTCAGAATAATTGCTCGAGCCCACCCACGGTCATCCTGCAGACATCTATTTAAGGATCTAGGGATCCTCACAGTATATATATTCACTTATGAAATTTGTTGTTAATAATCCAACCCAGTTCAAAAGTAATAGCAGTGTGCATAGCTATAACACCAGGAGAAAGGATGATCTTCACTATGCTGGGTTAAATCTGACTTTGGCACAGAAAGGGGTAAATTGTGCTGCCACAAAAGTCTTTGGTCACCTACCAAACGGCATCAAAAGCCTGACAGATAGCCAACTAACATTTAAAAATAAATTAAAAGAATTTCTAGATGACAACTCCTTCTACTCATTGGCTGAATTTTTAGATATAAATTAAGGGGGGGGGGGGGGGGAGGGGAGGGAAACTTAAACATTAGTGTCATACAATTTTTTGTGTAATGTAATATCTTGTACAGACATCTTTTATTAACCTGACACGTTCCACATCATTACGAAGTGTCATATTCATGATCTATGGAACAAGTATTAATCTAATCTAATCTAATCATTAATTAGATAATTTTTTTCAGCAGATGTGTGCACTAAAAGTAGGCTAATATTGAAATTGGTAACTAGAATTGACCTATATAGGTCAGTTGTATTTAGCGATTCCAATTTTTGTTACAGTTCACTCTAGTTTTAGAGAGCAATTACAAATGTAGAAATGCATAAAACACCTGCAAAAATATTGTACATATGAATCATGGAGAGCTTGGTAACTAAACTTACCTATGTGGGTTAATTCTAGTTAGTGATTCCAATATTCTTTATTTTTTGTAGATGTTTGTTAGTTGTATAGGCTTACTGGCTTTTCTTTTAGAATTCTGTGTATCGGTATCTCCACATTTCATGCTACTGTTTCTTTGCATTTCAGTTTCTCCCTGCCCGAAACCCCCAACTTTCCTGAACTTCTGCAGTTACATTCAATAATTAATAGTAAAATTAACACTATTTTCTAACATTATGACTTCACTAAGCACTTTGCTGTAATGCAGTTTAAAGGTTCTCTGTGCCTTTCTACTCACATAAATTACAAAAATACTTCTTATCAGATATTAAAATTTGTTTTTAATTTTTGTTCTTGATTATTTTCATTATGTTCAATTCGTTTAGATACAATTCACGACTAAGTAATAACTGAGTGAAATATGATGGTAATTTTATGGTATGTTGCATTCATTTGTTTACGAGTATGATCCATTGCCTTCATAGATTGCCTGTACGTAGCATCTTTGCTTTAGGTATGACGTCATTGCTCATAGCTGATGAGTAGAATTGGACACTAGGATTTATCCCAGAAGTATTTGGTTTACCCAACAGATTTTTGTTCATGTGGACACCAACAAATTTAATGTTGTCTATCCCTGCTGATGTAATGTCACAAATATTGTTTATTTCAGCCTCATAAATGTTAGTAGCTGGGATGTACTGATGTTGGTGTTTAGACCCTGGTGTAGAAAATAGTTATGTCATGTCATTGACATAAGCCAAGAAGAGAAAGGGACCAAGCATTGATCCCTGCAGTATCTCTAGAAGGCTTTAAATTCTGTTACCTTATTATCTATTTTACATGAAAGTTTAGCACAATGTTTGCGATTTGTCAAGTATGTGATCAGTAATTTGACAGATGATTCCTTGATGTTGTAAGCCTTCAATTTATTAATGAGCAGCTTATGGTTGACTGAGCCAAAGGCTTTGAAAATATCTGGGAATATGCCTGCTATCTTCATACCTTGCTCTAGGAGGCTGTACACTTCTTTATGGAGAAATTCATCAACTCCAGTAGTTGTGCACCGATCTTTCCTAAAGCCATACTGTGTTTCTGTCAACAGTGTGTTATGTGTAAAGTAAGCCGATAGCTGGGAAATGATAACCATTTCAAAAACCTTACTAAAGGTTGGGATCAGTGATTTTGAGCAGTAGTTTCAAACCTCTTTTGTATTCCCCTTCTTATGCACTGTTTAACAATGCTTATTTTTTAGACTAGTAGGGTAAGTGCTTTCTTTAATACTAAAGTTTATAAGGTACATTAGTGGTGTAAATATTTTTATGTATGTTTTAACTGCAAGACTTATACCATCCCATCCAGTTGAGTATTTGTTTTTTAATGTTAGGGTTATCGTGTTCATATGATTTCCTTTAGTCTCATCAAATTCAAAACTCACTACTTGAAGGGTATGATATGGTATCTCTCAGTACACTTCTAAGGTGTGTGTTGGATTTCCTGTTACTGATATGAAATGTTGGGTCAACGGAAGCGTCCAATTCCACCCGTCTGCTTTGACCCCTGACGTAAGGGTGTTGTGGTGTGTGACGTCATTACAACACGGAGTTTGAGTTGCTTATGTTTGTAGATGTCGTCTTGTTGTGTTTGATGGCGTCCTCTGTGTGTGTGTGTGTGTGTGTGTGTGTGTGTGTGTGTGATGGCCGGCCGACATTTGTTGGTGGTAAGTAATTTTTTTATTTATTTTTATTTTTTTCGGTCTATTTTTCTCGAGTTGTAATTTATTGTGTGTTGAATGTGTTTTAATTTACGTAGGGATGTTTGAGTTTTTAATTTTTGAGGCGTTGTGGTTTTGGTTTTGTTTTTCGTAGTTGTAAGTGTTGGTTTTTTCGTACCAAAATGCCCGATTCCAATTTTCATATTTTTATATGTAGGTATAGGCGTTTTGGTAAGTTACCGTCAGCTGTGTCAAGGGAAATATCTGATTCCAATTTCTATAGTTTTTGCTGTAGGCATTGCTGTTTTGATATCGTCGGCTGCCATTGATATATGGGAAACATTCCACGAAGGAAAAATATACCTAAAAACAAAGATGATGTGACTTACCAAATGAAAGTGCTGGCAGGTCGACAGGCACACAAACGAAACAAACATACACACAAAATTCAAGCTTTCGCAACAAACTATTGCCTCATCAGGAAAGAGGGAAGGAGAGGGAAAGACGAAAGGATGTGGGTTTTAAGGGAGAGGGTAAGGAGTCATTCCAGTCCCGGGAGCGGAAAGACTTACCTTAGGGGGAAAAAATGACGGGTACACACTCGCACACACACACATATCCATCCACACATATACAGACACAAGCAGACATATTTAAAGACACAGAGTTTGGGCAGAGATGTCAGTCGAGGCAGAAGTGCAGAGGCAAAGATGTTGTTGAATGACAGGTGAGGTATGAGTGGCGGCAACTTGAAATTAGCGGAGATTGAGGCCTGGTGGATAACGGGAAGAGAGGATATATTGAAGAGCAAGTTCCCATCTCCGGAGTTCGGATAGGTTGGTGTTAGTAGGAAGTATCCAGATAACCCGGACGGTGTAACACTGCGCCAAGATGTGCTGGTCATGCACCAAGGCATGTTTAGCCACAGGGTGATCCTCATTACCAACAAACACTGTCTGCCTGTGTCCATTCATGCGAATGGACAGTTTGTTGCTGGTCATTCCCACATAGAATGCATCACAGTGTAGGCAGGTCAGTTGGTAGATCACGTGGGTGCTTTCACACGTGGCTCTGCCTTTGATTGTGTACACCTTCCGGGTTACAGGACTGGAGTAGGTGGTGGTGGGAGGGTGCATGGGACAGGTTTTACACCGGGGGCGGTTACAAGGGTAGGAGCCAGAGGGTAGGGAAGGTGGTTTGGGGATTTCATAGGGATGAACTAAGAGGTTACGAAGGTTAGGTGGACGGCGGAAAGACACTCTTGGTGGAGTGGGGAGGATTTCATGAAGGATGGATCTCATTTCAGGGCAGGATTTGAGGAAGTCGTATCCCTGCTGGAGAGCCACATTCAGAATCTGATCCAGTCCCGACTTCCTCAAATCCTGCCCTGAAATGAGATCCGTCCTTCATGAAATCCTCCCCACTCCACCAAGAGTGTCTTTCCGCCGTCCACCTAACCTTCGTAACCTCTTAGTTCATCCCTATGAAATCCCCAAACCACCTTCCCTACCCTCTGGCTCCTACCCTTGTAACCGCCCCCGGTGTAAAACCTGTCCCATGCACCCTCCCACCACCACCTACTCCAGTCCTGTAACCCGGAAGGTGTACACAATCAAAGGCAGAGCCACGTGTGAAAGCACCCACGTGATCTATATTATTAGTTACTGACCTGCCTACACTGTGATGCATTCTATGTGGGAATGATCAGCAACAAACTGTCCATTCGCATGAATGGACACAGGCAGACAGTGTTTGTTGGTAATGAGGATCACCCTGTGGCTAAACATGCGAATGGACACAGGCAGACAGTGTTTGTTGGTAATGAGGATCACCCTGTGGCTAAACATGCCTTGGTGCATGACCAGCACATCTTGGCGCAGTGTTACACCGTCCGGGTTATCTGGATACTTCCTACTAACACCAACCTATCCGAACTCCGGAGATGGGAACTTGCTCTTCAATATATCCTCTCTTCCCGTTATCCACCAGGCCTCAATCTCCGCTAATTTCAAGTTGCCGCCACTCATACCTCACCTGTCATTCAACAACATCTTTGCCTCTGCACTTCTGCCTCGACTGACATCTCTGCCCAAACTCTTTGTCTTTAAATATGTCTGCTTGTGTCTGTATATGTGTGGATGGATATGTGTGTGTGTGCGAGTGTGTACCCGTCCTTTTTTCCCCCTAAGGTAAGTCTTTCCACTCCCGGGACTGGAATGACTCCTTACCCTCTCCCTTAAAACCCACATCCTTTCGTCTTTATGAGACTTACCAAACAAAAGCGCTGGCAGGTCGATAGACACACAAACATACACACAAAATTCAAGGCTTCGCAACCAACGGTTGCCTCATCAGGAAAGAGGGAAGGAGAGGGAAAGACGAAAGGATATGGGTTTTAAGGGAGAGGGTAAGGAGTCATTCCAATCCCGGGAGCGGAAAGACTTACCTTAGGGGGAAAAAAGGACAGGTATACACTCGCGCGCACACACACACATATCCATCCGCATATACACAGACACAAGCAGACATTATGTACACTTCCATATTCCCGAAATGATTATTAAAAAGGTTACATAATGCTTTTGGTTCTTTTATTGTATTACCATCCTGTAAACATAAGGGTTTGCTGTCCCTAGTTGTGGAGATTTTTCCATGCGTAATTGATCAGTTTCCAGGAGGCTTTGCTTACATTTGCAAATTGTGAGATTTCATTACAGTGGACCTGTTTTCGAAGGTTTGAAAATTCTGCTGTAAAGGTTTTCTTAGCTGCGTTAAATCTTTGTGTGAAAATGTGCAATCTTGTTGATTTGTACAAGACATCTATGTCATGAATATTTTACATGAGTTTAAAAAGGCTTGATGGTAGTCTGAGTTTATTTTTTCCACTCTGATTATGTCTTGGCCCTGTCTACACTTCTTTAATGGGACAACAGGAATCAGTGTTTCAATAGGATGTTACAAACATGGTTGGACGTGTAAATGTTTATAAACTTCATGCTTGTTGACTCAGTGGAAAGGTACCATTTTGTCATTTTAATAGTGGAATGCTACTACAGTGCAAAAATTGTAGTTAGAATTTGGTCATTGTACAAAATAATAGGGTAAAATATAGCATGGATTAACATGTCACCTGTAGTTATGCCATGAGGTCCCATTGGCCATAATGTGCATTACTCTCATTTTGTAGAACAGAAGAGACACCTTGAGTTTTCCCGTCAGTTTCTCATACTCTTCGCCCAGCATCATATGACACTTCTTATTTTCATAAGAATATCATTGTGCAATGAGATTGGTAACATACGTTTTATGCTTTCTACTGCCTGCATCCAAAGAACTTTGATGAAATATTTGTACACACACACACACACACACACACACACACAATCAGTAGGACTGTTTATATATTCCCTTGCCAAATAATTAAAAACTGTCAGATACTCCCTTTCCATTGTTTATTATGTTTCAGAAACCAGGTTTTTTTTTTCTTGGAATCCAAAACTTCTGAGTTGTACATTTTTGTATGGAAAGATAATGTCATTTTTGGTAGCAACCTTTAAAAGAAAACATAATTCTAAGTAATTTTAGATGCATCTTGTGTGCATTATTGGGGCATAAAAATTTATTCGAATATCCGTAGTTATCTTTTGTGGTTTGGTCCTTGTTTGTAAAATGAAATTTTTTAAATTGCTGGGATATGTGGTTTTCTGGGCGCTTCTTAAAATTACATTGTTTTCTGTTGAGCAACTTTAATAGAACTCAACAAGTTAATTGCATTTGCGTACTAACTTCAGTTCCGCCATTAGCATTTCAGGAGAGGAGATGCACCCATTCATATGTTTACATTCCAGAGAAGTATGTAAAATTTCCAATTTCTTTCCAACTGCTTCTTTTGACATTCTAAAAACAGCATTCCTTGAGTTGTCCTGTCAGTTTCTCATACACTTCACGGCAATTACCAAATTTAAATCAGTCTTCCAATACAGGACTCGTCCAACATCTGACACTGCCCCCCAGAGGGCTCACGGTTCATTCATGAGTTTGTGTGTCATGAACATGGGGCCTTGAGATATTGCAGCCCATTCTTCCTTCCCTGGCTGCATTTCCTTCACCCTGCCCCCCCTCCCTGTCTTAACTTCCTCCCTGTCCTTGCTCCCTCCCTGTTGCCCTCTCCTTCCTCTCTCTCGGTGTTTTGATTTATATCAATCTGGTTATCCATATCCACCTGGTTTGCTGTATTGCTTGCAATTTTGTTACTTCTGCCCATTCTTTCATCCTGTTTGCAGTTAGGTTTGACCTCCATTCATATTTTTCTTTGTTTGTTTGTAGTGTGAACCATTTGGGGAAGAACTCTCTCCCTAGCATCTACGGTATGGATTCCTCTCCCTCCTTCCTTCCCCTCTCCCTTCCCCTGTAGCCCCCTTCCATCCTGGTAAGTTACCAGCAAGTGCAGCCAGTCCGTGTGGTGGGGCTGTGTACCCATCTGGCTGAGCCCCCAGACAACACAGGGATCACACTACTGACACTGAACTGATCCCTCCTTATGTATGCCAAGGAGCGGTTGCTTGTCTTCTCGGAGCACCGGTATTCCCGGCAACAGCTAACATGCCAGGTGGCCCTTACTGTGGCTGGGTGGCATCCTTGGGGAGAGCCCCTGATCGGAGTGAGTGGTATCAGGATGGATGCTTGGCGCATGAAGCTTATCAAACTGCAAAAATCTGGCCATTCTCAAATGGCCATATCTTTGAATGGTGAAGGATCATTGAATAGTGCTTCGTATGACCCAGCAGCCTTCCCTTCCCTGGTTACACCATGGGAGGAAGGCCAGGCTCACTATCTTATGATGAAACACTTTCCCCACTGCCTTACCTGTACTAGGACAGATGGGGACACATTCATGCCACAAAGCCAATTTTTTTTGTGGAGAATATTGTGGACAAGTTTGGTGAAGTGTAGGCTCGTAGTAAGATGCACTGGGCCCCCTGTTGATCAAAACTTGCTCTGCCACCCCTTCTGCAGCTCTTTGTGCTTGTCATCATCTTGGAAATGTCCCAGTGTCTATTACCCCTCACCAGTCTCTCAATATGGTCCAGGGAGTGATTTTTCACAGGGACCTCATCCTGCAGAATGACGAGGAACTCTGGGCTTACCTGGAGTGATACGACATTAATTTTGTTCGACGTGTACAGAAGGGTCACAAAGACAGTTGCATAGATACTGGCATGTTCATTCTGGCTTTCGAGGGGTATACCCTCCCAGAGAAGGTCAAGGTTATGTGCTACAGATGTGATGTGAAGCCATACGTCCCACCACCCATGAGATGCTTTCAGTGCTTGCGTTTTGGGCATACGTCTTCCCACTGAATGACAGACGCTCTGTGAGGTGACTGGACACCCGCTCCACGAGGGATGCCCCTGTATTCTGCCACCTGTATGTGTCAATTGTCATGACCGCCACTCCCATCGCTCACCGGCTTACAAGAGAGGAAAGAAGATCCAAGAGCACATGTCCCTGGATCGCTTGTCTTAAGCTGAGGCTCACCAAAAGTATGAGAGACTCCATCCAATGTCACTATTTTCAAGTTTTGCATCTGTTACATCCTTTCCTCCTCTTACCTTTTCTGTACCCCAGCCCTGTCCCCGTCTCCGCTCCCCCTCCCCTGCAGTTCCTACGACATCCCTTTCGGGAGCCACTCCCTCTCCCCGGTTGAAGAAGTGCCCCCGTTCTTTGGCACCTGCTGGTGGTTGATCTCCCCGGTGCCCCCACCCAGAGGTGGCATCTCCCCTCTCGCAACCTGAGTCTGACATCTTATTTGTGGATATTACCCCATCCTTGTCGGTGATGATCACTGACTGAGTGACATGACCTCCTCTCAGCTTCTTTATGTCTAAACCGGTCCCTTGCCACATGATCATCCAGTGGAATGGCAACGGATACTATCACCACCTACTGGGAATATGTTGTCTTGTCTCCTCCTATTCTGTGTTCTGTTTTGCTCTTGGAGAAACGCACCTCCACAATGACACCTCTCCAACATTTTATGGCTATCAGGCATTCTGTTGGAACCATGCCAGCCCCAGGGTAGCATCTGGTAAGTCTGCACTTTGGTTTGATCCGGTGTTATTAGTGACTGGAGCCCCCTAGATACCAACTGGGAAGCAATAGTGCCTATAGTGCAAAAACTCTGACAATCACCATTTGGAATGTCTACCTCCCTCCAGGTAGGTCACTTCCTTATGTTGAACAGTCTACCTTAATCCAGCAACTCCCACCCCCATTTCTCATCCTTGGAGACTTCAGTGCCTACCACCCAATGTGGGGGAGTGCCAGTTCAATGGGTAGGGGTCTCCTAACTGACCAACTTACTATAGACCTCGATTTGTCTCTCCTCAGTAGTAGTTCCCGTACCCACTCCAGTGCCGCTCAATGCACCTTTACTGCTGTCGATCTTACGATCACCTCCCCTGCTCTCCTGGCTCCCCTTCATTGGTCATCCTATGGTGACCTTTGTGACAGTGACCACTTTCTGGTGATTTTATTGTTCCCCTGCTGCCGCCAGGCAGACAGCCCCCCACATTGGGCATTCCACAGGGCCAATTGGCCATTATATACGTCTGCTGTGCACTTCGACTCCTCAATCTCGAATTCGATTGATGCGGTTGTGCAAGTTGTTTCTGCCACTATTCTTCATGCTGCTGGCGCTGCTGTCCCGCTTCCCCCCTGCGGGTCCGGGGTAAGAATAGGCCCGAGGTATTCCTGCCTGTCGTACGAGGCGACTAAAAGGAGTTACAACCGTTTCGGCCTTCCATGTGATGGTCCCCCTTGGGGTTTGACCTCCATTTTTCTAAATTTCTACAGAAGTACGAGCCTTTTGGGGAAGGACACCTTACGTGGTGTACCACTGGTCGTAAGTGCACTCAGACCTTGGCACTCAGCATTGCACCGGCGTTGTAACCATACCCACTATTACTCAAATTGGGCCTAAACGCCTTTTGGGTTGTCCAAGTTATGCCCATAGTGCGTCTCCATCTGCACCAGCGATCATGATGGACTTTCCATGGCACCAGAAATCCAGCACGGTAGCCAGCCCGTTGTGGTGGGGTCGTCATGTACCCTCTAGGTTGTAGCCCCCTGACAACACAGGGATCGTACTGCCGATACCTGAGCTGCACCCTCCCCACGTCGGCCAAGGAGTAGATGCCCGTCTCCTTGGGGCATCAGGACTCCCGGCAATGGTCATCCTGCCAGGTGGCCCTTGCTGCGGCTGGGTGGCGCCCGTGGGGAGAGCCCCTGGTCGGAGTGGGTGGTATCGGGGCGGACGTTTCGCAGATTAAACGTCACCACGTATCAGGTCGCTCTGCGGCCGAGTCTTTCAAAAGAAAAGGTACCGTTTCTAGTTCTGGTTCTCCTGCCCCTTCCCCCTTGGCCACTCCATGGGAGGAGGGACAGGCCCGCCGGCTTGGAGCGAAGTACTTCCCCCGCTATTTGGTCTGTTCTCGAACCGATGGGGGGACATTCGCCACCTCCAAGCCCATGTTCTTTGTTCAGCACATTGAGGACATCTTCGGGGAAATCGAGGCTCTCAGCAAGATGCGTTCAGGGTCCGTTCTTATCAAGACCACCTCCGCCACACAGTCGGCGGCGCTCCAGGCGTGCGACCGCCTAGGGGACATCCCAGTCTCAATTGTCCCACATCTGGCACTAAATAGGACGCAGGGGGTTATTTTTCATCATGACCTCCTGCTACAATCTGATGAGGAGCTCAGGGCCAACCTGGAGCGCCGAGGCGTGCATTTCGTCCGGCGAGTCCAGCGCGGCCCCAAAGACCGTCGCATCGACACCGGGGCCTTTATCCTCGCCTTCGAGGGGGACGTTCTCCCGGAGAAGGTAAAGGTAATGTGCTACCGGTGTGACGTGCGACCCTACGTTCCGCCTCCTATGCGCTGTTTTAGGTGTTTGCACTTTGGGCACATGTCGTCACGGTGTGAGGCTGAGCCCCTTTGTGGCGATTGTGGACGTCCTCTTCGTGAGGAACATACATGCACCCCACCACCTCGGTGCGTTAATTGTCCTGGCGTCCACTCGCCTAGATCCTCAGACTGCCCCGCATATCAGAAGGAGAAGAAGATACA
Organism: Schistocerca cancellata; assembly: GCF_023864275.1. Lineage (NCBI taxonomy): Eukaryota > Metazoa > Arthropoda > Insecta > Orthoptera > Acrididae > Schistocerca > Schistocerca cancellata. The sequence goes on from NC_064633.1 coordinate 583,964,549, forward strand.
AGAAATCAAAACTTTGGATCGGCTGTCTTATTCTGAGGCCAGGAAGAAGTACGACCGCCTCCATCCCGTGCCATTGACCACTTCGTTTGCCTCAGTTGTGTCCACTCCTTCCGCGGTATCCTCACCCCTCTCCTGTCCCCCCTCCGCCTCCTCCGCCCATCAGGGGGCTGTGCCTCCGCCTCCCAAATCCCTCCCTTCCAAATCCTCCTCCCCCGTGGCCCCCACCCCCTCTGCCCCAGGGGCCACCCTTCCTCCTCCTTCTCCCCACACGCCACCTGAGAAGCGATCCTCTTCTCAGGCGTCCATCGGGGAAACGTTCCGGACCCCGGCTTCCGCGGTCCGGCGTTCCAAAACGGACCCCGCGCGTGAGGACCTTCTTTGGGTCCAGCCCACCATCCCTGTGCCTCCTTGGCCTTCCAAGAAGGCCTCCAAGAAGAAGTCTTTATCCCCCTCTCCACCCCGGCGCGTTTCGACTGACGCTCCATCCGTGAGTCGCTGCTCCCGGCCGTCCTCAGTTTCGCCGGGACGCTCTGCTGCCAGGCGCTCAGCTGGCCTTTCGTCCGCAAATGATGCTGTCCCTCCTACACAACCAGGGACAGTGGCCGCAGCTGGCGACCAGTCGATGGAACCGGATCCGCCTCCCGTCTGTTGTAGCGTTGTTCCCTCGCAACCTGGCCCTCCACGGCCGTCGAGGTGACCAGCTCTTCCCCCGTCTCGTTCCCCCGACTTTTTGACTAGCGATGGCGTTGTTTCATTGGAACATAAGAGGTATTCGATCTAATCGGGAGGAATTACAACTGCTCCTCCGCCTGCACTGTCCGCTCGTCCTTGGACTCCAGGAAACCAAGTTGCGCCCGACTGACCGTATTGCCTTTACCTCCTATACCTCGGAGCGGTATGACCTCACCCCTGTGGACGGTGTCCCAGCTCATGGTGGGGTCATGTTGCTCATTCGGGACGACATCTATTACCATCCCATCCCATTGACCACCCCACTCCAAGCAATAGCTGTCCGCATTACTCTTTCTGCTTTTACTTTTTCAGTTTGGACCATCTACACTCCACCGTCGTCTGCTGTTAGTCGGGCTGACATGATGCACCTGATCGTTCAGCTTCCTCCGCCGTTTTTATTGTTTGGCGACTTCAATGCCCATCATCCCCTTTGGGGCTCTCCTGCATCCTGTCCAAGAGGCTCACTCTTGGCAGATGTCTTCAACCATCTCAATCTTGTCTGCCTCAATACCGGCGCCTCGACTTTCCTCTCGGACTCCACTCATACCTACTCCCACTTGGACCTCTCGATCTGTTCTACCACTCTTGCCCGTCGGTTCGAGTGGTATGTCCTTTCTGACACCTATTCGAGCGACCACTTCCCCTGTGTCGTTCGTCTCCTGCACCACACCCCATCCCCACGTCCTTCGAGCTGGAACATACTGAAAGCTGACTGGGGACTTTACTCATCCCTGGCGACCTTTCCGGACCACGATTTTCCCAGTTGTGACAGTCAGGTCGAATACCTCACGGCTGTTATCATCCATGCTGCCGAACGTTCCATTCCTCGTACTACCTCTTCACGTCGCGTTTCCGTCCCCTGGTGGAACGAGGCTTGTAGGGACGCTATCCGTGCTCGACGACGTGCTTTACGCTCCTTTCGCCGCCATCCTACGTTGGCGAATTGTATTGAATACAAACGACTCCGAGCACAATGCCGTAGAGTCATCAAAGACAGCAAAAAAGCTTGTTGGGCCTCTTTCACCAGCTCCTTTAACAGTTTTACTCCCTCTTCCGTCGTTTGGGGTAGCCTGCGCCGGCTGTCGGGCATTAAGGCCCACTCCTCGGAACCTGGCCTGACCTCAGGTAATGCGGTCCTTGCTGATCCTGTGGCCGTCTCCAACGCCTTTGGCCGCTTTTTCGAGGAGGTTTCAAGCTCCGCCCATTACCATCCTGCCTTCCTTCCCAGGAAAGAGGCAGAAGAGGCTCGGCGACCTTCCTTCCACTCGCTGAATCTGGAAACCTATAATGCCCCCTTTACTATGCGGGAACTCGAACGTGCGCTTGCACTGTCCCGGTCCTCTGCTCCAGGGCCGGATGCCATTCACGTTCAGATGCTGGCACACCTTTCTCCGGCGGGCAAAAGCTTCCTTCTCCGTACCTACAATCGCGTCTGGACCGAAGGTCAAGTCCCCATGCGTTGGCGTGTCGCCGTTGTTGTTCCTATACCCAAACCCGGGAAGGATAGACACCTTCCTTCTAGTTACCGCCCCATTTCTCTTACAAGCTGTGTCTGTAAGGTGATGGAGCGCATGGTTAATGCTCGGTTAGTCTGGATTCTTGAATCTCGACGGCTACTTACTAATGTCCAATGCGGCTTTCGTCGCCGCCGCTCCGCTGTTGACCACCTCGTGACCTTGTCGACATTCATCATGAACAACTTTTTGCGAAGGCGCCAAACGGTAGCCGTGTTCTTCGACTTGGAGAAGGCTTATGACACCTGTTGGAGAGGAGGTATCCTCCGTACTATGCACAGGTGGGGCCTACGCGGTCGCCTGCCCCTTTTTATTGATTCCTTTTTAACGGATCGAAAGTTTAGGGTACGTGTGGGCTCCGTATTGTCCGACGTCTTCCTCCAGGAGAATGGAGTGCCTCAGGGCTCCGTCTTGAGCGTAGCCCTTTTTGCCATCGCGATTAATCCAATTATGGATTGCATTCCACCTAATGTCTCAGGCTCTCTCTTTGTCGATGACTTCGCGATCTACTGCAGTGCCCAGAGAACATGCCTCCTGGAGCGCTGCCTTCAGCGTTGTCTAGACAGCCTCTACTCATGGAGCGTGGCACATGGCTTCCGGTTCTCTGAAGAAAAGACGGTTTGTATCAACTTTTGGCGATATAAAGCGTTCCTTCCGCCATCCTTACATCTCGGTCCCGTTGTTCTCCCATTCGTGGACACAACTAAGTTTCTAGGGCTCACGTTGGACAGGAAACTGTGTTGGTCTCCACATGTCTCTTATTTGGCAGCCCGTTGTACACGTTCCCTTAATGTCCTCAGAGTTCTTAGCAGTTCATCTTGGGGAGCGGATCGCACTGTCCTGCTTCGCTTGTATCGGTCCACAGTCCGATCGAAGCTGGATTATGGGAGCTTCGTCTACTCGTCCGCTCGGCCGTCCCTCTTACGCCGGCTCAACTCCATCCACCATCGGGGGATACGTCTTGCAACTGGAGCCTTCTACACTAGTCCTGTCGAGAGTCTTTATGCTGAAGCTGCCGAGTTACCGTTGACCTACCGGCGCGACGTACTGCTGTGTCGGTATGCCTGCCGGCTGTCGTCTATGCCCGACCACCCCTCTTACAAGTCCTTCTTCGCCGATTCTCTCGACCGTCAGTACGGGTTGTATGTGTCTGCCCTGCTGCCCCCCGGAGTCCGCTTCCGTCGCCTGCTTCGACAATTGGATTTTGCCCTCCCTACCACCTTCAGAGAGGGTGAGAGCCCGACACCACCTTGGCTCCAGGCTCCGGTTCATATTTATCTCGACCTCAGCTCACTCCCGAAGGAGGGTACTCCGGCTGCAGTGTATTGCTCACGGTTTGCTGAACTTCGTGCTCGACTTGCCGGTCACACCTTTATTTACACCGATGGCTCCAAAACTGACGATGGTGTCGGCTGTGCCTTTGTCGTTGGGGCCGCCACATTTAAATACCGGCTCCTCGACCAATGTTCCAGCTTTACGGCCGAGCTTTTTGCTCTCCATCAGGCCGTTCAGTATGCCCGCCGCCACCGCCATTCATCATATGTACTCTGCTCTGACTCACTCAGTGCTCTTCAGAGCCTTGGAGCTCCATGTCCGGTCCATCCCTTGATTCAACGGATACAGCAGTCCCTCCATTCTTTCGCTGATAATGGTGGCTCTGTCAGCTTTCTGTGGGTTCCCGGACATGTAGGAGTGCCTGGGAATGAGGCTGCGGATGCTGCAGCCAAGGCTGCAGTCCTCCTGCCTCGGCCAGCCTCCCATTGTGTCCCGTCATCCGACGTTCATGGGGATGTATGTAAGAGGCTTGTGTCGTTGTGGTGGGATGCTTGGTCATCCCTCCAAGGAAACAAGCTCCGGGCAGTAAAACCGCTACCAACTGCTTGGACAACATCCTCCCGACCATCTCGGCGCGAGGAGGTCCTTCTGACCAGGTTGCGGATTGGGCATTGCCGGTTTAGCCACCGCTACCTGCTCTCCGGTGACCCAGCCCCGCAGTGCCCTTGTGGTCAGGCATTAACAGTGCGCCATGTTTTATTGTCGTGTCCCCGTTTTAGTCAATTTCGTGTTGTCCTGTCCCTGCCATCTACTTTACCGGATGTTTTAGCTGATGACGCTCGAGCAGCTGCTCGTATTCTGCGTTTTATAACTTTAACTGGCTTGTCCAAAGACATTTAATCTTTTTACTTATTTTGTCTGCATCTTTGTCAGGTCCTTCTGGTGTCCCCTCCATCCCCTTGAGTTTTACCAGATTCCATGTGCTTTAACAACAGTGACTGGGCGCTAATGACCTCAGCAGTTGAGCGCCCTTAAACCTAACCAAAAAAAAAAAAAAAAAAAAAAAAAAAAGAAGCTGTCCCGCTTTCCACAGGGCCCCCTTGTTGTCGATCGGTACCGTGGTGGATTGCTGACGGGCGCTGCAGCGATTTAAACGCCATCCTTCAGAGACCGACCTCCTTGCCTTTAATCGTATCCATGCCAAGGCTCATTATTTTATTAAGAATAGTAAGTAGGAATGCTGGGGATGCTAAGTTTTCTCTCAGGGAACGTATGCCTCTTCATCACAGGTTTGGTCCAAGCTCTGTAGCCTTCTGGGCTGCCAGCAACATTCAACTGTCCAGGGTCTTAACCTCCAAAGCACTCAGTGCACTGATCTGATGGTCCTCCCAGAACTCCTCGCAACACACTTTGTGAAGGCATCAGTGTCCTCTTCCTATCCTTCTATGCAGAGTTGACCAGCCCACCCTCTGTTTCACACCATGCACCACATGGAACCCTATAATGAACTCTTCACTGAGTGGAAATTCTTGCAGGCTCTTACATCTTCACGAAACATATACCTAGGCCCAGATTCCACCCACAACCAGATGATCCAACACCTCGACATTCCCCAGAGGCAGTATCTCCTCAGGGTATTCAACCGCATTTGGCTCAAGAGTGCGTGTCTGTCACAATGTTGAGACAGTATACCTATCCCCATCCTTGAGCCCGGGAAGAACCCAACATCTTGCGATAGCTACTGCCCGATTAGCCTGATGAATGTACTTTGTAAACTGTTCAAGAGGATGCGTAGCTTCAGATCGTGTTGGGTACTCGAATCTCCGTGTGTCTTCCGGGCAGAACGCCCCCTGCGGTTTCGGGGGTCAGATTAGGCCAGAGGTATTCTTGCCTGTCATAAGAGGTGACTAAAAGGAGTTGCTCACTTTTGGCCCTGTGAGTTCAGGTCCCACTCTATGGTTTGACCTGCCACTTTCAAAATTCTACAGAAGTGCGGGCCATATGGGGAAGGATGCCTTACGTGGTGTAAGAGTTATCCATAGTACCCTTATATTCAATCTCCTGATTCTCTTGCCATGGATTTGCATCTCCACCTGCGATTCAACTATTTGGTTGAGGACACTTTCCGGGGCATGTCGTCACCTTCTTCCGTTGTCTCGTGTCCTCTTTTGTCCCCATGACAATATTGTATTTCTCTGTGCCCAACATCCAGCACGGTAGCCAATCCATTATGGTGGAGCCGTCATTTACCCATTTGGTGGTAGCCCTCTGACAACACGTAGATCGCAATGCTGTGCTGATGCCTGAGCTGTAAATTCCCCACATATGCCAAGGAGAAGGTGCCTGTCTTCCTGGGGCATCAGGACTCCCTGCAACAGCCATCATGCCACTTAGCCTTTGCTGTGGCTGGGTGGCGCCCATGGTCAGAGCCCCAATCGAAGTGGGGTACTTGAATCTCAGTGTGTCTTCTCGGCAGAATGCCCCCTGCAGTTTTGGGGGTTAGAATAGGCCCGAGGTATTCCTGCCTGTCATAAGAGGTGACCAAAAGGCTACAAATACTCAGTCGGTGGCAGCAGGTGACCCTGAGGTGCCCTGCCTCCTTGCATGCTTCACACCTTCCCAACCTCACGATATTGTCATCCTCTGGTGGAATTTCTGCAGTTTTTTCCACCACCTGGCTGAGCTACAGCAACTGTTAAGCTTTACACCTGCTTTCTGCATTGCCCTTCAGGAAACCTGCTTCCCGGAAATGCAGACCCCTGCCCTCTGCAGCTATAGGGATATATTACAAGAACCGTAGTGACTATAATAGTGTGTCAGGTGGAGTTTGTGTCTATGTCCTGAACACAGTATGCATTGAACCTGTTGCCCCTTCAAACTCATCTTGAAGCTTGGCTGTGGCTGTCTGCAATGTATATCTTCCTCCAGATGGTCCGGTACCCCTGAACACATTGGCTGCATTGATTTATCAACTCCCTAAACCTTTCCTACTTTTAGGAGATTTTAGCACTCATAACTGCTTGTGAGGTGGCACCGTGCTTACTGGCCGAGGCATAGATGTTGAAACCTTACTTTCTCAGTTCGAGCTCTGCCTCTTAAATACAGGTGGCCCCACACATTTCGCTGTGGCACATGGCACATACTCGGCCATTGATCTCTCGGTTTGCAGTCCTGGTCTTCTCCCATCTATCCATTGGAGAGCACATGATGACCTGCATGGTAGTGACCACCTCCCCACCTTCCTGTCACTGCTTCGGCGTCAGGCCCACGGATGCCTGCCCAGATGGGCTTTAAGCAAGGCAGAATGGGATGCTTTCACCTCTGCTGTCACCGTTGAAGCTCCCCCACATGGTAACATCGATGTGGTGGTTGAGCAGGTAACTACAACGATCGTTTCTGCGGCAGAAAATGTTATCCCTCGTTCTTTAGGGTACCCCCGGCGAAAGACAGCCCCTTTTTTTTGCCAGAAGTCGCTGAGACAATTACGGAGTGTTGGTGAGCTCTACAGCGGCATAAGAGGCAACCTGCCCTGGAGCACCTGATAGCCTTTAAGGGGCTTCGTGCCATCGTTCGCCAGATTATCAAAAGATGGAAACAGGAGTGTTTGGAGAGATACGCCTCGACCATTGGGTGCCATATGTCACCTTCCCAAGTCTGGGCAGAGATCAAACTAGTTTTTGGTACCAGATCCCAACAGTTGTTCCCTGTGTTAACATAAATGGCGTGTTACGTACTGCCGCAAATGCGATTGCTGAGCACTATGCTCGCGCCTCTGCATTGGAGAATTACCTCCCAACCTTTCACACTCTCAAACAGCAAATGGAAGGGAAAGTCCTCTCGTTCACTACACACCGCAGTGAACCCAATAATGCCCCATTTACAGAGTGGGAGCTCCTCAGTGCCCGTGTACATTGCCCTGACACAGCTCCTAGGCCAGTTCAGCTCCACAGTCAGATGATTAAACATCTCTTGTCTGACTACAAGCGGCATCTCCTCGAGATCTTCAACCGTATCTGGTGCGATGGCATCTTTCCATCGCACTGGCGGGAGAACACCATCATACCAGTGGTCAAACCGATGTGGATAGCTGTTGGCCCATCAGCCTCACCAACATTCTTTGTAAGCTGCTGGACTGTATGGTGTGTTGGCGGTTGCATTGGGTCCTGGAATTACGTGGCCTACTGGCCCTGTGCCAGGGCAGTTTCCGCCTGGGTTGCTCTACCACTGATAATCATGTGTCCCTGGAGTGTACCATCCGAACAGCCTTTTCCAGTTGCCAACACCTTGTTGCCATCATTTGTGATTTACGAAAAGCGTATGACACCATCAGGCGACATCATATCCTTGCCACATTATACGAGAGGTCTCGGAGGCCTGCTGCCGATTTTTATCCAGAATTTCCTGTCACTTCATACTCTCCATGTCCAAGTTGGTCCCTCCCACAGTCTCCCCCCCCCCCCCCCCCCCCCCCCCTATATCCAGGAGAATGAGTTCCCACAGGGCTCTGTATTGAGTGTATCTCTATTTTTAGTGGCTATTAACGATCTAGCAGCAGCTGTAGGGCCGTCCGTCTCGCCCTCTCTGTATGCAGGCGACTTCTGAATTTCATACTGCTCCACCAGTACTGGTGTTGCTGAGCGGCGCCTACAGGGAGCCATCCACAAGGCGCAGTGATGGGCTGTAGCCCACGGCTTCCAGTTTTTGGCCGCAGAGTCATGTGTTATGCAGTTCTGTCGGCGTCGTACTGTTCATCCGGAACCAGAACTTTACCTTACTGACAATCCCCTCACTGTAGTGGAGACATATCGATTTTTTGGACTGGTTTTCGATGCCCGGTTGACTTTGCTTCCTCATCTTCGTCAGCTTAAGCTTTGCTGCCTGACAGCACCAACTGAGGTGCAGATTGTTCTACGCTGCTGCAGCTCTACAGAGCCCTTGTTCAATCCCGTCTTGAGTAAGGGAGTCTGGTTTACGGTTCAGCAGCACCTTCAGTGTTGTGTTAACTCAGCCAGTGCACCACTGTGGCGTTCGACTAGTGATGGGAGCTTTTAGGATGAGTCCGGTAACCAGCGTCCTGGCGGAGGCTGGAGTCCCTCCATTGCAGATCAGGGGCGCGCAACTGCTCACCAGTTATGTCACACACGTTCGTAATTCTCCTGCGCATCCAAATTACTGTCTTGTTTTCCCACCCACAGCGATTCATCTCCCGATTGGCAGCCCAGGTCAGTTTGTGTCCGATCCCTTGTATTTTAACTGGAATCCTTGCCTTTACCACCTATACTCGTGGTCCATTTGCGTACACTTCCATGGTGTACACCTAGGCCACAGCTTCGCCTGGACCTTCCATATGGCCCAAAGGATTCAGTTCACCCCGCGGCTCTCCACTACCACTTCCTCTAGATTCTTGACATGTACTGAGGCCACAAAGAAGTTTACACCGATGGCTGGATGGCTGATGGTCACGTCGGCTTCACGTATGTCCATGGAGGACATATTGAACAGCATTCCTTGCCCAATGGCTGCAGTGTTTTCACTGCAGAGCTGGTGGCTGTATCTCGTGCTATTGAGCACATCCGTTCATGCCCTGGGGAGTCGTTTCTTCAAGCTGTCGACCAGTGCTACCCTCGTCATCCTTTGGTAGTGACCATCCAGGAGTCCATCTATGCCCTAGTATGGTCCGGTCGTTCAGTGGTGTTTGTGTGGACCCCAGGACACGTAGGAATCCCAGGCATGAACTTGCTGACAAGCTAGCTAAACAGACTACATGGAAACTGCTTATTTAGATTGGCATCCCAATAACTGACCTGCATTCATTTGTACACTGCTAGGTTTTTTGGCTTTGGAGACAGAATCGCATAGTCTCATTATGAACAACAAGCTGTGTGCCATTAAGGAGACACTGAATGTGTAGCAGTCCTCCATGTTGGCCTCTCGCATGGACTCTGTGATTCTCTGCTGGCTCCGCATTGGCCACGCTTGGGCGACCCGCAGCTACCTCCTGCACCGTGAAGACCTGCCTCAGTGTCGATGCGGCGCCCGGTTGTCAGTGGCCCATTTTCTGGTGTACTGTCCCACTTTAACTGCAGTGCGACGAAATCTTGGTTACCGGACTCATTGCCGCTAATTTTATCTGACAACACCTCCTTGGCTGATTTAATTTTACACTTTATTTGTGAGGGTGGGTTTTATCATTTGATCTAAGTTTTAGCGCGTGTCCTTTGTCGCTCTGCGTCCTCCATCCTAGTGCTTTTAGCGTGGAGGTTTTAATGTGTTGCAGAGTGGTGGCTTCTCTTTTTTATTCTCATGGTCAGCCGGCCATGGTAATCTGTTTTGTTGTCTTAATCTCTTCTATCTGTTTCTTGCGTTTCTGTAGTTTTCTTGTCCCCTTTTGTCCATTTAAGTGTTTGTTGCCCTTCCGTCATTCTTGTGGTTTTTACTTTCTCTCCATTTTGTGTTGTAAGTCTCGCTTGTTTTATTCTCGCCCTTGTGGCATTGTTTTATTCGGAACAAGGGACCGATGACCTGGCAGTTTGGTCCCTTCTTCCCCAACCAACCAATCCGGGCAGAACGATCTCCAACTGACCATTTATTCAGATTGGAGACAGCCATCTGACAGGCTGTTACTAACTGCCAGCATGTTGTCGCAGTCTTCTTTGACCTACATAAGGCATATGACATGGCTTGGCGCCATCACATTTTAGTTACCCTCCATGACAGGGGCTTCTGTGATCCCCTTCTGATTTTTATTTGAGAGTTTTTATCTCACCGGCTCTTCCAGGTTCAAGTTGGCACTTCACTCAGCACCCCTCGGATTCAGGAGAATGATATTGCACAGGGTTCTGTGCTAAGTGTCACACTCTTCGTCATAGCCATCAGTGGGCTTGTTTGTAACCTCTGTTGGGCCTGTGATTACCCTGATGATGTACGTCGACGATTTTTGCATTTGGTGCAGCTCCCACACAGTAGCATCTGCTGAGTGCCGGCTCCAAGGCACCATCTGACAGGCGTCTGCGTGGGCCACCTCCCGTGACTTCCAGTTTTCTCCCTCCAAAATGCAGGTTATGTATTTTTGTCATGAACCACAGTGTGCCCCTGTCCAGAACTTTATTTAGATGACCTGTTCCTCGATGTAGTAGCATAGTCCCATTTTTTTCGGATTAATTTTTGATAAAAAGCTGACATGGCTTCCCCATATTCACCACCTAAAGACTACATGCACGCGGAAGGTTAATGCCGTCTGCCTCCTGGCCCTCACATCTTGGGGTGCAGACAGTACCTCTTTTTTCCATGTGTAGTATGCTCTGGTCTTGTCCGGACTAGATTATGGTAGTCAGCTTTATGGCTCAGCAGCTCCTTCCACTTTGCAACTACACTACTGGCCATTAAAATTGCTACACCATGAAGATGACGTGTTACAGACGCATAATTTAACCGACAGGAAGAAGATGCTGTGATATGCAAATGATAAGCTTTTCAGAGCATTCACACAAGGTTGGCGCCGGTGGCGACACCTACAACGTGCTGACATAAGGAAAGTTTCCAACCGATTTCTCATACAGAAACAGCGCTTGACCGGCATTGCGTTGCCTGGTGAAACGTTGTTGTGATGCCTCGTGTAAGGAGGAGAAATGTGTACCATCACGTTTCCGACTTTGATAAAGGTCGGATTGTAGCCTATCGCGATTGCGGTTTATCGTATCGCGACATTGCTGCTCGCGTTGGTTGAGATCCAATGACTGTTAGCAGAATATGGAATCGGTGGGTTCAGGAGGGTAATACGGAACGCCGTGCTGGATTCCAATGGCCTCATATCGCTAGCAGTCGAGGTGACAGGCATATTATCCGCATGGCTGTAACGGATCGTGCAGCCACGTCTCGAGCCCTGAGTCAACAGATGGGGACGTTTGCAACACAACAACCATCTGCACGAACAGTTTGACGACGTTTGCAGCAGTATGGACTATCAGCTCGGAGACCATGGCTGCGATTACCCTTGTCGCTGCATCACAGACAGGAGCGCCTGCGATGATGTACTCAACGACGAACCTGGGTGCACGAATGGCAAAACGTCATTTTTTCGGATGAATCCAGGTTCTGTTTACAGCATCATGATGGTCGCATCCGTGTTTGGCGACATCGCGGTGAACGCGCATTGGAAGCGTGTATTCGTCATTGCCATACCGGCGTATCACCCAGCATGATGGTATGGGGTGCCATTGGTTACACGTCTCGGTCACCTCTTGTTCGCACTGACGGCAGTTTGAACAATGGACGTTACATTTCAAATGTGTTACGACCCGTGGCTCTACCCTTCATTCGATCCCTGCGAAACCCTACATTTCAGCAGGATAATGCACGACCGCATGTTGCAGGTCCTGTACAGGCCTTTTGGGTACAGAAAATGTTCAACTGCTGCCCTGGCCAGCACATTCTCCAGATTTCTCACCAATTGAAAACGTCTGGTTAATGATGGCCGAGCAACTGGCTCGTCACAATACGCCAGTCACTACTCTTGATGAACTGTGGTATCGTGTTGAAGCTGCATGGGCAGCTGTATCTGTACACGGCATCCAAACTCTGTTTGACTCAATGCTCAGGCGTATCAAGGCCGTTATTAAGGCCAGAGGTGGTTGTTCTGGGTACTGATTTCTCAGGATCGATGCGCCCAAATTGCTTGAAAATGTAATCACATGTCAGTTCTAGTATAATATATTTGTCCAATGAATACCCGTTTATCATCTGCATTTCTTCTTGGTGTAGCAATTTTAATGGCCAGTAGTGTACTTCACCCTGTTCACCATTGTGGGGTGCATCTGGCTATTGCACTATTCCCTGTGACAGTCTCCTCACAGAAGTGGGGATTCTTCCTCTATGAATATGATGGAGCAATCGCCATTTGCCAATTCCCTGACCATCCCGTGTATCCTCTTTGCAAACGAGGGATATCACCCTCCTGACGACTGCCCATGGGTGGGATTGGGAGTTGGTGTGCGTCTCACTTCCCCGTCGGGATTTTCATCTCCACTCTCTGGAATCCACCCCACGTATTTCCTCCCATAACCCTCGTGTGGTGGTGCCTAGACCACGGATTAGGACTGACCTATTCCAGGATACTAAGGTCCCTCACCCCTATGATTTTCCAGCATCTTCTACGTGCCAACCTTGCAGAGTTCCAGGGTGTCACCATCTTTTACATTGATGGTTCTAATACAATTGATAAGGTAGGATATGCTTTGACATCTCATGGTTTAGAACACCATTTATTGCCATGATCACGTAGTGTGTTCACAGCAGCACTTCTAACCATTCACGGAGTCCTCCATTTTGTTTCTCAGGCCTCCCTCCACAGTGTTTTAATTTGTTCACATTCAATGAGCAGCCTGAAGGCTATCGACTGATGTTACTCTCATCACCCTTTGGTCTTTGCTATCCACCCATCTCTCTGCCCTTGGCCACCTGCTCAGCTGTCTTTCTGTGGGTCCTAAATCATGTGGTCATCCCAGGGAACTGGCTAGAGTACGTCAATGAAATGTTTGTTGTGTGGGGCTGTGCTGGGAAACATTTTGGCGATTTTGTAAGACATCTGAACAGTATTCAAAGCAACATTAAATTTGCTATGGAGGTAGAAAAGGACCAAAAGCTAAACTTTCTAAATGTGCTGATTACAAGGAATGATGAGAATCTAAACTACAGAGTGTATTGGTAAGCGGCATACACCTACCAATACCTGGCCAACTTTCAAATCATCTCTTGAGCCAGAAAAAAGGAATCATTAATACACCTGTAGCAGGTGCAAGATGAATTGGTAGCTGACCCACAAGACTAGGATCATCGGACACTAATCGTACTGCAGGTTGAGACAGGTGGAGAATCAGCTGTGGTGGAGCATTTGCTCTGCAAGACCAATACCATAATAAAATTCACTGCCATGCACATCCTTGTGGGGAAGGCCTGCCAGACTTATTTGTTCAGGGAAGTCATTGAAATCAATGAGCATGATAAGTCTTAATAAGAATGAATAAAGCCTCAAGATGAACAGGGCCTCGAGTCACACACCTCAATGAATAGGTGGCAAGTAATGATGAAGCAGTTTTTGTTTTTGCACTCTGTGTAGCAGATAATAATGTACTCTGAAATTATTTAAATAAAAACCACACATTATCATTAATGTTTCTGGAATGTGACATCTCAGAATACAACCTCACTGACGCGACTGGCAAAAAATCTTTTTGCAGTTTACATGAATCTGTAATTAACAATTATTGTGTAGTTAACATTTAGGCACCTGATGGTGGCCCTATGCTTCCAAAATGTGCTGTACCAGTAAGTTTAGGAAAATGAATGTAACTAAAGCTGAGAAAATGTTATTTACTGGAAATGATATACAGTTGGCTCTCGCTATCATCTCTGCTCATGCAACTACATACAGTTGGCTCTCACTATCTTCTCTGCTCATGCAACTACAAAACAATAATCAAATAAAACCTCAAAATGGATGGCTACAACAAGATACGTTCAGTTTGCTTAGCATGAATGTGAAGAGATAATGGGAAATGTCATGTGGCTAGGGCCTCCCATCTGGTAGACCTGTTGCAACTTCGGTGATTTGGATGTTGATGGGGATGATATGATTTCTCTTGTACCACAACTGCAGAAAAGTGAGAAGAGTGGCTGCCAGTTATATATGGAGTCCATCAGAGAGAACAAGGTTGTTCGCAGATGATGTTGTAATTTACCGTCTAGTAAGGTCATCAGAAGACCAGTATCAGTTGCAAAGCCATCCACATGAGTTCCAAAAGAAATCCGTTGGAATTCGATTACTCGATAAATAGTACAAGTCTCAAGGCTGTCAATTCAACTAAGTACCTGGGTGTTAAAATTACGAACAACTTCAGTTGGAAAGACCACATAGATAATATTGTGGGGAAGGCGAGCCAAAGGTTGTGTTTCATTGGCAGGACACTCCGAAGATGCAACAAGTCCACTAAAGAGACAGCTTACACTACACTCGTTCGTCCTCTGTTAGAATATTGCTGCGCGGTGTGGGATCCTTACCAGGTGGGATTGATGAAGGACATCGAAAGGGTGTAAAAAAGGGCAGCTCGTTTTGTATTATCACATAATAGGGGAGAGAGTGTGGCAGATATGATACGCGAGTTGGGATGGAAGTCATTAAAGCAAAGACGTTTTTCGTCGTGGCGAGATCTATTTACGAAATTTCAGTCATCAACTTTCTCTTCCGAATGCGAAAATATTTTGTTGAGCCCAACCTACATAGGTAGGAATGATCATCAAAATAAAATTAAAGAAATCAGAGCTCAAACAGAAAGGTTTAGGTGTTCGTTTTTCCCGTGCGCTGTTCTGGGGGTGGAATGGTAGAGAGCTAGTATGATTGTGGTTCAATGAACCCTCTGCCAAGCACTTAAATGTGAATTGCAGAGTAGTCACGTAGATGTAGATAAGTGATGGACGCTAAAGAAGTTGGTTAGAAAATCTATGCAGCTTATATCTGCCACTATATTTCAAAACAGACTCATCCAAAAAGAACTTATTGAATAAGTTGTTTCATACTTGGTGCCACAGCCATAAATATATTTAAAGACAGTTCCATTTTTCACCTTGGCTGTTACACAATTGTTGTAATAAATATCACTATCAGCTGATTTTGGTGCTATGCCATTTTCGCATTGACTGTCACATCAACCCATATAGTGCAATGTTCTGTGTGATATGAGTATTATGTTTACATTACAGCATTAATGTTATTCTAAATTGTATATAAATGATGTCTGCTGTTTCAGACATGTCAAATTAAGACACAACAAATGTATAATAGAGGTGAGGACAGTCGATGATCTCTTCAGGGCAGGCGCACACTAGGCCTAAACTCTTCTGGGAATCAGTGAAATGCCACGAATAACGAGAATAATGGTCAAGGTATACTCACAGTAGTGTGTGGATAAGTTGAGAATTTGGGTCTGACAAGAGGCATGCTAGGGTATTCCTTACAGCTGTGATGACAACTGCGTCTGGCTGGCTTAGTGATCAGTGCATCTGCCTAATAAGAAGGAGCCCCAGGTTCGAATCCCAGTCCGGCACATATTTTTTACTTTCCCTATTGATTTACATCAATGCCTGCTCACAGCCAGTGTCTGTAATTTCTTTATGTCTTTACTTTAAATTATTTTTCATTTCATTTATTTTCAACAAGCTCCATCACAATATTTGTAACACTACAACCAAAATGTTGGTGAGGGAAATATCTAAAGTCTGATACCTGCCATCAGCTTTGACCTGTGACGATATGAAGATGACAGGCGCCACCGTTTCACCCTTGTGCAATATGGCAACTATATCACACATTCAAGACACTGAGAAAGGGAAACAATCCCACTATACAAAATATAAACAAAATAAATTGAGGAAGAACATGAAACCAACAAGACAACTGCAGTAATTAGGGGGTTTGGGGAAGGACAAACAAAATGACGGGTTTGGGGAAGGAGGACAAACAAAATGACATGCCTAATACAAAATATATACCCAAAAAAAGACCTGCACTAAATCAAACAAGCCTACATTAAACACAAAATCCATAAAATTAGCATTGACAATTTCAGTTAACCTAAATAGGTAAACTTAATTCTATGATATCAACACACAAATTAAGCTGCAAAACACTGTTAGGCTCTACCAAAAACTCCACTCGAACCTTGCAGCTCAAACAATGTTGTATACCACAAAAACTGTAAATCACTTAAAAAACTGGTATAGAAAACTCCACCACTTGACCTATATAGCAGGAATGAAATTAAACACCTCCCTGATGTACTATCAAAGAGCTAACTTGAGTGAAATATCTAGAAGCAAGTCCATGATACCCATCACTCTGAATCATTATTAACTGCAACTAGTAACAAATGCTAAAAATCCAATAAAACAATCTCCATTAACATCAGTTTCTGTATACAAGAAAAATAAATATGTACAAGTGACGTCATGGTCACCGTAGCAATGTTTTGACCAGGGAAATCTGCCATGTGCACAGCACATGCGTACAAATACTTCATCAGAGTTCTGGATGTATGCAGTAGAAAGAATCAAATGTACGTTACCAATCTCATTACACAATGATATTCTTATGAAACAGTGTCAGATGATTGATTGATTGATTGATTGATTGAGGGGGTTTATGGGACCAAACAGTGAGGTCATCAGTCCCGCAGTTCCGAAGTTACTCACAGAAGAAAGAGGGTCCATTAAAAGTGGAGGGCTGCAGTCAGGGGAGTCAAATCATAAAATAATGAAGTTAAAACACACACAGTAGAAAGCTTAAAAGGTGAAACCAAGTCTAAAAACTGGAAAAAAGGGGCGGTCTTTCTATGGGGGAGTGGTCATGGTCATGGGACCCCCTACTGAGAATACATGGAGAGGTCCCATCCACAACCACCCTGCCCCTGCTCCAGGAGTGAAGCAAAATCTTATATCTGGAAATGAAAACCACTTTCACAGGGGAAACTGAGGACCAGTTCAGCCATCCGTGAAGCGTCTGCTATTATTCAAATTAAGGAACCAGGAAGACTATACTTAGCACAAAGGGCCAAAACATGGGGGGACAGTTCACCAGTATGTGGGATACCGTCAGTCTGGCTCCACAACCACATTATGGGTGGTTAATAATGCAGGAGGAAGCAATGGGTGAGCCTGGTACGACCAATGTGGAGACGGCATAAAACAGTGGACTCCTTCCGAGAGGAGTGGAAGGAAGAGCACCAAACTGCAGTAGACGCCTTGATTGTGCATAGTTTATAACTATGAGCAGTAGCACACCAGATGTCATTCCACTTTTGGACAAAGAGAGATTTGACGTAGATCCGCAGCTGGAATCGTGAAAGGGAATGCGGTGTAAGTATACAGGCTGATCATAATTAAAGTACCAGTTTAAAAATGCTCAGAATGACATGAAACTTCAGTGGAATATTATCAAATTATGGAGAAGCGTTATGGAAAAAAATTTTACCACTAGGTAGTGCTTTAAGAGTCATGGCGGAAATAGGTTTGACTATAAATAACAGAGGAATAGCAATATGATGGTTATAGTGAGAGTTGCACATTAATCAGCCATACTGTGCCACGTGCATCACAGCACAAGTTTGGCATTCAGCAGTTGGGGCACTGTTAATTATGTAAGCCCATCCACCATGGCAGGGTCACATCGCATTGGATGGGAAACATTGGTTTTGAATTTCCTGAGGCCAAAAACTGCATAAAAAGAAACTGAAATCCATTTTTAATCATTGTGAAACTGGCGAGATGATGTGCTGTCCACTGTTGTATGCCACAAGTTGAAATTGAGAAACAGTATATTCCACAGCAGATCGGAGTGCCTCTGGGCTCATGTTGAGAATGTGTTATGCAGTGTGTGCCTTTAATTCAGCTACATTTGTAATTGGTGCACTGAACACAGCATCTTTCAGATAACTGCAGAGCTTGGAGTCACATGGGTTGAGATCAGGTGATCTGGATGGCCAGACTGAAGGGAAATTATGGCTGATAAATCTAGCTCTTGCAAAATGCCGCTGCAGTAGATGCTTCACTGGCCTTACTGTCACATCAGTAAGCAGCAGTTCCAGAACATGGGTAATTATGGGTGGATAGCAGTGCAGTGTGTGTCTTAGAGATTTACACGCTGTGTTCACAGGCATATCCCAAGTTTGGGCAAATCCCTACGCAGTGCATGTGTGCACATCACCACTCAAGTGCTCCTGTAGTGTTGTGGCCACATCATTTACTGACATTGGATCAGTTGTTTTCGTTCCCTTGTCACATTGCATTTCAAAAGAACCTGTCTTTTTGAATTTCGTAACCATTTTCTCCAGACCTTTGGTAGACATTGGACCAGTGCCGTTTTGCATGCCATTGAATGTCTGGAACTTATACAGAGCTACTGGCACACAATCACCATTCTTGTAAAAGAGCTTTGCCAGTCGTGCGTGATCCCACATGAGAAAGTCATGCCAAGAGTCTTTGATACAAACTGAGGAACAACTGTGGATCCTGCATCTTTTATTTTGCATATTCTGCCTCTTACAGTGCCATTTAATGGTAACATCTTTTTTCTCTCTGTATAATGTTTCTCACTTATTTTGTTCAAATTTGACAAGCTGTCTGCTGTGTCCTTTTATTATGTTTCCTGTCTTGGTTCATTTTTAATACCTCCATTAAGTTATTTCTGTTACATCTTTTCTGTGGGATATGAGTATGGTGAAATATTATTCTCACAGGGTTAAAGATAATTCCTCTGTTTAGAATAAACAGCTTGAGAGATGATGAATCATAAATTTAATACTTGTCTTTTTCAGACTTGCTGCAACAAAAGAAAAATTAGTTCCTTCCCATCCTTTGGAAGAATCTGAAAGTAATGTAAGTGAAAAGAAAAAAAAATTACTTTCATTGAAATGCAGTGAATTGTAAAATTTTTCAAATTTAGTTATATTTTTTGTTCTCCAACTGCAGTATGCTGCCAACGAGCTCCGCATGTCGATGCAGATGATGCAGAACTTGCAAGGCCTGCAGGGGCCGCTGAAGTTTGCAATGGAGCTGCGTGCTGCACGAAGGGTGGGTCACTTGCCCTTTCTGCCCAGCTCAAATCTCATGTACGACACCCTGACGGGGCGTGACGACCGCATAGGTTTCGAAGACATACTGAACATTGAAGAGTTCCGTGAGGAGATGGCACAACCTCACCTTCTTTTGGAGAAGCTTTGGGACAAATAGTAATTGTAATGCTGTGTGTTCCCATTTTCCTGTATTTTTGGATCATAACTTGTAATTTAGACATTATAATAAAATGTTTTTAAAAATCCAATGGTTGTAAGCTTTTTGTTGGACATTATAATTAATGGCATTGTTTTAAAGCTACATAACATTTAGAGCAAATGTATAAACTTCACTGACTGGAGATCAGTTTTGACAGAAAATCCAGTTCGTGAATTTGCTATGTTGTATAACACTGAACTTCACTCAATTTAACAAGGTTCAGCGTTAATTGAAATCAGCACAAGGCATGCTTGGCAACACAGCTAAATCAGCTATCAACATGAATATTGGAATTCGACCACAGATATTTATTGCATGTTGTAGATACACAGTATTTATTATTAGTGTTTCCATGTTGTGAAGATGGAGGAAAATAAGTTGAAGAAACCTCAAATTTCAAGATATTTTTTACAAAGCCAAAAGAAACTGTCCGATGTATGTATAGTAAATGAAATAAGCAATCTACTTCTCAGGACTTAAGCCACTGGAACACAGTATGCTGCTCACCACAGTGGCACAGGATATTATGAAAACAGCAAGTGGCATATTCTGGCTGTATGTTTTCAAAACAGTGTTGTCAGAGTTCCCAATGTGACCAACACCATAGAGAATAAGTCATCTGGAAGCTACCCACCCACAGCCCCACACTCATAGCCACCTGATACATGCTGTTGTTTGCCACAAACAATTTGACTTTGAACACAAACTGTTGCTGACTGTAGTGTAGCAATGAATTGGGCTTTCAGCTGTTTGCTGAGCATGATGCAAAAATGCATTGTAGACTATCGGTCATGGTTGTGGGTGGTTTTCTATGAGGACAAAAGTTTCATTAGCTTGCAAGTTTTAAAGCCACTGTTATTCAATGCTAAAAAGCTGTTGCCAGAGCAGGTGGCTTAAGTAGAGCGGTAAACAACTGAGTGGTTGATTTGGGCACCAGTGTGATTTACTAGGCATGGCCATTTTGGAGGTGTTACCTTTCCTCTGGCCTTTAAACTGACTTACCCACACACAAACATCGGTACCTACAGTTTAACGTGGACTGTGAACTATGATGTAACTTGGAGTTTTTCAGCTTAACCAACATTTGCTGTAGCTGAAAAGTCATAATTGAGTCAGATCCTGGCTGACCTACTAGTGAATCCCAAAGCTTAACGTACAATCATTGACCCACTAAATTAATTATTGGCAAGTAAAGGTAACTACTGATTGACCTTCATGTGTTTGCTATTCGACACATGTGCAGTTGTTGTAACATTTTAAACTCATATGGGTCTGCAGTAGCTAAATTAGTGTGCTCCTGTCACCATTCACTTGCCTAGAATTTAATTTGAATTGTGTAATTTTGTTATTCAAGCCCAGAATCTGTTTTTGTCGAAATGTGCAGTCACTATTTTTGCTGTCAAACTCAATAAATGTACTATTTGTTGCAAATAGTTCAAATTTTCCTTTCGTACTCTGTTGCTAAGTGTGTATGAAATGCCCTTAAACCTTTTCTTGTTAATTAAACGTTATCTTCAAAAATGCCTATGGGCGCTGTTATTATTTGCACCCATTACATACATTGCTAGTGTTTTCCTTAATGTAACCATACAGATGAAACAGCAGAGTAGGAGTGTTAGCGATAACTTCTTTTGGGTAATCAGTCTTATTATCACTTTGATACGGTGCTCCACAATTTCCTCACCTAGGTCTTTCTCATCATCCTTGAGTTGCTTTTACACCTAATGTCACCAATTATTTGATTTATATATTCTAGTCTCTCTCTTCCTGTACCTTCCTTCTCTTCCTGTAACACCTCCCTCCAATGGCTTCTGGTCTCGCGGTAGCGTTCTCGCTTCCCGAGCACGGGGGCCCGGGTTCGATTCCCGGCGGGGTCAGGGATTTTCACCTGCCTCGAGATGACTGGGTGTTTGTGTTGTCCTCATCATTTCATCATCATCCAGGAAAGTGGC